>NC_135265.1:37781895-38381895 GCF_051311805.1 Agelaius phoeniceus
CTTGATTGATGCTGCCTTAACAAATAAGTATCCTTCTTTGCTATGCTCATTCTATCAGAAAAAATTCAGAAAATTAGTTTGAGCTGTTCTTTTTCCATTAGAAACTACTATAGAATGCTGAAAAGCCCCCTACCCCTTCTTCCTTGCTGATCTATTGTGAAGAGACCATTTTCTTTCTGCCAGTGCTTTCAGCTGGCTGGGTGTGTGGAGGTCAGGGACAGGTGGTTCTCTCTGCAGGCAGAGCCAGTCTGCAAACCACAGATACCTCTTCCCTATTGTCTTCTGGTCCAAGCAGGAGCAGGCACTTCTAATCTATTACAGGATGAGAAGCAGCTCACTCTCTAAGCAACAATTTTTTGAGGACACCTGAAAAATTATATTAATCCATTGTCTAGGGAGGGACATTTTCTACAGAACTTAGATTCAAAGAGAATACTTCACTCAGATGGCTGCCAATTAAGGCTTTATAATATGTAATCAATCTCTCTCTCTCCTCTACATATACAATCAGCAAGCTGCCAGAAAAAGCTTTTTCACATGATTCTCTAAAGCTGTTTTTAGATAAATTTCTAATACTGTATGTGTTATTAACAATTTATTTTCTTTTGATAATTCCTTACCTTTCACTTCTTTCACTTCTAAGGTGATGTGCTGTGGGGATGGGAGCACAAATTTCCAACCTGCAGGTAGTTTTCTGTTTGTCTATTTATACAATACTTTTGTCATCAGGTGCAGTTCCCTGAGAAGCCTGAACTGTCACAGCAGAGTATATAATCAGCTAAGGAAAGAACCAGATCCCACCCTGACCGTACCCACACAACAACAATAAAAAACTTCACCTCTCTCACCTCTGTCCCTGAACTCTCTAAGGAATCACTAAGCATCACATGGAGAAAGCAGTTACTTGAATAGCAAGTGAATGTCATTATAACTGAAAACTAAAATTGTCTGAGGTAGGCTCCACTTCAGGTAAAATCACTAAGTAACAGTTTCCAGCAAGGGAAACAGGACTTCTAAGACTCCAGTGCTGTACTGAACATATAGCTGTACTGTTAGACAAGTTTCTCGCTGTTTCAACCTTTTCTTTCCATTCATTTTAAAACCAGGTGTAGAAAGCCTAAAAGCAGAACACTGAATATCGACTTAAAAGTCAACTATTTTCAAACTTCCAGTTCAGCAAAAATTTCAAAATTAATTTGTTCTTGTTCAAAGTGAGGATAGTCCCCATCCCAGCATTTACATTTTCAGGGAACTAAAAGCATGTTTCTTTTTTTTCTTTTTTTTTTGTCTTCTATGTACTTCTGGGGCCAATGATAGCTAAAATACATTTAAATTACAAATAATTCAGGATTAGACTAAAATCAGTGTCTGAAAAGTCAAGCCAGCCTAGGAAAAAAAGAAGACAAAATTCAAAGCAAAATCAAAACAGACGGCCCGGCTGGAGCTGAAATTTCATCCTACTTTCTTATTCTTCCTACCTATCTTCTGTCAGCTTCATTTCACTCTACACTCCATTTCACAAGAAGGAAACAAACAGCCCCCAAATTAGGCTTCCTTAAGGAAGCCCATTAACAACTGGACCAGTTTCCACTAAGTTAACTCAGACACAATGGGTCCTTTGCCCACGGAGCAAGTCTTGTCATTCAAAGCTGAGTATTCCAATGTCCAGGATTAAAGGACTTTATAATCTTTATAACTTTTATAACCTGAGTGTTCTTTGGCCGCCATTTTAATTTGCTTCCTACCCAAAAGATTTTTAGTGAATTGTGATAATCCTTCAAAAGCAAAGTCACAGCAGTAGGTAAGAAGCAATGAACCTGCAGGGAGGGAGGCACTTCTGCTGCAAGGAGGAGAGGAACAAAGAAAACCCCATGAGAAGCAGTAAGTAAAATATTGGGAGGAGTGTGTGTGTGTGTGAGTTAAAAAACAATGGCAAACAATTTGCTGGGAATGGCAAGAAGCAGGCAAAAATCCCAAAACGGGAATGGAGAGAATCGCCACAGCAAAATATTCTGCTGGGGAAATTATAAAGGGTTTTGACAGTTGAAAATTCTCTGGGATTTTTGACAGCTCACAGCAGTGCCTTGTGACAGCAAGACACAAATGCATAGTGCATAGTCTGTGACAATGCATACCACCAAATCTTCCTTTTTAGTAAAGAAGATACATAAAGTGCCAAAGCAGCTACAGCACAGACAGGAAAAGCAACTTGCTGGGGAGAGATACCCAGCAGTCTGGCAAGGAAAGCAGAAGCAGGCAGGAGCTGTCTGGATTCACAGGACAGACCCCCTCCAAACAGCCCATACCATCTCCCAGACATTGCTAAACACTTCACATGCCAGATTACACCCAACCCACCTTGGTACCCATGCACATCCTGCATTTGTTTAGCAACAGGCTGGCCACCAACACCAACAGACAGTCTCCTGACAGCTTGCACAAGCCATTGAAATGCTCAAGAATTACATGTTCCATATGAATATTGTACCAGTCCTCATCCCCAGGTTCCTGGTGACACTCAAGGTGAAAACTGTGGCCTCGTTATCTTACTCAATTGCAGTAAAAAATGGATGCAACATCTTTCTACTGCTCTCCAGGCAATTTTCACATTTCCTGAATGTAATTTTGAATGCTAGTAACACCCAATCCCTGCCACACAGAAAGCAGCAGGTAAAATTAAAAAAGGCAAAAAAAGTCAAAATACGCAAGTATGTGCCTAGAAAGACAAAAATGTTATGAGTGTCTCTGTCAATATATGGATAACAGGAAGAAATGTTAGAGACCTACAGAGTGATAAGAAACCCTGAAATAAAATAAGAATATTTAACAGGGTATAACATATATATCTAGATATTCAGATTTTTTTTAATACCAAATAATTCAAAATATGACAGCACCCACAAGGTATATGGCTCTGATATACATAGATCAAAAGCATATGCAGAGATTTACGTGAGTGCATGCAGTGCAAAAACAGGTGATATCACGTTTGTAGTGTAACTTCAAACTTTTTGGGGGTTTGTAAACAAAAACCAAGTTAATTAAAGTTATAAAGCCATCACTGACAAATCTTTTTCAGCCTGACATGAACACTATGTTAAATTCAGGTAGCATTTTACAGCCTCTCTTTAACACTGCAGAAGAAAGCTTGCACACATATCATAGCTCTAGGATGAGTGTTTACTCTTCCTAGCACAAGTGTCCAGCATCTGTTCCTCTCCTGGATGATGCTGTGAGCACTGTACCCTCTTCACAGCCTCCAGACTGCCAGTCCCTGATGTCCATGATGCGTTACTGGAGTTATTTGCAATATGAACAACACCCACATGACTTTTACTTACACAACTGAACTTTCATTTTCACAAGAAACCTTTGCTTCTTTTGTACTAGAGGGATAATGCTGAGATTCAAAGAATTGCACATTTCTGTCATGTCCCTTGAGAGGCACATAAACTTCAACAAATGAACAAAAGTAATAACCACCTTCTCTATGACTTTTCCTCTCTTTAGTACCCTCCCTCTTGCCACACCCTTACTACACTTTTATTATATAATTATATTTCTATATTTCTTTTTTTCTTTTTTCACATTTCCATTTTTTTCTCCAAATTTTTTATGCCCAAATGCTGTCTAATATTTATTTGAATAGTAGATGTTACCAAGAGGAATAAGTCATGTCCAAAGGCACTTTTAACTCGCTCATGAATCACTAGCAAATGACTTGTAACATTTTTTGTAATAATACTGTGTACAGAAGCGTTTTTGAGTGGTTTTCAAAAGGAACACATCTATTTATCATCTCTAACTTCCACAGAAAATCCTGAATAAGAAAATTCTCATTTGAGTGTCTACCACTTCTCTTAAGCTCTCTGAAGAACAAAGCATATTGCTCTGACAATTTTATTTATCTTTAATCTGCTCCTGAAAAATCTATTCCAATTATCAAGAAAAACACATAAAATCACTACATGAACCATAAAGGCACAGTAGAAGGAGGTTTCTTTTTTTCACAGAAAGTGTGGTTGGGCTTTGGAATGGGCTGCTCAGGGAAGTGGTAGAGTCACTGTGTTTGAAAGTGTTTAGGAAAAGACTGGATGTAGTACTTGGTGTCACATTATAATTGACAGATTGGTGTTTGGTCAGAGGTTGGACTTTATGATCTCAAAGGTCTTTTCCAATCTAGCTGATTCTGTAATAACAAGGAACATCCAGAAAATATATCAGGCTAGCATGTGATTAAAAAAAAAAACCTAGAAACTGAGTTGTGATGTCCTCTTACCCTTTTGCTGCCTTATGAAATTATTCAGAGAAATTCATATACAGAGAAACCAGAACCAGGTGAATAACTTGGGCCTGCATACATAAAGAGATTTTTTTATGGTGACATACAAAAATGAGACATTGAAATCAGTTGGCTGAACCAGTATTTAGATACAGCAAACATGAAAATGCTTCCAAGAACCAGAGGCAGACTTGGTTTCAGGCCATGAAGCTGCTTGCATTGTTTGATACCTTTTGAAAAGACTGAGGTTTTCATTTGTTTGAAAAGTAAATGCATTCCACCTTCATATTAAGGTGAACTCTGCTATAGTGGAGCTTACTGCAGCAGGCTGGAATGCAGAGTGGGATTGAGGGAGCACCCAACCAGACTGCTGGTGCACCTTGAACACAGGACCTCTAAATGTCTGTAAATTGCCCAAAAATCTTCTTCCCCATGCTGAGAAAAGCCATTATGACAACACTCATTCATAAATGTGCCATATGCAATGCTGCCTTCAAGATAAATCTTAGGATGCTAGTCATTGAAGTCAATCAAAACATTTGTTGCCTTTTGAATTCTGTGCCAAACTTGCTACTGCTTTCCCTGACAACTCTCCCATCTTTAATAAGGAGTTAAGATATTAAAAAGTTTTGAAGCCAATTTCCTTAAAAATTTCATGGTCATTTTTCCTTCTATGGGAAATACAGATTTGTATCCATTCTCTTTTTTATAACTTCCTACCTTACCCTCTGTATATGTTTTCTTTCCCCTTTACATCTTTCTCCTAGAAACCCATCCACCCATGTTCACCCCACATGCCAAATTATTTCTGTCATCACATTACTCAAATGACTGTTACAAGAGGTAAGAAAAAAGCCAGAAAACCATGATGACACCCATCTCCTCCCAGCACCCTTATTATTGCCAATGTACTCTTTCATGGTGCAGGGACGTGATTTAAAACTTCCTCCCTAGTGTTCAATGCCATGTACCACAGCACACAGAGATGACACATGCAGGTCATCTCTGTCATGAGCAAAATGACAAGCAGACAACAGGAGGACAAGATATAAAAGGTGAAAAGCACTGCCTAGGAGACTAGTAGAGGTCCAGCTCCTACCACCTCACTGCTGTGTCCACTCAACTATTTCTTTGTGTGCCAAGCCAAGTGTTGGATTACACTTTTTCAATCAATTTGTGCTGCATCTAAATATTTTTAAATAATTGCTAAAGGACCACTAATTGAGGAGTAGTTTTTATAGTGCAAGACATTCAAAAGAGGCAAATGTTTCAGCAGAGGCAAAGACAACTATAACTTAGAGAAGACTCTGACTTTTTCATGACAATTTTTTACTGGATGTAATTGTGTTTTGAAAACACCTACCTTCATAACACATAACTACCTTTTTCTTAATAATCTTTATAGTACAAATGTATCTCTTTGAGCTGTGTTAATGCAATCAGCTCAGTTACAGTACTTGAGCATGTTATGCTTTGTTAAATCTAATGATTGACTGTCAGAGTAGTTAGATAAGATTCTTCTGTGAACTTGCAGACTACACATAGCAGATACTCAGATCTGAATTATTCATGGACAACAAAAGCAGAATTACTTGCACTAACATTTTACATGGTGCATTTAAGGCTAACCTAAGAAAGTTGTCTTGAAAGGGATTAAATACTCTGAGTGGAATACCTTGTCTCTTTCTACGCTTCTACGCTTGACATCATTTGCAGTAAAGCGACACATTAAAACAGATGTGCTTGTTTATTTACCTCCTGTATTCAAGAATGTCTAGTGACTTACTTTAGAAAACACGTTTTAAAAAGTGTAGCTTGTCTCCTTTCAATGAATGTAGTCAGATTAAGTGCAATGGAAAATTTGCTAACAGGATAGATTGAAAAAAACGCATTCTTGAAATCCACAGTAGTCTTATGGCATTCAGGTGTTATTTTTAACTACAGCAGTATTGTCAGGAGGTGCCATATGGCATTTGTATGTAATGCATCACCCCACTACGTTGTGACCTTCTGATAGGAGACAAAAAAATCTGCCAACTTTGGCAGTCCCCACAGTGATAGCCTGTCTTCCTCCTCTGTGACCAGCACCAGTGCTGTCCAAGAGGTTGCACAAGGGTACTTAGCTCTCATCTCCCTTCAAGTAACTCTTCTTTTCCAGCAGGTGAGCAATAAATCTAAGAATCACTCCCTTCTTCCCTTCCTTATTATATCATGAACTTCAATATTTACTCACTGACCAGGACTTACTGAAAAAATTGTCCCAGGACCAGTGGAGTGTTTTACTTTGATTGAAGAAACTGAGCCTTCAGAGTTCTTGGAAAGGCAAAAGACTGATCTCCTGACACCCTTCAGTTGCTGTTAGACAGATAAAAAGTCAGCCTCACACAATAATATTTCTGCTTTTTGTGTACCCATTAAACCAGATGTAAATGGCCATGTTTTATTCTGGCCTGGCACTCATGGCACTGACCTCACCACTCAGACTAGCAGTAAACTCCAGCTGCAGGGAACACATCGAGTTCAGAATCCACCCTAAGGAAGAGAAAACCAGCACACAATGCAGGTTGAGGCTGCTACCTTATGAAAGACCACATTCCATAAACATTAGGAATAATTGAAGGCCAAATGTGGAGAAAAATTGAAAAGAACTTAACTAGAAGACAAGCCAAAAATACCTGCACAATGTCAGTCCCACACAATGAGCTGCTGAATCAGTCTTCTGCCAAAGACTCCATACCATTATTTTGATCTGTGCATCATAATCCAAACTTTTAATTTGCAAGCAGATCATTTTACAGAGAATGTAAGTCATGCCTTAATTTAAATTTATTATAGACTGTCAGCAATTATTTTATCTGAAACTGAATTTGATGCATTTTTAGCTACATGTATTTTTTCTATATAAAGCATACTTCTAACACCAGATCATATTTGTAACAGTAATATAAAAATACCTTTTTTGAAAAAAAATACACTTAGAACCATCTTCAAGAATTTAAGAGCATTTGTAGTATCTCATTCAGCTGGTTTGAGGAAAACCAGATAAAAGGCATAACTCTAAATTACATGACTGCTCTTTCACTCACCTGCAGACAAATATCAGATTGCAGATATGGAATTTTTTTAATTGACAAAGGCATGGTGTCATAAGAAAAGACATTGCATGAGCCTACTGCAGTTCTAAAAAAAAGGCAAAACCCTGCTGAAACAACAAAACACCTGAACTCCACCTTGCTACTTAGTTCCACCATGTCAAGATACAAGACACATGAACCAGAAAACCAAAGGACTGGTTTGAGGAAAACCAGCTAAAAGGCATAACTCTAAATTACATGACTGCTCTTTCACTCACCTGCAGACAAATATCAGATTGCAGATATGGAATTTTTTAATTGACAAAGGCATGGTGTCATAAGAAAAGACATTGCATGAGCCTACTGCAGTTCTAAAAAAAAGGCAAAACCCTGCTGAAACAACAAAACACCTGAACTCCACCTTGCTACTTAGTTCCACCATGTCAAGATACAAGACACACGAACCAGAAAACCAAAGGACCCTTCCTGCACTACTTATTATTGTTCTAAGAGCTGCTAATACTCCATAATTAGGTGGATGGAGGCCTTTGAGAGCATGGGTGGTGCCTTTGTCGACTTTGCTAATGAATTACACTTCCCGACACAGCCCTTCCTTTTGCCTCCTTAATGTTTCTCTGTACTGCTAACATTAGTATCAGCTTCCTTGTGTCTTCGTGCTTCCCTTCAGTCCTTCTGTCTGGCTGATCAGCAGCAGCCTCCCTTTGGCACCCACAGCCCTTCATTGTCAAGCACAACAGCTGTTTGCTTTGTCAGAGTCACAAGCTTAGTTGGTTTTCCACAAGCAATTTGCTTTCACATTTTAAATGCTTGAGCCAATTTAATAATTGTGAGTGATAACCTGACAAACTTTTTCCCACTGAAGAGAGAACACGTTAGACTTGCCAAAATAGAGCAATGTTTCTTCATCTTCAATACCAATTTGCTTTACTCCTCAGATGATGAAAGCAGCTCCAGTCACTAAGTACTGGACCGTGAAGAAAACCCACAAGAATGTGAAAGGCCCATGTATTATTCAAGTTTCTCTGAGACAGACTTGTGGTGAGCAGACTTTGGTCTCATTTAACACAAACCACAAGATAATGAACAGTTAGTAACCACCCAGCAGGTGATCTACAAGTATAGAGCCCTTAAAGTCGTAAAAAAGTTCAACAGAAAGTTATTCTCCTATCAGCCATGTGGGTTTTTTAAAGAGATAAGTACTTTACAAATACTATTTCTTTTTAAAACCTTACCATAAATACTTTCTACATATTTTATATGATATACAAATCAGAAGTTTCCTTTTGCACTGAGAAGTGATGCATGGCTGTGCCAGAGGTGCTGAAGCAGCATGTGCTTGGCTCTACAGCTTTGATTTATTACATTAAGTTGTGAGAAAACAAAGGTTACCTCAAAATACTATAGCACATATGTTCATAGAGTTATTTTTAGACTTGCATAGATTTCACTTAAGAAAACAGGTTGGCTTATGCTGTGCTGTGTGTAAACAATACCCTGTGGGCCTGAACCTACCTGAAGAGTCTATAAGCGGCGTGATTTCATTAAAAAATTAAATGGTACAACAGGGAAAGATTCATACTTACTGCTGTATTGCCAGCATCTGCCTACAACTCTTCAATATTCTGACAATCATCAAGATGGTATTGATGCTGTTATTTTAATTAAACTTAAATTGATGTGTGCCATGTTTGGGGAAGATGTTTTTTACTTTTTAGCATCAGCTCTTTGTGCTTTTGAAATCAAAATATTCCAATTTAATTTTAAGTTTTTTCTTCATTACAGGCTGCAAATATCTAGTAAACATTCATTTGTCTTCTACTAAAGAATTTTATTGTGGAAGGGAATGACAGATTAAAAAGCTTTTCTACTGGCAAATTTACTCAAGGGTTGAAATAGTGAGGATATCATTACTGAAAAAGTTCCATTCAATCATTTGGTAATAGGATCCACCCCCATTTTCCTTCACTGATCTAATAAAAATTTGTGTCAGTGCCAAAATTTTCAAAGCCTTGTTTGTGTTTCAAATAGAAAGTATTTGTTAACTTAGGAAAATACCATAAAACAAGCACTGTGCTTTTCCAGAAAAAGATTGATAAGCCATGTTTCTATGACTTTCTCAGATTGGAAAGCTTTTCATCATAACTGAGTAAAACTTTTATTATTTAAAGCAGAGTCAATGCACATAATAGTTAAACAGATTCAAACATTTAAAACTATTAGCATTCTAGAAAAATAACTTCACATATGATCAACAGAGGCTGTTGTGTATGTGTTCTCAATAAGTTCTCTTTATATTGGACTTGTTCTAGTGCAGACTTTTACAGTTTCCCCTGCATTTGTTCTGTGAAAGAAATTAAACCCAGAAGAACTCACTCTCTGCTGCTTGCTCAATGATTCAAGCTCAAAACCACTACAGAATATACTGGGAGTAATAGAGACTGAGAGAACTTATGGAGACCAAATATTGTGCCATGATGCATACTCATGAGAGCTCCCATGCAACCTAAATCTTGGCCTTTTCCAATTTTCACTGCTTAATTTGTCAACTTAAATTGCATACCATTATATTATAGCAAAGTAAAGGATTTTTCTAAAACATAATCATAAAAACATTTTCTTTTTACTTACATTTGTACTTTTCAATATTTGCCAGCTGTCTTTATCCTCTCAGGTTTTGTGGGTTTTTTTTCAGCACTGGCTGCTATAGTTCTAGCTAAGTTAAATGAGGAACAAAGTTTAAATCCCTAGTTTTGCAAATTCAGTTGCCTAAGAACACAGCTGTGTACCCCTGTGAAGTGCCCCATTCAGAGACATGAACCTGATGTTTAGCCAACATCTAGCCATGTTCAGCCAGTTTAGGCTTGGAAAAGAGAAAGCAACTTTGCTGCAGGCTCCACAGGGAAGTGTAGGAGCTCTGGGCTGTGTGCTTCTTGCAGTGGATCTCAGCCTGCCCCCAGGCAGAGCAGGCAGTCAGCCATGGAACACTGCAAAATGCTGCTAATGATTCCAGCTGCAATCCCAGCTCCACCAGCTGCTGCCAGGCTAAGCTACAAACTGGATGAGAGCAGTGGAGTGACTGTACCACTCTGTTTTGAGTTCTTCTAACATCAGCCTGGGGATACCTACTTATCATTTGCAGAACATTTTAATACTGCGAAACTTATTGATGATAGCATCTAATTGCATTAAAGTCTGAATATCTGATTTAAAGGCAATGTACCTCAAACATAAACAAAAAATGTCTTGAATAGAACACTTGAACGTTTAAGATGATAACTATTATCTGTCTTCAATTCAAAATTTCACTTTTCTGCCATTTAATGATATATATATATACATATATATATATATATATATATATATATATATATATATATATATATATTTGATGTGTTTCTTGCTCACAGAATTTCTAACCAGTATTTTCAGAAGCCTTTCTCCACTCTGATTATGACTACATGATTGCTACCATTTGTGAGATGGAATATTTTAAAGCATAGAAGTATCATTGATGGTGGTATTCACTTGCTAGGAAAACAGCCAGCTTCCCATTATTTCTCCAGTGAAAACATTTGACTAATGAAACTGGTGATAGACCAATTTTAAAGTCTCCTCTGGGGCACATTTCATGGCAATACAGCATGCTTCCTTTCAGCCCATTACTATCCTCTCTAGATTTCAGGATGAAAATAAACTCAAAAGGAGTTCCAAGTCTGATTCTCATTTAAAAAGTTTTTTGGATCTCCAAAAGACTAGCAGATGTGCTTGTCTGCTAACTTCTCTCATCCTCCTACCTCTGACGAAGAATTTTATCAGGTTATTAATTGCAATGAAATATCAATCATTAAATAAATATGAAAGCATATTAAAAGGCTTTAAAAATCTGTACATTCTGTTCCCCTCTGCCAAACAGTAACAGATGTTGAGCCAGCTTTCAAACAGATCAGTGACATAGAATCAATGTTTGTTTATACATATCAGTTCCTGAACACAAACGGTGTCAGATAGGTTTAGTCATGATCTTTTTGACAAAATATTCTAGGTCTTGGTTCCTTTTATTTTTGGTACAGATGAGGGTAAAATATTATTTTGCCAAAACCAAAATTGCTGGAAAGACATTACAAACTACTAATATCAACCCCCTAAAATAATTTAACGCACTTGCCTAAAATATGTGACCATCTTTTAGGTCACACATGCAAGTGAAATATTTGAACTATAATATTTGAACTAGACTGTTAGGGCTTAGACAACACAATAAAAATTAGCTGCAGTATATCAGCCACATCAAATCAGTTATCCATGAACCTGTTCTTCCCCATGTATGCATCAGAGCAAAGAGGAAAAAAAATGTGACTTTAGACAACCTTGCATTTGCCAAAAGAGTTGTTCTATATTCATAATTTTTTTGTTGAACCACCAATATATATTTTGTTCAGGTATCAGTCTTTAGATTTCACTTGAGTCTTATTTACCACTTATAGACCCCATTAGATCATTTAACTTCCTTTTGTATCAGCCACAAAAACTGTAAATCATTGGTCAAAAGGGTTGAGAGCTGCATGTTGTAGAGGTACTTCCATACCCCATGAGCTGCTTCACTTCAGTCAAATCTACTTCCTATCCTCATCCTTGCAACTACATAACATCTCTCCCTCGATTATCAGTCTGTCTCCCAGATCACAGTGCAGTGAAAATCCTGAAAATGACTAATTTGCAAATTACATGTATTTAGCTAGAATTTTTTTTTTAATCTGAAAGTTTCCAGCAGTAATTTGTCAACTTAGGTTCCCACATTTTCCTTTGGTTTACCCAAAGACACAGTCAGTCTGTTCCTTTTTGAGAGAGTAACACCTAGTGGCAATACCTGAGAACTTCACAGCCCTTCTTGTACTCTCGATGGGAGGGCGTGAGACAATTTGCCATATCTCAGCATCCTTGATTTCTTTCACTGAGCCAGAAAAAATTTCCATGCAAATGGGTCAATGCTGCTGATTTTACTCTCAGCATAACTTGAATCAGGACTTAAAATGAAAACTTACTTACTAAAGCATAGGACAAAAATTATTCCCACAAAACCAAGAATTTGTCCAGGGTACTTGTGGCACACAGTTGCTCTCCTTCAACAGATCCTCTGCTGAAGTATCAACAGTCTTTATTGCTGCTTAATACTCCAAGCACTCTTCCCTCTGTGATTCCCAGCATAAATGAGCTCATCCTTATGGTACAGCTAGGTGAGAGCTCTGGTGGAAGACATGCCTGTGGTCAGTCTCATGGAAGTGGCCTATGAGCCTGCTGGCTTGGCTCAGAGCTACTGCCCTTCCCAGCACTTCTGCCAGTGGAGCCTCATGTCCAAAATCAGTTGCTGGGCATGACAATGCATCAGCTGTGGAAGATGTCTGTTGTGACAACAAAAACTTAGATGAAGCTAGATGATGATTTAGGTGAAAAGGACGTATTGTGATCAAGGTATCTGTTAGATCCTACCCTATAACTTGGTAGCAGGTATGTGGAATTCTGAATGAAATATTATTAGTAGTATTATTATTATTGTGATAAGTTGCTGTAAATAATTTTTTGTATTCTTTACAGAAAAACAAAGCACACTACAGCTGATTATTTTAAAATAAAATGCTGCTTTTACTTGTACTACCTTAGGAAAGCTCTCACAGGCTAAGTACTAGAGGGCATGCTATAATACAGACTGATTCATTTACACTCTGTTAATGGAAAATTGTGTTTCTTCTTAGTTGTCTGAGACTGAGATAGGTGTTATAGGGTGTCCCTGAAATAATCAGTCCCTTCAGATCTCTGCCATGGAGGTCAAGAAGGTTACTGAAAGGCAAGATCCCTGTTCCAGAGAATCACTAGACAGATTTTCTTTCTATTCTCCTCTCAGAAACTGTGATGTAAGCATTCCACAATTTAAACTCTTATGGAAAAGCATCTTTTACACTATGCAGTAATTTTAAATTGTTCCTACTTGCACCATTCTAAAAATAATTTCCTCCAAAGCAATTTTAAGTTATATGATTTTCTTATATTGCTCTTTATATTTGTTATACAGCTTTTGAGATTTGCATTACAGATTAAAGAACTTCTCTCCTACAGAAGCCAAACTTGTACTATGTTTATAGCACCCTCCATCTCAGATTTATATTGTACGTGAATGTATCTCGGGCAACCTAGCATGGAAATTTTATTTTGACCGGGTACAGCAACAGAGTTTCAGAAGCTGTCATAAACATGAGTCTCGCCCATGCTATTAAGTCTTTTTTTTTTTCACATGCCAATATGACTGCTCATCTGAATAAAACAGGATATTAAAATTGCAGTTAGGTTCAATGTAAATCTTTAAAACTTTCTCATATCAAATTTTATTCTTCCTTTTCTAGGGTGTTGCACTAAAAAAATTTTCTTCCTCCTTCTTTAGATAACCCAGAACTGGATCTCTTCCCCCATTCTCCTTTGGATTGTGTAAGAAATGCCCTGTAAGCATGTGCATGGTTTTGCACTGCTGTAGACATATTTAGAGGTAATTTAAGAAACATAGTAGTCAGCAGTGATTAAAATTATTTCCATGCAAAGAAGTGTTTAAACACCCCTCTCAGAGATTCTGAAGTCAAACTGCCAGATACTATAAATTTCCATTCTTTTATATAAATATATCATATCTCTTCATTCTTCTAAAGAAAGAGAGCTTAACTTCAGCTATATTTGGTTTTGAGCCTTTCCATCACTGACAAAAGATAGCAAAGATGAGTTAGGCAAGTGTCACTCAATGAAATTTATTTCTCTCCAACATGATAATTTTGAAGAACATATTTTGTGAATTTCTAGTTTCAGAAAACATCATAACATCAGATGGAAAGAATCCTTGTGATTCTATGACTATACAGACAACAGGAAATACCTAATTGCTATTTCACAATATCTGGAACAGTCCCACCTTCAGCAATGAGGAAAGTTTCACCAGAGGCAGTGCTGAGGAAAATACCTGACAGAACTTGGGCAGGGAATGACAATTAGGCATGTCCCCACAGGTAACAAGTTGTACACTCTTGCCTGAAGTGTCTGGTGGGAAATTCTGGGTGAAAGGTATCTACATTTGAGGTTAACACAGACAAGGAGATGGAAGATGTATGTGACACACCATTTGAAAATGGAAAAATCTAGTAGGAGAAATAAGGTTTGCCCCTCATAAGCATTAGAGCCTGTGCCAAACATCCTCACCTCCATTTGCAAGAGGCCTATATTTACAGTCCTTTCCTTGCACAGCCTTACCCTGCTGCCTCTTGTTTTATTTCATTCAACTGTATTCAATTAAAACAACCCCACTGCTGATCTTACAGCTTCCGTGTAGAAAATCACTACTGAAATTAATGGATGAGAAAGAAAATTACCTTTGGATGGAGCAAAGCAAAATAAGAATTGCTGTAGCAGGAACTCTCAGAGTAACAGAGCTTTTCTGAAGAGCTCTGGAAATCAGAAATACAGTCATCCAAACAGATGCTGTCACCCATGCCAACACTATTCTCCATGCCAGGAAATCTGTACTCAAACAGAAGTCATTTTTTAATGTATCCCAGGGATGAGACATAATATATAGCTATAGCTTGAACTGTGAACTTATTTTACCCCTGAAAGACCTCATTGCCTCTAGAATGACACTAAAGGATTACAGCCACTCTTTGCTGTTGCAGACTTTTCTGCTTCATGCATTTCCATTGACAGTCTCAGTAGAATAACCTCTGGCAAGATGGAGCCAAAGAAGAGAGATTCCATTCAACCAGCAATTTTTTACAGGAGAAAAAATTAAAAGGGTTAAAAATAAATTCATATTATAAAAGCAGTCAAAAAAAAAAAGTCATGCAGAATACTTAAGTATGGGAAATTGAGTTCAACAGCAGCCTGTGAAGCACATAAAGGAGAGCGCAAGAAGAGTGTCAAAAGCAGCTGTCAGGTACATGCAAAAAAGACAGAAACACCAGTCTGCCAATTGAACATGCCTTCAGAGGAAAAAAATTATTTTTTATATGGTAAAGAACGCATAATTTTTTAAAATAGCTGTGTGTAATTAAACATGAATATTTTTTCACAACAATTGTACACAAATTCCATATATACTGGCAACTGAGACATACATTAGAAAAAACTTTAGAATGTGCCTTCTGCTACAGTAACAGAATCACAACAAATCCCAGAATTTGCTAAACTGGAAGGGATCCATGAGGATCATTGAATCCAACTCTTCTCCCTGCACAGGACCACTCCCAAGAATCACACCATGTGCCAGAGAGTGTTGTCCAAATGCTTCTTGAACTCTGACAGGCTGATGTTGTGACCACTTCCCTGAGGAGCCCATTTCAGTGCTTTAGTTTTCTCAGAAAGGGTAGAAGTTAATTTTCCTGGATAGCTTTACTTCTCTAAAGTATGGCTGCAATTGGCCATATTTGCAAAAGCCATTTGAGAAAAAGTGAAAACAAGTCCACATAAAAGAGGTGTATATGCACACTTACAGCCAAAGGAGTCAAATAAATGTCGGAGCAAATTAAACATAGCAGGTTTACTGGACAGGGAGGAGGTGAAGAAAATTATATGAATGAGCATTAGCTGATTCAAAAAAAACCCCAAACCTAACAATGATCAAAAGGGCAAGAAACAAAAATAGCAATACAGGAGGGGGAAATAAATTGCTGCTGCACGCTAGGTCAGCACAGGCATCCAATCAAGCAGCAGGAACCATGCTGGGGTTCACTGATAAAAAGCATAAAATTACTCAGAAAAAATCATAGTATCAGGAACACAATCTACTTTGCAGCAGCAGAAAGATGGAAATATGGAAGTGAAAGGAATTAATCCGGAGGATTGAGGGGCAGAAAGGGCAATAGCAGCTCACTCACAGGGACTCTGCAGCAAAGGAGGACTTAGAATAAACACCAAGATTCACAGATTAAACGTCTGGAACAGACTGGGACAACAGCTTGTACCAGCAGGAGCAGGGATGCTGAGAGTAGTAGGCAGAATAACACTGAACAGAGAAAACAAAGTTGAATGATGTAACCACAGATGGAAGAATAATTGTCTTTCCTCATCACCAAGAACAAAGGAAAAAATTAAGTATTATTATAATTCGCAAATCCCAGAAGGCAGACCCATTGTAAGTTACAGACTGAACTTATACTTGGTCCACAAAAAACTGTGACAGCCTTAAAAGCAACACAGCACATGATTTAACTAAATGGGATCCAGGTGCTGAAAAGTGGTTTAAACATACAGACACAATTCTTCAAAGACTCAAACAACCTGGGGAGTGTGTGTGAAAAGGGAACACATGAAATTGTGCTCAAATCCCATAACAACTCAGATTCATACCATAAAGTATCTACAAGTAAAATATTTTACCTTTACCTATTTACCTTCTCTCTTAATTTGCTGAGGAAGACACAGAGGCAAGGAACTCATTTTTGATGCAGATGCATCTGACACCTTGAAAAACCAATCTTACAATTCGGACTTCGAGCCCTGACAGAATGTAAACACAATGACAGCAGAGATTACATTAATGTGAAGGAGATAATGCTCTTCCTTCATAATGACCTTCCAGCAATGAGAGCTGAAAGAACCAGCAAAGTCAAACGTGTTTGCAGACAGTATGAGAACAGGTGTCTCTCCCCAGTGGTCGCTGCTGCCTCAAAGGAGAGCAAGATTTTAACTCACGTGTCACTGCTAACACAAGATTGCCTCTGCCTGGCACCTGGACAGGTGAGTGCAGCTTCCTGCATGTCTGACAGCTGGGGAGACAGGTTCTGCTGCTCTGGATGCCTAACAACTGAGGGTATTGATGGGCATTCAAGTAAGATCAGCATAAGCAAGGCTGCCCAAGCTCCCTTCTTCGGGGGATGGGATGAGAACTCAAGACTGTTCTTCACTTTTCATCATCTCCACTCTCAGAAGTATCAAAAGGTGCTGAGAGATTTCACATACTCCAAATTGCAAAGCAGCTTTAATTTATCTGCATCAAGCAAGAATCTCATGCAGTGCCACCTATACTTAAGGTGCCAAGCCAAAGCTTGGGCATAGAATCTCTGGTGAAAAAAATTGAGTACATCTTGCTTATTTCTGAGTTTAATTTCTCCCAGTCCCTTGCTATCTCTTTTCCTTATTCTGTTTTACCAGAATTTTTTTCTTTGCCTCAACTGTTCTTCTTCGCTAGCTGCAGCTTTCCCTTAGTGCAAGTACAGTACACCCATGGTGTTTCCTCTGCAATTAAACTGTAAACTGTGGTACTGCACAGCCTGGCTAGCTTGGTGTTTACTAAACAAAAAAGCAAGCTGCTCAACAAAATTTTTTTTTAATCATTCACATCTTTCTGAACAGCGGCGAAATCCTGGCACATCCTCTCCTGTGGACCTGCTACCCACTGCAGGTTCAAGTGCTGCTGGCACTCGTTAAGAAAGAAGAATTTCATTGCTCTTTGGCAACAAATGAAAGTCATATTCCTGGTGAAAGTGATTCCCTGATCCAGCTGGTAGAGTGCCCAGTCCTCCAGTTTCACATCAGAAGCAGCTCAGAGGGTTAGCCATGCTATTGGAATGATGAGGAACAGAGCATTGGGAAGTTTAACTTCATTTACTTCCCTCATCACGTGACAGACAGACCCATCTGCTGGGCTTCTGCTGACCCAAACACTGAATTCCCCAGTGGCTGTTACCACAAATAACTTTTATTATTTTTCACTGTTTTGGGTTATTTTGCCATGTCCCAAGTTCCCCTGTGTGCTAAATGCCTGATGTTTAAAGTCAGAGTTTTAAGGTAAGTCACTATTTTTTGGTGACACAGTTAAACATGTGGGTGTTTTCATGGCAAGCAGTAGCCCTAAGGGAAGGAGGAACAGCAGGTAAAAGGGAAGCTAAGTCCTTCAATGCTCATTACTTAACAAGGATTGGAATTAAAATCATTAGGATACTTTAAAACCTGCCTGTAAGGAACAGAGATAAATGTTGTGGAGTCACTTATGCCCTCTATCCTGAACATTCAGTTCAGTAAAACAGCAGAATCCAGAATTCTGGAGCTGCTGAAGCATAAGTGGATATTAGATAGTGAACACTCTTGATTGTTTTAATTATTGTTCTATTTATTTTGAATTACTGTGTTATTTAGCCTAACTGTACTAATTTGTAGGCTGCTGTGATTTCAAGTAATTTTTCTTACTTTACAGCTGTGAAGAATGAGTGAAAAATATCAGTTCTAGCCACCAGTGACCTCAGTTTTGTAAAAACAAGGATAAAAAATCAGTGCATTCCTAGGATTCCTGCCTTGGACTATCCCTATATTACATTGTACTGGATGAAACTCAGCACAGTAATTCTTAGTAGTAGTTCTCCACCATGATTCTCTTCTAAACCAAAACTTGCCACCACATTCCAATGTTCAGAATCTCACACTTTTCCCAACTCTTCCCTTTCATTTGCCTTTTTCCTTCTGATAGTTGTGTGACACTGTCAGGTTCTGTTCAGGTTCTGATCCACAATACCTCCCAGATTTTTTAGTGAACTCTTAACTGCACAGTTGTTCTTCAGGTTAAAATCAAGGGAGCATCCTCCATTTTGTCATCATAGTAACTGATAAAAGCATTGAATTGTATTTCTGACAGGATGGATCCCTTAAGCGTCCTACTTTGTATTTCAGGATGGATTCCTTAAGCATCCTACTTTGTTTACTCATCCAGTCTTTTTGTCCCATGACTACTGAAAGTCTTTTTTACTGGTTACAATCAAATGTATTAATCTAGTTTGCTTGTGGAAATATAGTGCATACCAACAAGAAAGCTTTACTAAAGATATTCAACATCTGTTTTTCTGTGCAAAGGCCAGTTACTTTGCCACTGGAAGAAGTTAGATTGGTTTGACATGACTGTTTTCAACAAATACAAATTGACTGTTACAAGCCAGAAGTTTCCCACACATGTCACACAGGCTAATAAGATGCCTGTGAAAAAATGACATCAAGACCTTTAGCTTTTATCTAACAGGCAATTAAAGACATTTCCTTGGTATTATAGAGGTAGCACCTTACTCATGTTGCATTTTAAATAGTTTTTCAGATGGCCCCAAACAACCACATGAAAGAAATAAGTCTGTAGGAAGACAGAGATTAATAGAACTAAGCTGAAGGATCTTTAGAATTTTAAATAGTACCCATAAACAACAGTGATCTTTACAAAAATGTCCAGATTTTAGGGGATGCAACTCTTTCTTGAGCAGAGGAAAAATATATATGTTCTTCTCAAACAGAAAAAGCTATTTGAAATCTGAATGCTACCACTTCACCACAGTGGACCCTAGCTTTTATCCTGACAGCATCACCTCTGCTACTCAAAGGCACTAAACTAACC
Organism: Agelaius phoeniceus; assembly: GCF_051311805.1. Classification (NCBI taxonomy): domain Eukaryota; kingdom Metazoa; phylum Chordata; class Aves; order Passeriformes; family Icteridae; genus Agelaius; species Agelaius phoeniceus. The sequence goes on from NC_135265.1 coordinate 37,801,670, forward strand.
CAATTTTTAAACCAACAACAGGTTCCATTGACATCAGCAATCTCATGGAGATTTGTAATTTGTTTTTATAATGGGCTTGATTGTCCTCTGGATTGCTTAGTATTGATTTTTATATTAACTGTATCAGAAAGTTTTACTGAAGCCATTGTTGGCTGATATTAATATTAAAGAGTGAGAGAAGACATTTATGTTTTACTTTCTGAGATAGTCAGTTCTTTGTTTTTCACAAAATTCCAGAGTAATACTGAGCTAATACTATGTGCTCTCCTAAAGCACACCTATATCAATCAATAAAGCAATTAAAGACTTAATTCTTCTGGTGTAACTGAAATACTTGAATTTTCAAGAAAATTTACAGGTCCTGGATTTCCATTTCTAGAACGAAATATTTTTTTGAGGTTTTTTGGGTTTTTTTTCCAATCATACCAGCAAAAAGTCCTGCTAAAAAATCCCTCTTGATTTGAAGATCAACAGTGGCCTTGGTAGAGATTAAAAAGTGGGAATCAAAACAAAAATTAAGCACTTTCTTGAGTGCAAAGCATTCCTGATGATTCCTCTGGAAGCACATCTGAGCATTGCAGAGGAGCCTGCTATCAGAGATGTGCATAAGCATCTTTATCTCCAGATGCAACCATGGAGGAAAATCTGAATACTTTTCTGTGTGAGAACACTAAACCAGTCCAGGTGACAACTAAAAACCCAGACAGCTTTGATTGTAAGGCTCATGCTGTTGAGATAAGAGAATTGGCTCTCACTCCACCTTGCAGCTTACACACCAGTAGTGAAATGGCTTTCAAAGCTGTTTAATTCTAGTCCCTACTGCTCTCTCCATGGGCTTTACTGCTGCAACCAACACATGTGGCATTTTGCCTGTTCTCCATGACATTTCTCTCTTTTTTGGCTTTTAAATCACCACATGCTTTCTCATATATTTTTTCCAGGTCTGAAAATTACTTTGCTTGAATACAAGATTCATCAGCATGGGTAGTGGGAGAGAAGGGGATATATTAATGTCTTTGCAACTAAATATAAGGGAAGATTGCCTTTCTTTCCACGTCTCAACTCTCAGTCAATAGAGGAAGATAAGCATCCCAGGAAAACAATTCAGAGCACCTCCTTCTCTGCAGGGATTATGTAGGTGTGTAAATTAAAAGCCAAGGCTCAGTCAGATACATCAAATCTCACAGTACAAACAACTCCCTTTCCTCTTCAGAGACAAAAGAGCATTTAGACCAGGATGAACAATAGGAAGGCTTACAGCCATTTTAGGAGAAGGCTGTCACACCTGTGGTGTAGATCTGTGTATGGGTACAGGTTTGTTATACCCATGCTGTACTCCTGAACACAGCATCTGACTCTGCCTTCCTTGCACTGAAAAGCAAAATTGTGTAAAAGCCATGTCATCTATTTAGACAGCTCTGTATTATTAAACTAGACTATGTATTCCTCTGCAAGATCACATTATAAATCCAGCTGCTCAAGAACTGAGATTAATTCACCTAAATTCACTAGGCTGGTTTAGGAAACACACTCATGGGATGTTATAGGGTTGAGGGGGAGCAATCTACTTTCAGGCTGTTAATACATAAGGGACATCCAACCCATCTTTTTAAGTTCCCCTCTATGAGCATATTTTTTCCACTCCTCAGCCAGGTGAAAAATCAGTTGCACCTGGTGGGTTAATACAATGCTTATTCTTCAAAAACCACTGGCCTATGGAGCCACACAATACTCATTCTGTAGGAAGAACTGGAAAACAACCAGCCCAAAAGTTATGCCAGCTTTTACCACTTCACCAGTCAATCAGGTATGACTTTGGGGTCACCAACCACCAGGGACCACCAAAGAGACCCCCAGGACAGAAGAACACATGCACAGAGAGCAGGGAACATATGTTAATGTGTTCAGAAAAACCTAAGAATATGCATGTAAAATATCCAAACAGGATCTTTTTCTGTACTTAGCAGGCATGATATTTCAGAGGAGATATTCCCTTGTGCATCCAGCCAAATAAAGAACATTGGAAAAGGGAGTGTATCCAGGCTGGGGGAAGGTCAGACAGGAAACCTAAGCCCAGCTCTTCAAGCAATCAAACCTATGACCTTTAATGAAGATGAAAAATCACCCTGAAGGGGTCCAGAGGAATCTTCCTCAGCTGACCCTCTGGTTACATTACTGCTGGAGAATGAAAAGGGGGTTTTTTTTGGTTTTTTTTTTATTTGTACAGAAACAACTTATTCATTGAGTATTGAGCACCTGCAGAGGAGAACTTAACTCAGAATATATTAAAACCCACTAAGAATCAATAGAGATGGTGGACAGCCAACAGGTTATAGTTCCACCTGCTGTAATGAGGAAAATAAGGGAAAAAGAACACAACAAAACCCATTGGGGCACTGAGTCCATGATGTCTAGGCTCCAAAATTCTGTACTTTGTGTGTGAATGACTGAAATAGCAAAATCAATAACAGTGAAATGTCCAATTTGTTTTAAAAGAAGATCCTATAAATCAGAAAAGGTCACCTCCTGCAACAGTAAACAGGGAAATTCACCTGGAGATTACTGGCAAATAGGTTTCTCTGAATTACCTAGACAAAAAGGGTACAGGTATCTTCTGGTATTGGTAGGTACATTTTCTGGATAGGCAGAGGCCTTTCCCTGTCATACAAATAAAACTAGGGAGGTAGTAAAAATTAGGCTTAAATTATATCAACCTGGCAATTTTGTATAGGTAAAGAATAGGTAATGGAACCTTGAACCCTTGAAGGAAAAATGGAAAGGACCTTTCCAAGTCCTCCTGATAACCAATACTGCACTCAAAGTAGAAGGAACTGAACCCTGGGTTCGTCACACACAGCTAAAACCAGAAACCACAGATGAAACACAGCAAAAACAAGACTGACACTGTAGAGAGGGTTTTTTCTTCTTTTAGTTCTTGTGGGGCATTTGCATTGCTGTGCAATGCACTGTTCAATGTGTTTGCATTCTGTTTAGAGACATAAATCCTATTTACTGCTTCAGGTATAGAATATATTTTTCTTGCTATTTCTAGCTCATGTTCCCCCCAGGGAAGGCACCATCAGGTAAAGAGACTTTCAGTAACACTGCAAGAATTCCAACAGATAGGCAGTGGCATTGACTCACACTGCTTACAAAGCAGAGACCAAATGTGAGCGATATACTTGGAAGGAACAAAAGTAAAGAGAAACCTGCATTGGATGTTGCTATTCTGCAGAATACCAAAGCTTCAGCAAGTGTACCTTTTCTAAGGGCTTGAATGTACTTATGAGTGACATAAAATTTCAGTTTCTGCAGGGGTCCAAAGCAATTATCCACTTTCGTTCTTCTCTCTCTGACTTTCCTCGATGTCAGGAGAATGGACAAATCCTCCTTTACTTCCATTACTATGCATGGAAAATATAAAATTTCTTTATCAGACAATATTGCAGCAGATAATAAAAGAAAAATGAAACACAAGGGTATTCTCAATCTGCTAGTAGTGTATGGCAAATCATTTTGAACTACAGGTGCAGCAAGACAAGCCTGGAGGCTGACAATAAATTTATGTAAATCTAGAAACTTAGATTTCTATTTTAATAAAGGAGAATGCCAAAGGAAATCCCTTTCTGAGATGGGCTATTGGAAACAGGAATGTATGAGAATGAGCAAAGAGGGAAAGCCAGTGAAAAAGGATGCATCAAGAAAGGATGGAGCCAAATGTTTAAGACTCCACTCTTTCGCTTAAATCAGGTGTGAACTTCCTGCTTTTAAATCCTATTCACAAGAGTGTTGCTTTTCCGAAAAATAATAGCCTAGTTTGGGAAGTGTTTCTATCCTTTCCCATCTCCCCACTCCTCACTGGTAAAAACTACCACCTTTCCCTCACTCAAGGTTTCTTTGCTTTCACCAAAGCAATAACGGTGACCTTAATCTGCAGTTTTTACACTGCTTATATAAAAAGGCAACCATGGCACAGCTCCACAAACTGTTCAGGTGCGTAAAAACCTTCCACAGATAGCAACAAGCCAGGATGCCAAATGCAGAAGTTGATTGACATATTTAATAAAATTTTGCAATTTTCATTCATTCTAACTGTTATTGTTCCGTTTTAATAGCTGTGGTAGAAAAATGTGCATGAAAATGAATATAAGGATACCAGAGAACTGCCTTTGCTGCTCTGCACTCTTGCATGCATTGAATTACAACATTAAAGTTGAAGCTGTTGTCCTTCTTGGTCACATTTGGAAATGTATTCTCAGAAACCTTTCCATCTTAAAATACCACCTGCAAGACTCTGAACATAACTGCACATTACAAAGAGTTTTATACACTGTAGCTGTTACATACACCTGGGCTTTATCTGTGCTTTTAAAAAAATGAAACAAAACAAAATCAAAATCCCTTGAAGTATCAAACATTAAATTTCAATCTTAGCTAATGAAAAATTGCAGGATCTAAGTTTTCAGACAAATGTACTTCAAAATACACCTGTACATATGTGCAGCATGCAGGAACCAACAAGCCACCACAGGATTCAAGCCAATGAATTTATTTTTTCAAAGTATTTATACAAGTGGGTGAATACACAACAGTAAGCTTAAAGAAACATACTTGTGGTTAGCATCAAAGTCTGAAGGTAGTGATACACTGTAAATTTAAAATTCCAGCACAAACAGCAAAGGCTTCTCACACAAATAAAGAAAAAATTTAAGCAGGAATGTTTTGTTTTGAATGCTAAGTTGGAGAGATATCAACATGGTATTACTGCTCACTGTCCACTCCCCAAATAAAACAGAAACAATTTTGTCAGTGGAGATTATATTGCCTCTCTTCCCTTCACAGCATGAAAATAATACTTTTAAATAGTTTCTAAATTTGAGTCAGTTCAGTTTACATATGCCCCCCTGCACCCCTCCTGTTATTCTTGTATATCTTCAGAGAATTGGTGGGAAAGACAACACTTAGGCCTTTTCTACAACCAAACCCAGAACTTCAGGTGTGAGCAGAAACAGCCTGAAAGAGCATTAAGGCTCAAAACCTTTTAGAAGCATCAGTAATTTTTCAGTATTTCCCACATGCCCCTCGCTTGCAGACTTTATCGGAAAGGTACACCTATCCCTGAGGGCACAAATACACCAGACACACCTTTCTCGTAAGTGAGAGCAACTCCAAATGTGGGAACAGGGCTAAAGCAAAAGGTTCTAGGTGATGCAGCCTGGGGGATTTGGTACACCAAACACACCTGCTGAGCAGAAATGTCTATTGCTTCCCTCCCTATTTAGCAGGCACACTGCCAATTTGTCCCACATCTCCTTCCTTTCCCCCACTCAGCGCCCACCTTCCCCTTCATTACCACCTTCCTGTGGCATCCACAGCAGCCATTACCCTACAGTGTGCTTAAAGCAGCAACACTATCCCTCAGGTAGACCCCAGGGGCCAATGTTAGTCACAAATACAAACAGGAGAAATACTCATGAAGTGCACCTTAATGAGCAATATCCACTTTAGCCTCTCAGACATTAATTGCTTCATTCTTCTCAAAGCTTTAGGAACAGAAGTTCCCACAGGATGGAGAGTTGGCACAAGGTGTTTTCTCCACTGTAACTCTTGTTTCTATTTTGTCCTTAGTGCAGTACAGCTGATGGATAATAGCTTGCTCCCAGGTCAAAGCTGAGATATTAAAACGACTATCAAGAGCCATTTACAGTGCTTCTGTGTCTTTACCGTCCTTCCTTGCTTCATTTCATAAGAGAAAAACACACAAGTGTTCCAGGGGGACACTCTCTGGCAGGAAGTGGGGAGCAGTAAGACTGTTCTCTCTTTCCAGCTCACAAAGGCAAAGGCAGCTGTTGGAATTAAGCTGGAAAATCAAAGCAAATGTGTCCATACAGTACTGAGTAACTTCTAGGAGCTCACATAGGATGAGAGGCCAGTGCCTTTCTGTATGGCCTGATCTGCTCACAGCAGGTCAGCAGCAAGCAATGAATTTCAATAAATATTTGCATTGCCATCAAGCTAAACATAAGAGTTTGAATAGATGCATAACACCCCTCCAAAGGTAATATTCATGCACAGGGCAAGGTTTTGTGAGTTGGGTTGTTTGGTAGGGTGTTTTTCTATTCCTTATCTCATCCATATTCCATCCTGCTCGAAATGGGGAAGGGGGAAATTCCTCATTTGGTTTTGGAATCGGTATTTGAACAGAAGGTACAGGACTGCTGGGGGAAATATGTGAGAGAAATTGTCAGAAATTATCTGAGGATGTATCTGATGGTTAGTTATGGGGGCATTGTTAAACCATCCCACTGCTCAGGGGTTATAATCTTTCTGTTATGCCTGTGACTCTCCATAAACCCTACTTCCATAAGATGCACTTGATCTCACACTGGAGCCCTGACATATCAAAGTTACAGTAGCAAGTTTATTCACAAAGAGACTCTAAGAGCAGAGTTAATCTCATCTCTACGTTGCCAACCAAATTAGTTAATATCACTGGGGTGGTTTCATTTTTAAGAAAATCCATAAGGGAACAACCCACTTTGTCATGGAGGAATGTATGCAATTACATATTAACAGCGACAAGAGCCCCTTCTTCCTTCCAACACTAGAATAGAATCAGGAGCTGGAAAAATTAATTTCAAATTTTGTGGAGGAAACAGACTCCTATTTATCAAGATAAATAAAGGAGTCCTGAAAAGACAATGAAGCCTCTGTTCTTTCAGTTAGGGAAAAAAACCCCAGTATATAACACCTCTTTTGAATTACATGCTTCCTTCTGAACAATTTGCATATTTTTCTATTGAATTTCAAAAGAGTTAAGAGCAAAATTAATGTGATTCACTTTGAATGCCAGGAAGACAATTACGGCCCATCAAACCTGCACAAAAGAAGGACAGAATTGATGTGCACAGTAATGCAAGACTTTTTTTTTTCCTTCTTTTAAGGCTTTCTTTAGATCCAGCTAAGCACAAATCTAGAGGTTAAGTCTTTTTTATTCATGCTCTAACCCAGCTGTCCAGCTGTCCTGGTGTTATCTTACAATGTGTTTACTAGCCTGACTTTCAGAGACCTTACATTAAAGAGCAGTAATCTCTTCTTTAGTCCATCCAGACTGAAACTATTTTCCTTACTTGACGTTCCTTTAAAAAACATTAGTCTAAATATCCTTCCTTCTGTGGATTTTTAGGATTGCAATACTTTGAGTAGCATCATATAAGCTTGCTCAAGACAGCATGCAACTGGTTCAGGAAAGGGAGTCACAGAGGTTTGACAGCATGTTGTGAAGGTGTCTCAGTACAGAGGAGGGAACACCTGATAATCTCACTTTAGACACCCATTCTGCCCACTCACAGGATCCTTTGCATCACTGTCTGTGTGTGGTTTACAGCACATACGCACTAATAATATGCACCCTGCATATAAATATTTGTTCTCATGTGTAACAGTCACTAACCCACCCCAGAGGTTATAAAGACATTTTCCACACCTCTTTTTAACAGAGCCACCCAATCTAGTGCATACTGTACGGCAAGGGAGCTGTGCACTCTGAGATTTCAGAAGCGTGGAGAAACTCCAGGTTTCATGTTCCAGTAGCCAGAGTTTTAGGATGAAGTAACTGTTTCCATTACTGAAAAGTTCATATAGACAGCATTAATAGACAGATTCCTACTATCTCGATGCTTTCTTTTAAGTTCAACATGTGAATCACTGGTTTTGACCTTACCTATAACGTTGTTAGTGATTTGATAGATACTTCCCTAGCTACTCGGTTGAACACACAAAGTATGACTCAAATGTCTCATTGAGGAAAAGGTGATATTCTGCTTGACAAAAGAAAACTTTCACACAAAACTGAAAGAGTTCAATGTCAGCCAGCCCTCCTTTTATTTAAAACATGGATTTCTTCTTAAATACTCAATCAAGTTTCCACTCTCAGACAGAGAAATTCATCAATTCAGCATATGAAAATTCTGCTGTTGTAATCTCTACATTTCTTGTTCCAACAGGATCCAGTTAGTTTTACTAGAACGTTGCTCTGACTGACCAATATCCCACATGACAGCTGACAGCCTTCATACAGAGGAAGCTCAATTATTCCCATAGGGGAGGATCAAAGTTGGCATAATATTTGTCTCCCATTTACAAAGCATCTGACATTTTACTTATCCTAGTGCCAATAAAGGTATAAAGCAAGTTAAAAACTTGCAAAAAAATCCCTCCTTCGTTACTGGTCTGAAGTTCTCCACTGTTTTTCCTTGTTCCAGTGTTGAAAAGGGAGACGTGATACAATACGTGTAGATCATGCCCAGGTCATTAAAGTGCAGCAAAGATTAAACCAAATTCTCTTCTTTGTCATTCAAGAGCATTAGTTAGATTTCTTTCCCTTTAACAAACTAGTGCCATTGAATTTGTAATTTTTCCAGGAGCTCCATAAGCAAATTTCACTGCTGGAAGATTTGTCTATGTTGATCTTTAAACCAGTAGCAGAGAGCAGAATGTCTTGTCTATAAGCAGTGTATTCCTCCATTCACTTACAGTTCCAAAAAGAATTTGGACTTTTCTTTGGTTATTTTTGTTAGCCTAAATGAAAAGTGACTCTAACACCACTTTTACTTACAGCATTTTTAAATGAGACAACTAGAAAACCTGAAGGAAATTTGGAAACAAAAATTGATTAAATGTGTCTTTCCATTAAATGTAATCTTTCCATTACTTACTACTAGTAAAAAATCTAAATTAGGTCCCCAAAGTTCATGTTTTATTTAGACTAAGCTTTTGAAAATTAATTTACTGCTCTCAGAAGAAATTCTTGTCCTGATTTGGCTATAAGATATTCTGTGGTGTATCTCCTTCAACAACATGTTTTTAATTGGTTCCTTTTTATGCAGTTCATAGTACTTAGAGACCTGTATTCACTATGTCCCTCATGGCCACAGGCATCTTATTTCTGTGGCTATTCATAGAGCCATAGAAAGTTAAAACTTCAGACAAAAGTACATGATTTCAGTGAAGATCCTCTGTAATGTGCTTGCTGAAGGCAAAAAAGTTTGGCAGTAGTCTGATGCTTCCTAAGTTACAAACAAAGGAGATATTATGTAAATCAGAGAATGTAGAAATCACTTTAATCAAATTTCCCTGGCAAAATTCTAGGGTCAGACTGCAACCTGTAGTTTAAATAGCTAAGCATTTTGAAGAGAGCATTCAGTATGTAGTTATTAAAAGAAAAAGGGCAAATGGTCCTAAGTCACAAAAGGATTTGGTGATTTTCACAGCCCTTCTAGGTTTTACCCCATTAAATGGGAAAGATTTCAGCCATCACAGCAAGATAAGATATTCATCATTGCAATAACAAGTAAATTCTTGTCATGTATTACATCAAAAAGTAATAGAGGATGGAAACTCTTCAAAATGGGAGAAAAACACATCTTCCTTTGCTCTCAATAGGTGTTTAGCTGTGTTAGACAGACAGTTAAGGACCACTGCTACACACTACAATAGCCATTGTCCCAATTTTCCAAGCTGCTAAAGACTCGCTATTATCCTGATTTCTGATTGCTGCAGCATTAAATATCTGATTAAAGAAAAGCTTTCCAAAGCACTAACAATTGCTTTGTTAAAATGCTGGATAGCTTCACAATCCTAGCAATGAAAAATTCTATTCTTAATTCTTTATCTTCTGAAGCATTCAAAGAAATACATTAAAAATAAAATAAACTCTGAAGATTGAAAGGGTTTGAGGGGGGTGATTTTTATATTTTGAGAGTATGAAAATAATATTTTATGCTTCTTAGGGAAAAAAATGCAGAAGAAACTTTTTAAAAACAAGGCTGAAATATTAATAATAAGGATACAATGTCTACCTTAGAAGCAGCTTAAAAATATAAATCCTGTTGAGCCATTTGCATTAGTATTGTTTGAACGCTTTAGCAATAAAACTGCAAATACTTGAAAGACATTGTATTATTTCAGAAAACATAAATATTTTAACTTCCTCCCAAAAATATACAGAACTAGATTTTTTTAGTGGCAAAAGCCTCATAAAGTACAGATCAGAACAGATTATTTACTCTATGTTGAAGTCTGATATGTACATTGAAATGTAAGATTTGCCCCAAAAAGAATTTGATATATCCATCATAACAATTCACAAAATAAGAGACTAAAGGTTTATATTCTTAAGAAATACAAAATTACTTTTCTGAATACCAAATTCTGACAGCAGGTTTTTATTTCAGGAAAGGAAAAAAGAAACAAAAAATACACACTCACACAGGATCTGTCATGTCATAAGTCAAAAAACAACAAACTTTTCAAAGAGTAGTTTAATAATTCGCACAAACAGGAAGAAAAAAATAAAGTTGTGTGTTTCAGATGGAAGAGCCCATAAAATAAAAAGCAAGACCTTTATCTAGTTCCATCTGTACCACTCCCACCCAGCACACACAGAGCTGAACAGACCACACAGAATATTGTGACATCCCAAAACTGCACAGATTTAGGAAATTGTACATCACCGTCTCAGGGCTTTGGAAGAATACTTAGCTAATACCTGCTTAAATACTGAAGTACACAGACATGTGGCTCTAAAACAAAACCATTTGCCTGGATGCCATTTAATCCCCTTCTATCCAAGTAAGATCAGAAGAATTTGAGCCATATTCAGGCTCAAGAATGGCTCTAATAAGAATGAAAAGCAAAGCAGCCTTACTGTGGAAATCAAAGGTCTGGTGTGTCAGCAGCAGACCCAGGAATGCTGTGTGATTACACTGGAGACAGTTTTCCTGCCTGTGCCTATCCCATCCATCTCATTTTTCCCCCGCTCACTGCAAAGCCTACAAGAGTCACAAAAAGGGAGATCTAGTACTGACTGGCTGGTGTAACACCCACAGGCCACCATCAGTGTCTCTACTATTTCCTCCAGAGGAACCTTTACAATTCTCTGCTGGAACCCAGCTCCTACTCTAGGAGCATCCCATCTCTTCTGACAGCAACCATCTCATAAAAGCAACATATGTGTGGCCCACTATGGGAAAGTTGGGATCTTAACTCTATTCAGAATGCAGTACTTTTTACCTGGTCACTCTAAAATAACCCCAAAACCATAAAATCAAACAAATACCAACAAACTTTATCTGTTTTTTGTCACTGTCCACATCAGGGTTTGAAGGCCACAGTAAGTGCAGTTTCTAAAGGTACCAGGAAAGAGAATAGGGTGATTGAAGCACACTTTTAAATAACCAAAAATAACTCCCAAACTAATAAACCATTTAAGACATTCTTTTACCTTGCTATCACTACATGCTATTTAATATGATCCAAACAGAAAATCTACTGAAATTCACAACTAGAAATTTTTCTAACTCACAGTTAGGAAAAATCCCATTTGATTTCGCCAGTCAAAATGACCATGTTTCCTGTCTGCCTGATTGTATGATAGAAAGTCATAAATTAAAGAGAAATGTGAAACACATTAGCCTGGATCAGCAAATTCATAGTGGTTTGATTGTACACATCTTACATCAATAGTTTTTTAGGAGACTAATTTGACTCATCTATACGCATACATCCACATTTCCTTGTGAATTGGCCAAAAGAAAAAAGAATCCTCACTGACCTGAGCACCTGAGATTTCATCATCCAACACCTAAAGCAGATTTCCCATATGAAACTAGCAATTTACAGGAAGAGAAAAAGCTGTTTAAGAGCAATGGAGCAGACAGATGCTCATGTCTCATACCACATCCTACAGCTGAGATTCCCAGGGAGTTTATCATGCTTTACATGAGACAGATAAATATTTTAGTGTAATCAATGTGTCTTATTCAGACAAAGATGGAGGTGTGAGATAGACATGCAATTGTCTGTGCTTTTCTAATGCCAGCATCAAAAGTTGACAAATACCTATTACATTCTCTTCAAGGGAAAGGAATAAAAAAGTACCCGAAATTAAATTTAAAAAAATGTTAAGAAAAAAAAAAGGGATGGCAATAAAATGAGTTTTCCATATTGTGATAAAACACTCTGAAGCTGTAATCTGATTTTTTTCACCTATGAGCTGAACTGCTTTGATATGTATAAATTATAGTGCTTGTATGAGAACAAGTGGACAGTATCAGGCCTGGAAGCTTGAATTAATTTTGATTTCCTCTTTATGGAAGTTTAAAAGTCAGGTTTGCTACAAAAACAAAACAGTTAAACAATCCAGCACCCATGGAAACCAGAGAAGGCAAGGAATTTTATAGAAGTAAAATACCCTAGGTAAATCAAAAAATATTTTCCAGTCACTAAGCATTTCAGTTTTTTATAGGAGCTTAGATTTAGTGTTCATGTCTATCTTTTATATTGGTTATTCAAGTAACTTTGCTCAAGAAAAGTTATTAGTTCAGCAAATAAAAAAGGAGATAACTTCAACATTATTTCATTTCAACCTCTTTATTTTTAATGTCATTTTCTGAGCTGCACATGTATTTCTTTCCCTCACTTCTGCTCCATTGGCCTGAAAGGAAGAACAAAGGATAGGACAAACAACAGCCAAAAACACACAGTAGAAAACATTTGTTAGCAGCAGGACACAAGGCTCCTACCCACCACTCTGTCTCACTTGTTCCCTATCCTGCCAATCCAGCATTTCCTCTAATTTCCCCAGTCAGAAAGAGGTCAGTTTATGAGAGAGATGCATTGCTCATACAAATGATACACAAGGAAAACTAACATGGGCAAGAAATTATTCATTCCAAGAGACTCAGTTCATCGAGGCTGTTGCCCAAGACCAACACTTAAATCTCCTGCCACATGGGTACCAAAAAACCCCTTTTGTAATACAATTTAACATTTAGGATAACTGAGGGTTGGAAGAAGATAAAAATGAAAGCTTTTCCTTTTGTGACTTCAAATGCTCTGCTTGACATCTGACATGACATTGTGGGTGGGAAAACAACATAAGCACTATATAAACACTATAGCAGTACTGATGCTTAACAATTTTTACAGTTTTGACTTGACAATTCAAATACAACCAATGGTACTCAAATAATATAATTTAGTATTGCTATAAGTTATATCAAATTATGGTCTTTGTGAAGGATTCTGCAGTAGTATTTCCCTGCTATTTGGACAGTGGTAAAAAGTACCTGATGATTAAATTGACCTGTTTTCCCCTTCATACCTTTTTCTGTGTTACTTCTGATCATGTCAGACAAGCTTTGTGCCTGCTTACTTAGTAATGATCCCTTTACCCTCACTCTCTGACTATCTGAAATTTAACCTAAAGCTTGCTCCTCCTACTTCTTTCCTTTGTTTCGTCTTCATCAGCTTCTCAAAAACTCCTTTACATTTTTTTCCTATTTCCAGACAGTTTCGGTTTAATTCTTGCTCTTAGAAATTTTTCTTTTCCTGTTCAGGTTCCATTTATCAGGTTTTACTACTTGGTTGACTCACATGACAACGAGATGCAAATTCCCTTCAAAACATGTTTCCACAATACCTGCACAAACTCAACTGTGTAAAACCAAGGAATCCTGGGAACCTGTGCATCCCTTATGACAACTGAACTGTAGCCTTTATCCTCATATAATGACCTCCCTCTGAAAGCAGAAGACTGAAGAGTGTCAATTCCAGAAAAATCAATTGAATTGCTTATGTTCAGTAGCAGTCTGAAGCTGAAAGGGAACTGGGGAAACACCAGAATGAAAGGAACCCTGAATTTCAGTGTCTGGCAAAACCACATTGTTCTCTTTTCTCCCTACAGCCCCCACACATTTTTCTGTGAAACAGATGGACACCTGTTCATTGCAATATTTTGTTCTCTTGTTGTTTGGTTAATATGAAGCCCTAGATTTCCTTTACTTCATATATTCAAGAGATTCAGTCCCAGGTCAGACTTACTGTTCCATTTCTACCAGATTTCTAGTTTACATTACATATTTATAACTACAGCATTCATAGAATATAGATATTATATTATCCAACTTTAAAGTACCCATCTCTACTGTCCTCTCAAATTCTAGATGTTTGTAGTTTATAGAAAAGGAGCCAAGGAGACCAAGCCTTCCTTGCATTTGTGGAAAGTCAGTTTGAGTGGTTTGTTCTGGGCTCCACTGCCAGCACCCCAAGTCACCTAGACTCTTAACAGTCCCAAACTCTTGACTTAAAGCTCTTCAGCTACATTTTCTCCCTTTCAAACTGTATCTCAAAGGACTTGGGCACCAATAGGCTTGAAACTGAACTTTATTCAGCCACTTTCAATTATTCCTCTGGCTTTTAGAGGCTGTTCTTTCTTAGCTGCTGTCTTAATGCTCCTACTTACTAACCTTTCCTGATTGTCTGAAAATGCTTGTGCAGGAACAACTTTCCTCAATGGAAATGTAAACATTCCAAATGAACTTGCTACAAAGAACCAGCCTTTTGATTCCTTCAATTGCTGATGAATATCCGGAACATAAAATTTAAGAACATATTGGGTTCCAATATGTCGGAACCCCTACTTTGCTACATTCGTAGGGTAAAGACCAGTTTCATTATTAATTTGAACAAAGGCTGATGTTTGGATCAAGAACTTCCCACACAGTGTGTCAGTTCATGCACTACAGACACTGAAACTTCATCTTTGAAGGGAAGGATGTGAAAAGCAGGAAATGAAATCTGGATCCAGGTGTTATCAGACAGGTAAGTCTCATACTTCATTGGCAATTGCAGCTGTAAAACAACTCCAGTGCCATCTTCTAGATGTACTACTGCTGCTGAAACCCACTCACTGCAAAATTGACTGCAGTGCAGAGCACTAATCTACAATGCTCTGTACTAGTTTATCACAATAGGCATAGTAAAAAATATAATGTTAAGACTTATTCGTGCAACTGCAGTAATTAAAAGCAAATACAGAAAAAAGACAGACATAAGCACTAACCTGGCTGAAAGAGAGAAAAGAAAAACTAGGAATTATATTTTGTAACCAAACCAATATGCAAAGATGTAGTCCACATAAGAGGAAAGACTTGTTAAAGAAAAATGCTTTGTGGCTTCTTTTAAATGCAAAAGTTTTGTTTTTTCATTGAAGCCAAACCCAATTGTTTTCATAGTACAATGTTTCAGAAATAATCCAGTTCCTAGCAGGTGACAGCCATCAGATTAGGGGCTGAAGAAGTTGGCAAACCAGCAGAAATATTCAGACCATACACTACTCCAAGACCTCAATTTGATCACTCTTAGTCATTTTGTCAATGCACCAAAATATTTTGAGATTTAGTCTTTTGTAGCAGTGTTTCAGGATGGGATACCTCCAAGTTATTTTAGATACAGGACATAGTGACTCTGTCTCTTTCTTTTATTAGGGCCTTTGAAGAAAGAGAAGAGACACTTATCAAATTTAGCTTTTTTTTAAGCCTTGTAATACCTTCAAAAGCAAGAATACACCTGGTAAACTGGAGACACCACAATTCCCCTAACATCTTTTTTCTTGTTTAGATGCTTGCTTCACAGCACTATTATCATTACACACAAACTTCAAATTTAAAGTTTGCTTCAGTCACCAATATAAATGCTCTAAGATGTTCCTCCTCCAAAGCCATGGGCACTAGCCAAGAAAATAGAAGGGCATTGGGTCAAATGCATTCTCCATGGGCACCCTGAAATGCTAGAATTGTAAAATGATTGTGTAAAACTCACAAGGTTTCATCTGTTATACTGCACCTTTAAAAAAGGATTAACAAGTACTAACAAAGAAAGCTTGAACATGACATTTCTTCATACTTTCCCCTGTTTGCAGGTAGCCAAAGGAATTTTATTTCTAATGGTGTTATTATACCAACTTTCTCAAAAAATAAATTCACTTTTTAAAAGTCACAAAACCTCTGCAGAGCGCAGAAGACTGCTATATATATATCTGCCACTGTGCACATTGCTAACTCAAAGATTTCTTCTTCTATTCAGTGCATTGTGCTCCTGACACATACTTGCTATAAATAGACTTTACTCTGATAGTCTCCCTTTATAGTTATTTTGATATCACCACTGAATGTGCAGTTCCCAGAGCCTTCATTTGGTATTTCCTATTTTTTTATTTTCTTTTTTTTTTTTAATCTTACGTGCCAAGCAGCTTTGCCGCATAGGAGTCTATCCATGTATAACATGATGTGTGAAGAGCTTTATAACACACAGTTTTAATCATTATTAAACCAGGGGAGATGAGAGAATATGCAAAACTGAGATAACAGTAAACTTGCTTAGGTGACTCTGACCACATAAAGGGATGTTGGCTTATGCTTGAGAGATTTTGTGCCACTACAGAAGACTGAAACTGTATTACAAGCTTGTCCTGGTTGCAGAGAGGGGGCAGAGAATGTGGCTCTTACTCCATTGCTGTTTTGCTTGCAGTAAATTATCTCAACCCATAGTCTCTACCTTTGTCCTGCTATTACCAGAAGGAGCAGGGTAAAGAGACACGGCTTATTTGAAATTTAATTTCTGACCTGTGTTAAACTACTACAAATCTGTTCATTTTCAGAGAGTAGAACATTCTCTTTTCTCCAGTGGTGGATTTTTGGACGTAATATGTAACTAGGAAGTATTAATATCTGATTCTGTGTGATTCTACAGTAGGATTATATTTCAGTAAATCTTAGACCTTATTAAAGAGTAGTAGTTTTCTGAAATTCAAACTAGTATCATAAAAAGGATCCAATTGTGGTTGCAAGTGTTTTTGACAGCTCAAAAAAATGAGAAAAGTTGATTAGTTTGAAAAAATAGTACAAACTTTACAAAAGCTTAAAAATTATAATATCACCAACTTGATCAATCACAATGTCATGGTGATGTCAGTACAAAAAGTCATGTTCAACTGTGATAAAACATTATACAATCATTAGTACTTAGCAAAGAACTGTTTAGATTGTAAATTAGGATGCCTAGGAATAGACATCCTGCTTTAGAAAACAGTTTATCCATTAAAAATGACAAATGGCTGATCCAGAGTTTTTGCAAGAATAATTGTCAAGTCCAGTTCAGGAATAATTTGGTTGAATAGAAATGCAATGCTGTGAAGATGCCTTCTGATATCCTTTCATGCAACATTTACAAAATTCACAGAATTAAGCTGAGAAATTGACTAACCTCTCTCTAGCTCAGCACATGTTCCTGCCATGAAACACATGCTATTCCTGTGTTGAACTCCCTCTAGTTCATTTTTAATCAAATATTTGGCAAATTCAGGGAGAGAACACAGGGTTTTAGTCCCCATTTATCTGAGTAAACTGGCATTTTGGTCTGGGTTCTGACTTTGACAACAAAAATCTGTGAACCAAGCTGATCTGCTCTTAATCTTGAGTGTCCTCCAACACTGGCTAAAAGGGAGGGTACAACACCACTACTGCCACTGCAGTATGAGTGTATTCATTGCTTTTTGTTTAAAACTCACAGAACTAATTTTGTTTCATGAGAAAATTGAGCAATTTGACTTTTCAAGAGGGAGGAATTCCTCAACCTATTACATATGCACACAGCTGCTGAGTGCAGTCCCGAGGACAACCATGACTCGAGACTTTATTCTATTAAAGGGTAGCTGAGCAATTCAGCTGAGAACAATCTGAATTTTGCAAGAGTTTTTATGAGTTGTTACTTTTGAGGAAATAAGGTAAGCTCTAAGAATCAATATCCTGCTACCCTTCTTCCAGATGTAATCCAGACAATATTTATGTGATTAAAAAGCTTACAAGTTTACTGGCACATGTAGCATCTAGCACAACAATAAGTTATCAATAATCATACAGTAGATGTTTCTAGTATTCTGGTGCTGTAGTCCATCCACAATGTCATAAAGGACTTTTACTTGTTTTAGTGTCATATTTTAATCCTCTCTTCCTCAAAAAGGTATGAATTTGCTTCCATTGAAAACTAGGTTTTTTATGGAGTTACTTAAACCTGAACATTTGTTTAAAAAGACTTAAGTAGCCCCTTTTTGTTGTGCAGTGCCAGAGCCTCATTAGCTAAACATTTGCTCAGGAAGGCTGCAGATAATGAGGTAAGACAAGACAGTCTCAAAAAAGAATAGCAGGTGGCTTAGCTGGAGAAGGAGAACCAAAGGTGTCCCTGGGACCTCCTCAAATAAGTGGATTTTAAAGGCAATGTTAAAAGGACTTGTACAACAAGGGCTTTTAAGGGTTAGGTAACAGGAGGGAAGGTGGCCTGCTAAACATTAGGATTTGTGATGCTCTGGAATGAAAGCTTAACTTCTTACTGGCAATCAAATTTCAGGAAATGTCAGAAAATGCATCTTTCAGAAGCAGAGTCCCAGAAAAGGACAAGGGAAAAAAACTGTCTAAACCCATTCAAAATAATTTTTTAGACAAGCCATACAGCCTGCAAGCCTTAGATCAGAGTGGTTTTGTCAAACATGTACATATTGATTCTTTACCATAAGAATATTTGACTCATCTAAGTCAAGAAACTGAGCAGGATACAGAACATGTCTGTCTGTCTCCAAAGCAACAGGCTGTCAGGCATAAAGTCCCTTGTTCCATGAAATCCTGTAAGCACATTTTCTGAAGATTATATCCTGTTTTATCTAGATTTTAAGCTGTGAAGCTCATGGTCATATGTTGTAGTGCGTTTTTATATTTTGTAATACTTTGAAGTAGTTTGTTTTGTATTCCCATATTTTTCCCAAATGGTTTATCCCAGACTGTACCCCCCTCCTTCTACCTGTGTTATTCCTCTCCCGGGATGAGATCATCCCCAAACCCCCACCCTGGCTCTCTGTCAATCACTCAGCATCCCATCCCCCTATCCAGAAGTTTCAGTCCAAGTCGTCGAGTGATGAGCCAGAGGCTGGGAGTCAGCCCCCCAAGCCTTGCCCCATACGCTGTCCTAAATGTCTATCCCCCAGTACCCATCCCTTAGAGTTACTTATTGGTTGGTAAAATGTTATCTACTTTTGGTTTCCACCTCCCTTTAAATGTGACCTTGGCCCATCTTCCGGGGCTCTCGGCAGGAGGCCCCCTGAGGTGCAGGAGCTCCTTTGGGATCCTAATAAAACCTTGGATTAACCCCTGCTAAGAGCTGGCCCTTTCTCTTCTACCGATGTCTCTGGTGTCTCTGCTGCAGCGAAGGCAACCAGCCTGAGTGCCCTCAGCACCCTCGGGGCACAGAGAGAGTCTGCCCCCCAGCCCAGGTGCCCTCAGCACCCTCAGGGCACACACAGAGAGTGTCTCCCTGCCAGCCCAGGTGCCCTCAGCACCCTCGGGGCACACACAGACAGTGTCTCCCTGCCAGCCCAGGTGCCCTCAGCACCCTCGGGGCACACACAGACAGTGTCTCCCTGCCAGCCCAGGTGCCCTCAGCACCCTCGGGGCACACACAGACAGTGTCTCCCTGCTGTCAGCCCAGGTGCCCTCAGCACCCTCGGGGCACACACAGAGAGTGTCTCCCTGCTGTCAGCCCAGGTGCCCTCAGCACCCTCGGGGCACACACAGAGAGTGTCTCCCTGCTGTCAGCCCAGGTGCCCTCAGCACCCTCGGGGCACACACAGACAGTGTCTCCCTGCCAGCCCAGGTGCCCTCAGTACCCTCGGGGCACACACAGACAGTGTCTCCCTGCTGTCGGCCGTGTTGGGGCTGCTCCCCCCAGTGTCTGCCGACTCCGGACTGGCCCAGGGGCTTGAGAGGCTTGCAGAGAGACCCAGACAGTCATACAAGAGAGATCATTACAAATTTTCATAAAGATAAATGAAGCATACAGGAAGGAGAGATATCCCAAACATCACAGAATTGGTGCATGGCAAGAAACCAAACTTTTCTGCATTGCAGCCAAGTGCCCTACTTTGAGACCATACTGCTTGACAAGAACAGGATCTGCTTTGTTTAAACAGTTCCAGCCTTTCATTAGGTCACTTACACCCCTCACAAGGCTCCCGCAGCTTTACAGGTTAGAATAAAAGCTGTGACTGTAAGTCAAAATTTTCCTGAGTATATTATTGCTATGTGGGGAACCATTATTTGTTTCAAAGGTTAAACACAGAGGAGTTTTGCCATGGATTCACAGTCTCAGGAGACCACTTCCTCTACAGTGCACTTCTTGGTACAGAATGACTGCTCCAGGGTTATGTGCAGTCCCTTCACAGCTGCTCTAAGGTTTTCCTTGCCTATAAAATCCTTCCAGAAAAGAACTCACTTATTAACATGTGTATTCAGAAAACAAATGCAAAATGGAACCTAAGAATTCTGTAAAGTGTCACAAGGACCACAGATGTACTTTTCTCTCCATTATGCTGTCTAAGCTCACGCCTTTAACTCTTGAGTATCCTTGCCTCAAACAGCCTCAAGTAAATATATGGAAAACATGCCAAATCCATTCTTGGTATTGTTCCACAGTCCATTGGAAGCTCCCTCTCGCCTTTAGTGCAATGTAGTGCTTAACCACATTCATCTTGATAAAATTCCAATTAAATTCTAATGAATGCTGTCAGAAAGTGTATTTGGTTATGGGTGCTGTTTCTTTTGTTCTTTTTTTAATAAAAGCACTCTAAATATTCATTAGCACTCACACTGCCACTCCATTCTTACAGAAAGAGGGAAAAAATTGCTTGGATATTTCCTGTAGGCAATTATCCACAAGGCTGAAATATCATTTAACATAAATTGAATTTGTACAGCTAACGATGCTGTTTTGAACAAGACATACTATGAAAAACAGCAAGCACATAGCAGTGGATTTGACTGGTATGCAGTTAAATCCAATTAAGTT
Organism: Agelaius phoeniceus; assembly: GCF_051311805.1. NCBI lineage: Eukaryota > Metazoa > Chordata > Aves > Passeriformes > Icteridae > Agelaius > Agelaius phoeniceus. The sequence continues at coordinate 37,822,403 of NC_135265.1, forward strand.
ATTGATGGCCAGTATCAATAAAATTACTGATGCTTATTCTGGGAGTTAGAGTCAGTGAAACCTTCCCCATGAGAGACAGCACCACTGATTTGCTTTGTCATTCCAATGTCTTGTCTTCCTATTAGGAATCTCAACAATTTAGTCCTACAGCTTATTAGGAGATGTAAAAATCACAGGTAAAACAAGGATTGGAAAGCTGAAATGATGATTCATCTACTCCTTTATTTTCCAGACTGTGGAAACAGCTGGGGGTGGGGGAGGTGGAATTAAAAACAAAACCAAGGAAAAAAACAAACAAAACAAACAAACCTAACACAAAACCAAACAAATCAACATTAGCTCTCTGAAGCACACCAGAAAGCAAGACCTTTAATTGTAGGGAATCATCATTCTCAAAAGGAGGGGCAGGGGAGGGAAATCCTACTGCACATTTGCAAAGATCAGCTCCCTTTGTTGCAGAAAGCCTTTGGCTACAAATAGGCTCCCCAGGACCCTGATCTTAGGAGGCAAAGTCCTTTCAGAGCTCAACTCCTACTGAGACAGCTGAGGCAGCTTATGTTGCAGTGCCTGAAAAGAGATTGAAATGCGGTTTGCACTGAGATGGATTCAGATCACCAGCAACAGGATGCAGGAACAGTCCTGTACAGTTTGTGCCCATCATTTTCTTGAGTTTCACACATTGTCATTGCAGAGAAACTTTTTAACTTGAAAAATTTTCTGAACAGAGTTAAAATCTTTCAAATGGCAAGTAGGATGTTCTTTACATTGTCCACACACAGCGTGAGCTGGGAGACGGCCAAAAAACAAACCAACAACAACAAACACTCCCACACTCCCAAAGCCTCACAGAAAAACAAAACATGAAGCAGGGCAAACTCAGCCCACCTGAGGGGTACAGGATGTCAGAACAGACAGCCAGATTTTTTTCCATTTTCCTCTGCATAAAATCAATCTGCTACTTCGAGTCGATTCCCTACCAAGCCAGTTGACAGGTTATAAAGATGCTCTCATGTCCCTCCAAGCCTTGTAGCATAATATCATGGATGCTGCATGTTTTCTGGCTGGCATGGATCTCAACAGAGGTTCAGTGATCTGAACCACAGCACAATGCAAGAGAAGCAGCATACTTTAGTAGAATTGAGTATCTCCAGTGGTGATTTCTTAACATCTATAGGGAAGAGTAGCCTGAGAACCTTAACCCCACACTGCTACCTTCCAATTACAAAGGGCAAAAGGCAGACAAAAATCATCCTGGATATAATTATCATAAGAGCAATTACAAAAAATTAATGATTCTTTCAATACCTAACTACCATTTGTTAAACACAGAATGTGTCACCTCAGGGAAGGTAGCAGCAGCATCTAATATGGTAGAAAATAGCCACAGTCCCAATGGAAAGAAAAATTGGAAAAGTCTATTATACCGCTAAATTTTTAGCTATACATCCACATCCCAGTTCAATGAGTTATTAAAATCAGCCAGGCATTCTAAGCCACTGGAAAATCCTGGTTTAAGCTAGGAACATATGTAATTCCAATGCAGAAGGAATTAAGTCAGAGCATATGGAGTTTCAACAACCCTTTCATTTACAAGTTCCAGAGCCTTTACCCCTATGAGGACATTGCTGAGTTAATATTGTGCAAAAGTGATGGATTTAAAGGTTACCTCTCTTTTTACAGACATGTGAAGCACACACATAATGTCACACAAAATCCTGAGCAAATGGATGTTTAAAGCCATTCTAATGAAAGAAAATAAGAATAAATGTCAGCCAACAGAAAATATCTATTTTGCCTTTTAGGTGCACTTGATGCTCGCTTCATCGTCTGCACAAATTCTAAACAAGCCATCAAAAGACAAGGATTATTTTCTTTAATCACCAGCTCTTGCCTGTTGGCAGCAGTTCCAGTCCACAGGATTTCAGAGAATTTCTTTTATGCAGACATGGATTTACTGAGGAATATAGATCTGGCCCTTTCCCTCACCCCTACTCATTGGTCCTGCTCGATGCTGTGCACGAACGCTTCCGTGCTGCAGTCAAACCACAGCTGTCCCCTCACCCGCCTCATTTCATCAAAAATCTAAAGCTATCCACTTTTCCCAGAATGACTAACACTCCCAGTGTGGGATAACAGGGGCTAACAGAGCCTTACCTTCATACACTTAGCAGTTAAATCCATCCTGGACACTACAAGTGATAACCATGTGATAACCAAGTGATTGCCATGGAGCTCTCACATTTATCCTTCCAACAAGTTTGACCTCTGCTATTTGTGTAAAACCTAAGCTGCAAGAACTCCTGCAGGTATTTAATCTGCCTCGGTGTCATTTAGATATGAATCACTTACTCAAAATCTCCCAGTCTTTATGCCACTTTCTGATTTTTTTATTAAAAAAAAAAAAGAATAAAATCACAAAAGGAAACAAAACTTTCATACTAAATGTTGAGGGTTTTTAGAGACTGCTTTTGGAAATGCAGTTGAATGCAGCTGATATTCTGGGGATTTTTCTCAATTAAACATCTAATAGCTGTCTAGAGGAAGACATATGGTCCTGTTCACCAGTTTCTATGAAAGATTCTATTCAGATTAGTACCACATTTCTCAAGTAAAACATCATTTATGTTTACAGTTAAGTTCAGGAAAAAGGAGAACAGAGGCTTAAAGTTGGGCACTTTCTACAAGGAACAGTAGAAGAAAAATATAATCAATCAATCTTGTTACAGTAGTTGATAAAGGCAGACGTTTGCCTTTAAATGAGGGTTTGCTGTTTGGTTTGGGGTTTTTTGTTTTGTTTTAGAGATCAATTTTGGAAAAGTGACATAAGTCAATTTTCTAGGAAGTTTCATATTAGGGCAGCCCTGTCTCCTGCTGCACCCCGCCTGCCTCAGAGAGCCACTGCTCACAAAGTAGCAGCTCTCATTTGTCCCTGGTTGTGACTGCCAGCTGTCATTCTGTCACAGCAGTAGCTGGCACTGGGATGGGTTGTGTTCTCTCTTACTGCAGGAATAGGCCAGAAGGGGTGTGGAAACATCAGACAATGACTGATGCTGCAGCAGCTCTTGCTACCATCTGAAGGCCACAGTTCCTTTAGAGGTGACAGACCCAGGAAACAGAGCACAGACTTTCTCAAGGCAATGAAGGGCCCTGGGATCATTTTCTTCAACCACGACTTCTCCAGGCTGTAGTAACCTTTACAAGTGTTCAAGTGATTTCACATTGCTCTGAAGACTGGTGTCTGCAATTTATTGTTATGAACCATATCATGTGCAAATACTTCTGGAGATGCTAATAATAACAGTAATCATAAATAACCAAAGATGCATTAAACCAACCACAATTAATACCAGAATTTTCCACATCAGCTTTACTGGGGAAAAATTATTTTCTGTAAAATCCAGTTTTTAACTTTAAAGTTTGCCATCTTCTTAAAGCTATAACAAAGCAAGGATTTTCAAGCTAGGTTAAATCATGCCTTGTGATGTTCACTTTTTTTTTGCAAGCTGTCTATATTTTAAGCTGACTCTTGTGGCTCACTTTTGTAGCATGGCTCCACATCTCAGAAATATATAATTAAATTTCCCTGATCCCTATGAAAGCTTAAAACATCAATGCTTAGTTGAAGATGTTTATGGACATTATATCATGAATAAATTCAGGTATGTAACACAATCTCATTCACCCTTTCTCCACAATTTTTGAAAAGCTCCGGCATATCTGATCCATTTAAGAGCCACACAAAAATTTATTTCTATTGTTTTCAGAAATAATTCCTAGCTCCCTCAAAGCACTCTCAAAAAGAAGATATTTATGTAGTCATTTCCTACATTCACTGCATTCACTTAAAAAAAAAAAAAGTACCCTAGTCCAAATTCTTCCACATTCAGAGAAAAGAGGCATACTATAATTTAGTTTTTCTTACTCCAAGGACCTTTCCAGGCAGCACTTACCCCAGTGACATTCTGAATTTTTTTCCCCAAGGGCCATTTCTACAGGTCTTGTTTTGACCATACATTTTGTTTTCTGTAGCTTCTCTGTGCTATTATATATATATATATGTCTCCTTACAGGTCTCTTCTTTCTGGCCAGGGTTTCAGTGCCCTATGTCTGACAATATATTTAGAACAAAGTAACTCAAATTGCTAAAAAAGGCTTTAACCTCTTCATGAACAGTCATGACATCACCTTTGGGGTTGGTTTACTCAGTCCACAAAGATCTGAGGAAGCTGCTCCTACTTGAAGCAGCTACTGTAGAATCTGAAGAGATTTGTTTCAGGCAGTCCCATTTAGGGTACTACCAACCTTTTCCACATGGCTTTTGATGGATTATCATGATTTGGCAGTCTAAAACTAGTAACCACTCAAAACCCAATTTTGAGATGAAACTGAGAATCTGAAGCAAAATTTAAACATTAAAAAATCCCCAAACCAACAAACCACAGAATGGAAAGACTGACAGGTAACTTATAACAGAGATGTTTTCCCTTAAAGAACGAGTCAATAGTTTCAGTAAGCACACAGCTTTTCTTTCTCCAAAGTTATTTTTGTTCATTTCCTGAAATGGAAAAATTGCTGTACTATGGCTTCAATATATCTGAAAGCTTTTGTACCTCCTTGCACAAATGTAACTATATAAATTAGATCTCCAATTTGTCAGCACCATACATTATTTTTTGTTGTTGTTTAGCAAAAATCACAAGAAAACTGTTGTTTTATGTTTGTTTTGTTTTTTTTTCTGAAAAGCATCAGTTAAGCTTTGGGCAGCAGAGGTGTTTGGTTTTGAATCTTTCTAAAAACAATAGAAATTGTCTTGAAAACAGTGTTATGTTTTCAAAAAGGGACAAAACACCTGGTGCAGCTGAAGGCGCTGAAAAACAAAAAACTCATGTTTCCATGGCTTCTGCAGGAAGGTAGTGTGTGACCATCTCCCAAAGACTGAGAAGCTCCAGAGACTGATGGTCCCAATGAATCTAGAATGACTGGAGAAATCAGGCCACAAGGCTCAGCCCAACCTGTACAAGGCCACCAGCATCAGCAAGGAGCTGCGCAAAACAGATAAAGCCACAGGGATATTTGTGTGCCTGCTAGAAACAAGATCTCTGGAATCTGTCAGCCTCTGGGCATCCAGCTTGGGTTAGCCCACAAAGGGTACTAGAGAGAAGGTGTGAGTGAGTTTAGAGTTACCTACTAATTACTGTCTAATGAACATAGGCATTCTTAATACTGCTGATGTTCTGTGACTTGCATGACCATACAAATGAGAAAATTAAAATCACATTGCATGCAGTAATAACACGTTGATGTCTTTATAAGGAGAAACTTTTATCAAATACTTGCCACTAGTGCTTTTATAAATGTGTTTATAGGTGTACCTGGACACTTCTATTTCAGTGTAGCACATTTACGTATTTAGTCTCCAAAAATAGTCTCTTAAGTAATTATTATTGCTAAGACACTGCATCCCAAAACCTCACTGCTTTCAAGTCCATTTCACTGTCCATTTCAGAAGCACACAGGGCCAGATTTTGACATTTTCTCCCTGCCCCCTTTAAGCCAGCAATGACTTCATGCTTCCACAACAAAATACCCATTAAAACTAAACGAACAAGTCCTACTTGAAAACTCTAATATGAAAAATATCCACATTACTGGATGCTTCTACATCTTATTTTTCTATACATTGACATAATTCTGTTTTATATCTGCTGTCAGCACATATGTTGCTTCAATAAATTCACATTGCATACAAGCTCCATTTCACACATGAATGTAAGCAAAGGCTGTCTCACTTAGCACCTCCATTCCAACTCAACAGAAAATACAACAGGCAACCTGCTTTCCATAGCACCATGCTGATTGGCATTAGCTGTGCTAACATTACTGTCTGATTGCCTCCCATATCAGTCTCAATCATCTTGTCTAGTGGCGGTGTCCAGGCAACCATCCCAGTTACCGAGGTTATTTTGTCTATTTTGTTTAAGTGCTGATGAGATCTTCCCATTCCCTGGAAATTCTCCAGACTTGCAAGACTTTTATATAAAAGAAAATCGCAACCAATATTAATTTTTGCAGCAGTTCTTAGTAAAACTTCTCTGTGAACATTCAGAAAAGTTTTAATAATAGTAAATGAAAAGTCCTCACAGCCCTGTGAATATCTCAGTTTGACATACGTTAATACGCATCTACCCTTACTCCTGAATAGTAGAAACATGAATATTACAGATGCACCAAGCTGGTAAAAATGGTTGTGGTAGTTTGTTGTGTTGCTCTCTGCAGCTCTTCATTCTGTATTTTGCTCCTTGCAGGTGCAGCCCTTGTAGAAAGAGTTAAAAAAACTCAAAAAACCAGAAGCAGCACGCAGAGCCCAGCTGTCACAGTCCACAGTATATTGTCTTAGACAGTTCACAGCCATTTACACTGAGTGCAACACTGGAGTCACTACTACACGAGTTTCTCCTCTTACACTGGAGAGGGCATGGGAATTGCTGGAGGAACACAAGTGCTACAGATGCTTACTGTGAAACATTTGCAAGAGGTCTAATAGAGAAATGGTGCTTGGAAACCACTAGCTGCTACGTGTGGCCAAAAAGCTTTTTGGTCCCCTTTTGCTCCCTGAAAGTTGTTCTATAAGTTGTCTCCTGTTTAGATTTGGATATTTTAATTTGGGTTTGCCTTATTGCAAATGTTTTCAGTGAAACACTTTTTTTCTATTATAAAATTTAAAGTCTGTGTTTTGACTTTAGTGGAACATCAAAGTATTAATAAAAAAAAGAGTCTGAGAATTTTACAAATTTTGTCTATATCCCATATTGGCCAGAGGAAATAAACAGGCAAGTTAAAATGCCAAACTCTTAAAGGAACTTAAATAATTTCATTAATACTACAGGTGAATCATGTGTTCAAGAACCCAAACACCACTCCTCTGTCTTGAAAAAGAGCATCGCTAAGCAAATGCAAATTGCTTGCACATGCTTTAATCACAGGTGCTTTTTTTCCTTTTGTACAAAATTTGTGACAGGCTGCTGAAAACCCTGGCAAAAATTACATTTGTTTCTGTTTGTACAAGTTATTTCTCAGTGACAGATAACATTAGAAGAAAGAAAGAGAAAAAGTTAATATAAACTAGAGACAGACAATCCCAGTCTCACTAATACTTTGTGATTTCTAGCATCTTTATTCTCTTGGATAAGCAGTTAGTCTTCCAGCTAGATTTGCTGATCTTAAAGGTCTTTTCCAACTGTAGTGGTCTGACACTGGCTGGATGCCAGATCCACCAAAGCCTCTCTATCACTCTTCTCCATGGCAGAATAGAAGAGAAAATAAAACAAAAGATTCATTACTTAAGGACCAAAAAAGATCACCCACCAAATGCCACCACAGGCAAAACAGACTTGAATTTGGAATATTAACTGAATTTAGTACTGACAACATCAGAGCAGGATAATGAGAAGTAAAATAAACCCTTAAAACCACATTCTCCCCCACCCCCTGCTCCTTCCCAGTTCTACCTCCTCCCCTCCAGCATAGTAGGGAGATGGGGAATGGGGGTTATGGTCAATCCATTCTATGTTGTTCTTCCCACTGCTCAGGGAATGGAGTCTTTCCCCTGCTTCAGCATGGAGTCCCTCCCAGGGGAGACAGTTCTCCATGAACTGCTCCAATGTGAGTTCATCTCATCAGCAACAGCTCCCCACAAGCTGCTCCAACATGGATCCCTTTTCCATGGGGTGCAGACCTTTCTTTGGGCACAGGCTGCTTCAGCATGGGGCCCCATAGGGTCACCAGTCCCTCCAGAAAACCTGCTCAACTGTGGGCTCGTCTCTCCCCAGGTCTGCAGATCCCTGCCAGGACCCTGGTCCAGCACGGGCTTCCTTCCCATGGAATCACAGCCTCCTCTCAGGCATCCACCTGCTGTAGTATGAGCTCCTCATGGGCTCCAGGTGGATCTCTGCACTCCCATTGACCTCCATGAATTGCAGGGGCACGGCTGCACCACAGCCTGCAGAGGAATCTCAGCTCCAGTGCCTGGAGCACCCTCTGCACCTTGTCCTCCACTGACCTTAGTCTGCAGAGTTGTTCCATGAAGGAAGCCTCTGGCAGCTTTCCACAGAAGCTATCCCTGTAGCCCTTCCAGCAACAAAGCTTGGCCATGCACGCCCAACACACCAACCATTTCCACCTCTGAAATATCAGGTAGATTTTCTTTTCTGAGAAGGAATTTTAAAACATTGACCTTTAGTTTTAGGACTGTTTCAATACTTGTATTCTCAGTATTCCCCTCTTACTACAGAAAGATGAATAGTTCAGCAAGCTGGACTCTGACCAGAAGATCCCAGAATGAAATCCCCAAGTTATCACCCATTCTTCAGTGAGACCCCTTAGAAGTCACTAAGGGAATAAAGGTCTAGAGAGATGTAGGCAACCAATACCTGCACCTCTGACTCCAGGCTATAAGAAAGGTTAAATACCTCAAGAAATGTTAAAAGTTCAGTAAATATCAGTTCAGAAATATCCAAAACATATCTAGTGAAAAAAGAAAAAAAAAGGAGCACAGCTCACAATCCTATTTAAGCAGTGAATTAATTAACACTGCTTCCCATCCCCATACAGTCTCTATTTTAGAAGAGCAGTGCCTTTTGTTCTTTTCATTGAGTAAACTGGTTAGTTTTCTCAGAGTTAATTTTCTAAGGGACTTAAGTATATGAAAGTACTAGGGAAACATTAAGCAGTCACGGTATTCTCCTCACATTATCATTCATGCAGGAAATATTTTTGAAACATAAGGGTCAGCCCCTAGGCATTGAATTGGGTACAAAGACAGTCAGGAGGTTGAGGAGCCATTGTGCATAAGTAACCTCAGCAGAACCTGCAAGGAGGATACAGAGATGATTCCTGGATGGGCAAGGTGCAGCAGATTGCTTTGCAGGAAGCAATGGCTGCCTGCCTTTCCTGTGCACCTACCTGCAATGAAATGGGAATAAGCACTTGCATTCTGTTCTCTTCTGCCTCACAGGGCACAAGGGAAGAATTGTCAAATCACATGTTTTATCACAGCAATGTGACATCACTTTGCCTCTGAAGCATCAAAAAAACCCATAGTAATAGCAAAACCTTGAGAACAGAACTAAACAAAACAAAATTACATAAAAGGGCTCCTAATCTTTTTCTTCTGAGAGAGAATAACTATATATAAAAGTTATAGCTACAATAGTTCATTTTAGGAAGCTTGCTGCAAGAACAGGTGCAGCATTTCAGAGTATTTAGAATCAATTTCATCCTTTCCACCCCCTTTCTTTAGGGGAAGGAGGCACAAAAAAATAACGCTTCTGTACTTTTCTCCTCTAGAGAAGGCCAATACTCATACTTTTTTTTCCTTTAGATAGAAAGAGGGGGAAATATTACATAAATGTGGATTTAAAACCTAAGGCCATTAGTGACATTAACTAAAACATTTACCCTTGGTGAGAAATGTCTGGTGTAACAGGAAAAAATTAAAATAAATAAGGAATATTTTGGGAACATGTCAGCTGGATTTCTGCAACCTCATCTACAGGATGCTCTGCAATCACTTTATCCATGTGTTTACTGATTTCTCATCATTACCAGCTAAAAAAGTCTGAGCACCTTCTGTTCATTTTGCATTTATTCATAACAGATTCACTGCTTTCCTGATATGAATGTTTTCAGCAGTTTATAAAAAGCCAGGGCAGCCATTCAGTTAAAGAATTATAGTCCCTTCTCTTAAACTGAATAACCAGTGCTCAAATCTCCTAAACATATGGGGACCAGACACTGAGCTCAGAGCCAGTAAATAATGAGTTGTTGGGCATCCTCTGTCTCCCAGGATCACACTGAAAATCATAAAGTGTCCTCACTCTGTGCAGCTGAACTCCTCATCTAGGACACCACTGAGGACAGCAGCACTGTCTGGTTCTGCACCAATCAAGACATACTCAGCCTTTGCACCACTTTTATCATGCATTTGGTCTTAGCTAGACTTAAGGATTAGCCCTGCTCTCATATTTTTGACAACTTCCTTAAATTATTTAGCTTCGTATAGTTTACAACCAGTTTATAACCAGCATTGCTGGAGGCAGAACCAAGTTCTTGACCTGGACAGCACTGAAGTGGAGAGGATTTATAACTCAGCAGTTTTGAAGGCCCTCTGAAATCCAGATGGCAGCGTTTTGTAGTGCCACTTATGGTGCGAGGTTGCAGAGAATAGGCAGCTGAGAGTATCAGAAACATTGACAGTAAACAAACAAAACTGCTTGGGAGAAAGAACAGAAATAAATTTTGATGAAGTCTGTTTTGACATTTGTTAAGGCAACTTCTTGGGTCCCAGTGGGAAAGCAGAAACAAGGAAATATATATCCTTGAACCTGAAGTTCCAGGCCTATGTCCCAGTTTCAAGGGTTGTTTGCATAACTTTAAAACCCTTCCAACTCAAAATATTCTGTGATCCTGTGTGTGAATTTGATGCATTTCATAGCATATTTTATAACACCATTAATTAGTCGTAGGAAAATAGCTCTACAATACAGTATTCATATAGCATATTGCAGTAATCCTTTCAAGTTTTTCTTTACAGCTATAAGAATTTGAAATGCCTTTATTTAAATGAAAAAAAATGTCAGATGTAAAACTTCTATTTACCTCTAGAACTGCAGCTTGAACAAAAGTAAATAAACCACATAGATACACAAGAATTAACAAAAAGACCATCACATACCTCTTTTCATTCCATGTAACATGAAAGCATTGCAGCATTAGCTGGAATCCCACCACAAAAATCATCAGACCAAGGGAAAGCAGAAGCCTAGTTCTGCCATACCACAAAGATGGGGAATTCTCTACCTTTTCCCCCTCTATGAACAAGACTAGGAGATAAAACCAACATCAGCTGAATAAGATCCCAACCACCTAATTGAGGAGAAACAAGGGGTTGTGGGGAGAGAAAACCTTTTTATTGTTTTCATCTTCTCACCTGAATGTTATTTATATTTAATACTGTGACTCTTCCCATGTGAAAGACATTACCATATTCTCTTTCTGGCTGAGGGCAGGCTGTTTAAACTAAAACCCCATCCCAGAGCAATTAAAGCACACATACCTGGCACAAAGAATAAAACAGATTGCAGGGGAATATGAGGGAACTGAGTCTTAGTGAAGACTCAGTAGGATTACAGTAAAACAGCAGAAGTGTACCATAATTTCTATTAACCAGGTTGAAAATTACTGATTTCTCTTTGTTGTTAATTTTTGTTCTAAAATTCCATATTTATGAAATCTGAGTAACTAAAACATGAACCCACAATACCTTTGTATATTTGAAGTACTAAAAGTTCTCTATTTACTTTAAAGATTTTTTCACCTCTTAGGCACACATCAAGCCTAGCCATATAGATCAATAAACCTATTTTTCTTCAGTCTTTAAAGCAATGATGTAAGTACAGAAAATATAGCTTGTTTCTCATTTAAAATTACAAAGGTATACAAGGATCACATTTGTCTTTAAGGATACAGAAATCATACTAACACAGACTTACTGACCATTTCAACTTATCTAGGGATTTAGTGGATGAGTAATTCAAGTGCAAAACCATGCTGTATTTGAATTAAAGCATGTTGTTCTGATGAGCAGTGAAAGTAAATAAGGTGCATAAATAAAAAAGGGGTGGCCGGACACAGCATGAAATATTGCACCTAGAGCATAAGTTTAGTTACCATGGATTTCTAAAATAAAATTAGAAAAAGTTGACAGGAAAATAACAAATAAAAAAGCATTGTAGAAGCCACATGTAAAACACAATGAGTATTAAAGAAATTAAAATAGAACTTTCTTCTTATTAGCCTCAACATTTACAGTATTTACACCTGTGAATTAATATTAATCTTAGTCCACTGCATCTGCTGATGCTGCTTCATGTGCCTGGGTACTTAAAACCTAAAGGAGAGATCTCAATAGCAAATGTTGCTTTAAAGCATTTCAATGGAGAAGAAACAAACAACCAAAGAAATCCAGCAGTTTTCCCTGAGTTTCTTAGGTTTCTTTATGTTTTTGGGATTTTTTTCTTTGGGGAAACTAACCACAAATTATTTTGAAACATAATAATTTTCTCCCTCATTTTCTTGAGCACAGATGCCTGACTTATTCACTTTCTGTTTGTCAAAACACATACAAAATATACATTTAAGTATTAGACAAAGCAGACCCATTTTTCACAAAGGAAGATCAGTGAGGGTCTCACACGTCCTACAGTTCACACTCAAGACAGAGAGGCTTTGGTCACTCCAGCAACCTCTACAAAAGCATGAGCTCAACTACTTAATTACTCCATTATATGTAACCAGTTTAAGCCCAAAATTTTGACATGTTTTATTCATCTTCATGTTTTGTCCAAAAGCCACAGTAAGTAGGGGAGAGAGGCTTTAGAATGTTTTCTGAGGACCACATAAAGGACTCTGATGCAAGACAGGCTCAAGGAAGGAAGAAGAAAAGTCCTTAGTAAGTTGGTAAATTTGTGCTCTCAGGAGAGAAAGCAAAGTGAAAGTACAAGAGTAGTTTGAGAGGGAAGACTTGTAAAGACAAGTCTTCATCCTGAGACCATAGCTTTGGGATAGATGTCAGAAATCAAGAGTTTACAGAAAAGGGGAAGAACTAAAATTTAGCATCAGTTTGGGAGTCTAAGATTACAGTTAAAGATGACAGCCTTGGCAGCAAATAATTACCAGCAAAAATTAGTGAAAGGCATCATTTTACTGGTTCCAAGAGAATAGTTCCATTTAACTCAATCAGTTATACTTAGGAAGGCATCTGAATTTTCAACAACCCTAAGAAAACAGTGGGCAGGTACATAACCCTTAATTAAATACCTTCACTTCCAGGTACAAGCCCACTCATCGAACAAAGGATGGGACGTGGCTGGAGTGACACCAGGGGACACTGGTGTGACCATGAACCATTTGGCCACAGACTAATGCACAGTGTCAGCCTGTCAGCAGCCTGTGTGTCACTGGCATCACTTTCTGCAGCACTGCCGGCAGCAAGAGCTCCTGCTAACACGGACACTTCTCTGCAAGGGCCACAATGTTTTGCTGGCAATCTTTTGCTTTGCTGGATGGCACTGGAGAGGATATGCTTTTGCAAGCAAAGCATGATTCCCATTCAACCCTAAGGGTAGATTCAAACTTAGTCCAAATACACTTACAGCTGTGTTTGCTCTTTCAGCTGAAATTTTAGAATTTTCACCAACTTTTAAGGAAAAAAAATTAAAACATCAGGCAACCTGACAACATCAGGACTAGGACTTGATTTTTTCCCTAGATTAATCAAGAAATTATTAATAACATTTATTAATATACTAGTAGAGATGTTGGTTCAATTCCTCTGTCATTAAACGAAACTGTCATAATTTTATTATTGCTTTTTATTCACTTCTTTAAAAGCAGAATTTAAATTCAGGATCCCTTTAACAAATTTAGAGTATGAATCACTGGAAGATTATGGATGAAGTAATATCAAGACATAGTGCTTTGTTTGTAACGTCTCCTGCCTATGAGTGACAGCATATCTTGTTGCTCTGTGAGGAATTTTAATGGCCTGTAGTTTTATAAAACACTGGTAACCTATAATTTCAAATACCAGACTTCTTAAGAGTAATTCAAGTAGTCCCAGAAAAAAAAAAAATATTAAAAGCAGGTTAAATCTCCAGTACTTAAAAAACACTTTTGTAAAAGAGTTAAACTCAGATGGGTTTTCTTTCTCCATCTCTCTGTAACCTTATAGAAAGATATCTTTTGGCTGAGAGTCTGGGTGTTTGTTGGAAAAAGGAGTGTGAGATGAGGATTTAAGAGAAAAGAAATTGTATACTCTCAAGATTTGTTAAATACAGGAACAATTTCATTGATTTTCAGCTCAATTTGTTTTGGTTTCATTTTGCTTTCTACAGAGAAAGACTGATATGTTTTAATATAGTTCAATTTCAAGAGCTGAAGATGTGACAGTTCCTGGGGCCAGGTGCTTAGAGTGAACCTATTACTTTTCAAATTGGAGTATATTTTACCACAAAGTAAGCTTAGCATTGAGAAAATATGAGAATCAAAAAAAAAACCACATTACCAATGTGTGTTCAAGCCACACAGTGAATGATTCACTACTGAAAACACCATGTTTAGTATTACACAGCCAAATGCTTAGTTCAAAATATGTTTGTTACCAGTCACATCACTAATAAAATAGAAATAGCATTTTTTAAAGTACTTTTTCCATTATTTTACTCCAAGAGTATTTTAAATTATCAATGCTTAAAAAAATAATAACAACAAAACCAAAAAAACCCCACATTTTTTGTCTTTTGATTAATCAAACCCTGTATATTAAGACTGAAGACATAAGTATTTCCCTAATACATGCACTTACTAATGAATCTTTTTCCATGTTTATTAGGTTATTGTAAATTGTTATTGCAATACTACTATAAAACCTGCAGTTGCTTTTGAAGATTCTTTTCTGGAGTTTTCCTTTTTCCCATTCTAATTGTCACTCACCGTGGCTGCTATATACATCAAATAAAAATCTTACCATTAAAGGAAAAATAACTTTTCACATAACTTATATTTCATAGATATTAAAGTATATATTTATAGATTTTTATATAATATGCATTGTTGCTTGCATCAATGACAAAATGTGATGTTTCTGGAGGATCTCTGAGTTACGAACAAAGTCTGCTGCAGAGAGTAGCTATGCTAACCCTAACAGACAAAAATATTCTGGACATTTGTGTGTTAGTTTAATACTTACTGAACTTTACAAAATATAAACCTGTTATGTTGAAATCCTGTCATATGTATACTACAAAAACCACCGTGATTACTTACACAGATGTATACCAGGGAAGAAAGCAAGATAAGGTATTTATTTACACATCACAATTCTTCAGTATTATTGAAGCACATTTCTCCCAGGGAAGGTTACACAGACCAGAGTGAACATGCAATATTAAATATCCCCAAATTACTGTCCCGTCCCCCTCCCCACCCCTTAGAATTCAATGCGGAGGAAGGGGCGACATTTACTCCGGCCTTCAACAGAGAGGGAAACCCAGTGTGACGGGGTTGGCTTTGGAGAACACGGCGTAGGCGATTCCTGCCGTCGGGCAGCATCCGCGCATCCCCGCGGCTGCGGCGCTCCCCGGCCGCGGCTCTGGAAATCCTGGAGCGCCGCCTGCCGCTGGCACGGCCGCTGCCGCACGGCAAAGCTGAAACTGCTGAACAGCGGCTCGCAAGGACAAGGATTTCCTCCCGCTCCTTTCGCTGCCATCGAGAAATAAGTCAATAGATTTAAATCGCATCAGTCACTAAGAGCAGATGCTGGGGCAGCATCGTGCTACAAGAGAAGATTTTGGGTTTGTTTGTTTGTTTTTTTAATAATGTCATAGGTCAAACTCACAAATAATTTTAAGGAAAAATACTCTCTTCCACATGATGGAAACATTAACATAATGTACATGGAAATGGAAGGCACAAATGCAGCCCATGGACTGAAGAAGGTAAATCAAGTGCTGAGCCCAGAAACATCATAGAAACATAGTTTGGCTTGGAAGAGACCTTAAAGAGCATCCATCCAGTCCCAACCCTCCTGCCATGGGCAGGGATGTCATCCACTAGACCAGGTTGTTCAAAATCTCATCCAGCCTGGTCTCAAACACTTCCAGTGATGGGGAATCCACAGCTTTGCTGGGCAATCTGTTCCAGTGCCTCAACACCCTCACAGTAATGAATTTCCTCCCAACAACTGATCCAAACCTACCCTCTTTCAGTTTATAGCCACCACTCCTTGTTCTTTTATTCCATGCACTTATAAAAAGTCCCTCTCCAGCTCTTATAGGCCCCCATTAAGTACTGGGAGGCTGCTTTAAGGTACTCCTGGAGCCCTCTCTTCCTCACACTGAACAGCCCCAAACATTCTCCAAGCTCATGTGCTTAATTTAAAGAGATTCTAAATCTCCTCTTAGTCTTTGAATAGCAAGAAAAATATTTGAGAAACTCAACTGCCACAAAACTCATATCTTTCCTTCTGTTTATTGTGAAGGAACCTTTAGGAAAGTTGGTGCTTCAATAGATTGCCTGCAGTTAAGGAGAAAGACAGAGGGATGTGGTGCTTAATATCAACAATAACCCTATCTCACAAATACATACCTCAATTACCATAATATTTATGTTTAAAATGAAATAGATTATTAAATGCTGGGTAAAACCACTTTGTATGATTCACCATGCCAGAATATCATTACTAACCTGGAATCCTGGAATTAAATATGTGAATGACATCTAGAAATTCAAACAAACGGGTTGCTTGTCAGAAATGCAGTGGTTGCAGCTCACAATTCTGACAGGAAAATGGATTTGAAGTAATACAACATATCCTCCCACTTGTATGAAACACTACAAAATATTTAGGCAAGTATATTTTCTACATCACCCCAACAGCAGTCACTCAATAAAGTGATAATTATCAATATTCCTACAGTTTCCAAGGAAATTAAAGAGAATAATAAAGTACCGTACTTCTATTGCATGACTAACAACTTAGGGAAGAATGGTGATTTATTATTATATTTATAGAGTCATTCAAAATAAAGAATCAGGAACACACTGTACTGGCACACTGCTGTCATACAATCCAATACACAACATTCCTCTCAATGTTACAAAACATCTTTTAATACTGCAGAACAACTATCACTCTACAGACAGCTACAGTATGTTTTTCTCTCAAACTCCTTGCTATATTTCAAGAAAGGCTCAATGTCCTTTCAGGAATTTCCCTTTAGGGAATTACAGCTTTCTTCCATGTAGGCTCTTTGGCAGAAATGGATGGAGTTGACCAAAAAGTATTTTCATACTTTTGTTCTTCTTACCAAAAAACAAAAAAAAAAAACCAAAAAACAAAACCAAAACCAAGCAAACTCCTTTTGATGCACATCTTTCTTGAAAAGAAAAATGGGCCTTTTCATACGTTACTCATTTCCAATTTCCCAATATTCTCCTATTTTTTTTTTCTTATTGTGTTTTTTTCCACTTGTTCAGTGGAACAAAATGAAAAAGGAGACACACTTTTCCCTACATTCCTTTTTGATTGGTTGGTTTGGTTTTGCATTTAAGAAGGAAATAACCCACAAAAATGTGTAACAGCATACAATACATTAATTTCTTTTCCTTTCATTCCAAACAGAGTCAATTTTCCCTACCAATTCTGTTAACTGTTAACTGGAGGGAGAATTGGACATGACACTTGACATCTTTCAAGCCCCAGGGCCAGAAAATCTTCAATTCATGCAAAGCTCTTTCCAGGATAGCAATCTGCTTCTCTAATTCTCTAGTGAAGCAGCAGTGGAAAGGGAAGCACTCATCACTCATCTGAACCATGTCTAGTTTTACAAACAAATGTTTGTTATGCAGAATCTTACTGAGTAATCGCTCAGTTCTTTTTGTTCTCAAATAATAAGACCAGTAATCATGACACTGGAACATTGTTAGCACATCTCTGACCACCTGCAAACACTATTACGCTGTGTGCTCCAGCGATGTCAATCTCACAAGCCCGAAGTAAATTGTCTGAACAGAAAAACTGACAAACACAATAAATGGTGGGAAATGAAGCAATAAAATGAGTCAGTAAAAAAGTACCAGCACTTTCTGTGACAACATACTCAGGCTACTGATATTGTTTCCAGCAATACAAAATAACAAAACAACAACAAACCCAAGGCAAACAAACACAATTTTAAGAACAACAGCTATTATTCAGAAGATAAATACTTGGCATGATATCTAAGCTTTTGGTCCCAATCTTATCTCTGCTACTGGCATTAGGTTTCACATCAAAGCAACTTAAGAAGTGAACGCTCTTAAGCAAGGATGTATTAATCATTGATGATGGTGGTTTAATAAGGGTTTACAGCGGTTTAACAAGGCTTGACTTAGCCACCTGTGTGATTAAATTAGAAAAGAAAACCAGGTCTGTGACAGACAATTATATGCCTGCATGTACACAGAGACAATTGCCTACTGTCTTCAGTAGATGGCTGCACAGATACAAATGAATCTAGCACTTATCAAAAGAATGGTAATATGAGTCTTTGTTTCCCCACCTGTAGAATAAGCACAGGAGAAGACTTTAAAAAAAATAAAACCAAAACAAAACACCAAAAACCCCTCCAATCCTACATCCCTATTATTCATGTTACTATTTTAACTGCAATTTAAGTACAGTTCAAATTAAGTAATTAATCACCAATTTGTTTTTTCTCTCAGAAATTCTTTGTAATGCTTTCCCTTCTAAAGTTGGTGCAAATAAGGGCTTCAAAAGACATTCTTATTGAAACATCAGAAGTCTGAAATCCATTTACATTTGGCTTTCAACTGGACTGTCCTTTAAGCGAAACACTGTATGAGTGATATTTTGTTATTGATATAAATCCACTGGAATAAGACCAAGAAATACAGATATAGCACTAGTATATATTCCCACTGCAACTGGACAACAACAGAGTATTTATTAAAGCAAAGCCATTTTAGTTTAGGTTTCATCTTGCATCCTACACCTCCAAGGCATTTTATTAAAGAAATCATGTAGACTGTCCAGGTGTATAAAGGGAACCAAATTCTGTTCTCCAAGCAACATGCAACCTGGAATCAAGCCTACTTGACTCGGTACATAAGAGCAAAGCAGGTCATGGGGAACTATGTTTGCAGTAAGCATACACCAATATATTACATGGTTGCTGCCCTCAGCAATGACCTCTGACTCAGTGCAAAATCACTGCACTCCTTTGAAACTGCTCCTGCTTCCATGTTTGAAATACAGTAGTTATTCCCAATACTGTTACTGGGGGAAATCAACTGACAGCACAGAGAAAGCTCCTGTCTGCCACTTTTAAAGCCATGCTCATGGTACCTCAGAAAATGTGCTGCAGAATCAGAAACCTCTCAGAAAAAGATAACCTGTCAAAAGAAGACTTAAGAATCATTTCTATGCAGGTGAGCAAGCAGTCCCCAGTCCAGACTTAGGAAGGATGTGACAAAGGTTTATAAACATCTGTATGACTGACAGCATTTGGAAATTGATTTGTTTGTTGTTTCTGATCATCTTACATCATATTAAGACCTTAGAAAGGAGGTTTAAAATAAGCAAAGGAGTTAGTTTTTCAGTTCAATGTATTGCTAATACTATGGAAATCCATGACAAAAGATGTTGCAGAAGGTAGAGCATCCCAAAGTTTCAAGCTTGCACTAGGGAAGCTCATGAAGAGAAACATGTTTAAGATCATTGAATGTTAAGAATGCCTCTCAGAAAAGTTCTTCCTTCCTTTCAACCACTTCAGGCTCAAGTAGTTGGAGCATGTGAGACAAACATTGAAGCATTTGCCCTGGTGGGCTACTTCTCCATAAACATGTTTTTGACCACTGTCAGTTGGCATGCTAGGCTAGATAGAACCCCTGGGCTGCCCTGTGCAGATACTCATTACATTCTCATTTTATATTCATTGCTCACAAGCAGAAAACTCTACATTTTGTCATGCACTGAGGAACACACTTTTAGTAAAGCAGTCATTTGGGATGCTGTTTGTCTGTCTTTGAAATCTGTTGAAAACTACTGAAAAAAAAATCATCACCCTGTGATTAACTGGTACCATTTGTAAACCCTTCACTCCTATTTTAGTCCTTTGTACCACTCCAGATTCAAAGAAATACTTGAAAATTTCTAGAATCTGCAGAAAATGTCAAGGCTTATAGGAAAGCTATTTCTAGAACATGCTTTTATGCTCCTCTGTCTACTTTTGATCTGATTGTGTGGTAGAACCTTATCTAGTGAATGTACACCACACACAGGATAATTTTTTTAGGACACAGAACATATGATCCTTATTACTAGAGGAAGAGAGCCCTCACAAAAGCCATGACTAAAACTTGCCAGTGGTACTCAGGACCTCTTTTCTTTTAGATTAAGTCTTAGTTTTGCCATTTTCATCTACGTCTAGGCCCTGGAATAAGAAGTCCGCTTTGAAAGCACGCAGAATACAGCAGATTTACTCTTTAGTTTTATTACAGAGTTTAACACTTCATCTCTTAGGGTATAATCTCAGAACACAGCTGCGCATACCTATGTCCCCAGGAATATAAATTTCCACATTTGGAACTAAGAATGTGGACCCAGGATGCACAAGTTCTCTACATCCTCCAGGCCTCAAAGAAGCCACACACATTTGGCAGAAATCAGCAAGCACCTGTCTTAGGATATCAGAACCTACTGGCAACTGTTTTAACTATCTTTCTCCTTGCACATTAGTCCTGATCAAAGATTTTAAAATCTTTCCTACAGGTTTGAATAATCTATGATGACATCTCCAAAATTAGTAGGGTATTAAAGAGTAATAAAGATCCTATTGGAACTATTTAACCATGGTAGCATTTAGTGTTTCTCTGGCACACCTAAACCTGTACCTAGCTGACAGAAAAGCAGTCAGCCATCCAGCAAGGTGAAGCCACTCAGGCAAATGGTGCTCTGTGACAGACTGTCAAATGTAAATAACTACTGTCCAAAGAAATGCATCCTAATGGCAAACATCAACTAATTAAGCTGTGTAAGTCATTCCAAAAACATCATACCTGCTCCCATCTGTTGGCAATACAAAGACTTGAGCCATCTTTCTAGGCACTTTCCCCCAGCACCTTTTTTGCTTAGGCATCCATTTGAAGTACTCTTCTTAGTATAAAAGATTATTAGCATTCCATTTAGCACACAAATAATTATATACAGCCATTCACCTCAAGGAATGAGTTCAAGGACCAGGAAATTTACTTGATCAGATAAATCACTGAAAAACAATAGTTCTTGATATACAGAACAAAAACACTAAATCTTTTTAAGACAGATACAATAACATTATCTAGTAATAATATCAAGGACAGGCATACATGTATTTGTACATACATTTCTATGGAAGACAGTGGGCTGGATCTTCCAGCATGTCAGACAAAAGTCACTGCACAGATGATTTTTTATTTTCATTAGAGAACTGAAATAGTAACAGTAATAATAACAGAAAATCTAGTCCAACATCTGTTTTACTTAGCACAAGTCACTGCCAAATAAGTCATACTAGCTGTGTACATTCACATTCTTATATATGCTAATATTCACATTCTAATGTGCCAGAAATACAGAATGAAAGTAATTTTACACATTTACATCTTCAACCTTATCTTTTAGAGGTGTCTTTAGGTATTGAAAGTCAGTTTCCCTGTCATGGTTTTTGGGGACTAGCAAACACTGGTCTCTATCTCTGCATATAGGAAGAGCTCCTGCTCAGCTCCTGAAAACCAATACATCTGCTCCAAAATGAACTTTGAGCATTTGACAGAACCAATCAATTGCATTAAAAATGCATCATTATTAAATACATTATTCTTTGGAATACTCATTACAGTGAAACAGAGATTAATGGAGAAATAACACACAAGTATCTGAATGTGCTGTGTCTTTTATCCAGTGTCTATTTTTATGAAAGTTCTATTAAGAAAATTTGACATTAATGTCTACAACTCATCAATTTTTGACAAAATATTTACCTTTGCTACAATTTGTTGTTTATTAGTTTTGTCCACCATATCAGTAAACATGTGATTTTTTAATATAACTGTTAACAGAATAAATTGCCTCAACCAGTAAATTTATACATTCACTCTTAGAACATATGGCTTTTGAGTTGTCTTCACATCTCTTTCCAAAAACTTCACCTTGAATACAGCCCCTGGATCAGTGCAAGGTAGTGTGCTGTCCTTGTTACACCAGCTCTATACCTAGAATCACACTGAAATATAGACAAAAGCAAAGCTTATATTTTTTGTCTTTTGGAACATATTGAGGGACCCTCAAAAATTACAGAACAGAACTTGCAGCTTTAAAGCATAAAAACATGTCATTGAATTCACATATTGGGAAGTCAAACAGACACGAAACAGAAAATCCTGCACCAAAGCTCTGTGTACACAAACTGTTTCACAAAAGAAAGCAAAATAATTGGGGAGCTCCTGAGAAGTCACTGTGTCATAGTGATTAAATCTTTTAGGGGCTTCCTAATCAGTATGGTGATGAAAAACAAGCACCTACAAGCAGAATTTACAAGTCTTTTCAGTAATTTATCTTTTCAAGCTTCAGAGGAGTAATTTCAAACTCAAACCTGAAAGAAAATCTTTAGTCTGTGGTTACAAATATACTCACAAAAAATGAAACCATGATTTAGCAGTCTTCTTTACTCAGAACTTATTTAGCAGACTGACCAAGAACAAAATTAATTCAATTTCATTGACAAAGGAAAGGATTCTACTGAAAGAGGAGTGCAAGTGAGTACTTTATGGTAGAACAAAAAAAAAAACTCATAGAATTTCAAGCTGCTGAATAAACAGAACAGATCTCATATATATACACATACATAAATACGTACACACAGATCCAGAAGTTTTTTTTCATTTTCCCCTGACATGAGCTTGAGTATTTCATCTAAAATCTTCTATTGAAGAGGAAAAATATTTTGTTTTTTCTAAAGTAATTCCCTCCAGTGCTTTTCAAAGTTCGCTGCCACAAAGGTGTAAAGGATTCTTCCTTCCCACATAGTATGAGCAGAGAATAAGCTTTAGAGGATTTCACTGAAGGTGGTAAAAGTCTAACATTGTAAATTCAATTCTAATCAGCTGTACAGTTATCTTTCTTTCATGGTTCCACTTGGGACAGTCAGTCTGCTTCCTGCATTCTTCTGAGTGCATGCAGAGAGTTCCAGAAGGATGGGGAGGCAAGGCAGCAAGAATGCAGAACATTCATTCACAGCAGGAAAGAAGTTGCCTTCATCAAGCAGCATTTCCACCACCTGGTCCTTGGAGATGCCAGAAAGCAAATGCTTTCTACTTGATGTAAGACAGCTACTGTTAATGCTACAAAAATAATGTACAAAAGGCTCTGGCTTGCAGATTTCAAGTAACAAGCTAGTTACATGTAAATGACCTGCTCCTAGAACATAGGCAAAAGAGGAATCTTAAACACAACAGAAGAAGGAACTAAAACATTAAGCTGGCATTACATGTGCATTTCTAGTATTTAACTAAAGAAACCTTTACTTTCTTTGTAAAACTCAGTAACACTTTTGGCTGGCAACATTCTCCAAATCTTACTAAGGTATTTAAAACACTAATAGGTGACAAAATATCATCCTTCTTTAAATTCTGTATATTACGATTACATTGGGCAAGGATCTTTCATTTGAATTTGAAAGTCTAGAAGTAATATTTCTCACTGTTAAATAGTGAACAATTTCCATCTTTTTTACATCAAAGTTCAGTACTGTAGCAGAAGAGTGAACATTCCCACTCACAGTTGCATGTTTTTGTATTATTTTCTTTCCATTACTTATTCTTATCGGACATTTCATCTATTCATTGAGATTTGCATAATAATCTTTAAGGGTTTTCTATTAATGACTCTCCCTCTTTCCAAGAAACCACACTGTTCACAAATGAACAACTGGCTCTCTGAAAGCCCTCACAAACTTTTCTGACTACTCAGCAATGTAATGCTTATTACATAAGCACCTCTCAATATCTTTTTTCCTCAGTGTGAAAGCTGAATACTATTAAGTAATAGTCATAAGGTTGCATAAAGAATAGGAACCCTCTAGCACAAACTGGACATTCATTTCCGGCACTTCTTAACCTATAGGTTTTTATGGAGTCTATTTCATGACAACACTTTAGATCCCACACCTATTGCTATTTACCTTTCTTACTATTTGACAGTAAAGCACTTTCTCACGTGAACGTTCAAACATCTCAAACACTTTGCCACAACCAGATCTCTGTTGACAAGAACTATGGAACATGAGAAGAAAGGGAAAATGCCATGACATGATAATAATCTTTGACAGGCCTTGAATATCTGAAACATTTATTTTTAGTACTTTCAAAAGTGTTTTTCCATTTATAAAAGAAAAAATAAATTTAAAAAAATGGAAAATGGGATATATTTGTAAATATTGGTACTACATTTACAAGCATGGATACCAGTTCCTACCAAATACAATGATTCATATATATGTGGTGAACCCACTACTCAGAAAGACAATACACATAAATATTTGTTGTTTATTTTTTTATTCAGCACCAAAATTATGACTAATGTTAAATAAAAGCAGTGCCCAGAGACTAGAATCAGAGTCTAGAATTCTATGCCTGATTCGCATATCTTACTCAGTATATTCCACATACTTTCTTCACAATCACAAAGCTCTTTTATCTCATGTTTTGTACACACTTGCTTCCATATTTCTTCAAACCTTTCATCTGAAGCATTCATGCCCATATTGTGGAGAATTTGTTTAATCTACAAAAATAATACAAAATAATGCAATTAATGTAATTCTAGTCAGCATTTTGTTAAACTCTACAGTGTCTGGCTTTGACATATTTAGCAATCTCTATTTGCCAAAGAATATTTTCCCACTCTTAAGTTAAAACTACAGACCACATCCTGCATCCTTAACGAAAGAAGTTCCTATTTAAGTAAATCTGAATCTTATTGCAATGAAAGCTGTACAAAATTGTCTGTCATTAATACAGTAATGTTGATGCACTACTTCAATGCTGGGACAAAAATCAAATACAGAAGACTAAGGGAAAAGTAAATGTTTTTCAAAAGCCCTAAGTAAAGTCCTGTTTATCCACTCTATTTTTGCTGTCTACAGTTACCAACACAAATCAGATTCTATTATTATCTGCATTTCACAGCAACAGTACTACACACAAGGTCATCAGCGGGTATAGATAAGTGGGTGAAGTGACTAAAATGAAATGGTTCACATCAACTTTGAGCCTTGCTATAATTTTACACCAAAATAATTCAGCAGAAGGGATTTTTCCATGTTTTCTCACTTGGATGCTTCATGTTGCATGCTTCATTACACTGACCTGTTGACTCATTAGAGGAAGGTAACTTTAGAAGAATATTGATGCACTCTGTGCTTCTGTTAGTATCAGCAAACATTTGGCTTCTTCAATTGTATCATATATGTGTGTGTACATGTGCTATATTTATGCTATGGAGGCTTTATGCATGCTTTGTAAAAACCTTTAACGCAGTCAAATCAGCCTTATTATATTGTCTTTTATATTTCTGTATAAATATAGGCCTGATCCCCAGTACAGCAAATCTTCAGCTTCATCTTAGCCAATAAATCTGAGTGTTTCTGCAAGCTGAAATTGCAGGAGGAAAAAGAGGACTGAATTTTGTTTCTTTAAGCATAAGTGTTGTTTCAGTTACATCAATCATACTACCCATGAGTAAAACAAACCAGATCTGATCCGTTGTCTTCAACAAGCTAGTGAAATATAGAAATTAAACTAAAAGCAATATTCCTTCACAGGGCACCACTGCAGGGAGAATTAAGGACTACATGTTCTCATAATTTGGCTTCACCATGTTAAGAGAGAGCTCTGTCCTGACTCATCAACTGCTGTAAAATCATCACTGACCAAACCACAGACTACTGTCTGCGGACAGGATAAAACTCACTCTCACCCATGATCAACATGCTGCATACAAATTACACACTATTTCTCAACTACATAACTTCTATCCTCTTCAACAGACTGGAGAGAATTTTAGTGAAGAAAACAGCAAGTCCAAGAACTATTTTGTTCTTTTGCAACAAGATGAGTCACCTCACAAAACTATTTCATAGTCAGAATTTGCATTCATTCCGACCACACTATACAAAAACAGCATTAAATTACTCTGAGCTTTCATCTAATAATAATATCATATAATCATAGAATTAACCATGAAATTTTTGGAAACATTAATTATACATATCAAAACAATAATCATAAAATTGCCAAATATCCCATTTCATGAACATAGGGTGTTTCGACAGACTCAGAGGTGGTTCTGCACTGAATTCTATATAGCTGGTGTAGTCTACACTAGAGTATGACATCTCAGGACATGTTATAACTTCAAAGAACAGCTCTATCTAGTGCCTGACAGATGTAATTGGCTTCTCAATGAAGCATGAATTCCGTTTACTGTTAGCTATTTGCTGCATGCACTCATTTCCTGCTTTCAGAGCTAGATTATAAAGTGGTAAAAGCTCATGTACACAACATTCTAACAAGATGTTTGATGAGCATGACACCACACCTTCTACCCCCAGTCACCAACCAGCAACACTATTTTTTGTGAAATATATATTCAGTTTCTAGACCAACTTTCAAACATGACTGCTGAATATTTAATATAATGAGTAGAGGTCACTAATGTAATGAAGAAGAGGTTGCCACAGCCTCTTTTCTCATTTTAGATCGGAATTTCACATTTCATCACAATTGTCTAATAAACTGTATGTCATGTAATGAAGTTCTCTCTTAATATTTTTTCCCTATGAATTGTATACATATGTAAAAACAAAGTGGTAAACAATACTGAAGAAGAAACAGCGAAGTTATTTTAGTATTTATGTGAGAGAAATTCTGGTCTGTGAGAAAACAGAGTAGCAGGAGGCTGCAGATGTATCAGAGGAATCAGGTAAGTCCCTAGAGTCTCATGTCCCATCTTTGTCTTGAGAATTATGAGACAGCACAGCATTGCTGTGTGACTCCCAATGTCCTCCATCACTATACAGATCCTTTGTAGACCTGAGCCTACAACTGTGACTCAGCAGAGCACTTAAAAGGTACTGTCAAGTTGTTTGCTGAATTTGTCATTAGCAAAACCTGCCAAGTTTGTCTGAGGAGAGACACTTTTGGTAAAATTTTCCATTAAACACCCCTATGTGAAAGAAATTATTCATATACACCTTTAAAAATCTCCTTGTGGGGCTTTTTAAGACATTTCATGGAATACCTTAGATTGGAAACGATCTCTGGAGATCATTCATCCAATCACATAATCAAAGCGGGGCTAACTTTACTATTAAACCATGTTGCTTGAGACCTTGCTCAGAAATTCCAATAGCTTGGATCACAATAAAATTCATGTCTACCAGCTTCACAAACAACTTAGAATGTGAAGAGAACATATTTTTCAGATAGCTGAATGGATGTAAAGCAAGATGGTAATGTTGCACTATGAATTTTACAACCTGTTTACTTGATGACTTCCCACTCCCATATGGCTAGCAGAATCATTATCTTGGAAGAATATTCTGAAGAAATTCACTATACCTCTGCCTTTGGTCTCTTTTTTAAAAGATGTTTTTCATATACTCCCTTTTGACTGAAGACAGAAGGGTACAGAAGTGAAAAACTACTGCCCTGATCACCATAATTAGTCGTGTCACTGAGGCGGCAAACTTGAGGAGCAGGAATATCTGAACGAATACTTGGAACACCACACAATGGATAACCTGTGAAAATCAACCAACAGGTAGCATGGATAAACAGCACCAGGGAGGAGAAAACATTTTGTATGAAATAAGAAGAAATGTGATGCTTGACATAAGTTCAATAACAAGTTACGTAATTTTCTTCCTTGTATCTTTTTTTTTTCACATTTTTAGAAATCCTGGCTTCAGCTACATGATGAAGTGTGAAAACCGGGAACCTTGCAGTAACATACTAGTACTTACTCAGTATTCCCAGCTGAAATTATTTTAGGTGATTGTGTTATCATTATAGTACAAAGGTTTCACACTGTTGTCTCCTTAGTGTAAGAGTTCCATGCCTCCTTGATGCTTCGTTCAGGCAGCTCCTCCAAGCACTGAATCTTACTTCTTCTTGCAATAGCCAACTGACTCCAGTTCCCCTCAACCAACCAATCCACTCTTTTAGAACACTCTTCTTATTGGCTACAGCTGTGGCCTGTTAAAGTCAGGCCTGCTCCTAATCTTCAATAATTAACCCAGCTGCAACTCTTTAGGGGGTATGATTACTTTCTATACTACCTTAATTTTCTTATATTCTATCCCCCTACATGATTGTAAGGAGATATGGTTCTCCCAAATTTACTAGCATAATTTCTCAAAGACATCTAGATTAATTTCAATGTTGAATAGGCCACCCCTTCCAACTTCCAACTCCTAATCTTAAAAAAAACTTAGCTTAAATAAATTAATTCGCTATTTTACATTGGTAGAACCTGTAGCAACACTTTTTAACTTTGCTCCTGATTTTGTCTTAAACAATGCTCACAAGTGAGCAGCACAGTCCACTGTACTTACAGGATGCTGGGATACCACCAACTACAGCATTATACTGAGAAGATGATGTTTGATAATTTGTATATACACGGTCTGTTGATCTTGTAAGTGGTTTTGGCATCTTTCCTGAGCTTTCTGGTTCTTTTAACTCAAGATCTTTCTGTTCTGGCAGTGGTTCATCCTCTTTCTTTGTGTCTTTGGGAAGATAGGCATCTAATTTTTTCCCTACAAAAGGGAAAAAGTTATGGGACAGCCCAGATAGATTACCAATATATTATAGACTAAGAGGCAAAAAAACTTTGTTTGAATAACTGTAAAGGAGGTAACATAATTCATCTACATTACTGATAATGCTTCTAGGTGATGTTTTGCTTTCTGTTGATCTGTATTACTAAGGAAACTTCCCAGTGTCAATCTTAGCATGCAACACAGAGCTCCAGGATTCTGAAACACATCTGTACCTGACATACTGGTAGTTAAATTAGTCTCTAAATCCTACCCTTCTAAAGGAGCACCTAGTTTACAACAGCAATGTCCTTTCAACAGCTATCCTAAGAACTAGATCACCCCCATATTTTCCCAGTATTAAGGAATCTACCTTTTGTAATTATTTTTTCTTCAAACTCTTTAACACCCATTTTATCTTTCCAGTTCAGAAAGTTCGCAAAGTCCCGGTAATTAATCAGACCATCCTTATCCAAATCACAGCAGTCAAATAAGGATTCCAGGAGCTCATCATCCAGATTCACATTCAGCTGAGAAAAGATCTTTCGTAGCTTTTCCTTGTGTATCATTCCATCACCATTCTATTACAAAGAAAACAAAACAGTTGTTATTTTCTATAATTCTCTAACTGCCATTATAAAGTAACTTCACCAAAAGAAACATATACACGTGTTTATACATGTATGTATATATATTTATACATATATATAAATAGCACCAGACACGCTATTTCAAGAAGAGTAACATTGCTGAATACAAAAATAAACCCTAAGTATTTTAGAAATCTGAAAAATGTTAAAAATGTTGAAAATGTTAATTTTCAACTTAAATAAAACAGTGATTTGAGAGCAAAGGTGTGAGAGACAGGCTACTGTAACAAGATAGCAATCTAATCATAAATGTTGAGGAAAAGCCAAGATATCTTTAAAAGTAAGACATCAATCATTCTGTATACATTACAATAATGTTACATATGAAATTCCAATTACAATTTTTTTCCAGAGAGAAAAAAAGAAAATACCTGAAATTCTGAGGCTTGACAACTCAGTCAAAAAGTACAGCTTGGAAGAAAATATGAATATAACCCCTTCCAACAGTTTACTCTTTGCAAAGGAATGCCAGACTTTGAAGTTCAAAAATTGTTAAGATTACTCCTGCTTGTCCCTCTAACCTGGATATTCCTAATAATATTACTAAAAGCTCCAAATACTATTGTGTCTAATTCCATAGCATATCACAGTAGATGAGACATTCAATAACTATGAAGTTATCTTCACAGTTACAGTCTTCATCCATATTTACTTTGCTATGCTTGTGTTTCTTCTTGTCTGTATCTCTACAGCACGGGAGTGCTAATGTCACACATTCCTTTACATTTATACCTTTTCAGAGCACTAACCTTATCAAAATGTCTTAATGCTTCTAGTAACACATTAAAATTCCTATAGTTAGCTTTCTTCAGACTTTCTCGAACTGCAATCAAGATAACTCTTTCTCTGTCCTTCCCACGGAGGAACTCACATGGAGCCCGGACATGAAGAAGATCATGAACATCTATAAAAATGAACAATTCCTCAATTAGTTGTGCATATACAGTAATCAAACATTTACCAAAAAAAAAAAAAAAAAGCTTGCATTCATTAGGAAAAGGAGAATTTCAGTTTCAAGATGCTAATTTTCAGCACTGCTGAACAGCTGATACAACTACTTCATTGCAAGATCAAATGGTTCATATAATTATTTTTCTACTCACACGCAGAACCTAATGTATGGAACGTAATAATGCAGCTTCACAAATCCATCCACTGCTTCCAAGAGCTTCTAAAAGCAGTAGTTTTTACTCAATGTCCAGATAATTGAATAAAAAGAACATATATTATTGATCTACCACTTCCAGTCTGTCGCATTCCACATACTTATGAGATAAAAGTATATACTTATATACTATCCAAAATTTAGTATTTTGGATAATTATATATCACAGGTTTCTAGAAAGACAATACAATATCCTTATGTTACTGATCCCATTTTCCATGTATCCTAACTCTATCAGTATTTTTAAACACTTTAGCACACTGAGCTACAATCGTCATCCAAATTCCCAAGGTACCAATGCCACTTTCTGGAGTGCAAGAAGTTCATTCACAGTACAGTAACAAACATGAGTAGCTCACCTAATCCCCCTCTAACAGCAACGTACAAGCATTTTGTTCAACTCCTTCTGCTCTTGTTTATAGCATGAACTTTATTATACTATGTAGTAAAACGTGTAAAAGATTATTCACTCTTTGAACAGACTTTCTCTGGCCCAGATTAACTGTACGACTTTGATCCACTTCATTTTTTTGCTTCCCAATTATTGACTGTATTCCCTAACTATTAAACACAACGCTAAAACATCATCAATCCCATTGACTATTTGAGTTGAATAGCTTTCAAAATTTTGTCATAATGAAAATAAAGAAGTTTTGCTGTACTCTGCTTTCTATCTCCTTGCAACCTTCAAAACTTATTATTCCTATTTATTACTTGTAATTTTTACTCTTTTTAGAGAAGTGCATGAGAAATCATTGAGAGGGAATATGCATGATTGATTTAAATAGCCATTTTAGTTTGTCACTTTGATGTCAATAAGGGTTTTCTGCCATTTCCCATTTTGTTACATGTCATGGTTTGACACTGGTGCAATGCCAGTGCCCCCATGAAAATACATTCTCCCTGGTGTCTACTGTGAGATGTGACCCGGAATAGAGCAAAACAGGCTCCAGCTTAGGAATAAAAGGAAAAAAAAACCTTTGTTAACTTACAATATATAAAAGAAACACACAGAACTCAGGATGAAAACCTTCCAAACATTCCTCCTCCCCCCACCAAATTCCCAATACATCACAGTAAGACAAAACCTTGGATTCTCAATTCAGTTACCACCCCTCAGATCACCAACTCTCAGTCCATCACCACCCTTCAGATAATCAATTCTCAGTTCATGAAGAAGAGAGGAATCCCTCTTGTGCCATAGGCTTCACCAGGAAACACAGTTGAAACTCGTGTGTTTCCATGTCACACGTGGCACCGCAAGGAGCACATTTGCCATCGTGACATCTTCCTTCCATGCCCAGTGCTCTCACCACTGCACATGGACCAGAGCTGCTTCTAGGGTTTTCCTTTTAAGGGTGCTTTGTCCAGTTCCAAAAAGAGCATGGTCTCTCACTTTTGGGACAGCTCTCCCCCTCAGATTTCATCCCCTGGGGCCGAGAGGTCTCAAGAACAGAGATCATCTCCTTCACTGAAGATCGAGGGCACCACCACCCTCCTCACCCGTTGTCTCTGTTCAGGCACTCCTTCACCTACCAACACTGAACTCTCCTGCTCCGAGCCATTGCCTCCCCATAAATGCAGTCTCTGTGTCACAGGAAAAATGGTTCCGTCCATGGCTATACAAGAAAAGTTCAGCCAAAGGCCACTCCATCGTCTCCTACCACCTAGAATTCTTCTCAACTTCTCTCAGAAGGTCTCCGTGATCCAAGAAAAGAGTTAAAATATCAGGCTCTGCCTGTCCAGAATGCCCACAGCCGCCCTGCCGGGCACCTTCTCGCTGCATCCCCCCCTTCTCCTTCCCAGCTGGCCGTGCTGCCCGCACACAATATCGAATTTCAAGGTGGCACAAGCACCGGCACAGGCTCGCTCTCTCTCTCTGCGGGGAGGGGACTGCCTGATGACTCTCCAATGCTCCTCCACCCTTCCATCCTGCAGGGGCCTTCACCTCCCCTCTCTGTCCAAGGCCCGGCCTACCTCACCCGGCCGCATGGCTTCCCCTCCTCGCCCAGCCCGCAGCCGGGCAGGGCAGCTCTCACCTCTTTCACCACCAGAACCCAAGAGAGCTTCCGCCTGCCAGTTCTCTGCTTTTAACCCCCTGCGTTCTCAGAGGCGTATCCATGTCCCCAGTGGCCACACCAGGTGCCAATATTCAAATCTGAACACCCATTGGTTTTATCACAGCATCCCAAAAAACTCACTTCCTCTTAAAACATGACAAAAGGCTTTAAAAAAGAAAGAAAAACCAGCATGATAATCCCAAACCTAAAGCTTCTATATTTTTGACATTTTCTTTTTTCCCACTAGCAACTTTAAATCCACTCAAATTTACATTTCAAAAATTTATTGTCAACAAATTTTTGTACCTTGCCTCTTAAAATTTTAGGAAAATTGTACATACAACCAACAGTTATTACTTCAGCAGAGTTTCATCAGCAAGGTGAGATTTTATTCTGCTCTTGAACTTACCATATTCATCTGGACGGACTGCCAATCCAAATGTATGGTCTGGGGGAACATTCATAGTATCTGCTATACTGTCAAAAAGAACATCTTTTTGTTAATTGCCAAACAGTTTATTAATACCCAAAATAAAATCTCAGCTACTGTTAAAAAAAAGTGATTAATAACAGGGATGATACTCATAGTTTACCTGAAATTTGTTTATCAGGACTTTGTTTCATAATTACCATTCCAGAAAAGCAACCCTTTACAAGCTGATTAGAACATTCACTGTTTGTAACATAACATAGCCAAATGTAAACATTAACTTTTTGAACATTTATCCTCATTATAAAGAAAAACACTCTATGCCATTTTTCCAAAGAAAATGATAGAAACATGCAAGAAAAGTCCTTGTAGTCAAAGAACGGGAATATTTAGACAAAATCTCCAACTGAAATGTCTGAAATAAACTACTTTTGGATAAAGTGGAAAAATTGAATCACATCTCTGCTTTTCCATGTGCAATTTTTTGTCTACCAAAACCAGCAACCAAGCCCATATCCATGTGGAAAACTTTTCTCAGTTCTATTTTCCAAAAGTTGAAGATTTCTCTTTTGACATTAAAGAACTCCTTCCTTTTTTTAATTTTAAAAAGATACAATGCTCATTTTATTTTTAATAATAAAATAATTAAAACTCTTATCTGAATCAAAAATCCCCATCAGAATTTAAAAGATTATCAGAGCTTTGTTCTAAAGCACAAAACAAAAAAACAAAAACCCACACAGAGAAATGGAAATAGCACAATCTAAAAACCACTATGTATATTTTCTTTTATCATTTTCATATCACACATAGGACGTGGATAGCATAAAATTCACTAAATAAGATTAAGTTTAGCCTGTATCTGTCTTGTAATATTAGTGTTGGGTTTCAGCCTGCACTGCAACCCATCCCTGACTGATCACACTGCTTCAGGCTGCTCATGCTGCCAGTCTGTCTCACAGTAAGCTGGGACACAGTGACAGGGAGAGAAGAAACTGACTTGTATTTGTGCTCACTGCTCACATGCATTTATGAGAACACTTCCCCAGATCAACCTAGGCCTGGGATCTTGAGTTTAAAATTATCTTTTGCTACCAAAGTCCATGTTAGTGAGCCTTCAGATATATTTTTGCAGAAATCTAGAGCATCTGCAAAGACAGCCTTTGGATACATTCAGGAGCCCTAGATCTGCAGCACACCTGGATCCTAACCACACTGTACCTTATGACTTCTCTGGTGCTTCTTAAGCGCTGTTCTGTAAAATTACAAACTGTCCCAGATTGCTTCATAAATGTCAGTCATTCTAATGATTCAACAGAGATTGGTAAATGCTGCTCAGTAATAAAATTTAGTTCCATGTCCTTTTCCAAGGAAGTAATACAGTGAGATTACAGATGATGTAACAAAGAAGACCAAAAATAGTGTGAGAGTAAGCAAAATGGTCGAATCCCAAAACATTAGGTGATATGTGTCAGTCCTTTCAAAACTTACTAATTGCAAAATACTCGGGGAAAAAATGTCTTAAAGAGTGCTTGACCATTTAAATAGTAAGACCTAACTTCACTACATGGACACAGTACAGCCTCTACTAGAAACTTGTGTACTTATCAGCCTAATTAGGGCAGGTAGAAGGTCCTTTTCTGTTAAATGAGTGCTGCACTGGAAGCATCAAGCACACAGTTATATTTTGTATCCAAGACATAAAAAGATATTGGAGAAATGGCAAAAGTGAGTGAATTTTGTGCTTGATCAATTTGTAACAGAAGGTATATTTGCTTACTTACGGATCAAAAACTTTTCCAACCAGAGGCTGGTATTTTTCCTTAAAATCATCACTTCGTTTTGACACAAGGTGTGGTACTCTCTTCCTACAAATTACAAAAATAACTCTTGCACATACTTTTTAAAATATTCAATATTTTTTCAATACTATTTTAAAATATTATTATATATTAAAAGAAAACGGCAAGTCCTTTCAACTTAGTGATTAAACTATCTTGCTACTTAAATCAAAGGGCTTTACATAATGCATAAGACATGCCAAGAGTTGTTATATGGTAAACGTTATCTGGATAAACTGTTCTGAAAATCACATCTTGCATTTTCTATTCAGTTCAATACAGCTAAGGATAGGATTGTGAGATATACAATTTTCTTCAAATAGGAAGACCCACTCTTCCTGATAATTTTTTAAATAATTAATTAGTTAACTCATTGCAACTTACGAATCCAGGTCCAGGACCCAATTGAAGGTCTTGGCTGTATTTCGCCCATCTTCATAGTGAGGGGTTTCCATTCCATAAACAAAAGACTTGTCAAAGTGTGAGTTATACTTCCTATTGACTGATTCCCCTGCAGAAAAAGGAGGCATTTCAACCTGTGTAAACACCTAAGGAAGAAAAAAATGTACCCAGTATCTTCGTTCTTAAGACAAAACAATGAAGAAACAAAGGCAAATAACCAACAGATCTGTTCAATTAAAGATAAATAATTTGCATTCTCCCTGTTTATTGAGTAATTAGGAACAATCTCATTGTCAAAAGTGAAAAGGCAAAATAAAAAGCAAAAACTGCTTCAGTTGGATATTCTTTTATGTCTGATTAAAGACAAGCCCAACAGAATAAATTAAACCATGTAGCCTAAGTGGTGAGGGTCAAACAAACACTTGAGCAGAAATGTGTACTATTTGATTTATTGTTTTCAAAAAATGCAAAAAATGTTTTTGACGTGTTGCATTTTCAGATATAGTCTTGCTTTGTCTTTTTGTCACAGAAAAAACAGTCATTCTTTTTCTTCAAAGTCTTTTCAATCACCTTTTAAAAAGAATGATAATTAGAACTTTCAAAAATATTATTCACTGCATGTTTTCTAATAAGGGCTCCATATGGCTGTATGGCAGCATGGCATTTTTTACACTATTGGTGGGGCACATAGTTGACTTTTTTTCTGTCAGTCTGCTTCTGACTTGGCCTCTCCATGGTGGATGTATGTAACAAAAGAGACAGAAACAGACAATGGATAATTTCACTAAAACACCCAAGAAAGGCAGAGAAGAGAAGAAATGAAGTTACAGGTTTGGCCAATTTATACCAATACTATTTATAGAATAATTTCTCAGTGAGACAACAAAGTACTATAATTTCACATCAATGTAATAGTCTCCACATAAAATTTACATTTTCAGCCGAAGTGGAAGTCATGGAACTGGGAAAAATCAAAGTGGCTGCAAAAAAAAAAAAAATGTAGTGCATTTTAGAGTTCTATTTGTCACTCTGCTCCTGTGCAGACCTGTGAAATAAAGGGTAACCACCCCTGAGCAGACCACATCACACAGGTACAGCCCCCAGGAGCTGAAGCAATGCAGGCACAGCCCACAGTCCCATTGGAGGATTCTGTAGGCTGAGGAACCTGCATTCCAGAGAGTCACCCAGCAGCCTGAAATTCTTTACAACCAGATCTTAATGCTAAGCTCCTCATCAGAAAGTCTGCCTGCTCTGAAATTCTGTTTGGATCCTGAAGAAAGACAAGAACTAGAGGAAAAAGTACTGGAATGGGTTGAGCTCACAGTGTGTGACTTCAAATCTGAGATTGCTTTCAGTGGCATAGACAATGCCAAACTCAATAAGCAACCAGGGCATCTGTGAGTTTCTAGTTTCCTGGAAATATTTTGTTTTTCAAACAGCACCAGGCTTCCAACTCCTTCATGAAGTACTTACACTGTTTTAAATGCCCATCCTGAAGTGATTGACAGTTCTAGAAACTGAGATCATGCTCTCTCACTTGCTGTTTTTTCACATAATTTTTAAAAGTAATATATATTGTATTAATACAGTGGTTAAAATTAATAGTTTATATCTCAAAAAATAGCATACAGTAGGCACTGAACACACCTAGAGGAACTTTTTATGTGGTTTCTTATGAGCCTTTTACCTTACCTGCATAATAATCCTCATGTGAGAGAACATACAAATCATGTCCTTCTCTCGCTTCTTTATCCACTTCCTCAAAGGTTTTTGGTGGATTTACAAGCTCTCCAGCTGTTAAATCTGGAAACAAATAAAGAAAGTATGGTTGGGGGAGCTAAGGGGTGTGGATATCTTGTTTCATTCATTCTTAATTGTAAACAATACCTGTTAGAGAAGTTGCTAATACTGTGGAAGGATGATACTTCTTACCACATTGCTAGTCAGTCTGTATTCATCTAATGAATAGATGAATAAACATCTAATTCATTGTTCACCTAATGACATGGGACTAGGGAAAGAATCACAGAAACCCAGATGAACAGAACTTTTGCAATAAAGCTACATGGGCAATACAGATGTGATTTCCTTCAGTCTATGGAGGAAAGCTACACATGTCAAGGAAGTTTCTTCCATGAGACCTATTAGAGTTGTTGGGAAAAGGAAGGTAAGTTGACAGCTGCCCTGCAGTTCTTGCAGGGAATCTATAAACACAGAAAGGAAGAGAGCCAAAAGCCCTGGTAGTTACCATATGTTCTCAGTTGCTTGTTTCTTCATCAAAACTGAAAAATTTTTAGGCCTTTTAGTAGTTGTTATTTAATACCTCTTCTCTTAAAATGGAGTTGTTGGAATCTTAGAGCATGTGCTCGATAATAAATTGCAGATTATCTTGTATTTACAGGAAATATGTTTTAATGGCACATTTTCCTACCTTTGAAGACTTTAATTCCAAATGTAGTTTTAATTATATCCAAGCCCTCAGGTAACTTCAAAGATTGATCATGTGATTTACCCAAAGGTGCTTCACGATTACTGAAGTAAATTGCTTCTTTCATGTCTTGCATCTTTTCTTGAAATTCACTTTTAGCAACTGGACTTATCAATGAAGCTACCTGAAGACATCACAAACAACACCAGAGGCAGGAAAACCAACAAACTTTGATCATTCACACATCACTACGACTACCCACACAAACAAAAGTTTGCTCATAAACTTCCATCGTTACACTGACATAATTTTATCCATTGAGTCTCACAATAAGTATTATTTTTATGCTTCTTTTTCCACTTTTTAATATATACATTTTCTGACTGCAGTCTTTCTTTTCTTAGCACATATTAGAAACTATAGTCAAATTAAAATGTGACCAAAACTAAAGTGATTTGATTTTTCAGGCTATCAAAGTAATGGAGATTCTAGAGATTTATTATTAGACTCTCATTAAATATTATATAAAAAAATACTGAAAAAATTAGTAGCAAATACAATTGATCCAAACCCATGCTTAGCAAACTGACTAGGCTTCCAACCCTTCCTAGAGATAATATTTAATTAATAATGCAAAGTCTTCAACAGACAGTACAAATTAATCCAGTATGGATCAATCCATTCAACAAAAAACTTCTAAGGAAAGATACCAAAACCTGGTTGTCTTTCATTTTGAATATGCCTAATAAATGTCCTACTCAACATCCTGGAATACTAGAACTTACTTCCTTCCTAAAAATACACTTTACTGACCCAACTGCTATTTTTAGAGACAGGAACACTAACTACCAATGATAAAACTACCAATGATTTCATCAGTTGTTTGATTACAGATTACAAAAATAATTTCTAAAGAATACACACAAAATAGTCTGATATATCCAAACCATCACTTTTTGGCTAAAAAAACTCACTTTCTAGCCAAAGGTAAGAAAGCATACAGAATGATTACACCAAACTATAAACACATTTGCAAATAACAGCTCTTTTGCTAAGAACTCAACTGGGTTTATCTCTGTAACCCACAAAAAAAAAAAAAAAAAGCAAGCAGCAAAATTTGTGGGTAGAAGACTGCTCATTAATTTAAATTTTGAAATTAAATTAACAATTCAGTAGTCACTACAAAAAGTTACATCACTGATAACAGTCACTGAACTTCAAATATTTTCCAGGTTCAATAATGCTAAGTCCTATGATTTGACCTAAGAACTCAGATAATTCACAGCAGCTGTGA
The DNA here is from genome assembly GCF_051311805.1 of Agelaius phoeniceus. Taxonomy (NCBI): domain Eukaryota; kingdom Metazoa; phylum Chordata; class Aves; order Passeriformes; family Icteridae; genus Agelaius; species Agelaius phoeniceus. Next base: position 37,861,148 of record NC_135265.1, read on the forward strand.
AATGCTGCAGTATAAATCACTCACCTTTATCCCTGACTATGAAGACATCAGTTGCTTTTATTAAGAACACTCTTAAGAGGTTCATTCTTAAACAAGAGTAAAGGAGGCACATTCTTACACTGCATTGGGAGGTTGACTTTATGCCATGTGTCAGGTGTGTTGCAACATCGGGATCATCTGCACTGCCGTAGAATATTATTTTAGCACCAGGAGCTGGATCTGTTGTCTTTCGAAACTTTCGTACAGCAGTGGGAGTAACAGGCTATATGTAAGGCAAAGCAAAAACAGGTTTACACCAGACATTCACAAAACATTAATTAAAAGAAAATGTACTGCAGATATTTGTGTCATTCCAGATATAAGAACAAAATATGAGGATGCTTTAGGGCTGCAGTACACGCATATGATCCTGCAGATGCTGATACTGTGAGCATAAGGTCAACAAAACCCAGACTAAATTTTATCAAACTAGCATGTCTAAGTTTCATCACTTCCCATAATTTTTATTTCTTTTTTTAATTTGGGTAACAGCTACTTCACATATTCTTGATGAAAACTAGATGTTACAATTATAAATTTCAGAAACCTTTAACATGACTCACAATTCCACCATCAATGAAGCAATTTTGGAAATTATTTAAACTAGAGTGTTGGGGTTTCTTTAATTATTATTTAAATGGAGACCTGCTATCCTATTACAGGATCCATTTGTGTCTCAGTAGCCTCTGACTCTTCAGAGCCATGGGGAAGGGCCAGCGAGATTCCCATTTCTTGCAGGCATCCTTCTAAAGAAGAACCTCCATCAGAAGTAATAATAATTTCCAGTAATTACTTCAATTGCATTACCAGAGGGGAAAACTGCCTAAAACAATTATATTTAGTCCCAACTAAGCAAGCACAGTGACTTTTGTAAAACACGTGGAATGAAAATGAACTGCCAGAAGTGTTTTCCAATCTTGCCGGCTAGTCTTAGAAATTCCACGTGATAAAAAACAACATTGAAATAAACGGCAGTTTCAAAAGTGAAGGGATGTAGGAAAAAAACAAAACAGGAGCCTCTACAAAACCAACTCACCCTGGGTGTCTCTTTGAGACAACTCGCAACCGTGTTGCCCGCTGGACTCAACTTTCCAGCCTAAACAATGCAATCAAAAAATAAATAACGTATAAGGAAGCTCGTATTAATACACACAACTAGTCAAACTGGTTTCTGGCACTATGCACGGGACGTTGTCCAATTGTCCCTGTTTTGATGAGGGTGGGAAGGAGCCACCCTCATTTCTGGGAGAGAAGGGGCTCGCAGGGAGATGCTCCATCCCCACCCACACGCTGCCCTCCTCCAGCCCCTTCCCTCGGCGAGACTCCGCCCCAGAAAGGCACAGGAGCGGGGCACAGAAGCGGGGGCGCGGCTCCGGGGCATCGGCAGGACTACTTTGGCGAAGGCACTCACATTCGGCAGCTCTGGAGTCCCGTTGGGGAGCGTCTCTTTGGGGCATGGCGGTGACTGCTCCGCCATGGCCACCGCTTACTCTGCTCGCTCAGTAACGGCGGCGGCGGCGGCGCCGGCAGCGCTCGTGCGAGATGCGCCGTGCGGCCGCCGGTCACAGCGCTCCGCCATCCTCTCGTACCCAGCGCCCTCCATCCTGCCTCTCACAGCGCTCCGCCATCCCACCGCCCTCCATCCTGCCTCTCACAGCGCTCCGCCATCCCCTCGCACCCATCGCCCTCCATCCTGCCCCTCACAGCGCTCCGCCATCCCCTCGCACCCACCGCCTTCCATCCTGCCCCTCACAGCGCTCCGCCATCCCCTCGCATCCAGCTCTCCCGTCCTGCCCCTCACAGCGCTCCGCCATCCCACTCACACCCACCGCCTCCTGTCCTGCCCCTCACAGCGCTCTGCCATCCCCTCGCACCCACCGCCCTCCATCCTGCCCCTCACAGCGCTCCGCCATCCCCTCGCACCCACCGCCCTCCATCCTGCCCCTCACAGCGCTCCGCCATCCCCTCGCACCAGCGCCCACCTCTTCTCTGCTCACAGCCCTCCCTCCACCGCCCTCAGCACCCGCCACCCCCCTTACATCTCACACCCCTCGCGAAAAGTCAGGAAATAAATTGCATCGGGCTGTTTTATAAGTGTCACGATCTAGAAAAATAATTAAGGCCTAGCCGCAGAGGTCGCACATTTCTTAGACTGACTGTTAAATCTTTGAAAACCTACCAGCTTTCAGATAGGCAGGTTGACTCTTGAGGTTGCAATGAGGTCTTACATGGTCAAAAGTTTGATCAAACTTTCAATCTTTATTACTGTAATAAAAAATACTGCCCCTTTCACAAGTGTTGTCACATGCTATTAAAATATTGGGGCTGTTCCTCTAGAGAAAACTGCAGCTCACCCACACACAGCTTGGAGGTGGGTGAGAGAAGCCCGTCAGCACTACCCCATGTATCAGACACGTGAGTGCTCTCACTGTCTTAAATGAGTCAACACCTCGTATATCTAACCCACTGTATTTGCCTTTTAGAAACAGATGTGGATTATTTCAGAAAAGCAGTGTGGGTAAGACTGAACAGGTCTCACCGCTGTTAAACAGACCCTCAGTTCTTACGAAGACTTATTCTCAGATGACATGTAGCAAACCATCCTATTCTTCCCAGCAAAATATGTCAATTAAATCACATCTTGCTCCATTCTCTATAGTCCTTCAATGGCAAAACCAATTTTAGATAAATATACAGACCTTACTTGTAATTAATCAAACATTACCAGGTGTCACCATTTCATTCTCTGCTCTAACATTTGTTTGGTAAGGACTTTAGATGAATGATGCTAAATTAAAACTAAATTCCTTTTCTACAAATGGAAGCTGAAAGGTTCAGGCAGCCACTGCTGTCTAATGATGTGCTCTGGCTGTCCAAGTAACCAACAGTACTTGTCAGTGGCATGATCCATGAACTTCCAGCACATACAAGCAAATGTATCTTGGTGTTCTCCAGGCAAGAAGCATCATGTATAGCATCAACTATGATTTAGCTGTGGCAATGCTGATACGTCTTTTCAAAAGACATTATGTGTTTTCTGCTGTAGACGTGGCTGCACCACACCCCTGGTATAGAACATCCATGTCCACTTGGGAACTAAAGAAGCTCTTGTAAAGTCTTAGTGCGTTCAGTTCTTTTCATATTTCAATCATATTTGTTGTTGCTTGAAGTTTAGAGTTTTCCTGCAAAACAAAACAATATTTTTGGTAGTTTAATAAATAAAATGATTGGTTGTGTCTTGCCTTGTGATCCATTAATCTGTAAGGTTAAATTTCTATCTAGTAAAGTTGTCAGAAGGGAGAACTATTTATAGAGAGGAAGAGCAAAGTACAGTAATGTAAAAATTAGATGGTAATAATATGGCACAGGAAACTGGGTTTTTTTTATCCCAGGATAAAATTCAGGAAATGGAATTTTTGTCCTAGTGTTTGTTGTATTTCTAGATGGCTCTCTACCTGTGCTTAAGGTGGTATCATTTTTATACCTTCTGTGCATTACTGATTTATTTCTCCCCAGTAGGTGGCCACACTTGCTAATTGAAACCATCCACTCAGCCCCGATGGAGTGGGTTGTGTCAAAGGCATAAAAATAGGACTTGGACATGTAAGAAGAGTGCCTATTGCAGAAACAAGTAGAGCAGAAGTCCTTTCGTTTTTTTGCCTCTCTGTGCTTCTTTCCTTTTTTTGCAAAAACGTGGGTCCCTATAAATCAATTTGAAACCTACTTTCCTATAATTCCTCTCATTCTGGAACCAGTGTTACATCCATTCTTTCTTATACTGAAAGTTATTTTGGCCACAGAAGGAGTATTTGTGGAGTGGGAAGGACCTGTAATTTTAAAGATGATGAATTAACAAAAACTAATTGAACTCAACTTTAGGGAAAAAAAGATTAAAACTTTCTTTACTTCAGCATGAATTTGTCATCTCCTATGTCAAAAGTAGAATCTCTAGAGAAAACTATTTGGAAAAAGTTGAAAATTTTCCATTCCACAGCAGCGCTTATTTTCCTCAACAGTACTTGACATTTCACATCCAATTCCCACAACCTAATGCCTTTTTCTGTCTCACTTAGGCTAAAAAGGAATGGAAACTGTCCAAAACCCTGCATTTTACTTTCTTTATGAAGCGCAAGCAGCCCATGTTCTGCAACACAGCTCTCACTCTGACTATGGTGCTGGCACAGACTGGAGTCAAAGCACTAAGTTTGTATATTCCTGAAGGTCTGTGGAGGCTAGAGAACTGTGTAAAACACTCAGAATGTTGTGAAATGTCTTAATTGCGTCACCATGCTGATGCACTTTGCTGTTACTGCCTGGTTGCTTTCATAGGTTTTTATTCAGTTCATTTATGGATAGGAAATTACTGTTTTCTATGCACTGCACACTTTCTGTATGTTATGGTACAACCAAGCCAATGTAGGTACAGAGAAAATGTACACAAGTAGAGATAGGAGACAGAAAAAAAGAATGTTATAGCAAAAAAAAAAAAAAAAAAAAAAAAAAAAAAAAAAAAAAAAAAAAAAAACACCAAAATTGGGAAGTTCAAACACGATAAAGAGATTCTGCAACCATGACCCACTAACATAAATTTGTTAATATCACCCAGCAGTTTCACTTTTGGTATATGATCTATGAACCACGAAAAATAAAATATGAAAACAAGACCACTGGTAGGGGCTATCTGTGTGATTTCAGAGCTTTCCTTCAACATCTTTTTGTGCAGACTACAACAGAAGAAACTTGTCTTCACCACTAGGACTCACAGAGACCTGTCAAGCCTGAAATACAGAAAACCAGTAAATACAAGAACTTGGTCATTTGATTACTGCCACATTCTCTTGTGCCTCTATTTCACACATTCACAGCGAACCCTCGGTGTTTGCTGTCCCACTTTGTCAGTGTCGACCAGCTGTGAACAATTTGGGCATTTCACAAAGCGAGAGAGATGTGCTGCAACTCTGCCTTGCACTCAGAGAGTTAAGTTAGCCAGCAGGAACCTCCTGCATGTAAAACAGGCTTCCTAACACCAACTATACAATGTGAATAGAATTCCTGCACCAAAAATTCCATTTAGCCTTGAACTTCAGGTACATCTGATAATCTGAAAGATTATTTCCATTTTATGAAGTATTTATTTATATCAGAAGCATAGATAATGATCCTTACATATGGAATAGTATGGTTCTTTATTACATAAGATTAAGTGAAACATGAAATGTCATGTATGACGTGTTAAATTTCTAAATTGAATTTAGTTCAAGTAATTCTAAAGTGTGTAAATTCTAAAGATTTGTCGTAATATTTTTCCACAAAAGCTTTTCATCTGTGTACTGTGTCTTACTGAGGTGGAGTTAATTTTCTTCATAGCAGCCTGAATGGTGCTGTGTTATGGATTTGTGATTAAACTACTGTTGATAACACAGCAATACTTCAGCTACTGCTGAACAGTGCTTGCACAGGGTGAGGACTTTCTTTTTTTCCCCACTTTGTCATCAGCCCCACCTAGGGAGAAATGCTGCTGATGGTCCAGAAAGATGGGAGTGGAATACAGCCAGGACAGCGGACCCAAACTGATCAAAGGGATATTCCATCTCACACAGCATTATGCTCAGCAATAGAAAATGGAGGTAGACAAAGGAGATGTCTTGCAAGTTGGCTGCTGCTTGGAGACTGGCTGACACCAGCCTGTTTATGGGAGGTAGCTAATGATTTCCTCTGTATTGCCTTTTCACTTCCACTTTCCTTCATCTATTACACTGTCTTTATCTTAACCCACAACTTCTCCTACTTTTGTTCTTTCTGTTGTGTTCTCTGTCTTGCTGCAGGGAGGTGAGTAAGTGAGTGAGTGAGTGAGTGAGCAGTAGCCAGGTTGACTGGTTATTGTCTGGTGCTCCAATGCATGCCTGTCAGGTGTGCAGTAAAACACATTTGGTTATCAGGAATCTGCTGTTTGCTCAGCAAATCCTGCAATCCAGTTGAACGTATTGAGACCAGTCAGAGGGTTATGGCAAATAAGCAGTGTATTAGGGCAGGATTACATGATTTAAAGGACAACTCTTACAATTGGAAAACTCACAGCTCAAAGTTTGTATACTTTACTTACACAAACATGTTTCTCTGGAGCTAGTGTGGCATTCTACATCACCGGTGAATGCAAAGACTATTTTCCTTTTTTTGAAGTTACATATTGGCCTTTCACAAAGCACTTATGTAAGTGATTAACTTCAACTTAATAAAGAAGAAAGGGGAAATTGTTACTCTGAGAGCAAACTAGTACCAATGGAAAAGTGTATGGAAAAGAAGAACTGATGAAGATTAATAAACCAATATTTTTTTCACTCCATTCACTTCATTATGTACAAATATTGATGTACCATACTAAGGAAGGGGAAAGTAGCATAACACTGACCACAGGCTTTATATAACTTGATTTTTGTTTCGTTTAAATATATGTGGTTGAAATAAAAAATGTATTCTGAGAATGCAACTGAATCAACTTGATTATTTCCTGTGATGGAGTATCCAAACAATCTTCATTACATTGTACCAATTACTAAATACCATTATTGATACACTTACTAAATGTCTTACCAGTTTACTTGTTTCTTTCTTTCAAATGCCAACTCTTAGACCTTGTTAAAGATGCTATACTGAAGAAACACTTATCATGATTGTTCTGTTTCCGCTGCAACCCACTTACAGCCTGTGGCAAACTGGCCTGTATCCCGCTCTCTCGCAAGGTCATGCTTTGTGCTATGAAGCAAGCGAGACTTGTTCTGGGCTTTATCAGTGGCTGTTCAAAAAAGGCAAATTCCCGATGGCAACTCAGGTTTTCCCATGTAGTTCCTCCTTTCAACTCATTTGACTAATACCTTTGAAACTGGTTCTTTTAAAGGATTAAACCATGACTTGTCTGCGTGTTCAATGCCCAGCTCCCACCCCTGGCTCCTCAGAGGCCTCCTCAGGCTGCAATGCAGTCCCTAGAGGATTAGCAGAGAATCACGGAATAGTTTAGGGTGGGAGGGACCTTAAAGATCATCCACTCCCAACGCCTCCTACTACAGCAGGTTGCTCGGAGCCCCACCCAGCCTGGCCTTGAACACTGTCAGGGATGGGGCATCCGGAATTTCTCTGAGCAACCCATTCCAGTGCCTCACCATCCCCACCCTAAATGGAAGATGGAAGACGCGCGGGTCGCTCGCAGGGACTCTTTTCCCGGGCGCAGGGGAGAAGCGGGAGACAGGGAACACCCTATAGCCGAGAGTGGCTCGGCCGCGGTGGGAGCGGCCGGGAGGGAGGGGAGGGAGCAGGAACAAAAGAAGGAGGGGAAAAGGTGGGAAAGAAAGGGAGCCACGTGACGACTGGCGCGGGCGAACCGGAAGGGCACGGCGCGTGCGGGCGTGACGTGGCGGCGGCGGAAGTGCGTGTTGTGTGTGTGTGTGAGTGTGTTTTGGTCGGGGCAGAGGCGGCGGCGGAAGTCGGCGGCGGGGCTGGGTGAGGCACGGCTGCGCCCCCGCCCCTCGCCCCCACCGAGGAGCCGCCTCCCCTCTTACCCCTCCTCCGCCCACCCTGCCCCGGCGAGCCCGCCAGCCCCGACCGACGGACGGACATCGCTGCGGCGCCGCCCCGGCTCCCCCACCCCGGCCAGGTGAGGAGGCGGTGGCGGCGCGGGGGGGTCCCGGCGGCGGCGGGACGCGCCTTGTCCGGGCTCCTGGCGGCGGCCGTTCCCCCGGCGCCGCGGGAGCGTCGTGCCGCGGTACGGGCGGCCGAGGTGGGCAGCCCGGCGTGCGGGGAGGGGACGCTGCTCTCTCCCTTCCCGGCTCAAAATGGCGCCCCCGGTTTTCCCACTTCCCCTTATTCCTGTGCCTGGAAGGGAGCCGCGGGGGAGGGGAGGTGGCGGCGGGGGTTGGAGGGGCTGGGCCCGGGAGAGCGGGGATCCTCCCCTGCGTGCGGGCGCTCCTGCAGAGCGGTATCGCTGCCTGGGGCCGGCCGGGAGGGCTGTGCCCCTCGAGGTGCTTGTGAGATATGGAAGGGGAGGCTGCGTGATGGGTCCCTCGCTTTCCCTTTCGCTTGCGTCTGGAAGAAGGACCGTGAACTAGGTGGGAAGTAAATTGCTCCCGACAATGCGTCGCCATCGAGGGGATCGCGACAGGCCTAGTATGCTGGATATCTTCTGCATCGCACGGAATTGGAACTAGACACAAAGCTGGGGTAGGGTGGAGGAACAAACCTAAGCTTTTTATGCTGTAGAGGAGAGCTGAATTGCGTAAGATCTATCAAAATGTTCCAAACAGGGCCATGAAAGGCTGTTCTCTCGGCATTTTTAGTATTTTTTTCCTACCTTACATCTCTTTCAGAGCTTGGAGGTGGCAATGAGAGGCTAAACAGCTGTTTAAGCAGCAGAAATTAATCAGTTTCTTTCATGTAACGTTCAGGCAAAGTAAAAATCATGGATTTTTTATTTTTTTCCAGTTTTGTAGTGTCTCTTCAGAGTTACAGTCATGCTTACCTACAGATTGCATGTAGGTATTGTTCTTCCATAATGGGAAATGTCAGGAAAAGGTAGATGGTGGCTAGAGACAATGGTATTGTAGTCATCACTTACATTTCCTGTATGATAAACCAGTTTATCTGAAAGTAATTGGTACCATTCATCATTCAGATGAGCTTATGAGATGGCTATTACCTTTAATTGTAGGGCTATGATTTTTTTGCAGCAACTGTGTTGATTCACTTGTTTAACTTATAGTCCCATTATGTTTCAGTATGGCTTACATATGATGATCATTTTGCTGGTTATCTCTGTCACTGTCTTGAACACTGCAGTAAGGTGCCACACTAATTCTGCTGAACTTGGAAGGAAACTTCAGTTAGTAGGAGTGGCTAATATATAAGCCTTTGTAGTTACTGCCTTCTAAAACGTTCCAAAAAGTCCAATATGAAGAAATTTAAAGTAGATAATAGTTGTAGCCTCAGCATTGTATGCTTTGTGTCCGTTAATGCAGCATACAAAAGTTTTAGTAAGAAACAGTGTTGTTTGCTGTGAGATATAAAAGTGGTGGAATGTTCCAGTTTTAAATTTATCGTGAATTTTTTTGTGTGGCCTTTCTATTTGATAATACACTTAATCACATTAATTGTAGGAACAGTGCTCACTGTCTTAATCTCTTCAGTAGGCTGGCTTTTGTCACCAGTGTTACTTTGATACTTCTGTATTAGCTGTATTGTAGTTGAAAATAGACCAGTGCTTATGCTTACATGTCTGAATTATGCCATTAAATTGAGAGTTTGTAGGTATTGGCTGGGGCCATTGGTATTTTGTACACAGACTCAAGCATAATAAGATTTGTGTTTGATCTGTTATACTTAGGACCCTTTCATAAATAAAACTCAAGACTCTCCAACAGCATACAAATTTCTCTTCTGGAGTGAGAATACCCAGCATCCAGTAAATTAGTTGGTGGGATTTCCAGGAGTACTTGGCTAATAATATACTCCAGGCTTTGTGTTCTGGCACTTCAGCATGGATCTGCTCTCTCATGGGGGGAATATTCAGGAGAAGAGAGAAAGTTCCTACTTAGCAGAGTGACCTATGTATTTGTACTGCCCAAGACTGCAAAGTAGAGTTTTTATGTTAAACTTGATAAAAGCAAGCAAATCTCCCTCATTTCCATCCATGTGAAGCCATCCATCACAAAATTTCTATAGTATTTTCTTTAGCAGATTTTTATATTAGTAGGTCACTTCTGTAACTCCCATATGTATTGGTTTAAGAGCTTCTTCCAAGTCAAGCAGTTGTGTACTTGCCTTCATGTAGCTGAATGAAAATGTCTTACCCAGCTTTTCTTTCTTTACATATTCCAAACATATTGATTACATTGCATACAAAATCAGAAGGGGAGGAGAAAAGGAGCCATATCAGTGGATTTTTTCCTCAGGAAATTTTCACCAGAGCTGAGTTTGCAGTGTATGTGTAGGGTACTGAGTGTGCTATTCCTCCTGGGTTGTATTTTACTGATGAATTAAGAAATAGTAGAATTAATGTGACCTGAGACTTGGAGTGTGCATGGAGGACTGTAGCATTGAAATCTACTTCTGAACCTTTGTGAGGCACTGTGTGCTCAGCTCACAGATGTGAAAATACCAGGCCAAAACCATTCTGCAGTGGCTGTGTCAAACTGCAGTACTGCTTCTCTTCACATCAAGCAGGTACTTCTCTTGTTTCTTGTGTAAGTTTGCTGCCATGTTGTGAACTTCAGCTACAGAGTTTTGGCATCATCTGAAACTTCAAAAGATTATGATTTCCATATATGCTGATAGAAGGTGTTAGTGACTTTTTTAATATGTCACAATCATCTGGATGTGCTCTATCAGGTTTTCAGTCTTGCATTTTTTTATCCTGAGCTGTTGAAAAGTGGGTGGTATGACTAGTAGGATTCATTATTAATTTATTAGATGTATTGATGTGACTGTTGAATGAATGAGGTTTGCAGTATGTTTCTTAGATGGCCTTCCTGTCAGGTCCTGTGGTCTGCTATCAGCTTGAGAGCTGGTTATCTTTGTACATGATATCTGACTGTCTAGAATGATTTCAGGGGAGGGATGCTGTAAGAATGTAAACTTTGAGGGTCTCTGATAACTACGGCTTCTGTAGCTTGGGCATCAATAAAAATCAAACTAGATATTTTTCTTGACAACCTGTGTCAGCTTTGTAGTTTTGAAGTAGTTTTGCCAGGGGTAGTAATTACTGTTTCATGAGTGATAAAAATCTGAAATAACTACCAGCCATAAATGCTCAGGTGAAATTGATAAATATTATGAAAGTTAAATGTTCTTTTCTCATACCTCATTTTGCTCTCAGTATGGAAAACAGCAAGCGAAAAAATCAGTCGTAGGGAGTAACCTGTGCAGTGACTTGATTTCCTCACTGTGTGTTGTGTGTCATCTGGAAGTCACTTGCTCCCAGGAGTACCAAATCACACAGTCATTGGATGTTGTCCTTATGTTTTTATGAATGCTGCAGTCTGGAAAAACATGGGACATATTAAGATTAAAGGGTTTTAAATTATTTCATGGCTGTCCAAACACACTGGAATGCTACAGCAAACAGATGGGTTTTTTTCCATTTTAAAACAAAAATAACTTAATTGTCTTCATTATTTTTCCAAAGGAAAAGATAAACAAATGGCTAACAGTATTCTGAACCACCTATATTTTGGTTATGCCTTGCTGCATTCTCTATTGTAGTACAGTTAGGGAGAGATTAACTGTTGTCACTGATCCATTTTTATCCAAATCACTCCACAACTTCTGAAGCATATTTCCACATCATGGAGGGGGGAAGAGTCTTGCCTGAGAGCCAACGCACTAGTAGTGCAAAATCGTTTTATGGTGTAAGGATGAAAGGTCTGATATTTTTAAAATAACTGGATCTATTCCCGTATTCTGAAATACTTCACCAAAATTAGTTTAATGAATAAGAGTTGTAGTATAGAATTAATGTGGTCGTTAATAGGAACGATGGTAGGATTTGCAGGGGCTTTTTTGCTTCATTCTTTCACTGTGGAATACTTTCACATGTTTCTAAGAATATACAGCTAAAAGGTAATGCTTGATAGATTATGTTGCACAACTGAAATGTTTAAAATATGTATTTTTTAGGGTGATGTAATAGTGAAATGGAACGCAAACTCAGGACAGAATGCAAAATCGTTATATTCTACCTCAAAGGAAGGAAATTATTTTGAGAGAAATGAGAAAAGGAGGAACCATGAGCAAATAAAAGTGTGTCTAAGATGCTGAAAATAGTTTTTAAAACCTGTATTCTGTTTACAACTGGAAATAAACTACCTGGTTTTCAGCTGTTACATTTTTCTGTAAATAATGCTAAGATTTTTGTTCTCATTTATTCCTTGAATATTAGCTTGAAAGGGAGTATCTTACTGAAGGGTAGAGTTCTGCTAGACTGCTGGAATGCTTTCCAGGAAAGAAAGTTCTTCAGGACTTGGGTTGAGGGAAGGGGAGAGCTAGGAAGGAGAAGGAAGGCTTAGCATCTGAGCTAGGCCTGTAGCAAACTGGAATGCTCAAGTGCCTGATCTGTGTTTGAAACAGGAAGGTGGTTAAAGAATACTGCTTGGTTTAAAATGTAGTTGCTTTATCACAAGGAATAAAGAACAGGAAGTAATTTGAAAGTAATATGTTTGCTTACTTTTTTGCAACATATGAGTTAAAGCCATTTTTTTGCATTAGGAGCATGTACTCTAACCTGACTCGCATCCTAGATGTTAGAAAAGCTGTATCCCTGCAAAGTGTGCTTAATTCAAGTAAATGATCAGCTGGAGCAGGACAAAATAATGAGCTAATTTTAGAGGTCTTTTGTTTTGTATCTACTGTTAAGTGTGTAAAAGCATAAATATTAGGGTCAGAAGTGGTACCAGCAGAGTCTAAAGGCCTTCCTTTCAATATGAATAAGTACTGTGGGTGGGGTTATTTTAAGCAGCTGGAAAGAAGAGTAAGCAGACTAAGTGATACACTGTTCATACTTGTTCTTACCAAAATCTCTGTTGTTAATACTGATCTAGGACACGTATAACTATTGGAAATAGAAATTTATCATTGTATGGTAGTTGTCTGGTAGTTTGTGCAAAGTGGCCTGGAATTCTTACTGGTCAATTGGTTTTCATATGGAAGGCTTCACTTTTGCTTCTCAGTACAGTTGTTAATTAGAGAGGATATTAATGGTTTGCGTGTGAAGATCTGTACTTTTATGTAAGGAAATTGTGTTTGATAGGTGGGATAGAAGTGAATTGATGAGCTACACTTGCAAAGAAGCTGCTGTGGTGTTGGGTTTTCCCAAATTGCTCAGTTTTTTAGCATCCTTGAGCAGTGCTGACTTTGGAATATTGGTTAGCAATAGCATAATTATGAAAAGTTATTCTTGCTTGTCATTGTTATTCTACTGACAATTTGAAAGTCTAAACCTGTTGTCTTATATATCAGTCCTGATTTGTTAAGAAATAACAGGAGACTGAGGTCTTGGAAAAAGCAGCATAATTGGATTTTAATGTGCTAAGTTGAAGCTTTGATGGGAAGACTAGGTGTTAAAGAAGATAACTGGTTCATGTATCATAATTCTGGCTATAGTTGACAACTTAAAAATGATGGTACCTGTAGTCTGGACCGTTGAATTTGGTAAATACTAGGTGAAGTAATACATAATACATTGCATTAGTGAATGAGACTTGTCTTACTTGGTTTGTAAATCTAATGTACCCACTGTCTTTTCACAAAATAGGTTGTTACTGGCAGAAGAACCAGGATTCAGATCTCAGTGGAACTTGCTTTCAAAAGCTGTTGAAACAAAGGACTGCTTTCTAATTTGGACATGGCTAATCGAGGAGCGACAAGGCCCAACGGGCCAAATGCTGGAAATAAAATTTGCCAATTTAAACTAGTACTTTTAGGAGAGTCTGCAGTTGGCAAATCAAGTTTGGTGCTTCGTTTTGTAAAAGGACAGTTTCATGAATTTCAAGAAAGTACAATTGGAGGTGAGAAAATTACCCTGTTAATTTGTTTCATGTTATGTGTGTTTATATCTTCCATGCCCTTGAAAGCCTTTAATGTAATGTCACTTCTAGAGTGGCTCATTGACAGCAAGGATCAAACCTGTGTCAGTAATTGAGAACTATAACTGAGTTAAACACAAACATCCTTTTCAAATGGAGGTAGTAAAAGGTGTCTTGAACTGCATAGTTTTGAAACCTGGACTAAATGTTACATTTTGTTTGTAAGTGGGTGTGTGGATCTTTTAATTGTGCTGCATGTTTAATGCATAAAATAACTGCTTAGTAAGAATTATGAGCTTAGTTTCTATGAAAAAAACCTGAGCATTGCATCTTCCATAAAGCTTGTGTTTGTCACTTAGGCATTCTGACTTTGATTTTGGAGAACTTGCTGCATTTCTGGATATATTTCTGTGTTAGCAATCACAGAATTTATTGTGCTGTTTTTCCATTCTGTGACTTCAAACAAAACAGGTGCTGGCTACCAGAATTTTTAAAAAATCTGTTTAGCTTTAAACAGCTTTTATCACACTCTCTCCCTTGGCAGATTTCTTAAGTTATATTGTGTTTTGGAGTTACTTGTGCTTTGAGCTTATTCCTCCTCGGATAGATGTAAATGTATCCTAAAACTACCTAACAGCATACAGACTTTACAAAGTTTGGATTTTGTGAATTGATAAATACTCTCCAGTAGCTGCTGTTGCAGCTTGCATGAGTCAGCCTGTTCCATTGTAATATTTATGTGAAGGCCTTTCAGTGGTCTGTATGTGTCTTCACACACCAACAGTTGTTGAAATGTAAAAACGCTGGAAAGCTTACAAAATAAATGGAAGCTGAATTTCATTGCATACTTCTTTTGCCCTATTTCTAGCTGTTACATGTGTTTATTTTTTCTATCTGTCAGCATAAATAGACAACCACATATTTTCTACTTTAGCAATCTTGCTAATGCATACTTTTGGCTTTGTGCATTTTATCGTGGCTTGAGAATAGGTGTTGGTATGAAAGTTTCTGCATGCTCTGATAAACAGCTGTGTGGTAATACAGAGAACATTCTCAAAGATGGGTTGTGAATTAACCTTCCAATATCACCAAGGTCTTTAGTTTAGAAAAACAGTTAAAATTAAGTAAAATTCATTGTTCCATTTCAATGATCTCAAAATTCATTTAACCTCTGTTTAGTTTTTTCTTGTTTTAGTATTTGGAATAACCCAAACCCTGTTACACTGATCAAAATCTAAACAAAGGTTAAACAAGAGCCTAAGTTCAAGTTTATATATATAAAGTTTAGTGTAATCTGTATTAACTTGTGCCTCTTCTATATCAAATAGAAACAAGGAAATGCTATATAATACAGCTGAGAGCTGTTACATGCAGCAATGTTGGGATTCAGAAAAGTTTTCTATAGAGAAAGCTGTCTAACTCTGTGGCTTGTAGTTGCCTAAGGCATAATTTTCTTTGTATACAGAAGGGCCTTTTAACAAAGAGAGGCTTATGTGCATTGTGAATCTGGATAAAAACATCTGAAAGGGAGTGCAGTGAAAGGCAGACATGTTGGATGGTGGTGGTGTGGTTTTGCCACTTCAGACTAGTGTAGCAAGGCCTGTTAGTTGCTTAAGACAAAAGTATGGCTGTTAAAGATGACAGACTTTCAGATAATTAACAGATGATTAATTGTCAATTCACTATGGCCTTGGGAAGGTCGAAGAAATTTATCTTTTTTGCAGAAATTAACTGTCATTTTCAAGTGGTTGAAATGTTACTTTTGACAAAACCAAGAGGATTGCAAAGAATGGACCTCTTGTTTAATTCTCTTTCCTAGTACATACCTTCATTTATGCAGAGTAGGTACATTTCTTGTTAAGAGAATGTCTGCGAGAACTTGAAAATCAGCTTGCTTAACATCTTGTCTCTGCCTTGGAGAAAGACAATATTGAGCTGGTTCTGGTGAGAAAGCCCCTTAGTTTAGTGCAGAGTGTATGGTGTTTTTCCACTCTGTTTCGGTTCTGGGCTGCTTAGGGAGCTGCCAAGTGGAGCCTGTTTTTCTAGTGTTCGGATATGTAGCATTTAGAGAGATTTATGTTGATTTAACATTGGAACATCAAAGCTTTTACCTTCTCCAGCCTGCCTGCTCATCTGTGATGGATGCTAATACCCCTGAAGCAGGAGCACCTGACCACTTAAGGAGTCAGCTTCTGGTCACGGTTTAACCCCAGCCAGCAGCTAAGTACCATGCAGCTGCTGCTTACAGCTGAGACAGGGACACTTCTGTATGCTAGTTACAATGTCCTTTACAGAGCAAGATTGGCTTCACTTTGGTTTCTGTAATGAGTTGAGTTGAAGGTTGGAGCAGTTTTGGAATGATTCATACACTATGATGTCTCAGAAGTATGTAGGACAGGATGAAATCCCAGGTATGCAAGTGTTACGGATCAGTGTCTCTTCAGCCATTTGATTTAAATTGGTCACAGACCATCTGTGTGCCTAGTGATCAGAGCTCCTGCTTCAGCTAAGTAGTGGGCTTTCCTTAGTTTAGTTTTTAATATGGCTTTCTATGCTGTGTGGGCACTCACCTCCATACTTCTGATTGTACCTTAATCTGAATGGAAAAATTTTACTAGTAGTAACTGTTTGAAAACGTGGAATGAGTTAGTATTTTCTCTAACTGGAAGACCATTATTTATGGTAATGCATTCAGCCATAGTAGCAATGGCTGCAAGTTTTCCTGAAACTGCAGGCTGTTGAAATTGTGCTGAAATTAATTCTTGAGATCACTTGCAAAGTCAAAAATATAGCTGCTTTGAGAATAGGAAGTTACAAGAAGTTCCTCTTTATTCCAGACCTGTTAGCTAAGGCAAAGTTGTTAGGAGCTGAAAATCAAAGTTTTAAGATGCAAATCAAGTAATACAAATATCTAGATTGAAAATATCTGAACTTTTGGATTATAGCATGATGGGATGCTGTTATTGGTACTCTAGTATCCATCCTGCTTCAACAGACCATATCTAGAAGCTTTAAGGAGAAGGCTTATGGTTACTCAGATTCACTATAATGAAAAAGGGAATTCTTTCCAACTTTTGCTTTCTTATGTCTAACTTGAGGAAAGTCCAGTTGTTTAAATAACTCCTCTTTGATGATCAGAGTCAGGCTGTCAGCATTTTGTTTGAATAGATAGGAAATAATGATTGCATCAAACCTGTTGTTTTTTAATAGTAGGCTATAAATGTTTTGCATCTCTGTGAGCATAACTGTATATGAATATAGAGATACAAGCAAACTTCTGGTTTCAGCACCTCTGTCTTTTTTGTAGCTGCTTTTCTAACCCAGACTGTATGTCTGGATGATACAACGGTAAAATTTGAAATTTGGGATACAGCTGGGCAAGAGCGGTACCACAGTTTAGCACCCATGTACTACAGAGGAGCACAAGCAGCTATAGTGGTATACGACATTACAAACGAGGTAAGTGCTGGACTAGGGATGCTTAAGGGGGATTTGGGCGTTACCAGTCTTGCACTGATCTTTACGTATTTTTTTTCCTCACTGACTTGTGTAAATCAGTTCATCATTTTGTAGAATTATAGAATGGTTTGGATGGGAAGAAGCCTTTAAAGGTTGTCTAGTCCAACACTCCTGCCATGGGCAGGGATGCCTTCTGCTGGACCAGATGGCTCATTTCATACTGCACTGTGTAATGTCAATTAATTTGTGTCTAAACTTTTCTGGCTAAAAGACTATTTCTAGAGTTGGGGTTTTGTTTGTTATTTTTTTGGTTTTGGGGTTTTTTTGTTGTTGTTGTGTTTTGGTTTGGTTGTTTGTTTGTTTTGAGGTGTTTTTTTTATTAAAAAGAAGGAAAAGAAGAGGAGAAATCCTCTTGTAAAAATGTTTCTAACCCACCATTAAATCAGTTCATGGAGTTTGAGCTTTTACTCTCATCACATTGCTGGTGGCACCTTTATTTCTGATAGTGCAGCCATTATTTTAATATTGTATTTTTGCAAATTTTGATTAAGGATTGGAAAGGTAGCACAAGCTATTGAGACTAAAACTGAAGGTTATTAGATTTCTTTTTATTTCAACTTGGATGAGTTAAGCTTCAGTAGTTTCTGATAAAATTAGACTTCAAACCCAAATCTCTCAAAAAAACCACAGAAATCATGTACCATAATGAACAGTCCTCAGTAATTAAAAAGTAATTTTGAGGCCTTCTCAATGTAGCTGTTCATACACTTGAATCTTCCAGAGAAACTGAAATTCCTGTTTTCTCTCTCAACCACTTCTTTCCTTACTCTGTCTACACAAAGATCTTCCTACCTATTTACTTCAGCATTATCCCAGCTAAGCACAGTTGAGAACTAAGGTAGGAATGTTTAATTTTAAAAGCTCAGTTGGCAATTTGGAGTGTGCCTTTGGACTAAGGTAGCAGCCTTACACTGGCATTTTGTGCTTGAAGTGTAGATAACAGAGATGGGGATAATAGGTGAGTACAAAAGGATGATAAAACTCAGTTGCATCATTTATAATCATTAACAGGAGTCCTTTGCCAGAGCGAAAAATTGGGTCAAAGAACTTCAGCGACAAGCAAGTCCTAACATTGTAATAGCTTTAGCAGGAAACAAAGCTGATCTAGCTAACAAAAGAGCTGTGGATTTCCAGGTATGTACATAATTTTTGTTCATAAGAATTGCATTTTGTTTGAATAGATAGTAAATAAACCTACAGGGAGCTTAGCCTATCTAGTTATTATGGAGGTCATGCTGTTAAATATAAATGTCAACTGAGACTAATTAAATTATACATGCTACTGAAAAACCTATTTCTGTACAAGTAATGTGGAGGAATAGTCTTTTTGGAATAATTAATTTGACTTTGAGGAATAATTAATTTATTTGCGTATCTTTAAGGCTAATTGAGTATCTGTTCTTTGATGTGACCTCTTTCTGTCTTCTACCCAAAATTACCAGTAACTAGAGTTTCAGTGTATGAGATAGCAGTAACTCAGTGCAAACTGTTCTGTCTGGCTTGTCAGCCAGAGAATTTTGATTATCATATGATACAAAGCTGATTGATGTGCCTAACTTGCTTAGGTACTGTTGAAGCAGTGTTGAAATTTTAATTGAGCTTTTCATGGTATTTCTTTTGGTTTAGTGATTACAGCTGTGCTCTCACTGGTGTAAATTTTATCTTCTAGAAAGTTTAATCAAGTCATCAGAAGCCTTTAAACTGAATTAAACTACCTGCAGGTAGTTTTGGTCCATTCATGATTGGCTGAATTTGAATTAAGATAGTATTTATTAGTCAGTAATTTATGGTTTTCAATCTGTGTTTGGGGTCACTGTTTGAGATACAGCTGCATACAGTAATGAATCCTTTTGTAACTATAGAGAGTTGAATTAAAAGGTTAGCAGTGGTTTAGGTATTTTTCTGCCAGTTTTTTAATTTTATACTTCTGTGACAGTTGACAGGCGGCTTTGGTGTTTTATGAAAAATGGTGGTATTTAAGAAAAATTTCATACATGACTGCAGTCAATAATGTAATCACATTTAACTAACAAAGTAAACCTACCTGTGCTATTTTTTGAACAATTACAATCTTAATGCTTTTCAAATGTAGGGGAGGTTTGCTACTGTGGATTTGTGGGCTCCTTGTGGGCTTGACAGGCCTTTCTCATTGCAAATCGAATATTAGATTTCTAAGTATTTGTTAATGTGTTGTTTCAGATAGAATTACATAGATCTTATCAGGTGTCACTTAATTATAGAGAGTCATCAATTATTCTTATGATCATCAAAGGTGTTCTGTAATTCAGCTTTTTCATGGATTTCTTATTGAATGCAAAGGCAGTTACATAATCATAAGAAGCTGCAGATTCTCAGCTGAATTGACTAATAAGAAGTGGCAGAAATAGTATGGTTCTTAAGAGCAGTGTATCAGATTAAAATTCATACTGAAAAGGGAGGTAACATGGCAAATTACTGATTACTGCTTATTTGCGGTAATTGTGAATTTATATCAGGATAATAAAACTGTTCTGATCCATCTGCCTCAGTGGTTGAAAGATTCAAGATCGTTCACAGACTGCCTTTTTCCAGGGTAATAATGGACTCACTGACATTTGATGGCACTTTTGAAGCTTATTTGTTCTTACTATCAGAGCTAATGTTCTGCATTGGGGTTATCTCTTTCATAAATATTTTCATTTATTATTTAGTTTTGTCTGAGATTTTTCCACCTGGATATTTTTAAGATTAGTAGGGATCTTTAAGATTCCACTTAAAATTGTTTAACTGATTGGTGAAATTGTAACTTCTCCATAGCTGGTGTATAAATTTGTCAGAGGAGTGTTTCCACAAACTGTCTTTCTTTCAAAATGCTGTAGAGATTGTTTTTTTGTAGCAATTTAAAGTACAGTGTGTAATGATTGTATGAATTTACTTCATAAGAAAAAAAAAAAGAAATGTATTCTTATTTTAACTTTCAGGAAGCACAGGCTTATGCAGATGACAACAGCCTATTGTTCATGGAGACGTCTGCCAAAACATCTATGAACGTAAATGAAATATTCATGGCAATTGGTGAGTTTGTGAACAAAATGAGAACTTTAAAGGGAATGGTTTTCATGAGATTCAGACCATGGCAATCTTCCTAACCTAAGATCTCTGTTTTTCATGTAAATTATTTTTGGTATTGAAGTGTTCTTTCTCCCTTTCATTTGTTTAATTTTATTTAAGCATCTATCTGAAATCCAAAAGCTGTGCCAAAGATGGCAATGTGTGCTTAAATTCAGTGTCCAAGTTATAAGTAAAGGATGTTGCATGTGAAAAGTAGATCTACTCATATTTTTAACTTAACATAATCTTAGGGATTTCTGTAAAGATGCTAGCATGTAGTAGTAAGTATAAACCAAGAACTTTTGAGTTCCATTGATACCCAAAATTGTATTTAGTTGTTAATAGACTTCTGAAAGTGGAAGAAAAATACTCATTTTTAGGCTGGCCACTAATCTATTTAGTAGTTATCTTAATTATAGTAGATGCTTTCCTAATGGGTAGTAGTAATGTATAGCATCAAATAACCTTACTCAATCTGTTTTGTTTTTTGCACCTCTCTAACCTGCTTTATGTGAAAAAACATCATTGATGTTAAAATTAAATGTTTTTAAAGAGGTCTTAATCTTCTACTTTCCAAACCAGGAGAGCAGGAGGTAGTTTTTGGTGTCTTTCAAACTTCCAGCAGATGCAAATTAAATTATCAGCAACACTTTATAAGAAGTACTTGCTTCATATTAACTGTAAATAATTGAAAAAGGGGGATAGACACAGACACTTAACTGTCTGACAGGAAAGTATATTTTTCTCATAAATGTTCAAGATAGTCCTGCATTTAATGATACAGAAATGCTCAACTGTACTATTCTGGTGAAATTTCAAGATTATGTTTAATGGTGCAGGTTGCTTCCTGTTCAAAAAAATCCCCAAAATCTGATTTTTAAAAAAATTTGTTACATCAACAGTAATTCTTGCCTCCATATTTTAATGAAGCCTATAAAGTAAATTTGAGGGAAAAAATGCCCAGTTAGTAACTGTGTGTTTTGTCTGCAATGTTTTTTGGCCATCTGAGAATTTTGCATCAGTGGGGTGAAATTCAGCTTTGTCAGTGCATCAGAACAAGATATGTACAGCAGTAGACTCTGAATGGAAAGGTTATGAGGTTATGAGTATTGCATGTAATTTGGAATGGCCTGCAAAATATGGATGCAATCCTCAGGACCATGTATAAATATGATCTTAAAGCTGAGAGAAAATGAAAAATGAGAATGTTGAAAGAATTGTTGGATGTAAGCTGCAGCTGCTTCTAAATTGACTGCTGCAGCACTCATTCAGAACTCCCAGTTAAAAATTCCCAATGCTAATTCAGTTCTAGATACAGTTCTAGAATCCAAAACATTGCTCTGAAGACATTTTTCTATTGGTGCATTGACCCTTTGTAGTGGCTCAGCAGCTTAGTACTGTGTGGATTCTTGGATTTTACCACAGAACTGTAGAACAGCCCAGCTTGGAGGGGATATCAGAGGATCCCTGTGGCCCACCCTTTTGCCCAGCACCCTGAGGTTATCTGGTACCACAGCATGTTGATGTCTGCTCTGCTGTTTCTTGGCTGGGTTTCATTCATTTTAGAAAAAGCTCTTCTAAAAACTGACCAAAGTAATTACTTTGGAGTGAAACCATTCATCCAAACTATAGAGCAAGGGTGGTTGTTGGGCCCTGGTAAGATAGGCCCATGGAAGTCCTTTTGTGTAGAACTTAGCAATTTTCTGATGGAGAGAAATCCAGGAGAAGCTACTGCTCAGAAGGGTGACAGCTTTCACCCTTATTTTTTGTGTTAAGACTGAGGAGGAACCTTGGAGCTACAAGGGCAACAAAGAAATTACCAGTCAATTGACTGATAAGAACTGAAGAGAAGAGACAGCTTTAAAAAAACAGGAGTGGCTTGATCTGGTGTTGAGGGCCATTTTATATGTTGTCTGCAAACACTTATACTGGTTGCATATCTGGGAATTATTTGACCCATTTCTGTCTGTGTTTTCTGCCTTTTCAATGTTTCTGTATCTTTTTGCACTAACATCCTGATCTTAAAGCCTGTTCTGTGTGGGTGGATTCCCACAAGAGCTGTCATTTACTGGCATAGCACACCTGTGCAGATACATTTTACTGCTCAGGTTACCAATGCCATTTTACTCCTGGAAATCATAAAGTAGCTAATCATTAAGAAGTGTCTTCACTTCTTTTATTACCAGTGCACCGAATCAAATCAGATTATATAATGAGTACACTGATATGCCTATTATGTGTTGTTCTGTTTACTCAGGTGATTTAATCTTAGTAAAATCTCAGGTTTAACTCTTACTTCCTGTTCACCTTACAGCAAAAAAATTGCCCAAGAATGAACCACAGAATGCAGGAGCCAGCTCTGCCAGAGGAAGAGGAGTAGACCTTACCGAACCCACACAACCACCCAAGAGTCAATGTTGTAGTAACTAAAAGATCAATTGCTTTAAACTGTTCTGAATATTCTTCTGCTTCCTAACTGTTAATAACCATGGAATTGGAGTGCTTAACCTGGTCCAGTACAGCTTCCAAACAGCGAAGAGACTTACAATAATAGTCAAGTTCATGATACAGAGTTTTCTTTTCACCTAAAATTTTAACATGCATGTATCCACCACTGGCTGTAATGTTTCAGCAGTAGAGGAGAGATGGAGGCGGAATAAACTTCCTTCAGTTGAAAGGTTTTAAAAATCAGTTGTTATTATTAGAGGTGTAGAAGAACTACTTTCTGTGGACCTAATTGGCCAGTTCCTGTAGCCTCAATACTGATCACTGTTATAATAAATAGAATTGGGTCTTTTCATAATTCTCAATTGTGCTTTAAAACCTCCTTAGAAACAGGGTCTAAAAATTACTTAAACTTATTTGCAGTATTGATGCAACCAGTTGTTTCTGCAGGTATCCACTGTTTAGTTACACATTCCATAGGTTAATAATTTTATTACAGATAATACTTGCATTAACAATTTTAAGAATTCTATGCTTGCCAGAAAGTGGAGTTTTAGTTGGTACACTGTATGTAAATTATATCAACCCAGTTAGTTATCTTAATGAATTAGTGATGAATCAAGTCTAACTTCATTTCTAATCTATTCAGAGGGTACAGACCAGTAAATTCAACTCTACAACTTAGGATATGGGGTTTTTTGTCCTCTACAAACTGTAAGAGCTCTTCAAGTAAAACCACAACAAACTCGGTGTCTGTGACTTCTTTCTTGTTTCTGATCATTGCTGGCCATTACAGTTTGTTTTTCCCCTAAGGAAAAAAAATAGTGCACTAACGATTATGTACATCCAACTTGATTTTAAATTTGGATATTAATGTACTGTAAATAGGTACTCTGCATTGTAGTCTACATTTGTTTAATACTTTCTGTAATATTTAAGAGTTGCTTAAAGGTATACAGAATGTACAGTTACTTAAAGCTAACTTTTTTCCTCTCTAATCAAAGGGGGTTCTGAGTTCTTCCTTTATGGCTAGAACAGTAATAAATGATGCTCCTGTATCTGTAACATAAGTACTGCTGTCTGTCAGTAATGAACTTTGCAACTTTGTTTTCCAAAGTACATTTTATTTTGATCAGTCCAGTATATTGCACTAATTCTTTTAGTTATTTTCATTATATGAAATCTACAAAGTGTGTCAGAAGAGATGAATTAGTCTATTTAAATGTTGAACTGATAGAAACTTACTTGTGCAGATTTTAAATTTGCAGTAATCTGGGTTTAGCAAGAAAAATGACAGTTCACCAGTGTTTAGTTTTATATTGAGGTGCTCAGGTTTGAATAAAGTGGTTTAAAAAAATTTTGATTACTGGTTCTTATTGGGAGTTTCAGGAGGTTTTACTGCATTTGTACAGTTCCAGACAAGATGTCTGATTCACTGTATGGGTCGGCATTTAAGATGCTTTCAATAAATTCATGGCACAGCTAAATATAAGCTTGTCCTATATATATATTGTGGCACTCCAGTTATCCTGTATAAATCTTTAAATGTTGAGGTAATTGGGTATCTTATCACATCCATTTAGAAGTATGATCAAAATAGTAATATTGTCTCTTGAACCTGCAGCTAATGCAGTCTTTGCCAGTTGTTCACAAGGTGACTTGTTGCATTGCAGTGTCTCTGAGCTGACTGTGTCTCCTCTGCAGCTTGTGATTTGCAATTGATTGGGTACATTTTTGTGTCTTTTTCAAACTGTGGTGGTGGTTTAGAACCCAGTGGTGATACAGTCTTTAGCAGTTCTTGACCAACATCACCTGCAGTTTGTCACAAAATGAATTGGAGTCCATTTTTTTCTGCCAGCTGTGTATTTGAGTCAGAATTAGATGGCGTGGTTTTGTCTGTTTTGAGGGCATTTTCATTGCTTTAGACCTTGATGCCAGCACATTATTTTGCAGCTGCTTATAGCTGTGACTTGGACCTGTTGCACAGAAAGTGTTGGTTTCTTCTTGCTCTGAAGTCTCACTGTGGATGAAAACTTGGATAAAAATTTCTGTTGTCAAACTGAGTTCTTCAGAGTCACCTTGTGTGTTAGAATTGGAGCAGTGTATCTCTGTTCTTTGAATTTACTTCATTGGTACTAAAAAGAGACAGTTCTGGATTAGGTTGATTTTTGTGGTCATGGGTTTTCTTATTAAGAATTCCATTTTTACTATGCCTGTAATTCTTCCCAGAACATTTTCACTGATTTTGTTTCAGGTTGCCTTTTGAGTCACTCTGAAAAATACTTTGATTGGAATAAAATAGCTGTATTCTATCTTGCAGATGATTAATAATGCTTGAGTCAGTAAAGTTGTCTCCAGTAAGGGATACTAGACACTGACATACGAGGTCCTGTTTTGTTGAACAGCATTCATGCATTCTCAAATAATGAGTGAATGTTAAGAGTTGGTGCAAGTACTTCAGGTAATCCATAACCCCTCGAAGCCCGTTAGAAGTCAAAATAAGAAACTGGCAAGTAACATTTATAGGGACAGATGCAGTATGAAGTACAGATATAACAGATGTTCTTTTTACTGGAGCTCTGTGATGTCCAAGAGCCCTTGTAGTTCTCAGGTATCCCTCTACAAATCTGGTTTATTAGTGCTGATGTTTCCACCATTCTGAAGTGTTTTCTCTCACATTAGAAGTGCTGTGCTCTTAGGAGACATGACTCTGTTTTTATGTAAGACTGCACGTACATCATCTGAAGTTTAAATAGTATTTATAGCATACTGGTTTTTTTAAAAGATACTGCTGTTACAGTATCAGCGTTTTGTTAAGGACTGGGAAAAAAACCTAAGATCACAGTTAATAATCTACTTCACAGGCAACAATATGTCCATCATTGAATCTGTTTCTGGTTTTACAGCAAAGTTTTCTGTGGTTTTTCCCCTTCTATTCTTAGAAGACTGTTCTGGAATCTTAAATCACTTGACTGCAAAAAAACTCTTGAGAGGAGTCTTAGGTGACATTTCATTCAGCTTAAAGTGCAGTCTAATATGAAAAATATGCACTCTTGTCAAGGTGCAACTTCTCTATTTTTCTCAAATACTTCTCCTATGAGAACATGTGCTTTCAAGTGTCTGAATGAACTCAGCAAGAAGTTTCAGCTCAAACTGTTTCTGGCAGCCTACAAATTCTAGTACTTGAAAATAATTTGGACATGATGTAGGATTTACTGTTTACTTACAGGATGCCTTAAATCCCTTGGTTGAGGCACCCAAGGGAGCAAGAATTCTTAGTCGTTATGGGAAGTTGAGGACTAATTTCTTGGCTTTAGTAGGAAGAGGTATTTTCCCTGTCCCTCAACATTTCTGAAATCTGAGAATTAAAAGTGTTAGTAATTGCAGCACTGCGGGAGGCTGGTCATGTCAGATTTGAGTGCAGAGCATTAAGGAAAGAGCTCTGAACCAAAGTGCTGTGTAGTTTGAGATCCTCTGTGCCTGCCCTGGGAGACCATTTCTTGTGTTAGGGGAGGTGTTCAGTCCCCTCCGATGTGTTGTCATAAGGGTAAAAGCAATGCCAGGCAGAAGGAACTTCCTTGGGATGTGGTGACTTTCTAGGCATGAAGCTGGCTGCAGTGTGTTCATTTATATTGTATTTTTAATAACATCTGGCTAGACTGGGGCACAGATCTCTGAAAAGGGTGTATGAGTAGGCATTGTGTACACAGTAATTGTGTTTCTTGGGCAGTATTGGCATCATCGAGTGTAGGAGACAGCTGAGTCTAGTCTGTGAAGGCAGATTTCTTCTGCCTTAAATCAGAAAGTGATTCAAAATACCAAACTGAAGGATGCACCTTTTTAATTAATTATAAATTTTAGATGCCTTAAATTGTGCTCTGTATGTTTCCTTGTGCTTGTTTCCCCTTCCTTCCTCTGATTTCCATCTTCCATTTTCTAGAAGAATGTGTAAAATATCCTTTAAACCCTTGGAGCAAGACCACCAACTGTATGCCTGCCCAAGGCCATAATATAACCCATGTGGAACAATCTGACTGCAAGAAAGAGTAAAATCTTTAATCTTAAAGTCTCTTTTGAATGCAAGTCTCTCTTGTCTGCAAACCAGAGACAGGGCAAAAGAGTCAACAAAACTTAGCTGACCTATCAATATGGGACTAAATGAAGAAGATGGCCCATGTCACCAGCTCCTGCTCCTTGTATCTGACCATCCTCTTTAGTTGCTTACCTGGAGCTGAAGAAACATGTCTGTACTTATGTAAGAATGCACTCCTTGGGGAAAAATGGAAGTTGATGTTGCGTGAATGCTTTCCTTTGATGTGGTACATTTGGTGGAAAATTAATTGTATTAGATTAAATAAATGTGTATTTAGCAGTGGTTCAGAAATGTGGACTTTAATCATAAAAGATTTAAAGTACCTGTGATGAACTTCAAACCTTAACTTGTTAGCAGAGCTTGAATTTATGTTATCCTTAATTGCAACCAGCATGAAACCCTCTCTGTAAGGAATGGGTGAGGCAGGTAACAAGACCCAGAAGCAATTTGGTAAAGAATTCACCCAGCCTCAGTTCTTGCCTTCATCAATCTCTTTGAAATAAAATATGTTTCCAATAAGGTGGAAACAAATGCCTCTGAAAACACTGCAGCCTTTTTGTGAGTTAATGCTGTATTCCAGTAAAGGTGTGACTGCATTTCCTGAAAGAACAGGTGGGCTGGTGCTGAACTACCTGTTTTGATACCTGTACCAGTCAAGGTCACATAGCTGCAGAAAGCTTATTTGAGGTAAAGTACAGCTGTAGTAGCAGCAAGCATTGAAGAATGGAGATTATGGGATACACCACAGTTACCTAGAGCAGTGTCAGTGCATGATAAAGTTGGTTTACAGTGTTTCTCAGGCTGGCAGATGAGGGCAAGTTGTTCTTAAGGAAAAGTATTTTTTCAATCTGGAATTGTTTTTTTCAAATGTAGAACGTGATTTTTTTTTTTTTTTTTTTTTTGTCTTGACCACAATGAAGTCTCTCAAATGGTTCTCCCTTTTTCTACTGATATTTGACCCTCTTCATTAATTTTGGTCAAATTTCATATGGGGAAATATGAAGAAGTCTTACAAGTTGCGTGAATGCACACATCACAGAAGAAAGAGTGCCTCTGATGTCAGCTGCAGTGTCAGCCCACTCCTTACTAATGCCAAGGAGAGTGATAGAGAAGTGATGTAGTGCTGGGCATGTGCTTCAGGCAGAGGCTGGAAGAGAATGTAGCTGCAGACACAAATCCATTTGGAACTCTTCACCCCCCTGCTTTTTTTTATACATGCTCTGCTTTTTTTTTCCCCACTCTACTTGTGTGCTCCTTTGTGGGAAAGCAAGTATCTTGCTTGTAATCTCACAGCTGTTTTACCTACAGGAGGGTGCTTAACTGGTAACAAAAATTACCAGGTGGGAAGATACAATGACTGGAGTTGCCAGTCTGCAAGAGCTTTTCTAGTGTCCGCTGTAGCAGGGGTGGGTGAAGAAGCATTAGGAATGTATCATAGTTTCTGATTGTAATAAATAACTGATTCTGCACTAAAGAAAAGCAAGGTTCTACTTCATAAGGAAACAGGTCTGAATAGTTCTTTCATAAGAGTAAAATACAACAGATTCCTATTTCAGAAAGTAATAATTCAGATTATTCCCTCAAATTATGTTTTCAATTTGCTGGTAGCAAAATGTGGTGACACTTAGTCCAATGAAACAAATTAATTAAAAGAATATCTTAAGCATGTTTCATTGATAGAAGGACTTGGAATCGTCAAAAATCAGAAGCCTGTCCTAAAGTGATGACACTTTAAACCTCTTGATTTAAAAAGAAAAACAAAAACATACTATTCTTATAGAGGTGACTTGTGTATTATGGAATATTTCCTATGTCTTTTACGTTAGTAAATTGAGTTAAATGCTTTAATTCAAATATTGTGCTCAGGCTACTTATCTAAGAAGCTGAATACTATTGATACTATTGTCTGATAGCAGTATCAGTTGTGAGGGAATTGATCATGTCTCCTTCATATTGTCAAGCTAAAGGAATTGCTGCCTTTTATCTCCAGATACCAACTGCCAACAAATGTCTAGATTAATTTAGGCTTGCTTTTTGCCTTTTTTTTTTTTTTTTTTTTCCTTAATTGGATGAAGGGAAAAAAAATCCTGGTGTGGAATATACTTACCTATAATAGCAACGTGCAGTAGCCCAGCAACACCTTTGGCTGTCCTCGCTAACGGGCTGTGTGTGTTGTTTTCAGGATGTTTTCTTTCTTCTTCCCCAGTGCCATCCATCTCTTCTCTAGGAATTATTTTCCCACTGAACAGCCACTCCAGTGACCTTTGGAAACCTCATTCCTTCCCAGCTGTAAAAATCTGCATTCTCCAAAAGGACTTAGCATACGCTTTCATAATAGACTGGTCTCGTTGGTCTCCTCGTTGCCTGGTTCTTCTCTTTTTCCCTGTAATCTGCTTGATTAGTCTGGCAAAATTTCTAGAATTTGCTCTTTGTCATTTTTATTTTTGTGGGAGGAATCCATGTGAGAAAGCTGTTTAAGAAATAGAAGTGGAAGCTTTGCTACAATTGTTTCTGTAGCTGTCACACTGTGACAGCCATCAAGAATCTGCAGAAAGCATGTATCTGACCTACTTTCATGGTTGTCCAGCACAATAAACCTGTCTTCCATGTCTCTCTGCCATGTGGAATTTTTATCTTAGCAAATCAGTAATGCTTTTATTAAAGAATTATTTACTTTCTTAGAAGTACCGGGATTGTTGATATTGGCAAGATCACAAAATGTGGGAGTGGGATTATCCACAAGGAATTCAAGTGAGTAATGAACCTTCTGCCTGTGTGTCTCAGAGAATTTAGCATTGTAGAATTTCGGCCCTGCAAGGACCTGACTCTAGTCAGCACCAGCTTCTCTACCTGTCCTCCAGCCAGAGCTTGTGGCTTCCCCCTGCCCCCTGTACCTCCAGTTCTTCCTCTGCAGCTCCTTGCTCCAGTGTCCCCCATCAGCTCAGTCTCTCTCGCCTCACTCTGCTCCCCCCAGTGCTGTTCCAGGCCTGGCACCTGGTGCTGCCAAGCCAAGGATCAGAGCTGTAGAGCCTCTGAGCAAGGTGTTTCCTGACAGAGCCCTGGTGGCACAGAGGGACCTGTCTGAATTTACTGCCTGCACATTGGCATGTCTCTACCTGGCATGGGCAAACTGATGCTGCTTTCTAAATATTGTAACTTGCTCTGGTTTGGGCAAACTGACAAGAATGAAAAGAAGCACTGCTGATGCCATTTCAGCCAAATTGCCAAGTGGTAGTTTAAAACCTGACCGTCTTGGAGCTTCTCTAGAAAAAAAAAACCTTTTAGCTTAATACATTCAAAACAACATATTTTCCAAACCCTATTCTCAGGAACAGCTAAGCCATTTTACCTAGAATTTTTTCCCAAGTGATTTCTGCTTCAGGCTTGGAAAATTTCAGTATGAACTGCTGCTTGCATAACATCCTCTCCCCCTAAACCAGCACGTGATATACATGCACAGACACCATAACACAAAATCCTGACACCATGTGAGCAGCTAAGCTTGCCAGCCTATACTTCATGCATCTACTAAGTATGAAAACACAGTGTTTATATTCAAGTTGATTATGGGTTTTTTTTAGTATCTAGCATTTATGGATGAGAAAAATCAGACAAAAATGCATGTGCTGTTGTATTCTCTGTTACGAGATTTCTGTCTTAGTTAACCTTTGTTAACTGCTGATAATTCATCACCAGGGCAAAGGAAGATAGTTTAGCAGCAGTGTATTTTTTTTTTTTGGTCTCACTACTTGTCTCCATCACCTCTGTATTATAAGGATTTCTGCAGTTTGTGTTTCAATGTGTGCCTCTTTTCTGTCATGGCAGTTAGATAAAATGTTGTTAAAGTCAAAGCCCTAACCTCCTTTAGCTGAAATTAATCCTAATACATCTTAATGAATTAATGAATCAAGAGCCTCTGATCAGCTGAGGTAGATCAATTACAACATATCTTCTGATATTATGCAGAGCCACTTAAAAACCCTTTATGACAGTTTAGATAGCTTATCCTTCCAGAGGTGGCTTGCAGCTGGCTACAACTCTCAATCTGCTGTAGGATCAGTTTATAGGAAAGTGTCTCTCTATAAGAGGTGAACATCAGACTCCTCTGAAAATGCTGCACCTCTCCAGCAGGGAAAGGTGAGGAGGTGCATGGGTAAAGCTGCTTGTGCAGATCCCTTTTCCTTTATTCTGCATAATTTGAATTTGAGACAGAGATGTCACAAGACTTTTCAATGCTTTCATTACAACGATGCATTCAAGCCTGAGAGAAATTAGGACTAATGTATACAAAACACCTGGTAAGCTATTTTTTGTCAGTCTTTTATATAGTAGCCCATTTTATGTTTAGTGTATATAAAAGCCCCTTGGACTAGATACAGGAAATGGGTAACTTCCAGCAAAATGTTAGTTTGATCTCAGCAAACTGAATTTCTTAACACACATTTTACATGGGTTTGTATCTCCATAAGTGGCTGTAAGTGCTAAGAAATTACATTTTCAAAGCACCAAAACAGTCCCAGTTAATTACAATGTGTAAATAACCAGGATAATATACATAATAATTCATGTAGCAGGATAGGCTGTAACTCTTTAGTTGCAATAACTTTGCTTATAATTATTAAAAGGGCAGCCCTGATGTTAATTTTTTATGCTATGCATAAATTGCTTATGTTAATAGCTAAAAACCTTGTAAAGATATAAAATAAGAAACATTTGCTTTGCTGATCTCTAATGAAGTAAAAAGATTAGTCTATATGTCCTTCTCTCCTTGTATGTCTCTCATCAGGAACAAATACAGACTGGGAGGTTTTTTGCTGTCAGGTTAAAGGATAACAGTGAGATACTGACAGCACAATACACCAAGCTAAAGCACTGCCAGCCTCACAGTGAAAGATAAAATTCAGCTTTCTAGCTCACTGCAGTTTCCCTGTGCCTATTTAGGGAGCCAAAACCCAACACAGTTTAATGTTCTGAGATGAAAATAGAAGCAGATAAAAAGAAATTAGATGTAGAAGAATGGGGAGTGAACCACAGTTTGAGATTCTATGTGTTTTCAAGGGCAAAAAAATTGTATTTACTGTGTGTCATAACAAAGAGCCTCCTGGTCAGAGCTTAGTCTGCCATACACTGGCCTGTCTAAAAGGGGCAGAATGAGGCAGAGCATGAGGCTTATATGGCAGATGATACCATTGTCTCAGTAAATCTCATATTTCTGGAAAACCTTTCTAGCTATGACACTTGGAGCTGCTTGCTGTTAATAAGGTAAGGCAAGATTATTTTCTGTTTCTGCAGTTTGGCACTACAATCATCATTTTTTTAATTACCAAAGATGGAAGATGTTCCTGAGCTTTGAGGATGGAGGATCTGAGTTGTATCTGAACAGACAAGTCCCATATGCAGTTATCTCCCTTTGACACATGTTGTTCCTATCTCCACCCAGAGAGAGCTTCTTCCTCACTTCCCTTTGACACAGTCAGAACTTAGCTTGCACAATCTCCAGGCCTGAACTCCTTCCTCTCTTAGGTTTGGGGGTTTTATTATTTGCTACATACTTGTGGTCTTAGAAAATGGTGACTGTTATTGATGCTGAAACCAGTGCTGGAAAGATGCCTGCCTGCCTGCCTGCCTGTGGGTGATGGGACAAGGCAGAGAAGGACTGTGGGATGTAAAATGGAGGTCATGGTCTCCCTGAGTTTCTCATCAAAATATTATCATCTAGTACATATAAACAAATTCTTGCTGAATGAGCACCAGCTTCCTTGCCTGTCTTTTCCTGCTTTCCTGATGTACTTATTTACTTATTGCTCATGTCTCAGGTTGTGCTTCCCTCTCAGTCCTCTCCTTCCCATGTGCCTGTGACACCAGGACATGGCTTCATTGCCTCCACACCTTCAGAGCCCAGTTCTTGCAGAGCACCTCCCTTGGAAAACTGTGAATGCATCACACCCACATACAGCAACCATGACAGAGACTCTCATCATGGCCAGGACTATCCCTGAGCTGCAGGGTGCCTGATGCCACCAGCATGTGTCAAGGAGCCACCCAGGGTGGGCAGTGAGGCATCAGCACTGGTCTGGTGCAGTGTGGCTGTGCAGCTCATGCCCTGCTGCACAGCTGGAGCCACCCTCTGCTGGGGGATGCTGCCTTAGCAGGTCCCAGGTTCACGTGGTCATCTTTGGCCAAAGCAGCAAAGAGCAAATATTTTACATGAAAACCCTTACAAAGCCTTCCTTAAACTCATATAAGGCCTCTGAAAAAGTCTTCACATGAAAAAACAAACTAATTTGCTAACCCAGGAGCCATGCCCTATACCTTCCAGTATTTTTTTATCAGAACTGATCCCCTCATTCTCTAAAACCATCCACAGAGGGAATGGTGCAGAAGGAGCAAGACATCTTCTCCCAAGTGAGTCAACTTAGGTGTGCATGTATAGCCTACTTACTGCATCCCCAGAAGCAGTGATGCAGCTTCAAGAAAGTCTAGTTATGACAGGTGTGGGAAGAGATAAGGGCAAACTTGTGAGTCACAGGAGAATGCCAGGGGCAGAGCCTGCATTCAGGACTTGGAATCCTGTACTCCCACCTGTAAACCTGATAGTAGGTAAGAAAGAAGGAAGTGATCGATAATTAAAATAATTATGGAATAAATTAAGTTAATTAGTCTCCTTATTTGTCTCCTAAAGTGTTGTCCAAAACTGGAATCCCGGGATTCCAGGCCCTCTGGTTTTGTGCCACCCTATAAAATAGGAGTCCCCATCATTAGGTCTTCTTGGGCAAGAGTTATAATTTGTGACACTGTCCACTTGTGCAGAGCTGCAGCTCCTCAACTGGGAGGAAGCATCAAAATGGGAAATGGGAGTAGTGAAACAACGACAAACCAGCTCTTTCTACACTCCAGATATTTTGCAGCTCTTCCTCATAGATGGGTCAGTCTCAGTGAGGCAGAAGTAGCAGTTTGCTATCTCCCAAGGGCCTGTGTGGGGCAGAGAAGCCGTGAAACAATGAGTGAGGATGGTGAGCCTGCCAGCCTTGGCACAGGAGGTGAGGGATGTGAGGGTTTGGGGACCCACAAAGAAAGCTGTGGCAGAAGGTAGAAGATGGGTGGTGATAATGTAACTGTGCCTTCTGCACTCCTGCTGACATCCTGCCTCCCTCACCCCACAGATCCCCAGCTGGGGTTGGTGCTGTACTCCTGGGGTTGCTCTGCATTTTTCACTATTACAGTCAGTCCAAATGGAAGTTTTTAGTTGTTTAGTTTCTGCTGCTCGTTGGCAGTGGTGCCTATGGGTGTGTCTCTAGTTCCTGGAAAATCTAGGATTTCCAGGTGGTCCCTCATACAACAGATATGTAGAAGGCTCATGACTGGGTTTGCACAACCAGATGTGCTTAGGCCACTGAAACTTCATCTTACAACACTGACATAGATATTATTTCTGTATCAAGGTGCTGGCTGGCACCTGGAGAAAGGAGAAAGGAGGCCCTTTCTCTCCCATCCCTGCCAGCAGTGCCTGTGCCAGTCTCCCAGGGGTATTTCAGGCTTCCACCAAATAACCTGCCCTACATGGCACAAGCAGTCAAAATGCACCAAGTGGAGTCCCAGAGGTTTGCAGGGATCTCTGCCTGCAATTAAGGAATAGAGAGAACATAAAAATGCATTAGAGAAAGGAATAAACAAAAGAATTGTGGGGAGTCAAAGAGAAGGCAAGGGAAAAATAGGTATTACATCCCATGTTTGCAAGAAGAGATCCAGAGCTCTCATTACCATAAAATAATACAGTGTAAGCCTATGCAGTGACTGCTGATGGCTAAATAACTTCAACAAACATCTTCTGGACCTCACACACACAAATTATGCAAAGGCAGGAGTGACTCCAGCCTTTAGTTTTCTCACTTGGTTTGGATTAAATCAAAAGTCTGACTGCAGTCAGGAAGAGCATCCTCTGGGTAAGAAGCATATAAAAACTGCTAAAAGTCTGGAGTCCCCTGCAGTCAGGAAGAGCATCCTCTGGGTAAGAAGCATATAAAAACTGCTAAATGGTCCATCACTAACAAGAAATTTGTGTGACTGGAGCAGCCATGGGTGTTGCAAATGACATTTTATCCATTTATTTTTCTGCATTTTTTCCTTTAGAAACTGGGTAATTGGGGTGTGAGGTTTCCTATCAGAGCAAAAACCTGATGGGAAGGTCTGTGCTGTTAGAGTCACATGTAAGCACCATGGGAAGCTGACGAGGTGCTAGAGGCAGCCTAATGAGCAAAACTTTAGTATTGTTAATACTTCCAGTGATTCATAAATTATTGATAGCACTCCTGAATGCCTGGTGGCCAGGAGGGAGGCCACCTCACCCACAAGGAATGCACTAATGAAAGGACACAATAGGATTTCATACTCAGACAAGTTCCCTGGAAGAGCAAGAGCTATGCTTTTCCTATTGGAATTGAATGGCAAGAGTAAAAACAGGTGGGAGCACTGGAAGAAAATCTCTCTTGAACAAAAGGAGGGAGACAAGGCTAGGTTGGGCATGCTGGATCTGACCGGGTTGTGAGACAGGGAGGAGGGTTAGGGGTAGACTCCCAGAGCTCAGCTGTGGGCTGGGTGGTCCCTGTCAGAGCAGTAGCATTCAGCATTAGGCTGCTATTAACTGAGTCATTCTTTAATTTATGGGAGCAAGATAGGCCCCAAAAGCCCTAAATGACAACTTGGTAATAACCAGGAGTCTGGCACGCCCTGAACTGTATTTTGATTTCCTCTTTTGTGACTCGAGAATGCAGCTGCCTCCTTTGCCTCCTTGGAATAATACTAACACACAGGCTCTTGCATTTAAGCCTGTCAGGTGTTCATGGTGAATTCATGCAGGAGCAGCAAATGTGAAATGCATGTCTGATCTGCTGGGAGCATGGGCTCTGAGCAGGGATCCCCCTCAGGGCTATCAGCAGCCTGAGCGAGACCTGAAACCCACATGAGCTGGCACCTGTGTCTCACCTGGCTCCTGGCTTCCCTAATTTGATGCAGATGAGTAGCATTCCTGAAGTCACCTGGCTACTCACCTGAGCTTGTGAGCTGAGCAGCACAGGCAGGATCATCTGCTCCCACCTGTGCTTCCTCAACTCGGGTTTCAGAGTCAGCTCAACTTGTGCAAACCCACTGACATGCCCCAAAGGACAGAAACTGAAAAATGTGGAGAGGGTTTTTCAGACAATACTGTGAGTTTGAATCTAATTTAATATATTCATGTTTAATGACAAAAACCAAGCAACAGAGGGGTTGCATGGTGCTCAGGTTTATGCATGCATTATAATTAGAAAATTAGTATGTGCTGCACTTCTGAATTCAGCCAAGAGAAGAAAACAGCCTGGATATATGCAACAATGACACGTGTCCACTCATATGTCAAAGCATAAGGGGTTTGTTTTTTGTCTTTTCGCTCCTTAGTCTTGTTAAAATTTTAAATGTAATATTTTTCTTTTCACTGGAGCAGTTTAAGACAAAGTAAAGCTCTTTTTCTTTTTGTTTTTAACAACATATTTGCATAAAGTTAGAATGTGAGCAATGATCAGGCTTCATGTTAAAAAAAAGAAAGAGGAAAACTTACCTATTCACAGTTAGAGTGATTTCTTTCAAAGCAGCTTCTAGCAGGCAGCAGGTCTGCAAGTGTAGTGAAATTAGTGTTTATAAATGTTACTATAGTAACTGTATCTGTAGCCACAAGCTGGTAGACTTACATTTCTGGTTATCTGGTGAGCATCAAGGTATAATGGAAAAAAAGAGACATGACATTGTCAGGCAGCCATGCTCTTGAGGATTCAAGAAGGAACTGCAGTAAAATTATTTGCTTCCTGACAACTTTCATCTTTGATTTTACTTTCATGGAAGCAATAAGTTTTCAGGCTTTTAAGGTTCCTAAAGAATAAGGTTGTTCACCTAGGCTGTGATCCTGTGAGCATTCACCTGTGCAGCTTCAGACATAAATGCCCACTGAGTGGCCTTGATGCACATCGGTGGAGTTATTCATCTGTGTGAAAGCAGTAAATGTATTTTCAATACCAAAACTGTAATTCATTACATGCAAGTGTGCAAACTTAATGCTGGGTTAAATATCATTATCTACCTGGTTAAAGGAGAACCTGGTGTTTGGGGTAAAAAAAACAAAACAAAAAAGGAAAAACATACAGGGGCGTGTAAAGGTACATAACTCCCAGGATAACTGGGAGTCGATGTTCAGGCGGGGATATTAAGTGGTCCATTGCAGCCAGCGTGTTGTTCCAGATGTGCTCTTTGCTCGTAACATTTGCTCTGCCGAGGAGGAGTCGTGGGAAAGCTGAAAGCGAAACTAAGCAAGAACAGTTTCATTTTCAAGTCCGAAAGAAGAAACCTAACCGGCATAAAGAAAATGCAAGCAAAGAGCTTCTTAGGGGTTGCTAATATACAGCGGCTATTTGTTATTTTAAAACGTGATTCGGACACTTACACCAAAAATTTAAAAATAAAAGACGAAGATAATTCTCTCCTAAATTCCAGACAAACTGGATTTTCTTATCACGTTTCATTTCCTATTAATCTTGAGGCTGCTACCGCCAAGGGCAGCGGCTCCTCCACCTTAACCAGTCCGTCTTAAAGCGGCGGGGATGGCAGCAGCCATCTTACGGGTCGCTGTCACAGCTGCAGGAAGCCCGAAGCCAGCCCGGCCCCGACGCGCACCCCCGGGGTACCCCGGCTGCGGACGGCCCGCGGCAGAGGCCGGGGCGCAGGTCTGACCCCCACCCCACCGACACGCTGCCGATTTGAAAACCTCAGCGAAATAAAAATATAAATAAGTAAAGAGAGAAAAACAACAGATCTCCCTGTTTCATTAAATGCTTCATTTTATTCCATTCTGGTTTCCTGTAATTTCGTGAATATGCCGACTCGCTGTATAACACCATGCTTGAAAATATCCCCAGGAGCTGCGAAGGGAAGAAGGACGCCGCAGGGTTTTGGCACCCATCCTTCCCCCCAAATATTACTTCGCACAAACCTAGAGTTATTTTTGCTTTCCCCATGCAAGGTGCCAACGCCCTGTGCCTGCAAAGCCCTCTCTCTTTGCTGGGACTTCCCTCCAAACTCACACTGCTTTTTTGATAGTTTAGCTTCACACATCAAAGAACCGTAAATCCCACGCAAACGCCCAGCCTCAATGTCAACCCTTTAAACCGTGGTGCCGTAGTACGGAATTGCCATTTGTGGTTTCTCACGGCTCAACCACGGTTTTACATACGTGCAGCGGGGCAGAACCGCCTCGCAGCCGGTGCACTTGCTGCTGTGCATGGAGTGCGCTCTCTGGAGCAGGGCCATTTCCTTAATTTAACTTTCAATTAAAGGGTGATCCCTTTAAGGTATGAACTGACCTGCTCTCAACACTTGTTTCTGGACATAACAAAAAACCAAGCCCCAGAACCATGACACGAGAAACTGAGCAGAGAGTTTTTAAATTAGCCGGTATTTCAAACTGACCCGTACTTTTACATTCAATTAGAAATGATCTGGGGAAGAAGACGGAACCCTTCAAGGGTGGCCGCAGAGTACACAGTGTGGGAAGGCAATGGTTAAGCCAAACAAAGTAGCGGCGCTCCGAGGGGCCACGGCGGCTGCGGCAGTACCGCGGGCTCGCCGGGGTTCGGGACCGTGCGACACTGCCAGCGATGCCGCCTCTTTTTAGGGCAACTTTCCGCGCAGCCTCCCGGAGGGCCGGGATGGCTCCGTAGCGGCTCCGCACGCCGCGGGTGCCGCCGCCCTTCCCGCGGGGGCGCCGCCCGCCCCGCGCAGCCCCCGCGCAGGGAGGGGGGGCGGGAGGGAGGGAGGCGGGCGCGCCCTTGCGGTGCGCAGCGGCGGGAGGCGGGTGCCGGCCCCCCACCCCCGCCGGCGGGGCAGGAGCCGCCCGCGGAGCGGCGGGTCCCTCCTCCCGCCCCCCCGGGAGCAGCCGCCGGCGGCGGAGCGGC
This sequence comes from Agelaius phoeniceus, assembly GCF_051311805.1. NCBI lineage: Eukaryota > Metazoa > Chordata > Aves > Passeriformes > Icteridae > Agelaius > Agelaius phoeniceus. Next base: position 37,899,874 of record NC_135265.1, read on the forward strand.
GAAGGGGAGGGTCCAAGGCCGGGCGCACCGCGCCGCGCCGGCGGGCCGGACGGACGGGCGGCCGCCGCCGCGCCGCGGGCATGGCGGAGCCTGGCGGCGGCGGGGCCGGGGCGGCGGGCGGCGGCGGGCCGCAGCAGGGCTCCCCGGCCGCCGCGGGGGTGGCCGCCGGGGGGCCGGTCCGCAGCGCCGCCGAGAACCCCGGCGGGGCTGGTTCGGCGCGCACCGCGGGGAAGAAGGCGCAGCTGCGCGCCGCGCCGCGGGCCAAGAAGCTGGAGAAGCTGGGCGTCTACTCCGCCTGCAAGGTACCCGGCCGGGCGGCCGCGGGAGCCCCCCCGCCCACGGAGGGTGGGGATTGACGGGAGGGGAGGGGAGGGAGGAAGGGAGGGAGGCGGTGAGGAAGGGCCGTGCCCTGCCGGGCGCGGGGGCGGCCCGGCTGCCGCCCGGCGCTGCCCGAGGAAGTGGTGGCTACGGCGGTGCCGGTGGATCCTGCTCCCCCCGGAGCTTTTCGGCCACTGGCCGCAAAAATTAAACCCGCGCGCACCGACTACGGGACCGCGCGGGTAGCGCCGGCGCCCGCCCGCCCGTCCCGCCGCCCGTCCCGCTGCTCCGGCAGTCCCTCCGCGGAGGCGGCGGCGGGCGGGGCGGCTCCCGGTGCTGGCGGTGAGCGCTGGGTGAGCAGCGCTGCTGCCGCGCTCTCCGCGTAAACATCCCGGGCGGGGAGCGCGGCACCTCTCTGCTCCGCCCGCAGGTCCCGGCCCCGGGCGGGGGCTGCTCCAGCCCGCCCTGGCCGCGGTCTCGCAGCGCGGAGCTGTTGACACCGCTGAAGCCGCTGCTCCGGGCTGGAGCTGCCACTGTCGCCAGCAGCTCTGGCAGAGGGGAGAAGGGGCGCGGCCTCCGCGCTTGGGAAAGTTGTGTCCCCTGCGGTCACGTAGCGCCGGGCCGGTGTCCGGTGTGTGGTGCCCGAGCGGACGGCGGGGTCCCCTGTGCACCTGTACCCTGGCCCAGCAGGGCTCTCTGCTCCGTGTCTGCCTGCGCTGGCATTCAGGAGTGCTGCTCCTGGTTTCCCATCACAAGCACTTTCTGTCCACCTGCGATTTTCTTCTTGGTGGGAGAAGCAGGACTCGCCTGTTTATTATAGAGGGAGGGAGCTCGGTCAGAGCTGTCGCTCTCGCCTCTAGAGCTCAGACCGCGGTCATTGTCGCCTGTGCTCAGAGCACGGGCCGCTGGCTGCGCTGCTGCTGTCAAGGCAATTTGTGGATGCACAGCGGGTCTGACATATTTAGATTGGCAGTGCTGATGTCAGATCCCCTAGTAATGCTTTCAGCTTTGAGAGGAGCTGTTTGTGAAAAAAGTGCATCTTATTTTCTCTGTTCTCCTACTTCGGCAGATGTTAAGTGAAAGGCCAAGCTGACAGACGAGACAAGGCATCGTTGCACCGCGGCTCTGTAGTCCTGGCTGGCGGTGTGAGGAGATTTAGCTGTAGGTTGAGGGCATGGCGCAATGCTGCCATGGAAGGGCAAATTACAGAAGCCGCACATTGCAATGTCTTAGCTGTTCCCACATGTGCAGGCACCTACCTACACTTCAGCTTTGGAGCATGCATGGGACAGTGTGAGATTACACCAGTGCCAATAAGGTTAAAGAGCAGCTGCTGTACTTGAACTTGGCAGCACTAACTGTGGGCAGAATGATTTGAAGCTTTCCCAGTGTTAATTCCCCTTTGCACCCCCATATTTTAATGTTACCAAGACTTGCTAATAAATGAAGCTGGTTGTGAAGTGGGTAAAATTTTTGTGGGCTGTTAGGGAAGTGTGTGTGTGTGTTTGAATTGCTTTTTTCTTCCTTGGTTGGTGCTTTTTTTTCCCCTCTGATGCACCTCCAGATGATGTTTTTGAGGGTGAAAGCCTTCTCCTGTAGTGCTCTGCCCCGCAGATGTTGCTGTGCTATAGAGAAGCCTTGTCTCCTCTGAAACCCTTTGCTTTTTTGGGGGCTCAGCAGCCTCTCTCTTGCAGGTGCTTTGTGGTAAGCGAGGTGAGCGCCATTTGGGAGGGAAGGAGGGTACACTGTGGCCTGCTGTCAGCTCCTCTTTCCCTCTTGCAGGAGGTGATGAGGTACAGAGCAGGAACAGCTCCTGTTGTCAGTGCTTTGCTGGGTGTCCTTGCTGGCCCTCGTCTGTGACAAGTCTTGGATGTGTGTCTTGGTACTGATAAATGGAGCAGGACCCATGGTCAGGGGGTTTTCGTCCTGCCAGGATGTAGGCACAGTTCCAGCACTAAACACTGCACTGTGTTCAGATTAAAATTGCTGTTTGACTTCTCTACAGCAGTTCAGTGGCAGGCAGCTTGCTTTCAGATCTCGTAACAAAAACAAGTAAGCAGGCTGGAAGCTCCTTGCAAGCTTCTCCTGTGGGATAAGGTGGGAAGGATAGTGCAGGGTGGAAGAATGTTTTATTTTTTTTCCTGAGCACCTGGCAGGTGCTCCAGAAGGACCCTTTTTGGCTTGTAACATTAGTGATTTGCTGGAAACTGTAGCCTTGATAAGCTGGTTTGCCAACTGTAGCAGTGCAGTATGTAACTTTAAACTTTTTCTTACTTTGGGTTGCAACTTCTCTTTCATTGATTTTGCATTTGTGCGTGTGAGTGCAAAAGAGTGAGAGGAGGCAAACACTCACACCATCTCCAAAGGGGACATCTGTTCTCATTCAACTAGTGACTGTACGTGGATCTTATGTAAATCTACATGGAGCTGTGCAAGTTGGAGTGCTAAAATATGTAACAGCATCCTTAACACCAATCACCTTCTCCCACAGGAGTTTCATTGCAGAATTCAGCATGCAGAATTTATTAGGAGCTTAGCCTCAGGGATGTTTGGAGTAACAGCCAGGGAGCACCTGTCTGCTAGGGATAAAGTCAGAACACAAGCAGGTGGAGAGGTCAGTGACTGTGCAGAGGGTGAGTGTCACTGGTGAGAGCAGAAATGCTGAGCAGAGGAGAGTTAAGGGCACTGCTCAGGGGCAGGGTGCTTGGTCCTCCTGGTCCTTCTTTACAGCCCATCCCTTTTCATCATGGGAAACATGGACAAGGACTGCTGGTAAATACATATTTGGTGTGCACGTATCCTGAGCAGAATGAGCCTGAAGTTTAGGGAGCTGAGACTAGACAAATGTGGAGTTTGGGTTTTTTCCTGATAAAAGAACTGGACCAGGAGAGTTGTAGCTGTTGAGCTGCTCCACTTGACTTGTTCCTCTGTGAGAAAAGTCTGGGTGGAAGGCATAGAACAGGCTCTTCTTAGTAAAAACCTTCTTAAAAGCCCAAGTCTGAAGGAGGAGGGTGGCATTCTGAACAAGATATATGAGAGGAGTTGGTGCTGTTTTCATGACTTTTGGAGGTACACAGTCGTGCTGTGTGCTGTGAGGGGTTTTGTATTTGGCACTTGCTGTGTCTGTGTGCGTATGAATGGCTGCATACATCGTTTTGGTTTTGTCCACTGTGAAATTGAGCCTTAGGCATGTGAGCTTGCAGCATTTTACATAAAAGCAGCACTGTGTGACTTACACACATAAATATATTTAATGAAGATGTAGGAGGAAGCCTCCTCTGCATTTTTTTTTCCCTATTTGTTTACAATATGTGAAAATACAACTCTCTCTTCCGTCTCACTGGGAGCTTTTTTTGTAAATAAGGTGAAATATGTACTATTTTAGTACACTAAGTTTTCTGTAAACTTGTTTATTTTTCATTATACATGTCTTACAGTAATGCCTGGGTGTTTACAGATATAATTAGAACCCAGTAGTCTAAAGCACATGCACAAAGAATAATATCTCCTTGAAGAAAAGCTTTTTGCTTTAGATAAGCACAGTAGGCAGAGTGAGAAGGGTTGTGGTGAGATGACTTGGCCAAGGCCCTGCAGCAGGTGAGCAATGGGCAGATGTGGAAGTAAAATCCCAGCCCCAGGCTCCAGAGCTGCTGCTGATCCTTTCTGGAAGCACTTCTTCCCACTTCTCATTCTAGAGTGGCCTCTAGTTTTCCCATACATAAAAAAAAAAAGTGTTCATAGGGTAAACCTGTACCACCTTTTCCAAAAGAAAATATTTTATTTCCTGATTTTTATAAGGCAGATTAAGATGAGGCCAATTTGGCCATGTTACTGCTGGGCTCTTTACACTGAGTACAGCTCCTTGAAACTCAACTTGAATGTATTGTTTTCTGCAGAAGTGTATAGGAGACAAAGAAGTAATCTAAAGCTTTCTTATCACTTTCATCGTGGAGTGGGTCGGTTTTATAATGTCTTACAGCCCCAATTAAAGCATCTTCCTTTAAATAGGAAATTACCATTAACTTTACAAGGTACAACTTTACTGGTTGCTTATTATTAATAAAGGCTTTATATGGTAGCCTACTTCTCTTCTGTAAGTGAAACTGGAAAGTACAGGGAATAAAATAATTGGATCAATCAATAAATTAAAAACATGCCCTTTAAGCTGCCCATTAAACTGCTTATTTTGCATTGTTAAAGTTAAAATGGGTCAGCTAATTTCCTGATACATATGAGTGGCTCTTTGAGTAGTGTCCAGCTGTCTGGTTCTTGGGTACTGGACATGTGAGCAGGAAAAATATATTATTTAAATTCATCAGTGTATTTATTATAGTTTATATGATACTCTTTGATAAAGTTATCATTTTGAGCTTGCTGCCAGCAGGAAAAAGCTTATAGGGTATTTTACTCAGCTTTTGTGTTGGGAGGAAGAAGATGTTTTCTAGAGTAATTATACTTGCTGGAAATAGAGAAGATCTGTAATGTTCTGTGCATAATCTGTTGAGCCTGTTTTGCATCTCAATTACCAAATAGGGTAACCTGTATGATTTTTAGCTGGAAAGAAAAATCCTGCACAACAGCTATTTGAAACTCAGATTTAGAACTGTTGGGGTCTTTTGCCTTATAATTAAGTTAGCTTGAAGTTTGCCCATTCACTACCCAAAAGGGGGAGAGATATTTTAGTCAATAGGTTATTGTAACATTCTTAATTCATTCTTATTTGCAGAGCTGAAACTCACCCAAAAGGGGCTGAGATATTTGCAATATTGTAACTTTCAGGTGCTTCCTTTTAAATACAATTCTGACAATTTGTGTTAAAATGTGCTGTATTTTTTCATGGTCCATTTTGACCTATCAGTGAATACTTATTCAGTATTCTAAGGGAAATGATCACTTTATGTTTCCTAGAGTTGTAGTTTTCACTGCCCAGAGCTACTGGACAGTTTGATTTCTCTCATTGTAACATTTTTTTTTTTGCTTGTTTTGTGGTTGGCTTTTTTTGTTTGTTTGTTTGCAGGGAGGGGGGAAGGCAATAGCGTGTAGTTGTTGTGTTTTATTTTATTGCACTCCTCCAATTGAATTAAAAACCACCAATGAAGGTGTGGTGTTCATGATCCCTGGGCCTGCAAAGATGATGGTCATTATTTTTCAGGCCTCATTAGGGCACAAGTTCTACAGTGGATTTATCAGAGCTCTGCAGATGTCCCAGAAAACAGGGCTTCAAGGAGTGGATGTGCTACTTCAAATACTTTTTTCCTTCCTTCCCTCAAAACTGCTTTGATCTTACATTAAGTTTTTGCAGAGGTGAAGTCATACTTTATTTTCTAATGAAAAGCAGATGAGTGACATTAAAAAAAAAGGAAGAAAGGAAAAAAGCTGAAGATAGTCAAAGAAAGGATTGAATGAGCAAAATGCTGTGGAACATTTAAAACAACTCAGCAATTTAAGCCACTGAGGAATGCACATTGCATATTCACTGCAAAATACTTGCACTGTCAACATCTACAATAAAAGTTTTAAAGAGGACCTTTTTAGGTTCTGTTTTGCCTTGGTTAACAGAACATTAATGCTGATTCTGGTGTTTTATTGAGGTTAACCAAAAAACCCCACCCTAGTGGTTGGTTGGTTAAGGTCTCAAGAATAATTCGAACAATACCAATTAACAGCTGTTGCAAAAAGATCTGGAGAGGAAATACCAACAAGAGCAGAAAAAAATTTGTCATCAAGCATGCTGGTTTTGTTCTTCTGTGGGTGGCTTGATATTTATTTTTGTCAGTTTAACTGAGCTGTTATCACGATTCGTGCATCTGTTTGCATCTTTGCTGTTAATTATGGTGCAACACTAAAGTTTGCATAGTTACTCACTGTTTATAGTTTTTTTGGCTTGATAGTAAACATTGTTTGGTGAGCTTCTGTGACATACTTCTTCCACTCAGAGGAAAAAAATCTCAAAGAGCTCGTGCCTATTTTTAAGAGGGAGTTCTGGATATGCTTCATTGTAGCCTGATTTAAGGCAATAAATAATAAGCATGGTGATATGTCAGTAATTTACAGTGCTGAACATTTGTCCAGACAGCTGCATGGGAAGGGTCAAATCTTACTTCCCTAAAATAATATTCAATCTTTTTTTTTTGTTTGACAACTCCTTCACAATTGTTTCTTGCATTTTCTTTGTCAAGAATCTCATTTTCAGACTTTTTTTGGTTGACAGTTTCTGTAGCTTTATGTTAAATGCAAAAACTTTTATGGCAATATTGCCTTTCTCACAAAACAAATGTGTATAGTTTATTTGGCATTGGTTTTGCACTGGGAAGCTAGTTGAAAATAAGGGGTTTTTGTCATCTTCCAGATGTCCAGAGTGCTTGCAGTGGGGCAGTCTGTGCTTCACAGGTATCCTCAGTCTCTGATCCCTCAAATCCCTTTAGCTTGGAGGGCCTGTAGGGCTGGATGAAAACACAACTGGCTCAATGCCTGTGAAACTGCAAGAGACGGCTTCTGCCATAAAATTACACTTCACTTCTCTGCCAATCACATTACTCACAGAAAACACGATAGGAAAAGAACATAAACTTCACCATAAATCTTCTCAGATTGCATTTTATGAGACTTAGAAAAAGAATTTGTTTTCATCTTCCCCTCATTTCATCCTGAAGCCTCTCTGATTTCACTTTATAAATGCACGGGTTGGCAGGCAGTCTGCACCCTCTCAGTGAGTTTGGAGAGCCAGGAGGTTCAGGCCATGCAGGTAGTCCCTTTTTCAAGGGAAATAATGCAGAGATAATTTTGCTGGGCCCTTGTAGGTGGATTTCTGAGTCACCCCGGTGCCTACAGAAAATGCTGCTCAGCGCCCTTGGTGCCGGCCAGACTGCCCCGGGACAGGCAGAGGCCGTGGCACCCAGGGCCAGGAGCCCAGCTGGGTAAATGCTTAAGCCTCAGAGATGGTAAAAACATCATGTGGTGCTCAGCAAACTGCAGGCAGCAGTTTTCTTGGTTCTCAGGTTACTGAATATTGAAATGAGTTTAAAAGAACAATTTACCAGCCATTTGCAAAGCTGTCAGTGCTAGGAGCTGTCAAGCTGTGATCCTTTCTGCTTCTCCTGCGTTCTTCTTCCTTAGGTAGGATGGGATTTGGAAACTTAAAAGGAAAATGAAATAGGTTCCTGAAATAGATCACACTAAATGCATGCAGAATCAGTTTTGAAAAATGATACATTAGTGCTGCATATATTACCATTACAATTTTTCCTACTAAGATTGTTTCAGCCATAAATATTATGCAGCAATTGGCATACTTTCCTCACTGAGGTCTCGGCAGTGCAATTTCATGAGTATCTTTTTACAACCCGGTGCACAGATATCACTGAAGAGTAGAAAAGCAGGCTTTCTTTCCAATTAGATCTTCAAATAAGAGTACTAATGATGTTAGAATAACCAAGACCTTTTGGATGTGCAGAAGAAAATCCCCACCTGTGAAGCTGCTCTTTGGGTATCTGGAATTGGTACTTTGATCTTCTGAAGGATTTGAGACACGATTACCAAAGTCACAACCTCTTCCTTCATGGTCTTCCCTTTTAGCTGCATTCTCTTGGTGGTTGTTTCACATGCAGTGAGCATAAGCAAACTTCCTAGGGAAAGCAGCAGGTTGCAGTGGAAATGCCACTGTCTTTGGCATCTGTTGCTTTTGTGGCCAAGCATTCTTTGCCTTAAACAGCCTTCTCCAATAGTGCATTTATTGCTCGGTTATATCAGCATTAGTTAGCCCTGCCTGAGTTGACATGGGCTTGGTTTCAGCTGTGTGAGATTCCTTGGTGCCAGTGTAGCTGATGAGGCAGTGACAAACATGCTGCCTGCTGGATAACCCGTTTAAATAATTAAATCTGTCTCGGTGGCAGTGATAAAAACGAGAGCAAGCTCCCGGTACTAAGCGATTTCAGCTTTTATTATAAGAAAAAGAAAGGCCTAAGGCATGGGGGCCCACGGGCAAGCAGGAGTGGTCCCGTCGAGGATGCTGCGGTGCTGGCGCTGGGTCTTCTTTTCAGCAGTGATGTCCCCGGTGGAGCGGCACACGTTCAGTGGGTCAGATGCCCCTTTTTAACCTGTCTTTTGTCCCTTTGGATTGGTTTCTTTTTGGATCCTTCATTTGCATGAAGGTTTAAGGTGCTTGATTGGCCCATGACAATTCTGTCCAGGCTGGCTCGTTTTGCTTGGGGGTGGTGCACTTCGGTCTATGATGGTATGTGGAGTACTATACTTCTTAAAAGTACCCTTTTAACCCCTTTTACAATATAATAACCAAACTAACAGAACATCTTAATGATCTATCAACGATTTTACAGCAGTTTCTAACCTATTTTTAACAGCAGGATCTGCAAATGTTGGTTTACTAGTAAATATTTGAATACTTTTTTCAGTAGAGTGAGGGCTGTCTGCAAAGGAGCTAGGCAGGGTTGGTTATTCTGTGTTAATCTCTCTGTTTGGGACTCTATTCTGTTTCTGATAATTTCCAGAAAAGAAGGAAATAAGTAATGTGGTATATAAAAATGCAAACGAAACAACAGCAAAACTCCCCAAGTCCCCTCTTCTCATCCTCCCCCTCCAAAAAAAAAAAAAAAAATTATTGTTTTTGAAATAACACAGTTCCAGCAAATTCCTGTGTTCTGTGGCGTTGATCGATATCCCTTTGCTTTGATTTCAGGCCGAGGAATCCTGTAAATGCAATGGCTGGAAGAACCCGAACCCGCCTCCCACGCCGCCGCGGGCCGAGCTGCAGCAGGCAGCGGTCAGCCTGGCCGAGCCCTGCCGCAGCTGCAGCCACGCGCTGGGTGAGCTTCTTCCTCCTCTCCTCTTCCTCCTCTCCTCCTCCTCCTCCTCCTCCTCCTCCTCCTCTTTCTCCTCGCCCTCCGGGCACCTGAGCCCCAACATTTCACGTCAAGGCCTAGAAATGGGAGTCACGATTAGGTGTAAATGTCAATAGCTTCGATTGGAATATGTTTAATATTTAAGAGATATGTTTAATGTGGAAATAATCCTAAAATTAGTTTTAAAGAAATCTAGCTAAGGTGCAACTTCTAACAGCACCGACATTCAAACTTGTTAAAGTGCAAGACCATCATTAAGCTACTCGTAACAATTTTTATACTTTGTGTTACATATGCCTTAGCCTTACATAGCTCTATCTGCCTTCATTACAAGGTGAATGACTCTCTCTGTAGACTGTATTATGTTTCCTTACTTTAGAACAAAGTATAAAATATTCTTGAGTATCACTAAAACAGGTAATCCTACCTGCAAAAAGAACTGTGTCTTTTCTGAGTCACAGAAAATAAAACTAGGTTTGTACATCTTAGCATGGTCTGAGTTATTGTGCAGGCAGCTTGCATGTCTTGGAAGCAACTGCTCAAAATCCACTGTTAAATGCTGTTGTGGTTTTTGGTTTTGTTTTTCAGACTTAGAATAAATAACGATTTGTTACCCACACAGCCTGAAAAACAGCACTGAATCACTGTATTATTATTTTAAGAATTTATACTTATCCAAAATAAAAGTTGATGGGTGCTTCTGTATATATCAGTCACAGATCAGTTTGAGTTGGAAGGGACCTTTTAAAGATCGTCTAGTCCAGCCCCCCTAGAGTCAGCAGGGATACTTTCTGTTAGATCACATTGCTCTGAGCCCCAACCAGCTCTAACATGGATGTTTCCAGGGATGGGGCATCCATCACCTCTCTGGACAACTTGTTCTGGTATTCCACCTCCCTCAAAGTAAAAAAAAAACATTTCTGAAATCTAATCTGAACCACTCTAAAGCCACCACCCCTTGTGCTGTCACTACATGTCCTTGAAAAAGTCCCCCTTTGGCTTTCTTGGGGCCACCTTTGGGTCCTGGAAGCTGCTTTAAGATCTCCCTGGAGCCTTCTCCAGTCTGAACAAGCCCACACTCTCAGCCTGACTTCCTGACTTCATTGAAGAGGTGCTCCAGCCCTCAGATCACCTTCACTGCCCCCCTCTCAACTTGCTCCATCATAGATCCATGTCCTTCTTGGCAAATACAGAATAAAAATTCAGCTAAAATAAAATTCAGAACTAATTTAAAAGAAGCACTTACTATTTAATTATTGTTGCTGCCCAGAACTTAGGACAATAAAATGGAAAAAAAAAAAGAAATTTAAAAAACCCTTCACAATAGATAATTTATTATTTTACTTTAGAAAAAGATATTGCCCTTTGAATAGAATACTTTTTTTTTTTATTTCATGGGATTTATTTCTATTTCTTCCCTCCTCTTTTTATGGTCTCATTATATGTCATTTATTTCTAGGCTTTTCAGCAGGATTTTTTCCAAATATCTGGGTTTGCTTGCAAGAGAAGATTAACAAATGCATAGTATCACAGAAAATTCAGTCACTTTAGCCAAGTTAGTTTCAATTTTTCATCACACAGCTTCTCTGTGCTGCTTCTGTTTGTGCAGTTAGGGTGGCTTGTGTTACCTGTCCCTTTCAGTCCTGGCCTTTGAAGAAAGAGCTATTTCTTTCTTTCTTTTTTTTTTTTTTTTAAACTTGCAAGATGTGCCTGCCAGTTCTCTGTTCTTCAGCAGAATTTATGGATGCTTTGTATTTTGTAGAAAAAGCTCAGCTCTTCTAAAAGCTGGGCCTGGTTTTGGTCTAGTAAATAATATTAAATCATTCTTTAGCCAGGGAACCAGGGAAAACCAGAACTGTAAAACCAGCAAAAGTATTCTATGAAGAAACTGTATTTTTATTTACTGTTTACTGTATTTTTTTAGAAAATACTTCTTCTGACTGCAGCTAATGAGGAAGATGTTTAATTTAAAATAACTCAAATGATTTGCTCTGTGCTTCCTCATACTACTGGAACAATATGTCTTTCACCTGTGTTTTCCAAGATAATTTTCCTATTCATCTCTTCTAAATTAGTGTATTTCTGCTGAGTACCTTTAAAACCAGATTTACCACAAGGTGTGTGGGCTTCACATTAGCTGTGCTGCTTTTTCCTCTCAGAAAGCCATTGAAGTAGCAATATAGGTGTATGCTGCTTAAAGCTGTACATGATGTAAAAATAGAGATTTTTTTTTCCTTTTTTTTTTCTCTGAATTTATTTATTTCATCCAGAGGTGAATTCAATCCTACATACTATCTTGCTTGAGATGTCTCTTTTTAGGGGTGTTGTTTTATCTTCAAGCCAGTGCAGCTTTTGGTGCATAAATCAATTTGATTGTGTGTATTATTTCTACTTATCCACAACATATATATTCATCCTTTTGGTGCTCAGCCCCACAGTTTGACTCAGTGTGGTTGTTTTAATGAATATTTCTTTTATTTGGGTGATATATTTTCTAACACTGTGGCTGGATTAGATGCTGGGACAAGTCACTGTCCACCAGCCACAAGACCAGGTGTTGCATGGTCATAGACTCTTTTCTGTTTGATTGTTTCTCCTGTGTTGCAGGGTGCATTTGTTAATTGGCAAATGCTGTCAGTCTTGAATCACTTTTAAAACTAGATAATTAATGTGCTAATACACCATATATATACATTCAGTCTCTTTTTTTCCCCCATCACTGCCTTTGGTTCCTGATGTTGTTGGTTTGTCTGAGTCTGGATTGAAGGCACTTGAGACAGTAGTTCATGTTTGGACTCAAGTGTTTATTATTTCTTATCAGTAAAACAGTCTCACTGCTGTGAGTTCAGCAGCTTTTCATTAGAAGGCACAAAATGGCTAACTATCTCCTGATCCAAGGTCTTTTAAGACTAAACTATCCAATTAAGAACTGACACCTAGATTATTTTCCCTTTTAACCCAATAACTGATCCCACAGAGCCTGCAAAGCAGACTTTTCTGCCCAATTACAAAATGCCACCCAAACCCATGAAGAAGAAGAAGCATGAAGAAGAAACCCAGGACAGCACCCTGTGCCCTCCATCTTGCTTCTATCCACAACATACTAAAAATCCCAAAACCTAAATTTTTCACCAAGTGATACACCTACACTACTCTCTATAATCTATTTCACACTTTTGTGGATTCTAGTCGATCTTGAAGTCTAGGAAACTTTCTCCATGAATGAGGGTCAAAGTCAGTGCTCCCCTGGGGGTCAGGGCACTCCAGAGCAGACAGAGAAATATTCCCGGTGCCCTGGGTTTCCATGTGCTGTGCACCTTCACACAGCATATTTGGGTATTTCTTGGTTGGAGTGTTTTAAGATAGGCTGGACACATTCCTTGTTAATCTGTGTTTTCACTGTTCCTAATTTGTGCACTCCAGTGCTTGCTTGCTGAAGTTGCAGATCTTCCTGTCACTGAGCCTTGTTCTTTCTGCTTGCTTTTCTGTGCATGCCCTAGTGACCTATACATGAGATATTTAAATTTTTTTTAGGCATAACAGCAACTGAGGAAAGGTGTACCACTTGGGCAGTGCATGTGATTGGGACTTGTAACTCTAGTCAAGAGTGATGCAGTATTTGATGTCAGTGTACCAAAGCTTTAATTTTAATAAACCACTTACTAACAGCCACAGAGTTTGGGAATGGGCAGTGAACATCTGAATAAAGATAGTTTGTTGGCCTGGTGTATAAACATTAGTGTCCTTTTGGCAAATACGTGCTGGCAACACACTTAACTTTTAGATTCACAGAATAGGTAATAATTTTCTAGTTTAATGAAATGTTTAAACACCACTAAGTAGTCAAGGTTCAGTATTGTTATGGAAACTGCATAGAAATGGCTTCTTATGCTGATGTTTTATTCATTTGTTGAAGGCAAGGTTTCTTTGGTATGTTATCAGTTTCTAATGCAAAGCTCTTCTAGAAGGATATTTATTACTTGCAAATGATCAAGACAGACTGCTGGGAATATTAACCCTTCATACCTGTCTTAAGGACAGAAGTTAAATGATTTTATTCTGCCCAGAATATTTATCCTCAAAGGAAGCTTATGATGGCCATGTGCCTAAGACACTATACTATAAATTTTCATTTAAGTGGAAACAGTTGCTGTCATATTTTTAAAGTTCTGCATTACAGTGTACTTTGTACTTGAAGCCAAATAAAGATATTGAATTTAAACCTTTTGGTATCATACTAAACTTCTCAAAACAAACCATCTTTGCTGCGTGGCCAGTAAATGCATTTTCAAGTCAAGTGTTATTTTTCCTCACCAGCTTCCTAACTAAGGAGTCAGATTTCCATTGAAAAAATATGTTAATCTTAAGAAGTAAATATAGATACAATTTACTAAAATATAAAAAGCTAATATGCCCAAACTTAAAAGTATTTTTCTCCTTCTTTGTAAGGATATTTTCTTGTACTTTCAGAGGAAAGGATAAGCATACCATCTACATTGGCCTGGAGTCAGCTAAGATCGTTGCTTTTTGTAATGCAAATATCTTCTTTCTGGGAGTTGACTTTTTGTTTTACACTGCCTTCCTTCTTCCTGGGGCCAGTTGTTCAAAGGAGCTTGAAATGAGTGTCCCATTTTACAGGGAGAAACCTCAAGCTTTTGAAAATTACAGATGTGGAACTGTATTTACCTTTGGAGATGATAAAAGGGAGTTTGTCACTTGGAAATGAACAAATGAGCATGTACAGTCTGCAAAATCTCTGTTAATATAGTGTGCACAAAGCACAGTTTGATCTTACATGATATGAAAGCAAGGGACTTAGCCAAAAATGCCCAGTTTAAAACAAAAAGACATTTTTTGGAACTGGGTTTTTTCATTCTTCCTGAAATAAGGTGCTGCTTACATCTGGATGACATAATTTATGGAAATTCTGGATTTATTTTCTTAAGTCAAGAAACCTTGTCTCAAATCCATAGCTCTAGGTCAAAAATGTGTGTAGTTATATAGTGCAACATATTCATACAAGCAGGACTTGTGTAGTCAGCCTTAAGTGTTAACAGATGATGTGATTCCAGGCAGCTGCCATTCCTCTGCTGTGGAAGTTGCCACCCCTGGTCAACCTTTACAAACTGCTGTGATGTGACACAGGTTTCAGTTACCTCTGATAAGATGGGTTCTGTTAAAGTGGGTTATTACAGGATCAGTGCCTTTACAGTTAAGGCTTAGTTGGAGATCTCCTGGGTTAGAGTTGTGCTATGGGTCCTCTCAGTAGCCTTTTACAAGTTTGGGTTCTCATTTTGTTTTAGCTGCTCATGTTTCTCACCTGGAGAATGTGTCTGAAGAAGAAATGAACAGGCTCCTGGGGATTGTGTTGGATGTGGAATATCTGTTCACCTGTGTCCACAAAGAAGAAGATGCAGACACCAAGCAAGTTTATTTCTACCTGTTCAAAGTAAGCTGAACTTGTGGGGTATCTTCTCAGATTTTTCACTTTCTCACACATAAGCCAATCTCATTGCCACGCAGGCATGCATTGACTTTATCTGCCAAGACAGTTTTTTCTAGGATGATTCTCTACTGAGTAATTGTGGGCTGGATGCTCTGGTACTTGCAATGTACTGATTCTTACTCCAAAAAGCCATCCAGATGCTTGAGGAACTGACCCTGAATCCCATGTATAAACTGCAGCCTCCTTCACTGACATACCAGGAAGGGTCAGTAGACATGAATGGTAACTTGGCTGCCTGCATTTCCTCAGAGGAGCCTCTTGTACGCATTTCAGAGAAGGTGATTTCACAGGGAAGTTTAGTAATTACAAATTCAGGTGATTAAACAAGCAGATATATATATATATGTATATAGTCAGGAGAATTCCAACACTGCTCACAGTGTGTTGTGCCCTTGTGACTTCCATTGACTCTCTGTATGAAAATATACTAACTTTTAAAAATTTGTGTGTTTTTAACAGCTTTTGAGGAAGTGCATTTTACAGATGGGAAAACCTGTAGTAGAAGGATCTTTGGAAAGTCCCCCATTTGAGAAACCTAGCATTGAACAGGTAAAGAGTCAAAATGTGGGTTTTGTTAGTGTGTGGTGGGTTTTTTTGTTGTTGTTTATTTATGTATTTTTAAATTTTATTTTGGTAGGGGCTTAGAGGCTTTGTTTGTTTTGAGATTTTTTTGTGGTTTGTTTTTCTTTTTGTAAATGTAAGCACTGGTTTTGAAAACATGGCATTTTTTAAGCACTTTGCAGATGTTTCTGTGTTCTGCTCAGGACCAAATGGGGGCTATAGGAGATTGCTCTTGGTTCTCCTTTTAGTGTTTGTACAATAGTTACATTATTTGTATTCTATTTCTCATCATTGGTCTTAGGCTTTAATGAAACTGACTTTTTTTTGTGGGTTTAGAGAATTAACTTGAAATGCTACTTTTGTGTGGGCAGTTCTAATCTTTCTTTGATTCAAGTGATGAAAAATGCTGTTGAAGTTTTGAAATACAATATTAAAATGAAGCTTGCCTTCTGTATATCAAGAAAAATGTTACAGTCCAATTCAGTGAGATCATAGCCTTCTCTTTCAAAGGGTACACAAGAAAAAAACAAAGCTGAAACCAAAGAACAATTGAGGCTTTTGTTACTCTCAGTAGATAAAGACCATATGACAAATTCAGTTTTTGGTTAAGCAAGCTCCTAAGTATGCACTCCTGGCAGAGAAGTGGGCCCATGAACTCCAGTGAGACTGTGCAGAGGCTCACATACCTCGCTGAAACAGGAGCTCCATTTTTTCCCATCCCTGGATGAATGGATGTTCTATTGTTAAGCAGGATAATTTAAATGTGAAGGCTGTTACTTGTTGTAATTATTTCTTTGCAGCTCTCATTTCTTATCGTGTAGGAAGATCAAACCACTTTATTGCGGAATTTCTGAGAAGTCTTCACTCTAATTTCTCCTTTAGTTTGACTATAAACAAAAAATGTGTATGTAATCCCCCATGGCTCCTAATCCTTAAAACACACTATTAAAAAGGTTTTGTACAATGCAATTTTTTGTCAATTTCATCATAATGTTCAAGATGCTTAAGAAAATAAAGCATAGAGATTAAAGGATAATTCTTGTTACATTTTTGCTTTAAAAAAGACCAGTATTTTCAATTCTGTTTTTGGCAGCTCAGCCACTCAATCAAACAAAATTATTTGCTAAGCCCCAGTATTATAATGGGTTTATAAAATATATGTGTTACAGCACTTTTAGTCACTCATTTTAATCATGTTCAGTAGATTTTTCTTCAAACTGGACAGTGTCCAAAGTGCAATGATGAGACATGATTGTGAAGTATTAAGACTTCTTGAAGAAATATGGTTTGCAGACATAAACTTAAGTAGAAGTCCATAAGCCCTTATCCATTATTGAAAAGTAGCTGGTGAGTTTTGAGGATGATAGTTGATTTATGTATAGATTAAAGCCTACCAGACCTTTCTCTGTTCACTGGCTTCTAGAAGGACAGAAAAAAGGAATTTCTTCTTCTTTTCCTTTCCATCAGCTGCTGAGAGCAGGTTGGAAATACCTGGATGTACCTCCTGCTGTGTACACAGGTACCAGCCTGTGGCATCTGCATGAGTAGCTAAGCAAGGAGCTCATGGTCTCCAATATTTCTTTTCTTTCCCATGCAATTCATGATAAACATAAAGTGAGGAATGTTTGAGGATACTTCTGTAAAATTTATGGCTAAATTATTAAATGGAGTTTTTTTTTTTACTTTTTCAGGGTGTGAATAATTTTGTGCAGTACAAATTTAGCCACTTACCCTCGAAGGAAAGACAGACAATAGTGGAACTGGCTAAAATGTTTCTGAACCGCATTAACTACTGGCACCTGGAGACACCTTCTCAGAGAAGACTGAGATCACCCAATGATGATATTGCAGGGTATAAAGTGAATTATACCAGGTAATGCTGCTTCTGCTTGTTGGGAGACTTCCTTACAAATAGGGCATGTACAAACTTCAGGAGTACACCAGTATCTTTATGCCATAGACGGACCTTGTGCATCCTTGCAGCCATGGATTTAACATGACGACCTAAGGGTTTTAGTGAGACTATATCAGTTTCACTTGCATCCTTGGGTCTTGAAAGATATGCTCTTATCTCTAGAGCCTCTTACTCTACTTGGAAAGAAAAGGCTGGAACACTTGGACAGAGTGTTCCAGCCTCTACTCTCCAAGAATGGGGAGTAGAGGCTGGAACATTTGTATCTAACAATGCTTCTGCAAGGTCTGTGTTTGTGAAGTGCTCTCGGTCTTAACATTTGAGCCTCGTGTAAGTTCCCTATTTATTATTCAACTTAAAAAAGAAAAAGAGAAAAGATAACATTTAGTATTGTAAAGCATCACTGTTTGAAACCAAATCACAGAGGAGTTGAAAAATCAAACTAATTTTGCAAGTGCTTGAATGCTAAATGAGGAACAGATATTACTAGGTTCCTTAAAATTATAGTTCTTGTTATGACCATTTAATGCATTGTTAGAATTTAAAGGAATAACTGAGTCACTGGAGGATGAAGAGCTAGGATAAAAAGACATGTCTCTATTTATTTTCTTTTTCTCAGAGGAGTAGTGCAGTGCCTTTTTCAGTGAGCAGTTCAGTGAGAGCAGTTCAGGGTCCTGCAGGTCAGGCAGCAGGTAGTTAACCTGTGTCAGCACACTGTTCTCAGGAATGCCCCGGGTGGCCCAGGGTGAGCACCACCTTCTGGCTGCTTTCCTGGTGGCCTTTCCTCTCACACACCTCCTCTCCATGGAGAGCAGCAGCACACCTGCTGTGAGTTGAGACTCTGGCTGGTGACAGAGCAGTCTGTGCTGTGTCTGACCCAGATGTCCTGTCACCATAAAGGACACTTGTAATCCATGGTGCTCCTAAGACCATGTTTGGTGGGTGTTTGACCTCCATTTGTTTTCGTAAGTGGTGTCAGCCAGGGGTGGTAGGAGTTAATTTTTATTAGGACTCTATAGCTATTTGGTTCTGGTTGGTGGCTTTTTGTTGTTAATTATTTTGTCACTTGTGTTTTCTCAAACTATCCTGCCCACAGCCCCTAAGGTCCCCCCATGACCCAAAGTGCTCTTCCCACCAAATCTCACTTGTTATTGTGAGCTTCCCTTCTCTGTGTTGTCTGAGGCATTGCTCAGGGTGCTGCTGGGCACCGTGGGCACACCTGAATTTTTGCAGTCACCGATTTCATTTGAGAACCTGAGGATTTGAATGAAACTGTATCAGAGTTTCACATGCATTCTTGTGTTTTGAGAGCTGTGCTTTATCAGCCAAGAACAGGGAGTAGAAGTCTGTGAACAGCTCTATCTCACAAGTCTTTTGCAACACATGTTTGCAAAGATTAAGGCACAAGAGTTTGGGAGAACATTTCGAGACAGGCTGTACTTTGGGTCTGGATGAGGAAATGTGTGCAAGATCCAGCACAGTATGTTTGCATCCAATTCCTAATATTTTCTTTTCATTGCTGGAGCTTTCATAGTGGTTGTGGTCTGATTCTGCTAAAGCTCCAAATTCCAATGACTGTTCACTTACACAGATATCAAAATCTTGTTTATAGAATTAACAGATATTGTGATGTACATTGGCAGTGTGCTCCTGAGTTATCTCTTTGGTACCATAATTTCTTTTCTTAGAAAAGAAACATGACATGCTGTAATTTTCCTCAATGCAAAGTTTATTATGGATGGAGAGACTGGTAATGAAAGAGTAACAAGGCAGGGTATGATGGGAAGAAGCCAACTGGTGGAAGACCAGGGCAGGAATCCAGCTGGATTGGGATGGAGCTAGTTACAAGTGTCACCCATTTGGCCCCTATGTGGGGAAAGGTAAAAGTTTAGAGGGTAAAACAGGCTGTGCTGAGGGTCTTTGGAGTCAGAGGCAGGAGATGTGTGAGGGTGAATGGATGAGCTGTGGAGAGAATCCCTGACATACCCGTGAATTGTCTGTAATCTATGATTATTGTCTGGAACAAGACTACTTTGTGTAAACTAGACTGCAGGGAAAAATAATATATGGAAACTTAAAAGTACTTGGTTGTCATTTCTGTAAAAACTGGGCAATATAAATGCTGCTCAACTCTGTCCAGCCTTGTAGTGGAACTGATTTATACAGTCATATAGCTCTCAGCTGCATTATAAATGATGTGGCTAGTGGTTTTACTGCATTAAGTCATATGTTAGATGGTGATAAGTATCTGGCTTTTTCCTCTTTACAGGTGGCTTTGTTACTGCAATGTCCCTCAGTTTTGTGACAGTCTACCTCGGTATGAAACCACCCAGGTTTTTGGTAGGACGTTGCTTCGCTCTGTTTTTACTGTAATGAGACGACAACTGCTGGAGCAGGCCAGGCAAGAAAAAGACAAGCTTCCTCAAGAAAAACGAACACTAATCCTCACTCATTTTCCAAAGTAAGGGGTCACAATGTGCCTGCATTCACAGTTAACCAGCAACTTCATTGTGGAAAGGGAGAAATTACCTGCAGCTTAAAATAATTTATCTTTTTATTCAGTAGCAACTAGATACTGCAGCTTTCTTTACTGCCATAACTTAGATTAGTGTATTTTATGTACACAACTGCTTGCTTTGTTTTGTCCTAGGATTATTCATATTGCTGGGGGATTGTACTGGTTTCCTGTTAGCAGGTATTGTAGGTCAATTACTTTCTTTTTCTGTAGTCCTTGGAAACAATGGACCTCCAAAAACATTCTCACATCTGCTTTGGTGATGGAACATTAAAAAAGGGGCAGTGTTGAACAGAGTTTATAATAATTTCAGTTTAATTCAGCATTGTAATAGTAAACAAAGTAGTCACCCTACCCCCAGAAGAGATGGGGTTATTAGAGAGGAGTCAGTATAAAACTACATAATTGAATTCTAAACTCAAATTTCATAGTGAGTATCTTTTCCAGTACTGGAATGTTGATGACAATCTCTTACAATAAAACAGCAATAATTATCTATAGAGGTATTGAAACATACATATTGCTCAACTTTGACAGTCATTAATTTCAAACATTTTACTGGTGGTAAAGAGGGGTAGTGATGATGACAGGATCATTCATTGTAATGAATTCCTGTTAAAATAGTGTATCACTTTAAACATATCCTTATTTTACAAGGGTAGGTTGGTTCTCCAAGTCATACTTAAAAGCCTGTCCCTCCTAACAACGAATGAACTGAACCTACAGAAGACTGGTGGCACTGATGCTATCTATGAAAGCTACTGTGTTGGGCCAGAAGATGAGCTCAGGGGAATGAAGAACAACATGAACTTTCCTAAGCTGAGTAGAGCCAGGATTTGTTGCTCCTCCTATAATTAATAATTTATTTTACCACTTTGAAAAATGTACAGTATCTTTGGGGTAGAGTGGATACAGGCCCTGAAACAGGTATAGAAAAGGACTTGACATCCCATTGATGCAAGGAGCAGATTTGTGGAGGAAGCAGTTGTGCATATGCCCCTGTTTCCACTGCCTTTTAAAGCCTTTTGCAGTAATTTGAAAAGCATTATTATTCACTGCAATTCCTTTTGATATTCTGCTGGGGGAAAAAAGACAAGTACTGTTTGCAGATGATCTGTGGGAAGTATGAATAACGTTTTAAATCTTTCATGGGCTGTACTTATCTGAAGCATTTGTCTTTCCTCTGGCATTGTTCTGAGTGAGCCCTGCAGAGGACCTGTGTCTCAGAGCATGGAGCCTGGCATTGGCACAGGGCTCTCCTCTGCCCTGTGTCTCCTTTTGGGCAAAAGGAGCACCCAGGGGTTGTGTCTGTGCATACCTAGGAAGGAGTGGCTAATGGGGCTGAAGGCAGAGCCTCTGTGCTGCCTGGAAATGGAGCTTTGGCTAAAGTTGAATTTGTCCTTCTGCTCTGTCACAGATGGTCAGGTCACTGTTACAAACTTTTTAGCCATTATCAGCTGTACAGAGAGCAGCAAACCCTGCACATTGCTTAGGTATGGCTGTCCTATATGTACAGTACAAGAGTCTTGACTTGATCCTGAAAATCCCTATCCTGTTCAAGGAAGTTTTACTCAGCAGTCCTGTTGGTTTTAGCTGAAGAATTTTTATACATATAGATGGCTCCAGAGAGTAGAAAAGTGCCAGGTCAACTTCTGGCCTGAAAACCCCTTTTGTGCAACATAGGAAAAACAGCTGTCTTGCTGCTGGGAGGGAATTGGTGTATCAGCCCTGAGAGGGTGAGGATGCTGGAGAGTCTGATCTGTGGAATTCAATAATGCTGAGAGAGGTTTAACATTGTGCTGTTTCTGTAGCTGTACCAAAGGAAGGTTAAAAATACTGTTATGCAACCACAAACATGCAATTAAAAGTTACAGTAGGACACCTAGAGGAATGAAAATATCTTCCTAAGAGCATTGTTAGTAACATTGGGATTCTATCAAAGGCAGAAAGCAAATGCATCTGCAAAATACTGATTTATCAAAACAGACATATTGTGCCATCATTGTATAACATCAATCAACTCATAGCTTTCTCATTTTTTCTCATTTCTCTTTTTTCTGTAAAAGTAGTTTGTAACTGTCTCTTTCTGCACTTGCAAATTAGATTACTTGCTTGTAATCAGAGGTAAGGTTAAGTAAGTGAAAGCACTCTACTGAATTATGATACTTCATGTCTACTCTGGCTTGTGATTTTTGCATATATGGGGTTTTTTTAATAGCATTGGCCAACAGCATTTTCTTGCTGACTTAGTAATGTTTTTAATTTAAAAACATTGCAATGCTTATTTTGAAAAAGAACCTGTTTGAAATTATCCCATTAGTTGCTATTTTGCCTGGTTTTGTACCTAGGTTTCTGTCTATGCTGGAAGAAGAAGTGTACAGCCAGAATTCTCCTATTTGGGATCAGGATTTCATGGTGTCCAGTTCCAGAACTGGCCAGCTGGGAATCCAGACAGGTAATTTGCATTTAGTGGTGGGTAACACAAATGAAAAAACTGCGTGATTTAGAACTAATGTGGGGCTTTTTAAATATATATATTAGAGAGAGAGAGAGATGTTAGTCTGTGACCTTTTAAAATAATAGTTTCGTTCTCTTAATTGGTGAAACAGCTTCTCCCTTTTTTGAGTTTGATTTGTCCAACCAGTCTTAGAGCACTCTAAATTGGATAGATGGAGCTGAATTATGAGTTTTTGCTTTTCAATAGAGCCCTACAAAAAACCTTTTCATGAAGCTAAATGCCAGCAGGCTTGGCAGGTATGTGAAAGAAGTTTGTTTTCTTAGCTTCTGCTCAGCACTGCGAACTAATGAAGCCTGATGTTTGCAATCCCTGTTATCCAGCAGTCCCTCCTTAGGTAGAATTCAGTTTAGAAAAATACACTGAGATAAAGCTCTACTTGGGAACTGGTGGCACTGCTCTGTTGCACAGTGTTCACTGTTACTTTTTGGGTGGTGGGTGTCCATCTTTGTGACAGTGTTTCCATCAGCACCAGAATGCGTTCCGTGACCTGATTTTTTCTTGTTTGTTTTTTATGTCACTGCAGTTATCAGTCCGCCTCCTGTTGCAAGATCTGTTGCATACAGTGCAAGTCCTTCATCTCTGGAGCAATCCAACAGTGGGAATATGAGTCCAGCTTGTAAAGTTTCTTCTGCCCTTGACCCAAACTTAGGTAATGGACAAGGAGTCTTGCCTTTTGACTTCTGTTCATATTATCAGTAGTTGCGGTAAATGGTAACCTTTGCCTTCACTCTACATTAGCAAACTTGAGGTGTTTTTGCTGAAAGATTTACACAGACATACCTTTTTCTCCACTATGGTAATGTTTAACTAACAAAAATCACAACTGTATTTGCAACAAAAACCAATTGGTTTGTTTAAATTAAACTAAAATGGGGACAGGTCTGGTGGTGTCAGAGGTTTTTGAAAAATACTTTCTTTGGAGTACATCTATTATAAGCCATGAGGAGAGGTTTCATTTAAATAATGGTGGAGTAGAAGGAGCCATCACATTTGGGTTTTTCAATCTTTCAAGGTACTGAAAATGCATACATTTGAGCAATGAAGAAAAACACAGACAGACCAACTAGGTTAAATTTAAAACCTGAATTGAGGTTAGGTCAAAGAGAAAAAAAACCCTTATATGGAAAAGAGTTGGTGGATGCATAAATTCTCCTAATAAATCCTTTTTCAAACATCTCAGGATTAATGAGCCTGTCAAGAGAGGTTGCTAGGTCAGAGAGATGATCCCAAGCTTATGTAAAGTGAGTCCTCAACGAAGGAGAAAAACCAAAACCAAAGTCAATTTTGAGTCTCAGTGTTCACTACAGAGAAACTTAGGGCAGCTCGTAAACTGCAGTTTTCCATGAGGTCATTTCTCAACTTGTCCCTCAGAAGTGGGAATGAGTGGGATAATCCTGAGCTAGCAGCTGGATCTCTGTTGCTGTACCTCTGCTAGTCCTTGGTGGACTGTACTTCTATGAATTTAACTAGTTTCTTTTGCTGTATAATACATGTGGCTCTGCAGTCAGTAGGGCAGTTAATTATTAACTTGGTAAATTTTGATTTGGAAATTTTATATGGATTTTTTAATAGGTATGACACATCATACTGTATGTGCTGCTTGGTTTTAGAAGAGGTGAAAGAATTATATGATGGATACTTAGTTCCAGTGAATCCTAAAAGGGGGATTTTGTGTTATCAAGAAATAGGCATTGCAATTTGTGTATTGAGCACTGGTCTTCCCAGACAATTGCACAGAGGTTCCATGAAGAGGATTTTGAAGAAAAAGAAAAAGCAAATGGTTTAACTGTGAATTCACAGAGGTGTAGTGGAAGGAGAGGTATATTTTTCCTGCTTCATGCTAATACCCCAATGCAAAGTGGAAATTGAGAAGTGATAAATATTTTCCAGATTTCATTTCTTTTTCTTTCTCTTTGTCTATAGGAATAAAAAACCACCAAGAAACAAACAAAAACAACAAAAAAACCCCAACCTCAAACTTTTCATATAAACCACAGGATATGACAGAAGTGCTAGACTTCATAGTGCTTGTTTGTGACATTTTGGTAAATTCTAATTTGTCCGAGTTTTGTTTTATAGGGGAAAAGAGAAAAAATAATGAACCCTATTCTCTGGAGGATTCGAAGAGACCAAGGGTTGTAGGAGATATCCCTATTGAGTTAATCAATGAAGTAATGTCAACAATTACAGATCCTACAGCAATGCTTGGGCCAGAGGTGAGATATAGGCTTGGTGTTGCAAATGTTTGTGTCTGTTTGTGAATGGTCTGTTCTTAGTAAATGTTCCACATGGATAGAATGTGATAAGCTAAGAGTCCTGTCAAGAAAAATAGACTTTGAAAGGGTATGATTTGGTGAACAAAAAATACTGGCGAAATACATCATAAACATGAAAAATAGTTCTACAGTTTTTTAATGTGTTGTGTACAGTTAAGAAAGAGACTTGTGAGCTATTGATAGTAAGAACATAGAGCTCAGGTTATTCTGCAAGGTGCTTTTGTTACAGAATGGTTTAAAAAGGCAAATTTTTTTAACCTTAACAGATTTTTACAAATCAAATCAGAATAGGATAATGAGAAAATAAAAAACTATATCTTAAAATACCTTTGCCCCATGCCTCCCTTCTTCTCAAGCTTAGCTGCATTCATGATTCTCTGCCTTCTTCCCCCAGACAGTGCTGGGGGATGGGGAATGGGGCCACAGTCAGTTCCCATTGTGGTGTCTGCTTCTTCCTCCCCAGGGAAGGACTTCACACACTCTCTCCCTGCTCCAGTATGGGGTCCCTCTCATGACAGACAGTTCTCCATGAACTTCTCCAACATGGGTCCTTCCCACAGGCTGCAGTTCTTCACAGGCTGCTCCAGCAGTTTAACCTTAAATTTTTTTACCTTAAATTTTTTTTTAAATTTTTAAATAAAAAATTTGTTAAGGTTAAAAAAAGGTGATTTGTTAAGGTAAAATAGGGTTCAAGTATTGCAACAGAATGAAAGATCCAAAGTAAAATCCTCTCTCTGGTGCAGAAGCTGATCTAAACAGTTATTTGCTCTGTCTTCCCCAGTTGCTCTTTTTTTTTTTCGGCTGGAAGAGAAAAACAAACAGAATTGCGGAATTGTGCCATGCACAGAATTGCACTTTTTTTTCCTTGGCTGGCTTTTCCTCCTTCTGTTCTCTCTGCCAGGCTATGTTTTGCCAGCAGTTCATTTGCCAAGATTTAGCTAGAAACTGCTGAAGATTTGGAACCACCTACATTTCTTATTCAAACTATGCACTGTGACTGATGGCTCTGCATATTACAAATGCTGTGCCAGCCTGGCTGTTGGGGCTGGCAGTGACTAGAAACACAGCAGCCAAACTTTGCTCAAAAAAGTAAACAGTATGTGCATACAGAGATGTTTTGGCATTGTAAAATGATCTTGAAAAAAATAAGCTAAATAAATTTCCTGTATTAATTTAATCGGCATTTAGGTATATAGATGCAATTGCTAGATATGTAACAGCAAATTCTGTAGGAATTGAAATCTTTTTTTTAGGCTCTTACAGTAGTGGCAGAGCTAGTGGAAAGCACTAATAAAATGAAAAAGACCTACTTTTCCTGTGCTGCCATTGAAATGTGTGATTTGCAGTATGTTTAGGCGAATCCACAAGTCATGCCCAAGCTGGATAAGAGTAAAGCAAATATGAAGACTTGGTGGCATAGGCTTCAGCTGGATGTGTGCTATCCCTCAAGGGGTTTTGGAACTTTTTGAGTCATAACCATTGTTGTTGTTATCTAATCTGTATCAATATAAATTCAGATTGGCCTTTGTAGACTGTAGAGTAGACTTACATCTGTCTTATTTGATGGTGGCCCTTCTGCAAAGCTACATTACAAAGGCAGTCATTGGCAGTTCTGTTGGAAAAAGAGAGTGGGGTTTATTTGTTTGTTCATTAAAGCTGTTCTGTCAGAGGATGTGAAATCTCAAAACTGTGATTTTGTTCCTCGTTTTTGTGGTGCAGACCAACTTCCTCTCAGCACACTCGGCCCGGGACGAGGCAGCGAGGCTGGAGGAGCGCAGGGGGGTGATTGAATTCCATGTGGTTGGCAACTCCCTGAACCAGAAGCCCAACAAGAAGATCATGATGTGGCTGGTTGGTTTGCAGAACGTGTTCTCCCATCAGCTGCCTCGGATGCCGAAAGAATACATCACCCGCTTGGTCTTTGATCCGTGGGTATCCTTGGACAGGGGGCTGCCCTGTGAGGCAGAGGGAGTCTGGTGCTGTTTGCAGCAGAGGAGGGGTGGAGAGCAGCTCTGCCTCTGCTACACTTTTGCCATCTTTTCAAGCCCTCATAACTCCTGCTCAATCTAATTGGGTCGTACCCAAGTGCCATCTTGGTGGCTGTATTAATAATAAGTGGCTTCTTGTTGTGGGTCCGTGATGGGTTGACGTTGGCTGGATGCCAGATTTCCACAAAACCTGCTCTATTGCTCCCCTCCTCAGCTGGACAGGGGAGACAAAGTACAAAATTCTTAGATAGAAGGACAAGGAGTGATCACTCACTGATAACTATCACAGGCAAAATAGACTCAACTTGATGAAATTACTTTAATTTTTTACAAATCAAATCAGAATAGGATAATGAGAAAATAAAAACTACATCTTAATATTTTTGCCCCATGTCCCTTCTTCCTAAGCTTAGCTGCATTCATGATTCTCTGCCTTCTTCCCCCAAACAGTGCTGGGGGATGGGGAATGGAGGCCACAGTCAGTTCCCATGTGGTGTCTGCTGCTTCTTCCTCCGCAAGGAATGACTTCCCACACTCTCTCCCTTCCCCAGTATGGAGTCCCTCCCATGACAAACAGTTCTCCATGAACTTCTCCAACATGGGTCCTTCCCACAAGCTGCAGTTCTCCATGAACTGCTCCAGCAGTTTACCCTTCCATGGTGAACGCCCTGGGGAGGCTCGCGTCCCTCTGCAGCCTGTGAAGGAGCCCCATGCTGGAGGAGGTGGATGCCTGAAGGAAAGCTGTGGCCCTGTGGAAAGCCCACCCTGGAGCAGCCTCCTGGCAGATCCTGTGACCTGTGAAGAGAGTTGCCCACACTACCTGCCTGAACAGCTTTGCTGGCAGGAGTCCCCTGTCTCTATGGAAAGGGACCCATGCCACTGCAGTTCCTGAAGGACTGTAGCCCATGGGAGGGACCCCACACTGGAGCAGGGGAAGAACTTCTCTGCCTGAGGAGGAAACTGTGACATTGACAGCATGTGGTGAGCTGACCATAACCCCATTCCCCACCCCCTGCACTGCTTGGGAGAGACAGTAGAGAATCAGGAAGGAGGAGGGGAAAGGTAGGTCTAGGATTTGTTTTACTTTCTGTCATCCTGCTCTGATTTTGATTGGTAATAAATTCAGCTAATTTCCCCAAGTGAAGTCTGTTTGGCCTGTGGTGGTAATTGTTGAACTATTTCTTCCTGCTCTTACCTCAACTCATGAGTCTTTCATTACATTTTGTCTACCCTGTCCAGCTGAGGAGTTATACAGCAGCTTTGGTGGGCAGCTGGCATCCAGCCAGGGTGAAACCACCACAAAAGCTCAAGCTACTGCATTGCTGCTGTCATTCCACAAGTTTAAAAAAGCACTAAAATATGTACAAGAAAAAAAGAATATATAATATGTATGAAATCTTCTTCAATGGTGGCATATATAATATAACTACTCTTTGGGCTTTTTGGCAGGGGGTCACTTTTGGCACCAACTTTTTTCCCCAAAATAGATCATCTGTATATTGACTGTATCATTTATATGATTTATATGTTACTGTGTATTGAATAATCTAAAGGATGGTGCACTGTTTTGGCACCTTGATAATTATACTAAAATTCCTTATCCTTGACATTAGAGTTGAGATTGCACCTTGCTACATCTTTCCTGGCAGTCATTATAAGTGCAACAGAAATGGATATTTATTCTGGTCTGAGTGCGTGATTAGAAATAAGAAATCTCCTCTCTTACTTCATCAGCTGTATTTGAGACTGATAGCTTAACTATGGAGAGTGCATGCAAGAAAACAGGAATCCCTTAGAAAGGACTTGCTCTCCTGTAACTCCATTAATTTCTAATTTACTTAGGATAAAATCACACCCTGAGAACTGTGCAATCGTGTAACTATCAACAATAGATTCAATGAAAGCAATACAACTTTTATTTATTGGGCATTACCTGAGTATCTCAGCATACTTGGCCAAGCCAGGAGCTTGCTCTATGTTGATCACCTTTATGGTACACTGAAAGCATGATATTAAAGTAACAACTCTTTTATAGATACAGTGGCTAACTTAGGAGGCATACAGAATTGCATTATCATCATGGAAAGAAGTGAATCAAGTTTCTGAAAAAGGAAGGTTAATGGCACTTGATATACTATGTGCATGAATTAAAGTGATTGTTATTTTTGTCTGCTCAGGAAACACAAAACCCTTGCATTAATAAAAGATGGTCGTGTTATCGGTGGTATCTGCTTCCGGATGTTCCCCTCCCAAGGATTTACAGAGATTGTTTTCTGTGCTGTGACTTCCAATGAGCAAGTCAAGGTAAAAAGAATTCTGTATTACTAGTGTTTATTAAATGGATTTGAGTCCCATTCACCCACTGCATGTGCTCCTAATACTTTTAGTCATGTTGAATACCCTGCTGAGTTGCCAGACAGAAATAGATTTTGAAAGATACAGCAATTCTGAATAAAATATACAAAAACCAAACTAAAATGTGCAGATTTAGCATCATCATTGTAATAGTAGGATTACCTGTATTTAATTAATTAAATAAAATTTTTCTCAGCAGAGCAATAGTGGCCAGTAGTCTGCCATTCTTGGAATTTTCATGCCTCTGTCCCCAGTAGTTGTGTCTCTGTCTAGTGTAACATCTCATGGTTGACTGAAATATGTATTGCTTGTGTGGGGCAGTCATTTGTGTTCAAGCACTTCGTGACATTACATAAATTCAATCTAAATGAGATATAATAAAAAAATCAGGTGTAGTTTTACATCTCAAAATAAGTACAGGGTCAATTCTGTACACTCTTTTTTGAGTTAATGCCACAGCATTTTCTCAGAATTTTGAGAATTGTGTTGAAAGAATACAAAGCACTATGAATACATGAGATTCCTCCAGCTTTTCCAGCTACTCACCATTTGGTTCAGTGTTTTGCCTTTAGATGGTGCTCTAGCTTCATGATTTTCATTTCAAGAAGCAAGAGCTGAGATGTGGCCTAACTCAGAGTGTATAGCAGTTAACATGCAAAAATTGTACACCTGGTGCAAAAGAGTAACACAGTGGGATTGAAAGTCTGTGACAACTGTTAATACTCAGGTTATATTTGATTTTATTCTGGTGTTAGAGAGGAGCATTTCCCTACATTAAGCAATGACCTGTCAGCATTCAGAGTGTTTTAGCAAATGCAAATCCTTGCAGAATATGCCTACGTTGTGCTTAACTGCTCTACACAGGTGAGGCTGCCAAAGGTGTGTTGTGATTTTCTAGGAATAATCTTTCAAAATAATAGAGCAGATAATTCTGACCCATCAGATTGCGACCAGGACTGCATAGCACACTATTTATTCTTTTATCCTCTGGGTGCTTTGCTGTATCAGTTGAGTGTTTCTGAAAATTTGCCTTCCTGCTTTATGCTCTGAGTGAGCTGACCCTGTCAACAGGTAACTGCGAAAAAAAAAGGTCACATGGGTGACCTTCCAGTCTTAGGAAAAATATATTCCTATTTTAATTCAGTTTGAGGCTGGAGTAAAAAAAATATAGGAATTGTTTTCCCATACAAATTGAATTGGTTTTTAGGTAGTTTGGTCCCCCGTTACAAAATAATTTTAAGTATTACTGTCTGTGGCTTAGTTTCCTATCTGGCACTTGCCGTATTTGGGTCTAAGAAATTGTAAATTAAATCAGAGGTTTGTATTTTCTAAGTCATTTTTTCTGGCTTTTTTACATAAGTAAAAATTTTCCCAGTTTTCAAGAGCAGAGTACCCAAAAGAAATCCATATATGTTTCTCTAAGTGTCCTGTTAGTCTGCATGATGAGAAAATTGAAACATTTGCAGGAACAAAACACTATTATGGGATTACCTATCTATTTTACATTTCTTCATATCACAGCAGAAGGGGATGACTATAGCTTCCTTGGCAATGTGAATAAATGCAACCTGTTGTTTACTTTGGGGCTGAATTTAAATGGAAATCCTACCTGTGTGTAGCTGAAGGCGTAGCTGTTTATTTGATTGTGGACTCTATAATTTTTCTGCTCCTTATTATGGTAATTGTTCACTGTTCCTTTTTATGCTTATGATAAGCTTAGATAATAAATCCTTTGAGGCAAAGACTGTTTTGCTAGAGATGCACAGAACACTGGAATAATTTCAGTATTGTTACTGCTTTGTAGTTTTGAAGTGATGTGGCTCAGAAAAGATGCTCTATTGTTACAGTATGTGCAGTTTTGTTATGGGTGAAGTATGTGATTTTAATGGTTGATATCTAATTTAAAAGAGGAACAAAAAAAAAAAAGAGGTGGGCACCTTGAATTACAACTTCCATGCTGGGTCACAAAGGTACCCCTACAAGGCTCAAAAGAGTTTGTTCTTGAGTGTGCAACACCCAGTTAATTAAGAGAAACTCTTTTAAACAGGATCGGAAGGAAAGATTGCATTTTGAAAAACAGTGTGTAATAACCCAGGGTCCACAGGTTCTAATATGTGCAGTCCCCAGAGGCTTTGTCATGGCTTTTTCCTGCTATGTTTCACCCAGGGTTATGGGACTCACCTAATGAACCATCTGAAGGAGTACCACATCAAACACAACATTCTCAACTTTCTCACGTATGCAGATGAATATGCTATCGGCTACTTCAAAAAACAAGTAAGTTCAATGCAAGAAATTACTTTGTGCAAGAAGTTTTATATCTAGTAGCTTTGGCTAAATAACTAGGCAAGACAAAGTAATTGGATAAAATATATAGTACAATTTTACATGTGTATTTTTTATCTATAAAATGTGCTCATCTTGGGTAATGTTTTTGGCTTCTAATACATTTTACTTTGATAGAATTATCTATCATAATAACATAAGTATATGATATAGTCTATAATTTGTCTAGTCTGAAAACTAGTAAAATGTCAGTTCATTCACTGATTCTATAAGAAGTATAAAGAAGGAATAGGCATACCTGTGACAGATAAAAACTTATCTGACCTGCACTTACAGCTCCTCCTGATTTGAAGCATGAGGTTCAAATTCAGGAAAGATGGCAATGTCTGTTCTGTCAAATAGATTTGATACACAGGTGTCAACTATCTGGTCAGCAAAATGGAGTCAGATTTTTCTCAGAGGTGTACAGCATTAGGCAGTGAAGATGACCTGAATAGTGGGAAATTGCAACCAGGTAGAAGAAATTTTTTTTCCTTTCCTGTCCTGAGAGTGGTGAAATACTGAAAAATGTTGCTGAGGGAGGTGGTGGAATCTCTGTCCTTTTACAATATTCAGGACTGGTCATGGCCTTGATCAGCCAGATATGATGAGACCTGTTCTGAGCTGAGATGGGGCTAAATGACCTCTTCAAGTTCCTTCCAGCCAGTTCTATGGGTCTGTATATAAAACTGGTACAATCTACTCATCACACATTCAAACGGAGTACAATCTCCCCTATCACCCTTCTTAGCAATTAACTGTTCTTTTATCAAGTGCCTCCCATGAGAAGGTTTGTGCAACACTGAACCATGGTCTGTAACTCACTGTTGTATTTTTTGTATTTTAACATTATGATGAATTTGGTTCTCAATCCTCATTCATTTCAGTTAAAACAAACATGTAAAAGGAAAATGGCATAATGACAATATAAGTTCTTTTTTTTTTCCTCTTTGTCAGGGTTTCTCCAAAGATATTAAAGTACCAAAAGCAAAATATGTTGGCTACATCAAGGATTATGAGGGTGCCACATTAATGGGATGTGAATTAAATCCAAGGATCCCCTACACGGAATTTTCTGTCATCATCAAAAAGCAAAAAGAGGTGAAGGTTGAAATGAAATGTTGAATGTTACTCTCTATGCAGATGTTTAGAAAGAGTTCAGTGGGTGCTGGGTTAGCTCTCTTCTTTGCTTTGGTGCTTAAATTTGAGTACATACTTTTATTAATTAGAATAATCCCTTCATTCAAGTCCCAGTGCCAAAATTTTGTAGTTGAAGCATCAAATTCTAACTTGCTGACTTAACAAGAGCAAGACTGTTAAAGTCCTGGTATTTTGAGGAGTAATTCACAGTTCAATTTTGTGATAGTTAACTAAGCAAAATCTTGTGAGGTTGATTTTTTTTAATGATTTTGTCACTTCCTTCCCTCCCATATCAGTAGTGTTCATTAGACTGACATTTAAATGGAGTGTTTGTATTGCATGGCCTGTTTTACTCTAAAGAAAGAGGATTCTTTTTTCTGCCATTTTCAAAATATATAAATCAAGGGTGGACTGTCTTAATTTCCAGTCTGTCCCTCTTTGGATTTTATGTGGGTTGTTTTTTATTTAGTCCTTAATAATATTCTATATAATAAAGCAGCTTATTAGCAAAATAATTATGATGTTCCCGCTTGTTTTTAAATACTTTCCTTGTTTTTTTAAGAAATACTATTTATAATTTGTTCTTTCAAGGTTGTTCAAACCTGACTTTTTAATTTTGTTAAAAAAAAGTCTGGATTTATCTTTTTCCTCTTCTTTGAGAGGAAATACTCTGTATGAGGGAGTGAAGGTCCTTAAAAATAAAAATATGTCCATTTTTATTATTTCCAAAGAAATTATTCTATCAGACTGGCAGTGTGCATGGCTGTGCATTTGTTTACTCCAAGGTTACAAAGTTTTGAAAGTCACATATCCAAGACACACAAAGCTTAGATAAGTATCTAATTGGGTATCAAGACCACCAAAGAAAATTGCTTAGAATTTGAGGTAATGAGATTGCAAAGTAAAATAGAATGTACCCAGGAGTGGGAAAAGCCTTTCCCTAGCATTTGCAAAGCGAGTAGAATTTTGAGTCTGAAGCGTGGCATCATTCTGACATCCTCCAGGGAAAATCTTTCATGAGAGTATTTTTGATTGATACATAAGCAACTCCTACAGACAGATATATGGAGACTTTGAAATGAATAATTTCTAAAATTTTGAATATGAACATGTATGTACATGTAAAAATACCTGCATTCAGTATGTGCCTTGAAATTTTTGACCAGCTGTGCTGAAGCATTTCAGAAGTTCCAGCTGTTAAAATTTTATAGCCCATTCTCAAACTTTCTTCCAGAAAATTTCCTTCTCTTCTCTGCTCCAGTCTTCCCAAGAGCTGTGCAGCTTGTGATCAATAGAGCCAGCAATGACTCCTTTCTTTCTAGATTTGTGCCAAAATAGCTGAGAGACCTAGTAGCTTCATTTGCAGAATCAGTGTTTGCTCAGGTAGCTCAGCCCTATTTTCAGCTTCATGGAAAAGGATTGCAAAGTTAGGAAGTGAGAATGTTTCTGTTCATCACCGTTTTGCATTAATCTTCTGGGTGACTTTAGACCAAATAAATTATTTTTTGTTTTCTCTGCTGCTTTATTACAGATCATTAAAAAACTCATAGAAAGAAAACAAGCTCAAATCCGAAAAGTTTATCCTGGCCTCTCTTGCTTCAAAGATGGAGTACGGCAGATTCCTATAGAGAGCATTCCTGGAATTAGTATGTATCCAACTCTTTTAATGTAGAACAGAAGCAGAATAGCCCAAGAAAGGTCCAAGACTAGAAATATTAATGTAGTCACATAGTTCTTTTTGATTAGAATGTAATTGTTTTGGTTTGCTGATTTGATTTCTGTGAAGATTGTTGTGCTTCCATTACAACTGCTGTCTTTGAGATTTCCCCAAGGCATCCCAGGCTGATCCTGTTTTCTGTACGTGTGTATAATTTTACTTATATATGATTGCTCTTTGATTTGTATCTTTGATTTGTAGGCAGCATTTTCCCTCTGGCACCATTTTAATGCACTGTACTCCTGAACAACAATGATTTCTGTGCTAGGCATGAACGTACAGGACAAAACAGAATTAAAAATAATTAAGTATCATATTTTGGGGGACTTTTTTTTGGTTATGCAATTTATTCATTGTCCCTGGGGAATCAGATAGGATAACTTTGTCATGATTATTCTTTACAGGGGTGGGTTGCAGTAAAATATGTATTGAATTATTGAAAAGAAATGTGTTTCATATAGAAATATGGTAGAATCTTTTCAGCAGTCTGGTGGAAGAATCATGTAGGAAATTAAATGGAGCTGTGGGCTAGATGGTTATGTTATTTATTAGGAGTAGCTTTTATTAAAACAAACCCATTTTACTGCAGTAGTGCTGAAATGGCTTTGAGTTGCAGTAACTCAGTTAATGTTTTGACCTACTGTAGTTCCTATATAATATCTCATGTTGTTGGTGTACAGGAGAGACTGGCTGGAAACCAAGCGGAAAAGAAAGAGGGTAAGTGCTACACAAACTAAAATGTTGAAGCAGTTGGGATATTCCTTTGAGAAAAGTCTTTAAACAACAATGTCACTTGATATTTCCTTCCATCCACTGGGAATCAAATAATCTACAAGAGATGAGTTCTTAAGTGGCTTTTTGGTGGTATTTTTTATTTTATTTTTTATTATGGGCAAGTGTGGTTTGGGTAGTGGGGTTCTTTTTTGAGGATTTTTGTTTGGGTTTGTTTGCTTGTTTTAAATTTTATTTCTTCCATAAAATGCTAGAAACTTTGGAGTTGCTTTTAGATAAGATGCAAATAGTAGGAACAAAGATAAGGGACTCAAACTAATCTTTTTGTATTTATATTTCCTTCAAGTAAGGAGTCCAAGGATCCAGATCAACTTTACAGCACGTTAAAAACCATCCTGCAGCAAGTCAAGGTGAGTGCTAGCTTTAGTTTACTTTCTGTAAAGATTTTTAAATGATTTCCAATATCTAGTTTCCATATTAGATACCTTACTTTTTTCTTTACCAAAGAGCCATCAAAGCG
Source organism: Agelaius phoeniceus (assembly GCF_051311805.1). Taxonomy (NCBI): domain Eukaryota; kingdom Metazoa; phylum Chordata; class Aves; order Passeriformes; family Icteridae; genus Agelaius; species Agelaius phoeniceus. The sequence goes on from NC_135265.1 coordinate 37,935,115, forward strand.
CTTGGCCCTTCATGGAACCCGTGAAGAGAACAGAAGCTCCTGGATATTATGAAGTTATAAGGTTTCCCATGGGTAATGCCATTAACATTTTTTAAGTAGAGTTTAAAAATCATTATAGCTGCAGACATAGCAGATAAAATTTAATCTGATTGTTTTATGGTAAAAGATATATGTTACTTGCAGCTGAATACCTTGCAGCTGTGAAGTGTCAAGAGTGTGATGCTGTCGTTTGAAATTGATGAGTGCTCTGTGACCTCTCTGAAACATGTGTGGTGTACCTATCTGAAATCTTAGTGTGCCCTAGAGAGCTCTAACAAACTCTTAAATGGTGCAATCAGCTGGAAGCTTTCAGGACTCAGCTGGTGTAGGTGAGTTGTAGGGATATGTTCCTGTGTGTGGTAACTGGTCACTGCAGATCCTACTCATAATGTTAAAAAACCTGAAGGCAAACTTTCAGGGACACCTGAGCATTTGAGTTGCTTTCAAATACAGATTTAAGATTTCTAAATCATATAGACAAAATATTTTCAAAGGTCACAGGGTTTTCTAAGTAAGTCTTAATACTTTGCTCCAATTTAAGTTTAGGAAAATGCTTCATGCAACTAATTTTAAGCTAACTTTTATCTTTCTCTTTTAGATCTGCCACAGTTTTCTGAGGTGTTACATTTATTTCTTTATTTATTTTTACTTCTAAGTAACGCAGCTATTGTTTGTGTAGGATTGCTTGCAAAGGGAAGTACACAACTGCTAATGTTTTTCTTTTGACTGCTTCTCTTATGACCCAGCTTTTTACTTCTGGGACACATAATTTCAATGATAATTCAGTGATACTCTAAAAGAATGCTTGAATTGTACTGCACCAGATTTAAAACTGAATTCTGGCACTCCTTCCTCATTTGTGCAATACTCACCTCTATCATTTTGATTACAGTTTCTGAACCCTTTAATATCATTAGAGAATGAAATACAGATTCATGGCAGGATATTAGCTATCAGTTTCTCAGAAAATAAAAGTATTTGTTCATGTTGCTTTGTGCATGGGCTCCAAGCCCATGTCTATCAAATTAGTTTAATTATTTTTTATATTCAAATTACCTTTCCCAAATAGCAGATGTACATATACTTTATAACCCAATTGCTGGCTTCCTGTACCCCCAACACAAATTTATTTTCTACCAATGAAGAAAAGGAATGTAAGTCCCTTTCTGTGGCAGAGTTTTCTCTGTCTGCTTTTCTGAGAGGTCTAGCTCAGAAATCTGTTTAATCTGAACAGTGGTTACAAACAACTTACCTAAGTTGTCAAACTCAAAGTAGGAATGTTCTCTGTCCTTTTCTTGTTCAGATGCATTACAGTAGAGGTAGGGGCAGCAGTTTACTTTGAGGATTGAGCTGAGGTCTTTGGTTTAGTTTTGCTTTTTTTTTTCAGCTAAGGAACCCAGCATGACTAAACTGTGCCTTGATTTGTGATAAATTCAGCTTTCTTTCTGCTCTCCCTGCCAGCAGGCTGATACTGTAAAAAGTTGTTCAGACAAGATAGAACAGTTGCCTTTATGTTTGTATACAGACTAAATGGTACAATTTTTGAGAGGTATGGCTGTAATTTTTTTTTACTACCTCTTAAGGTCAGTTCTCATGTAGAAATGCTTTTTTACCCTGTTTTAAGTGCTCTTCAGGTGCTGTATCAAGCAATATTCTTTGGGGTTTTTTTCCCCTTTTCATCTGCCATTCAAAAGCTGTATGGCTGAGTGACAGATGGAACCAAACTTTCACTGTGCTTAGAGGAGAACAGCTTAACTCTCTAGCCAGGCAACATTTGCTATAGGGTGAGCTGAACAGCCTTCTCAGCTGGGTGCTATAATTAGTCTATGGACATCTACTTTAGGTATAGGCACCTAAATTTCAGACTTAAAGGGAGCTGAATGAGCCTTTACTTTTGCAAAATATGGTGCAAAACTAGGGAGTGGCAAGTTCTGTACCATTAGAAAAAGTATTTGAGAGCATCCATTAAACTTTCCTTAAATAATCCCGTCTTGTCAATTTGAAAGGATTTCTTCTCCTTTAATAAATTCAAATTCCCCTCAAAAAAACCAAACCCACCCCCCAAAACCCCCCAAATCATTACCAAAACAAAAACACAACCATATTTTTAAATCTGAAGTTAAAAAGTTTAATTTCTTTGCATTGGAGGTCTTTGGTCTCTGGTGTCCTTGCAATACTCATTGACATTGTCTTCTTCATTTCCACTACTTCTGTTTCAGTTTCACAAAGGTGCTGCTGATGCCTGGCTCAAGCATTGCTAAAAACTAGTTAGAGCATCTGAGGTGAGAAAAGCCAAGGCATCCAGCACACCTCCCACTACTTCTATTCCTGTACTCACTCCTAGAACACTTGTAATGTAGACAGAATTTTTAAATGCTTGATGAGAATTACTGGGAAAGTGACTATGTGGAGAACACAGATGATTTACATATTTTATGGATGACTGATTTTAGTATAAAGGAGAACACTTCTTAAAGAATGTTCTGTAAGTAAATGTTTTGCATGATGCTCTGAAAGCAGGGGAGATCAGTTCTCACATGGTTCTTAAAAAGGATATAAAACTATAAACTCTGAAGAGGTAATAAAAATATATGTAGAGTGTAGAACAAATTTTATCTTTTTTTTCAAGGCTACAAATCCTGCTTGTAGTGTAGACCAGTGTATCTTCTCTGCTGTGTTTGCACAGCAGCAAGGATTTTAGTTTAACATACATGTTTTGTGATGTTTGAATTCTTTGCCCATATACCCCTAAGGCCTCCTCCAGCAGAGCTGAGAACAGGTTGTCTCAGGACAGTCAGAAGAGGATTAGGGACATCTACTAACCACAGAAAACTCAGAGCTCTAAGTATGAGAACAGAACAAAAAAGCTTTAATGTTTTAAAGAATGAAAAATAAACGCTACATAAATTAATCCTTACAGTGAGATATTGCTTAGTTCCAGCAGCTCAGTTACTTTTGAAACTAAAATACAGACCCTGCCTGAGTTGAAGGCAATTTCCATTCCAAATCCTAGCTTTGCCAGTTCATGTTAAATGGCAAATCAGTCTGAAGGGACACTGCACACAAAACGTATTTGAATCCAACGCTGTTAATCTATTTTTCTTCTGTGCAGATCTCAAAACAATGAGTGAGCGACTCAAGAACAGGTACTACGTGTCTAAGAAATTGTTCATGGCAGACTTGCAGCGAGTCTTTACAAACTGCAGAGAGTACAACCCCCCCGAGAGCGAATACTACAAATGTGCCAATATACTGGAGAAATTCTTCTACACAAAAATTAAAGAAGCTGGATTAATTGACAAGTGACACTGTCTTTTTTACAACCAAATAGTGTGCCTATGTTATGGACAGGGAAAGCCGTTCTATATCTGAGTTGTGGGACTTTTAAGAAACTTCTGTTTAATACTTAGCACTTTTAAAAACCCTTTTAGTTTTGCAAACATGTATTATACTGAAGTTACAAAAATTATTTTATTAAAATGCTTTATAATGTATTTAATTATGGAATATTTCTTTTGTGTGCCGATTACCTTATGTTCCTAATAAGTTTATCAGCTACAGCCTCAGAAACCCCACAAACATGGGGGAAGTTGCACATGTTTGGGAAGATGAAGAAAATTCCCAGACAACAGATGTTATAGCTCACCTAATGTTATAGCTTACCTAATGCAGTACCTATTTGATAAAGTTTTATTATTTTTTCCAGTAAAAAAGAAAATTGTAAGGGAAAACAACAGGTGTGGGGGGGTTCTGAAACACTTGTTTCTTTGTAGAATCTTTTTATAAGATATTATTTTTTAAAAGAAACACTCAGCTGGTTGAGAAGCTGTGAGAGAAGAGCAGTCAGTTCTGAAAAAGGGCTGCCTGTGATCTTTGATAGATGCAAGTTTTTCTATTCATTTTCAGTTTTGATAAATATTTTACCTGCAAATTGTAATCTCATAACCACTCTTTAAAAAAAAAAAAAAGAAAAAAAGAAAAAAAAAATCTGGCTAGATGTGCAATGTCATAGTGACTTGGCTTATGCAGGACATAAGTACCCAAAATAACTTTAGAGACTACTTTGCATCTACTAGACAATTTTAATTGGCTCAGTAGAGTTAAGGTTTTATCCACTTCATGATCCACCCTACTTACTACTCCTCACTGCTAAATTCTTTAGGTTGTTCAGCAGAAATAAGACTATTGTACACAAAGGAAGACAACATAGGACAGCTTCAAGCTTAGATACTTGGCTCTGTGGTAAACTGGATTTTCTACCAAGCTTTATTGTAAATGCATATTAACTGTGATTATTTAGACCCAGAAACATATTAACATTATACAACTCTTAGTATACCTTCCAAAGGAACACACACTCATATATACATAAAATATACATAAAATATATATACATTTTGCTGCTTACACTACAGTTAAGAGGTACACTTAAATTCTTAATGGAGATCAGTACAGGCCAAAAAGCTGTCCCTTGACATTTTCTAATTAGAGTTTGTAAATTATAACTGCTTTTGTGAAAAACAGATTAAACTTTCATTCTTCGTGTTTTATATTTACAGATGTTATACTGGTAAAATTCAAGTTATGAGACAGAGAAAACCAATCCTGTGCTGTGTCAAAGAATCTATTCCTGCAAAATGCCTGTGCAATGTTAGATCACAGATCAATTCAGCAAGGAGATGTCAAGAACTATCTAGAAGTAGTAAATGTGGTACCCAAGGTATTCAAAATGTAAATGCTGGACTTGCCATTGTGTTTTGTATGAATTTAGTCTGACCTACATTGGGATCTATAACAAAGGTACAGTGAGTACTTTTTCTTTAATAGCCAGAACAGGATACTATAAACCTGTTTGGTAGATTGGGCCTACAGATGCACCTGTTAAGCTTGGTAACCTGTGAATTTTTGTTATTTTCAGAGTAGATTTTCTTATCGTCTTTCAATCAGATTGTCTCTTCTATATTGAAACGTGTTTTCTAATTTAAGAATTAATATTTTCATAGATACTGTGCAATAAAGTTATGGTAGGATATGTGGTTTTGCAAATGCTTTAACAGCTGATGAACTTTACATTTGTCAAATTAATATATTGTACTGGTACAGAATAGTTTTAAATTATATATGTACAAAACCCTACCGATTTTGGTCTCTGTTTTTTCATTACTTGGTACTTCAATTCATCACTTCAATTTTTAAAGCTTGCTCAGTCCAGTAAGAAAAAAGCTACCCAGGCCCACCACACCTGCTTTGGGCTGCTCTACTATCACCCTGCTCTTTTTCCTCTCCCTGCTATAACAGCTGTTGCAGATTTGTTTCCTGAAAAAGCACTTGAGGTTCACAGAACACCCTCAAGGATCATTAAGTGCACCTCTAATGTGAATGGCTGATACAGGGATAGGACCCACAACCTTGGCATTATTAGGATGAGTTCAACTACTCTGCTTAAGTTCCTCTAGTCCTAGAATTCCAGACTGTGGAAATCCAAAGACTGTGTTGTGAACAACTGTTTTCAAATGCTCAGTAGCAGAAGCTAGTATTAGTATTATTGAGAGCCATGGAAAAAGTTACAAATAAAACAGTAAGTAATAGTTTTATTAGTGAAAGGGAGAGATCTTGCACCTATTGAAGTGGGACAGGCAGATTTATAAAACAAAGGAAGAGCATGTAGTTTTTGTGTTTTCCCATTAGGTGTTTAAAATGAAGCTTTCATTTGGGTATTTACAAACCTATTAATACTTAAGCGTCTCAAGCAAAGTGAAAGTAGTTTGAGTGGTAGAAAGTTGAGAACACTGTTGTCCTCATATGCAGCCTAGTGTGGCACCAAATAGCACAAGCTCAAATGTGCCATCCTTCCTCTGGGAAAGGCACTGGGCAAAGCAGGGACAAAATTATTATTAACTGTTATGAATGTCCCACAACAGTCGGGATCCAAGTGGAACCTACTTCACTAACCTTTACAAAAAAATTGCTTTGTTTCTGTCTGGTTGATGCTAACTTGCAGCAATGCTGGACCTACTAAGCCTAAATTGCCGCATTTGAGAGCTGCAGCTACAGAATCAAATTGCAGGTGCAGAGTTGCTTCTAAACAGTGCTTATGCCACCACATAAGATGAGCACAGAATACACAGGCCTGTTATGCCCACTCCTGACATTAGTGCCCTTGGAGCAACTATGGAAACTGCCAAAAGAACACCAATTCACTCAGAGCTGTTTCAAAAGACTAAGATGTTTATTATAAGATTCTACATGAAACTACAGCCATCACATAAACAAGATCTGTACAAACACAGTTATCAAAAATACTTGCTGCTCAAAACATTTTAAGTGCCTGAAGTTCACCCATACAATGACATTCACCATCTTATCCATCAGAGATTTCTCATAGACTCCCAGATCCGGTCAAAAGGAGCTTGAATAGAATCACTTCAGTTATAAAAGTAATCAATCTGTATCATTAAAAATAAGTCACTAGAATAAATCCAGGCCCCCTTAATCTGATGTCCTTAACGCTAGACACACAAATATTTACATATTTATATAACATACTGTGCAACAAAATACTTCATCCAGGAAATGACTTTCTTCATGGCAGAAGCATGGTTTTGCTGGGAATCTCAAGGACAACTAACCAATTTCTCATTGGATATTTTCATAGAATCTTTCTTGCGAGAATGTCGCTTAGCATCTTTTTTCAGCTTGAAAATTGGAGAACACAGGAACTTTGTATCTGTAAATGGATCTCCTCTCCTGAGTTTCCTGTTTGGAAGAAAAAAAAAAAAAGGCAAAATTAGTTCTGTTCCCTACATCACTCAAAACAATAACTTTTAGCTAGTAAGCTCCATTTCACACAAACTAGGCTGTATTATTAACTTTAGAATTTGAGTACTTTAAGCTCTTTTTTTAAAGTCTTGTTTTCAAGAACTAAATAAGCTTTTCAAATCCTCTGTTGGATGGAACATCATGAACTTCATGTCAAACTGAAAAGTCAAGACACCTACCCTACAATACTCGGTTCTTTGTAGTTCACAGTAACACTACAGCTTCGCCGCTTGTGTTTTGGGGACTGAGGTCCTTCACCTTCAGGGACAATTTCTGCATCCCCAGTGCTGGGGAGCACTGCAGCTGTATTGGTAACATCACAGAGATGCCCACGAGATGGCTCAGAAGGCTGCTCTGTGAAGAAATTAGGCACAGTTCAGTTCATTCAGATAAGCAAGCTTTAAAGAAAATCTAACCGTTCTTAAAACACTACTCTTTTAGTTGCTATTAAAAAAAAAAAGGCAACTTAAAACAATAAAGCCTAAATCTCCTAAACAATGTTATCTTTCAAGAAAACAAAACCAATTACAGAACACTTTCTGTACTTACTAATAGACTTATCACTTGATTTGTTTTCAGTCTCTTCTTCATGACAGAGCTTCTGCTCACGCTGTGCCAAACATCTTTTAGACCTTGGCCTTGGATGGATTGGTGACATAGGGCTCTCATCCACCAAACTTCGCCTTTTCTTTGATTTACTCTTGTAAGGCTCATAGAGGCTGTCATCTGAGTCCCCTGCAGTACTGCTTGACTCAATGGTATTGGTTTCAGCTGAATCTTCTTCATCCTCCACTTCAGTATCACTGTTGTTCACCTTGTTTTGTCGAAAAGGTGTAAGATGGACACTCTCTTCCAAATGAAAGTCATAAGCATCACTGATGCCACCCAAGAAATTCTGCTTTTCTTTAGAAGCCTCTTTACCCAATTTTCCTGGTCTTTGTTGGGAAGTAAGTGGCCATTCCAGTTTTCCTTTCTGATGCTTTTCTTTCCTTCGTTGAGGGTTTTCTCTGCTTTTACACTCTGGTTGTTTAAGATCAGAATTACGTTTCAATTTGAACTGTGCAGTTTCAGAAGTTTTCTGCTTCAATGCCAGTTCTGAATCAACTTTGCTTTCATTCAAGTGAGGAACAGCTGCATTTATATTTTCTGTAGCACACTTCTCTAGACTTTCCTCAAGCCTAATTTCATCCTGTTCAGAAAGTTCTTTTACTGAATCAGGTGCTTCTAAATGGTCCAAGACACCAGTACAAATTACATCATGGTTCCTCATCGTCGAAAAGTGACGTCTGGTGGATACACTTTTTGGTAACACACTACCAAATCCAAACTTTACACTTGAAGAAACATTTTCCAGCTCTGGCTCTGTGTTGTTCAGATGAAAATCAGATGGCTGCCCTTATAATTGAAGGGAAAATGTCATATTAAAGGCAAACAGAAAAATCATGTTAAGATGTGCAAAAATTCTGAACCTGTCAAAAATTCAGACTATTCTTTGGGTTTTCTCCACAGATTTTTATAATCTAGGATTTGGCAATTGAGATAAGCTCTGCTTAATATAGCTTCCATGCAGAAAGCAGTTAAGTAATATAACACTGGCATTTTCCTCTAAACTGTTCCTTTTGGAAAGGTTATTTACAGATCATTTATTTTCCTGAGTATTTTGCTTTGTTAACAAGTTTTTATTGATTTCATAAATGCCAATGACTGTATAAAGGCAATTTTACTTGGTTGAACTGTTTGATAGATAATGAAACTGGATGTAGCTATAGAGAAGATAAAGCAGTTTTAAATTCCTCCCCATTTTGCTGGACATCTCCATTTAAACATTTTAGCAGTGGACAGCATTAGTATTTGCCCTTTATGACAAGAAGCAGAAAGTTACTTGTCAGTTCCTTTAAAAGCAGCAATGTTTTAAACTTGTACTCACACATTGTTTTCCTAATTCAAAAATAGAGCAACATCTGATACTTTGATTTAGTTACCTTCACTTGGAATTATTTTGGTAAAGGAAATGTCACTTTCAGATTCCACACAGATCTTTGACAAAGAATTTCTGTCACCACCAGCTTCCATCCCACTTGGAAGTACAGGACCATCTTCTAGAACACACTTTAGAGGTTCTCTAGAGAAAAATACCAAAGGTAGTATTTACTGAACAGCAGTAGATTTTAACACAAAGAACAGTTTTCATTACACTGGGTTACTTCCTTTTTTCCAGTCAGAAAATTAAACTTCCTGTAACAGATTTTTCCAAAGATAGACAGGCACTAATCAATGATACTTACATTGAATGTGTTAGTCCTGTGACACTGCAACTGTTTCCAGGACCTGAAGAAAGCACTCTTTGATTCTGTCAACAAAATCTTACTGTGATTATATGGCTGAAACAATTTTGCACCATCAACAAATTTTAGACAATAGCCAAGTTACCCCAAAAGCACCAAAGAATACCTTGACTCTCTGTCTAGCTAATACCAAGTGCCGTGGGTGTTAGCCAGCCACCTTCTCAGCCTCTGCACATCAGCACATTCATCCCCAGCTCAATCCTACAGCAAGCAGACAGGGGAAGGAACTGTGCCTCAGAAAATCAGGGTGCTCCAACCACTGCCTAGCAGAGCCTCAGTCCCACTTATAACTTATTGACACACCCCCACAGTGTGCACCCCGGGATACTGGGAACTGTGGACTAGTCCTTGCTCTGAACTAGGGCTCAGATCTAAATGTCTACGTGCAGCTATAGTGGAAGAAGTGAAAGCAATCAGAAACAGAAGTCCTGCTCCTCAAGACAAAAAGGCACTTACTACATCTATGGAACACAAGTTCTTTGCTGGGCCAAGGAGAGTGACTGAGTCCAGTAAATTCTGAGAGACTTTGGAAATTATCTCATTCAAGGCCGACAGTCGGTTCTAATGGACAAAGGAAGAACAGTAACACTGTTACTATCATACTCTAGTATTAACTACAAACTTATCAGCATTATAACTAAAATCTGAAGAAACCTCCATCAGGTGCCTTCACGTGTGATAAGCTCCCTACAAAATTCACAGAAGATAGAATAAACATAAAATCTTAATTAACAAAAATGAAAGTCTTTCTTATTTTAGGTAAATAAGAAAGAGTAGTGAGAAAAAAATTCATTACTATGTGTCAAGGTACCTGAACCAGCATACCAAATTAGGTGAAAAAAATCCCCATTGAACATACTGAGTTCATGTTTTATGAAACATTTAAGATCATAAAAATATCTGTCAATGGATTGGTACAGATTCTGATGTTCAGCTTCACCAGCTCATATAGTTATTATTACAAATACCTCCACATGTCCTTGTTCTTGCTGGAACCTATGATTTCTTTGCAAGTCAAACATTTGAGCCTTCAAAATGTGATACTCTTTCCTTAGCTGAAGAATGGTAGCTTCAGCTTCCCTCAGTTTGAGCTTGTGTTCTTGCAAGGACAGAGCCAAATCTCTGTTGTTTGCTTGAATGACCTTCAATTTGTTGGAGGTGTTGTCTGCAACAGAACAGTGAGTGTTTCAAATGGGATTGAAAAGAAAACAAATAAATTATAAGTCCTAAGACATTTAAGCATCTTACTTGCTCTTTTGGCCTTTACGGTGGAGAACTGGGTAGTTTTACCCAGCCTTAACCATTTCTGAGTTCTTTTCTCTCTCATACGTTGTTTTATATCACTCAGACTGTCTTTGAAGGACTTTCTCGAGGATTCTGCCATCTTCTACCTTTAAAAGTAGAGAGTGTGAGGAACCCACGAAGCTGGGGTTGCACCACGCACCCCCGACGCCAAAAGAAAAGGCACAGGGAGAGACGAGTGAAGTTCGGGGCAGTTTTAAGCGGAGGAACACACGCAACAAAGCCCCACAGCCAGGAAATGACAGGCAGCTCTGGCCATTCTCACCGAGGCTGCTGTCCCGACCGCGCGGAGGCTGAACTGCAAAACGCTCGGTGCCCGCGGCAGGGCCGGGCAGGGCTTTAAACACCGGCGCCGGAGCCAAGAGCTCGCCTGGTGTGTCCCGAGGCGCCGGCAGCCGGCCCCAGCTCCTCTAAGTGCAGGCACAGCGTCCCAGCACCCAGCACGGCCGGCCGTACCTCCTCGGAAGGGCGAGCGCAGAGCGAAGCCTTTCCCCCCGACCGGCTGCGGCCGCCCGAGCCCCCCGGCGGAGGCGGGAGGGCCCGCACGGATCCGGGAGCAGCAGCGGCCTGGATTTTTCCCTCGTCCCGCAGCTCGGTGCTCCCCCTTCCGCGCACGTCCAGCTCCTCTCTCTCCCCGCGGCCCGGCTGTACCTGGCTGTGCCCTGTGCCCCGCTCGGCCCCCGGGACGCCAGGAGCGCCCGCTCGGCCCCGCGGGGCGGCACCACCCACGCCCGCCACTACCGCCACGCGCCGTTCAAACGTCGCCGCCGCCGCCTCCCATTGGTGCGCCCCGAGCCTTACGTCACGCTGCGAGCGCCGCGCGCACCCGCGGCTGGCCCCGCCCACCTCCGGCACCGCCTCAGTAACGGCGGGGCGGACAGCTGAGGGTTAAACGGCAGGGCCCGGGCATTAAACTCCTTAATTTAACTCCTTAACTCCTTAATTTAACTCCTTAATTTGTGGTGCTTTATTACCTGTGGCCGCTTCTTACACCAGTAGCAGCATGAGCCTTTCACACTTTGGAGCTGCGCTGTGAGAGTTACCCACGAAAGAGTTACCCAGGCTGTGAAGCGTAGGACAAGCGCGAGAGGAAAGCCAGTGTCTTTATAAACGATTTGAAGGGTGAAGGTGTGGGTGTTAAAGTCTCTGAAATGAGTGTTGGTGTCTCTAACTTTGGCAGCAGGTTTGTTGCAGAGCCCAGGCAGCTTGGCTTGTGAAACAGACAAGCACAAGCCTAGGTTTCTGAACTTTGGGGTAAAATAGTAGGTTCAAGGGGGGAATATATGGCAGGTGGATCGGGAGGGCTGTACCTTCCCAGTGCTTCAGCGATGGGCAAAAGAAGAGGCCAACATGCGGCCGGGAGTTCAGGATAAAAGGAGGCTGTCCGTCCCCCCCCCCAAAACCTCAGGAGAGAAAACCCTGCATCTGTGTGTCCCAGTGGACGCTCTCTTTATTAGAATAAAGTTACAGGACTCCTCTGTCTCCTTTTTGGACATAAACCTCTCTGGCATTTGTGGATTTTCCTGACAAGCGTGAGGGAACTTGCACCTTCTGTGTGCTTATACACATCTTTACCACGGCGTGCTGAACCTTGATTAACCACTGAGAGAAATGGGAGGAAAAAAAAATCAGTGAAATGATGTCTTGTTAACAGAATAAATGGTATTCTTGATTCTGTTAAATCAGCATTTCATAGCTGCTACACTTTTTCTTGGTCTTACAGCTATTCCTGATTTCCTGGTTTTATTCATTACAGCTTGGATATGTTGTGGCAATCTGATTTCAAACTTGAAAAATTCTCGTGGATCATGACAGAAACCGTGATGTGTGTGCTTTTGTCCTTTCCCACTCCTTGCAAAGTCATGTAATTTTTCCAGTTCAGCCTTGAAGGCCTCATCTATGTAGTTTTACAGTAGTATAAATGAATATTTAACTTATTCTCCTACTTTATCAATAGATAGCGTTAAAGTTGGTGTTGCATTCCTGTTAGCAAAGAAGTTGTCCTGCAAGCCCAGCCCTGGATGCAGTGTGACAATTCCCCTTGGAGACATAAGATCGTGTAAAAAAACCATATTTTCTTTAGGATTGAGCATGAAAAATTATGAGCAATTTACACACATTATAGACCCACTTACTTACCAGTAACACACAAAACTACAGCAACCTACAATCTTAGTGTCTCATTACATGTTGTTTTCTTTTTTCTCATCTGCTTGATGAACCTGAGTAACAACAACCCACCCATCCTTCCAGCCCCAAAAAACTCTCCCCAAACAAAACCTCACAGGCCTGGGGGAAGAAGAAAATAAATGTTTTTAAAAATCCAACCAAGCAACCAAAAAACCCCCAAACCACCTCCGTTTCCCTTCCCCTCTCTCCCTCCCCTGCCAAACCAGAAGAAAAATAGAGGCATACTGGACATTAAGAACTACATAGTCTGTAGAAATGCTGGTTTTCTGCTATTGTATGATTAGCTCCACATCCCCCTCCCTCAGGCCTCTCACTGTGTTAAAGGCCATGATTGGGCATGCTCCTCCACTCAGCTGTAGCAAACAGTGTCACTTGGAGCCTTGCAAATCTGTCTCTGAACATAGATGAAACTATCTGGTTGAATTCAGCTTCTGGGGGCTTGGAGGTTGTTTTTCGTGTTTTGGTTTTTTGTTTTTTTTTTTTTCCAGCCAGGCACAACTATTTTAACCCAAAGCAATACCTTTCCCTACAAACTTTGTCTTGCTTAAAGGCAGCAGGTGTTTTGCATTTAGCCAAGTAGCAATTGATAGCTCCCAGCAGTGCTGGTAAGGTCTTTTATCCATTAGTCATTTATTAGTTTGACACAAACACACTGATTGTGATTAAATGAACCCTGTTTTAATGAAAAAATAATGCTTTCCTCATTATTATCTAAGTGCTACTCTTTATTAATTTTTTTTTGTTCTGAATACACTTATATCACTTTTTTCCCATTCTATTGTTTCCATCAATTTTGTTACAGCTCTTTCAGAAACACTTTGGAATCTTTCTGCAGATTATCTTTTATTTCCTGTATTTGAATTTCTATATCCTGATAATCACATTTTCACTGGTACTGAGGTGTGCTCCTTTGTGTCTCATCTCTATAGCCAGTTTTGTTTCTATTAGATTATTTGCAGGCTACACCCTGTGTATGTATCATTTTACATATTTATAGCGGAGGATTCCAAGTAGTGAATTTTTCTAGCTCAACTGAATCTTTGCTGTAAGCAATTTCACGTTTTCCTCCATAAAGATTGATGCTGTCATTGCTGCCAGAGTTGCTGTGGATTATTAGTTTATTTCTAGTGGGTGTACTCATGTGGCAAAACAGCTGCTGCAACTGCAATTGCAGTATGGAAAGATTTGCTCTCATCTTAGATTTATTATCTTGTATTACAAGGCAAGAGTTACTTCATATAATGACAGCAAATTACAGGAATCAGAGCCATGATTCTGGGAGCATTCTGGATACTACTTATCAGAGCTGCCTGAGTGTGATGTTACATGGTGATGTCCAATACATTATTTTAGGCCTCAAAGATTTTTAGAAAGTTGTTTTTCCCAACTAAGCAAAAAATCAGATATTAAATATCCTGTGCAGATTTAAGTAAGTTACTTCTATTGCTACCAAAACCAATGTCTTCAAATAAATGGAATTTTAACTTTTTGAGTGAATGCTTATGAGAGGCATTGATAATCCAGTACTTGATGAAAAATATTTTTAAAACTCTTACTGGTTTCAATAACAGGATGAAGTGTATGGCTCTATAAGAACAGATGTTTAGACTTGCTGTATTTAGTTTTTCACTCATTTTTGATGACCACTAGTAGGGCACAGAAGAGCAGCCATGATATGGTGACTGATGGTAGGCTTTTGTTGATGCAGGCAGCTGGGTAACCTCCAGATACCCAGCTTAAATACCCCACCCATCTTTTCAGCTGCTCCAAGTCCAAGCCTGCATCAGACAACCACAGTGGTGGTGTTGGTACTATCTGGTGTTAACCATCACAGTTGCTGAGTTAGGATGGTAGATATGACTCATATTTTACTACCTCTACCACAAAGAGGTACAGAGCTGGAAATCACAATGTATGGAATGCAGTGCATACTGTGTGGACAAAAGGAAAGGTGTATACAATGTACTGTTATGTGTAGTACCAAATTAATGAATCCTGCAAGTGTCCTGTTAGAGGACATCCTTAGAAGTGGCTCTTCCACACCAGCAGTATTTCCTTCCCTTAGCAGAGAAGAGAGACTGATTAGTGAAACACAGGGCTGTCTTGCTAAACCCCCTGTCTGGGGTTTAGGAAGATCATTTATGTCTTGCTGAGTCAGCTCTGTTCTCATTTGCTGTGACATACACACTGATGCTGCCTTGCAGTGCTTGGCCATTGGATGGCTCGTTTGTGAGCTGCCTTGAAACTGTTCAGGTCTGATCAGCTTGGAGTAGGATGTTTGTAGCTATTATGCTCTTGGAAGTATCATGACAAGAGTCTAAGAATATTTGATGTGTGAGAACTGCGAGATGCTGATGCACACTCTTCTTCCTGAAAGCAGAAAAGCAGCAAATGTTTTTTGAAGAAGCTGGCACAGACATATTTGAGTAAATAAGGTGTACTAGTCTGAGCAAGTTTGGCTGAAAATCCTGTAGAAATAATGACCTGAAAAGATTTTGACAACCGGATAATTGATATTTGTCCTTCAGCAAGGTTAAAAAGAGCTGTGAGCATTTTTGGGGTGTCATTTTTTTAATATATGTCCCTATGTGCTATTTCTTTCACGTTTCAGAAAGATATATCAAATTAGAGCCATAAGTTGCTAAAGTTGAGACCATTGCTATTTTGGAATATGTTTACATTCTCTATTCTAAGTTATCCATAACCACTTTCTAATTACAATGCTAATTTTTTTCTTTCTCAAAATTAACTTTGATCTACTTACAAGCAAAACCACAAATATAAGAGGAAAAGAAGCCTGAGTTAATTGAAGCATGAGGCAACATGAGTTTCATTAAGCTAAAATTAATTAGCTATAAATCAGCATTCCTACATTAGTTGTATCAGTGTCTTTTTGATGTAAATATGTATTCTAAATTGTTCTAAATGCATATATATACATAAATCTTTGTGTTCTAACTTATTCTAAAATGTTTTTAATTATTAATCAGTTTAATGTAAGTAAGAAAGTGAAAGATTAATAAGTATCTTTATCTGTTTATGAGAAATAGTCCATTGACAAAAACATATGCAGTGGTAATTATATGCATCAGATACAGCTGTGTCTTCCACTTTAGACACACTGAGTTATATATGACTGAGTTGCCACCAAATCTTTCCTTTCAACGCCAGGGAAAATCCAGAATCCCAAAAGAATGTCTTAATCCATAGCAGTATGCAATATAAGTGCCAATCTGAAATCTTGAAACTAAATGGTCTAATGAGCAAAGAGGAATAATGTGTCAAAAGTGTAAATTAAATGTTAAACATTTTCTCAACATTTCTGTTGAGTACCTTAATTTATCATTGTACCACCTGTCAGTAGACCAGAACCCTGACTTTCTCCAGTGCACAGCAGTTCCAGTGCATGCAGTCAGAAGCAACCTCCTCCCCCTCAAATTTTCTATCCCCAAGTCTCCTACTAACCTCTGTCTCACACTATTGAAATGAAGCGTAGCACTGCTTCAAGGTTACCAAGCAGTAAACTTTTTTCTTTTTAAGCTTTGAAGGTTTGGTTTTTTTTTAGTTTTTTTTTAAAGTTTGGGGTTTTTTTTTGAGCCACTGAATATTTACTGACAAAACTATTTATTCCTTCTACTGTTTGTACAAATATGTGGCTTTCCACCAGTTATTACCCAGTTTGTCCTATTTCCTGGTAGTAGAACATGCCACCAGTAGCATAAAGAGACAAAGGCAAAAATTACCTACATAGTGGATCTTGATGATAATAATGATGATTATGATGATGATGATTCTGTCAGGCATAATGGAATGAAACTCATTCATGGATACAAGAATATGTTTTAGTGTAGCTTTTCTTAATGCTAATATACCTGCCATAATCTGAGAGATGAATATTAATCATATGATAATAAGTGCAGAAGTCCTGGATCCTGATGGAACAGAGTGCCACCAGCTTCCTACTCTTGCATACCTTCTCTCTCTAGGTGCTGTGGTGTCAGTGGAGAGGGTGTTGATTTTCATGGGTAAACCTGGGGTTAAAGCTGACCTTTCTCTTTAAACACAAGTACTCTTATAAGCACACATTACATACAAGTATTTATTTGAGGCCCTGTAGTAGTATGTGCAATCCTTACTGGCTCCTAAAGTCACTGGTAAAACATGGTGAAAGACAGAGGTCTGAAGAAATTAGCAGCATTTGGCATGTACATTGGCTGGGACACACTGGTACTGGGTAGGGAAAAAAAATGTCTTGACAGCCAGCATTTCCTCTAGAACAGAATATTCAGTTAAGGAGGATTTTTATGAAGTGTGGAAAGGCAATTTTCCTTCCTGCTGGGGTTGCATTGCTGCAGTCAGCTCTCTGAGGTTTGGGTCATGGGTGAATGACTTTCAAAGAGCTAATCATTGTTCATAGGTAGGAGACAGAGATATAGATTGACACTTTGTTCTCTCAGAAGAGGTCCTGCACAAACACTTTTTACTGACTTCAATCCACCACAGAGAACAAGACATGGTAGACAGGGGAAGATAGGTTATAATAAGTTATGAAACCTGACAGCCAAGGATAGACAAAGAAGCAAACACCATTGCCCCTCAGTACTCCATTTGGTTCTGCTCTAGGTATGTTGCCCACATTAAAATAAGCAGGATTGCTTTATTATTTAAATGCTTTGTGGGAAATGCTGTGGGTAACACCAGACAGAAAACAAAGGCAAAAAAACGAGTGGTCAGTTCCGAAATAAAGCAATACCCTGCAACCATCATTCCGTGCTTCTGTTGATAACAGATCCACTCACACTGAGGCTGCAGTTTCTTTTGAAGAAATGAGGGTTTGGATGAAAAACACTCATGAGGATCAACTGAAATCATAATTGTATGGACAAAATGACATAACATTTGACATTAAAATGTCTTCTAAGGTTTGAGGTTGTTTTCTTTCTGTAGCTTAGCTTGTCACTAACATCCTGATGTTTACTTCAGCAGTTGAAGCAGATCTGTCACCAGCAAAACCTATAAGTGGCATGACAGTGGAAAAGAGATATGGAAAGACAGCTGAACTGCTGCAGATGTGAACTTCAAACATTACAAGATTTTTGACTGACAGAAAAGTGGAACAGAGGCAGAATTCTCCAAGGTCTGTTATCTTTGCACTTCTCTCTCCTTGTGTTCCTCTGTATCTTGGTACTTTTTATCATTCTATTATCGTGCTTTGCAACTGTACTGTAGTGTCCAGTGTTACAGCTTTTTATTCCCACAATTTCATCTGGTTTTCTGTCCTTTCAGAATATTTTCTCTCAGTTTTATTGGAGAAATCAGAATAAAAAGATATGATATTTTTTATTTATAGACAGATACAATAGGCATGGTGAGAACTAGAGATTGTATTGAGAAAGAGGAAGCAAAAAAACCACTATGTTGAAAAAGACTGTTTTAATGGATGTTCCATGGTTCTTTTAGTTTATTTTGTGTAATTCAAATATTTAAAAATTTTAGAGCATTTGAAAAATTAGATACTGTGACGAAATTTCTTTCAATCTGAACTATTTAAATCAATAGAGATAGAGCACAGCATTTGTCACGATTGTAAATAATAAATGAAAAATACTGGAATATTACTGAAAAAAGTAATTAAATTATTATATCACAAATTTTAATGCAATCAATGTGTTCCCAGAAAGTGTTTCACTGTAGTTAAGCCAACAATTTCTAAAATAAAAGGTTGGAAGGAGATCTAATAAAAAACTTCAAAATTCTTTAGTACAAAGCAGTTTTATAGAAATTTCATGAGATAAATTAGATTGAAGTAATTGTTTACCAAGAAGTAAGCACAAATCTGAACAGAGTTCCTTAAATGGCAGTTTGCTATGCAGATGCTGTAGAGAAAATGAAATTGCAGACATGGAGCCCACTCAACATGCAGTCACATTCCTACACATCTCTTCTACCATTTTTGTGTTGGAAACTAGATGTAGACTGTTGCAGAAGATTCTCTGAGTTCCTCTTATATACATTTAAATAAAGCTACTTATTTCTGGCTTTCCTAGTTTAATTCCTACAGGTACTATTGCACCTGCATCAGATACACTGGCTGCTGCCCCAGTCAGCAAGGAAATAAACACACACACACACACACACACACACACACAGATACTACTGATCAGCTTAGGCCAGCTAAGAAGTAATGGCTAACCCTAGACCTCTCTTTTTAATGTTTTTTTAAAGAGGTCTAGAAACACAGAAGTTCTAGAAATAGGAGGAAAATACTGCTATGCATAAAATAGTAGCTCAATGTGCACACCATATTTCATCTGATTGCCTGTAGACTGAAAAACCACATATTACCCAGCTGCAAACCCATTTTAATTCTGTTATTTTTATATAATTTGTCAGACTGTGCATTATTTGATAGCAAAGAGGCTTAGGTCTTAGTGAATGGTTTTCTGTAGTCAACTGGAGTACTTACTAGTGAACAAGGAATGAGGGAGTCTGCAGTTTCCATAATTCTTTTGCTAAAAATGTTTTCATGTGTCTGCCTTAGTACTGGCTTATTGTAGTTTATCTGTTGCCTGTTGAAAACTCACTTGGGCTTTTTATTAATCCTGAAATCTTACGCCAAAGTACAATTTAAAATCAGAATTACCAGATATTTCAACTAAGCATTTATTTTCTTCAGTTCAGCCTTCAGCACAGATTTTACTAAGATCTTCACTTACTTTTAATTTGTATTGTATTCTACCTGCTTATTGCTCTCTACTTCCTGATTAAGCTGCTGTTTGCTGAACAGTCGGTTTACAGTTTGGGATAACTGTGATTTTTAACTGTGGAATGGATGACTTCATATGGGCCAGTGGAATTTGGTGTTGCTAGCTTTTGTTAGAGACAATAACACTGACACTAATTGTTCAGGATTCCAAAGATTGCATTTCTCTCTAATTGATACTGAAGTCTATAAGTCATAAAGGTCTGCAATTTCAAAGAAATAAAGTCCTAGAAAAAAACCCCAAGATTTTTATTTGCCCCTGATCTTCAGCATGAAGAATACATGTAATTCTGTAATTCCCCCCTCCCCGCCCCCATAAGGTGCAGTGTCAGACTAACAAGAAATCAAAGAAATCAAAGCAAAAACCTAGCTTTTAGAAGCATCTCAATGTGTTCTTCTAAAGGAGTCAGTTCAGATCCAGAGGTGATTCTCCTTGCTGTTTTATTCACACCCCCTGCCCTTTCTCAGAATAACACCGGGATCTGGGACACTAGCAGCTTCTATTGGTCTGCAAGGTTGTCTGTTCCCTCCTGTGACAAGATGCAGAGTGGAATACAGCTTTGATGTGAAATGCCTCAGGCTTTCATCTTATAATGAGCTTCCCCAAAAGATCCAAACAATTCTAGGCTAAAAAAAGCTAAACTTTATTTAAATAAATAGTTGCATTTCTACTTTTTTTTATATAAAGAACTCTTTAGGCAACTTGAGGTGACACACACAGAAAAAAGATTTATGCACTGTTCTCTTCTTGTCCACTTTCACTGCAGACAGACCCTAGGTTTGAGCTGCTGGGTGCCCAAATTTCTGTGTAGTCCAGTTTGCAATCACTTTCCAGTCTTTCTAGAGCCAGACTGTTCATTCTTGTAAATGTCCTGTCTATTTCTTCTTGTGGTACCCTCTGGTTTTCTCTCCCTTGAGCATGCTGAGTTACCTCCTGTTCCATGGTGCAGGCTTCCTCCTCAACCAGTCTTTTCAAAGGAACAGAACACATAACTGAGAACACACAAATTAAATAAACACTGCATTATTGTATAGCTATGAACAATGGCAGAGACAATGATAATCCAAAGATATTAATATATATTAATTTATAATAGTTTGTATGCGTGTATGTGTACATCCATGGGCATTGGGTTATGATTCTTACCAATAGCTGTCAGCCCCTTGCATTGGTTTTTCTGTTAAGAATTAATCAAAGTAAAACTCTGAGTTTGCTCAGCCTTTTCATAGTCTTCCTCAACAAAAAGAACTACTGCATGTAACAATGATGATAAAGGAAATCCTGCTGTTTATGGTAAAATTTACAATTGATTAACAGTGATATTTAAAACCTTTCAACTGCATCATGGTAGTTTCAAATTTCAGCAGAGATACTTTTTCATGCCCCTGTCAGCTTGCAAAATCTAAGCCCAGGGTCTTTGGGTGGGTTCACAAAGTCAATGCAGGCAGCATCCAAAGCAATTCCAGTTTCACTGCCAGGCTTTTCATAGTCCCTCCCTGGCCACCTGAAGTACTTTAAAAACTTCCCTTTCAGAATGTGTCATCGTTCAAAATTAGTTTTGCAGAAAACATTTTATAATAATCTTTTTTACACCTGTGATTTTTATTCACTTTGTTTTTAGCTGTCCAGAGCATGTTCTCTTAGACCTTACATTAAGGACTGTGTGTAGCAAGTTCATTCATATGCATTTTTGATATTCCAGCAGGCTTTCTCTCATTATCTATCCTCACCTGAAAGGTTTGGAGTGAATTTCGGGAAGCTAATTTACTGTCCTGCCTCCCTCCTACCCTCCTACAATTATTCTCACAGGTGTGATTGATGGAGTTACTAATAGTAATCCAGTGGGTACTTTTGTAAGACAAAATTTCCTCCAGTGGGACAAGTAAGTTCATTGCATTGCTTCAGTGTTTTCCCTTACCATCTACACTTTAAGATAATCTATTTAAAATGTATGATATAGTGAAGTTCAAAGCTATCCAGCAAAATCCCACATTACCAAATTACGTTAATATTTAGGACCATTCTGTGTTTTCTTAGGTCCAGGTGTTGACTAGCAATCACAGCAATCGTCACTTGGTGGAGCCAGATTACTCTGCAAGTGAATGTGCTTCACAAATAGTTTGCAGAAAAGCTATCAAAGACAGAATTTATAAATAGTACTTTGGAGAAAGATAATGAAAAAAAATTGTGGGATTTCAATACATCCTTATAGAAATTAGAAGCTTTTCGGCTTTGCTTTTAATTACTCCAGCACAGAAGAAGTATCAGACTTGCTGGCCAAAGCAAAAGCTATCTCCTTTTGCTGGAATAAAATGGAAATACAGTATATTGGAATAAAATGGAAATACAGTATATTGGTATATTCGATAATATACATGCAAACCGGCAAGGATGAAGCCATAGTTGTCAATCTTGGTACAATTTTTTTAAAATTCAGCATGATAATGTTTATATATGTTTTTACATTATTTTCCCATGAATATTTTAAATTTATTCCATACTTGTATCGCTCTTCTAAATGTTCTTCCTAAAATCTGGAAAGATGCCTAATTTATTTCTTGTGTAGAGCACAGATTATACTTGGAAGAAAGAAGGAGGGGATACCACACTGTAAACACCTTCTCTATACACTGCTAAGTAGGAAGAACTCTCAGTAACTTTTCCCCACAACTTGTTTCTTTTCTATCCATATGACTGGGAAACTATTCAAAGAAGTGTCAACAGCAGAGGCACCTACTCATTCTTATTCTGCATTGTACTGTGCACACTGTAACAAAGAACTTGGGGAATTTATGGCTCTCTCTGCCATTGTGATAGTCAGCAATCAGAGGTTACTACTGGGAGTGTGTATTTTCTTGTGGTTTTGTGTGTTTTGGTTTTTTTTCTATTATTCTAATTTTTTAGTGTTTTTAGCATGCCTTGAATTCCTCTGAGATGGGTAAGGATAGGTCTTTTTGGGGAGTTGTTCTGACTACCATGTGAATAAAATCTTACACTTTCAATACATTCTTTAGACTTGTCAGATCTCATTTACTGGAAACAGACTCTGTCATTTGAGCTCAAGCTTCACATTTTATTGTGTATTATATTGAGCACATGGCTCTTTCCTGTTTGGTGACCCCCTGTGCCAAAAAAGAGCCAGTTCTTCCAATCAGCCATCTGTTGACAGATATATCTGTCAACCAGGGTTATAGAACAGGAGAGAAGCTACAGCAGTGGGGAGAGAAGCTTAAGATTGGCCTGCTAGAGGGGTTTATGCTCTGAAATCCAAGTTAAAAGACAAAATTCTCAGTGACATAATGTCATCACAGTCCCACACATTGCATGCCTTCGCTCCCAGCTCCCATGTGTGTTTTTAGAAGTACATCTGCTTCCCTGACCTGTCAAGTCAAATGACAGTTGAGATTTTCAAGCCTTTGAGATACTGGCAAACCTGGCACAGAGTGTTCTTATGACTTCTCCTATCCTAGTATAAAAAACCAAGAAATTTCTTGAAAATCTGATGTTGCAGCTTCCTAGACTGTATATGCAAAATCATACTAGGGACATTATTCAGAACCACTTTGATTTTCTAAATAATTGGATTTCCTCAATTACTTTTGCATAGAACATGTTTTTTCTCAGTGAATAAAAATATGAATCATGAAAACAAAGCATATTTCTAGAACATCTTAATTTATAACTGTGGGCAGCAACAAGATATATGTTAAGGAGAATTATAAATGACTGTATTTCTCCCTTGCAAGAGAGGAGGAAAAAGAAGGTATATTAAACCTTCATGTAAAGAACAGATCACATTTTATGGAAAGACAGCAATGACATTACTGGTGGAAAAAAGGAAAGGTCAAACAGAAGAAAAACTTGAAATACGGAAGTGACTTTCCCACCTACAGAAGGGCAGGATGTGCTCTGTTAATTTTGGAAGATGGAATAGGAGCAGGATGGATGTGGGGTGTTGGTTTTGCACATCCAGAATATCTGGAAAGGGCCCTTGTGGTGGCCTCTTTCTGGGTCACTGTCCAGAACTTCTATCCAGGCAAAATGATGGCAAGTGTTAAATTTTGCAGTGCTTTTCCAGATGATGAAGTCTGTAGAGGTTTGGGGGGATTTTTTTTTTTTTTTTTTTGGTTTGTTTCTAACTGGATAGCCCTATTTCTCTTTTATACTTTTGGTTACACCTTGGCAGTTTGCATTTGGTTTCTCTGCCTTTTCTTAGGATAAGCAGTACTTATTACAAGTTACACAGGATTTTTGACATCCTTCAGCAGGGAAGGAAATTTTTGAAATTACTTTTTCTGATTTTCTGCTTTCCGTCTGTGATACCATTTGAACAGCTGTATCTAGCTCTGCCAACAAGGGAGAGAGGTTCTCAGCTGAAGGGTTTTAAAAGTTCATTAATTTAATTTATTCTGCCTCTCCAAAGGAGATTTGCATTGTCATTGGAATAGCAGCTCTTACTGATTTTTTTCCCCTCTTCCTTCCTCCCCAGTTGAATTGGAGATTTACAAACAAAATCCCTGATTTCATGCATTTTCTAACTGGCATGTCTAGTTTCATTCCTTTTATATAAACTACTTGATTTTATGTGCTCTTATTTTCATTCAGTTTATTGCTCTTTTCTTTTTTCTATTCTCCCTGTGGTTTTGTATCATCAGGAAATTTCACTTCTTCCTGAACACATCTTCATCCAGGTTAAAAGGGAGAGACAGTCAATCAGTCAGTAAATCCCTACTCCCTGAAAACATAGTCAGCACCAGCTGTAGCTCAATTAAACTCAACACTTGAATAGTTCACAAGAGAACCCACACTTGTATACACACATTAATCAAATAAATCCATTTTAACCTGTAGTCACATTCCAAACTTCCAGTTAATAGCTTGGACAGTAAAGTGTGGGCTGGAGATACGTGATGCAAGTAGCAGATAATTAAACCTTCTCAGCACAATGTTTAAACTTACAATGTCCTGACATACACAGTAAACAAGGTGTGCTAAAGGAACCTTAAATATATGGAGTTTACACTCCTAAATGTTGATAAACACTTCCCCTGAGTAATGCAAGCAACTCAGCTGTTCAGAACCGCTTGACATCTTTCTAGTTTGAAAACAGAGAAAAATATTTTAGGTTTTACTTTTTTTTTCCCCTAGGATTGTGGATGCAACAGTTTGTAGAAAGACTATTTCTATACATGTTCTTAAGTAAACTTAAAACATTGTAAATGAAGTTATGCTTATGTTATTGAGACAGAATGTCTGTCTGCATTTTTTAATTCTACAGATATTAAGAATAATTCCCAAGGATCAATGATTTCTTAATCCATATTTAGAACAACTTGCATATAACAATATGTGCTTAAATCCTGCTGACTCAATGTTAATGACCCATACTGCCTTAACCATGGGACTGTGCTTTAGAGCCAGCAGACCCCTACTAAAGGGCACTCCAGCTAAAAAGCATCCCAGTCAGGGGAGAATACAGGCCACGTCAGACTCTATTCTAGCTTTCTAGTCTCATTAAGTAAATGTCTTCTGAACAGATTTCAGACAAGGTCAGGCTGGCCATGCTGATTGCTCTTTAGAATGTGTTCCAAAAGGAGCATTACTGACACTGGTTGGGAATATTTTACTGAAATTACTTTTGTCATTAAGTGACTGGTTGTCAAACTGAAATATATTTAGCTTAGTTTGGGACAGCTATCTCGACCCCATGCTGGGGAGAGATAAAGATGGACAAGCAATTGTCCCAAACCATAGCAATCAAGTTCACAAACACTACTGGGATCAAGTCCTGGCTGCAGTAAAATGTTTTATAGTAACATATATATGCAACAGTTCCACCTCCAGGAAACCTGGTGCTCATGCTATGTTAGAAAAAAGCTTAAACTCACACCCCTTGTTTAGACCAGGTTGTAGACCGTGGTGAATCTGATCTGGAAGTGTCAGGGAAACCATGCTTTCTCTTGGTGAAAACCATCAAGAACTTTAGTTTCATACTCATGTGGAGTGAAAAATGTTTGAAATGTGGAATTACATGAGAAAATACTTTTTTTTTTTCCACAGCTGTATTTAAAACCCCCTTTTCTCTAGAGTGATGGGGAACATTTTTGGGTGATAGACTAGTAGACATAGCTGTGAAAATGTTTTGCTTGTCACAGGCCATCAGCAGTGATCCTCCCTTGGGCTGACAGCAGTGATACAGACAGATCACTTCCCACACCCTCTGCAGTAATTGAGTTGGATTGCTTGAAATGAAATAATGTGTTCTTTGGCTGGCTGTTTCACCTTGCACCCAAACATTCCCAGTTCCAAGCAGAAAAAGCCCTAACCTGGAAACCTGGGAAGTTATTAGAGACACCCTGTGAAAATTGTACCACTGTCCTTTCTTCTGCCTCGTGGCCTGTGTTCTGACACTGAGAGAGCACTGAAGTTAGCTCCAGAGCTTGCTTAAATCAGTGGGATCCTTTGGATTGGCTTTGTTGTCTATGGATCAAGTCCCAGCAGAACTCTGAAAATAAAACTCTAGCACTTTACAAAATATTATTAATTTAGTGGTGAAAAGATTTGCTATATAATTGATAAATAATAGGAAATTTTCCAACCCTATCTTAAAATCTTAGGCTCACTGACACTTCCTAGCTCCAAAATAGTTTTTATAGAGGATTATAGTAGTGCTCTATGTTCTGAAATCACTGGTGTATTCTTTCAGACATTCCTAGGTATCTGCTTGCATTTGAAAGGCACAGACAGTTCTGAACTCTGATTAAGGCATGATTTATGGTATGAAAAACTTGAACATCTTTTGGTAAAAGGAAAAAAGAAACCCTGGCTTCAAAAGCTGCTCCAGTTCTGAAACTTTAATATATTTTACCCATTTTAATTCAGTATAATTTTAAATAGAAGCACTGAAAACAGTGCTATAGGCTACATGGTGGCACAGCTTTAAGGTGGCAAGTGAAGTAACTTGTGGATATTTAGAAGTGCTCAACAAAGCAGAAATTACAACAAGGATCGGAAGACAGGAAAAACTCATATGCCTACAAATAACTGAATGTTTCCCTAGCGCATAAACATTAATGACTTTAATTAGATTATAATTGCTCGTGGAAGCATAGTCTTGCACAAGATAAAAATACCTGACATTGCATTTGCAGCTAGGCAACTGCATGAGAAGTACAAGGAGGTTTAATGTTAAACAGCAATTATTTACTAAATATAAGGTAGTGCACAGTATGCTCTGCTCTCGGGATATACTCATGTTTTTCAGATGGCAGCACTACTTCATATATTTGGCACTGAGTTGTAGCTGTTGGAGTTAGAGATTGTAATAACTGAAAGGATAACAGATGGCAACAGTGTTTGTTTAACTGAGGGTCTTTTTATTTTCATCAGTACACTTGCAAAAAGATGCCTCAGTGACAATGCTTGGAATACCCTATCCTTGTGTTGAGTGAAGATCTAGATATTCCCCCAATATTTATAGCTCCACAAATTAAAATCCTGATTTAGGTCCATGAACTGCATTTCAGCTAAAATAGTCCTGTCACATTTCAGGAGGTTTGTTACACCAGGTTATCAGGCATGTGTGCAGCATGGTCACATGATGACCAAGTCCTTTTGCCCATTCTGGAAGTCTGCTGGTTGCCAACCTGTAAAAGTCACAATAGGGTAGTACAGTTGATTTTAAAAAGTGAATTTATTCTCAGTATGGGAACTGAGGAGCTTTAACCCTCAGCTATAGTCTTGCTGAAACATTACCTCTCATAGAATCTTTGTTCTCTTGGCTCTATGGCAGCGTAACCACACCAAGAAGAGTGCAGATAATCCTCTGCCCTCTTAGCTTAGAATCAAGTGATTAAGTTCCTTTCAAAATAAGTTTTAAACCACTGAGGTAAAATAAAAATGAGTTCTATTCTCTTCCACACTGTTTAAACTTACTAGCCACTAAGCAATTACGGATAGAAGAAAAGGGCCACAATGAAAACACTTAGACTGAAAAGATGCAGCTGCTGCAGTTTGGTTCAAAACCCTGTGTAAATCAGAGAATCCCTGCTGTCTTAGCATGGGGCAGATATGTATCAGGTGTCCTACTGCTAGTTTCTCCTATGGATGGATCATCTGTGCAGTAATGCCTGCTCTGTTAGAGGTAGAAGGATCCACCGTTACTGGCATCTGTTCACACTATTAACAAGATGAAAGTTTTTTTTTTTTTGGTTCTTATTGGTTTTCACAGGAAGTGGTGAATGAGGACTTCACAAGTTTGAAATGTTGTGAGAGAATCAAAATGGTTAAAATATATGAATCTCTTGATTATGTGTTTATATTGGTGTTAAAAACTTTCAAGAAAAGTTTAAAAATGTAATAGAAATATATAATACATAAAAAACCTAGCACTGGGTCTGACTTTAATCTGAAACATAGCCTGAGGCAGCAGGCGTTTTCTCACTGAGAGCATTTGATCATTGACTAGCATCAAGGTATTAGCTCTGCCACAGACTCAATTCACAACTGAGATCAACTATTACATGGACTGTTTCAAAAGCATTTAGACACTGTCTGGGGGAGAGAGCCTGTGCTCTGATCGGATCCAGCAGACCTGTGAACAAACCTGTGAGGACACTGCCTGCAGTATAAACTTGGAACAGTGTACACTTGTATATTTGGCACAGTTGAATACACGCAACCCCACTAAATGAGATAGAAAGGAATAAATGTAGATGAAAAAGCCCCATGGAAGGTACTGATCCCATGATGTTGATTTTACAGCTGAATCGTTATTTAAAATATACTAGTTATGTTAAAATATTGTAGGTTGGTGGGAGGGGTGTGGTTTTTTTTTAAAAATTCCTTATCTTTAAAACCAGCAAGATTACTTAACTGACAAGGTCCTTACTTTCATATCATTGCTTCCCAGGTTAGGTTAGTGTCATTGACCATTGGGTCTCAGGAGTAGCTGCAGGTGTTCTCAACTAGCACAAACACTGCTACAATTAATTTACTTCTGCAAGACTTTCACCTTGCTCCTATAGCAAACAAAGTGTTTCAAACAATTGTAAGACCATTAGTTACTCCTAATGAGAACACTATTGACTAAGATTACACAGATGCTTTGCCTTTCTAACATAAAGCTGTAGCTAGTTAGTGATGAAAAATAGGTCAGGTGAAAATACTAGAGGCCTAACTGAGATCCTTATTTCATTTTTATCCACTTTTTTATGCTTAAAAATTTTTATTCTAGATGGATCAAGCTTTTGACAGAGAGATCAGTTAGGAAATTGGGAGAGAAAAATAGTCTTTAGCTCAATACTCTTCACTGATTTAAATTTAGGTAGTGGTGTTTCCTTAAAGGATTGTAGGTCTTTTAATCTTCTCATATGCTCTGCACTATAGCTCTCTTCATTTCCTTCATCTCAGTATTTTTACCCTACTTTCTTCTTTTATACTTCTTTGACTGTTTTAACCCTATATCTGCCATAATTCTGGACTTTACCTCCATGGCTGTCAAATAAAATAAATCCAAGGTGACAGTTACTATCATACCTGTAATGATGCGCTGACATGTTATCTCCCTTTCCCTAGCCCTCAGTTATCTTCAAAGCTGAAAGCACTTAAAGGAGGATTTTTCTCCCTCCATTTGACTCTATGGAGTCCCAAAGAAACTTTGGCTCCTGCATCGTATGAGTGAATGCTGATTTAGTGGGGTGGGGTCCAAAAGCTCAAAGCTTCTTCCCCTTTTCTCTGTAAGTGTTGACTCACAAGCTTGGTGTACCCTGACCTGTAGGTAATATGGTTGTGTTGGCTGCACAGCCCATTCTTCCTCCCTCCCACCCTACTGGCTGGAGCTGTCCCTATCCCAACCCATGACACATGACCACTAGCATAATTTTGTTGTTTTAGCCACTGTATATTGTATGCAAGATAAGAGTTTAAATAACAGAAAAAAATAGGTCATCAAGATTCACACAGTGCAGAACCATCTCTGTAAGTACTGAGTGTTTTGGATATGGTAGAGTTGATACTGGAGGAATCACATATTTCTGGGAATACCTTAGAATCCTAGTTCTTGATTCATGAATGTCATGTCAGTGTTATTTATTGTATTTTTTTTTTAAAGATACTTAAAAATGTGATACAGCCACACTTATTGTATACTAAAACAGACTTAAAGTCAGGGACATTACTGATAATTGATTAGCTTTAAAGTTGAGCAGCATTAACTCATCCCTTATTTCAGGGAAAATTTAAACAAATGTGTGACTTTAAATGCTCATAAGTTTAAAATTACTGAACCATTTTTCATTAGCCATGAATAATTTTTCCTTCCTCTGTGAGGATTTATAAAACAACCTGGAATGACGTGTGGAGAATTAGCCATTTTTAAGATTTCCATGCTTGAAAATTTCAATCAGCACATATGGCAAAAACGCAGCTTATTTTTCATGCTGGCTTAACTCAAGTGACTGAATTGATTTTACTCATGCTTTCCAAAATAATTCATCACTGGACTGAGAACAGGCGCAGACATTTTTGGCTTGACAGAATTTGCATGAGAAAGTTAGGAGCCACTGATGCAGGAGAGGGCTGAGCAGTGGATGGAATTCCTCTTTAATGACAGGGGTCACTACCAGTTGGATCCTGAAGAAGCTTGATCTGCACACTCAAGTGAGCAATAATGGAGGATTCCAGCAGAAAATTAATAGACTGACAAATACTTTTTGTGCTTGATGAACTGTAATTGCATAGGAAGGCCAAACGCTAATGGTAAAACATAGCCTAACAAAAAAAGATTTATGCCATGGATATGGGGATCGTTATTTGACTGTCTGCTCAAAGCAGCAGTTATAATTGGGGAAAAAAAGCCTCTGTCAATCCCTTTAAAAAAAATAACCATTATGAAAAATGAACCACTGCTCTCTTTTCCTCTTGTCCCAACATCTATTAAACTAAAAACAGAAAATTACAACTAGTAAAAGTAAAGCAAGTAAAACCTTGAGAATTTCATTTCTGGACAGATCTGACATATATATAAATAGCATTGCCATGACATTGATGAATCAAGATCTAGGATTTTGGTGCAACTCTACCTTGAAATTGTGCACAGTTCAATCATCAGTACCTCAAATGATAAAGGGTATCTTGGCTTATCTGTGCTTAATATCTGCTTCCGTTCTGTCCTTTATACAGTTTCACAGAGATGTGCTGCTTTTCCTGATGGAGGGGTTAGCCAAATGAGACTTTTGGCAAGCTCTATGGAAATTACATCATGCAAAAAAAAAGTAGGGACTTGTTAGCAGATCCCAGAAACATCCAGAACAAAAGGGTCCACCACTAAGAGTGGCCCTGACCCCAAAAAGCAGTGTCCAATGATTTTAGCCTGTCTGGGGGCAGCATGGGTGTGTTAACTGAATCCCTTGTCTAAGAGGTGTTGTTTTTCAGCAGGGCTATTTGCTTCAGCTGTAAAACCACCTTGATGCACTTACATTGGTTGTGGAAAGCTCTTGCCGAGGTAATGATTTTGGAGAACCTGGTGTTCTTGTTTAGTAAAACAAACAAGAGGTGGAGACAAAGGTTCTGAGTCCAGATACACCACAGAGGAGACAGAGGAAAAAAAAAAGGAAAAGAATGGCAAGTGCTGGCCTTGATATGAAAGGAAATAAGTCAAATCTGACCATAAGGAAAAATAGGCTTAGACTTTACAAAGACTTATAGCTAAATTTACAAGCAGTTTTTAAAACAAAATGCTTATGATAGTAGGGCAAAAAACCTACAGGTGCCTTGAAGTGGATCTCCTTAGATCTAAAAACAAAAAAAAAAAAAAGTTAATGATGCTGTTAATGAGTTTAAGCATCTAGACTTTAAGGATACAGTCCTGAAAACCTCCCTAAATTTTTGTAATATTTGTCTAGGAGTAGGTAAGGCAACCAATTGTAATTCAGACAATTTTGTTGCTTGCTATTCCTTACAGCTTTTCCCTAGCTGATAACTATTCAGAGCCTTGCTTAGTTCTTTCCTTTCTTCCTGAAGAGCAGTTAATTCAGATTCATACCTTCTGCTTGTTTGTACAGGAAATAAAGCAAAACTCTTGCCGGTTTGTACTGCAAAAAGAAATCTCCCTGAATTTCAATTAATGAACAGGTTCATTGAAAACTCTTCACTAGCTAGTGAAGCATAATTATCCCTGCAATAGTTAGGGCCAGTTCACCTTGCCCCTGAAAAGAGCAGTGTCTCTCTCTTCTGAAGCCTTCTGAATTCAGCCCTTAGCTATATCATTGTTACAGGATAGATAAATTAGAGGAGAAATGAGCAATATAGGTGAAGTTTATTGTCATTTTTGGGTTATGGATTATTCTTCTGTTTTCTGTCTTTTTCTTTCCTAATCTACCATAACTGTGCCAAAGTATATGAAATGCTGTTTTTTTCCTTGTCTGAGAACAGTAAAGCCTGCTGGAATTAATAAGTGAATCAAGGGTAAATGAACTCCGAAAGCAAATAATGAGAAAAATCTCAGGATAACAAACCTTTTTATATGCCCATCAAGAAGACCTGAAACTTTTAAATTAGTTGCCTTTAAATGCATACAATGTATCAAAGAAATTTTAATACCTACTTTCTGCCTTAAAACATTTTAATGCCTCATTTAATACACTTGATCAGCCAGGTTGTTAAATGTCCATCACCGAACAGTGATAGAGTGCAAGAAATTGCCTTCTGTACCAATAAAGTGTCCCCTGAATCCAGTTTGGAACTGGTGTTTTAAGGTTAGCAAGATGGAAATTGCCAAAGAAATTTTGCTTTTATTAAATGTCGTTAATTTTTATTCTTTCTGAGCCCTCAAAGTTGCTGAAGTGTGTAATATGACTCAGATTAGATGTCCAAAACAGTGCTTAAAAATTTCTTTCTGTCTTCTGAAAGAAAACCTAGCATTTTAATGAGCATTCTTTAAAACTTTAATTTGTTTGTATTTTCCCTACAGATATTGAACATGCAAGTTGCAGTTGGCTTCCAAGTACCATGACCAGCGTTTTGATCTTGCCTAGGCAAACAGGACCAAAACAAGTTATGCTGCCACATGGACAGCCATGTCAACAAGTTTCTTCTGAGCTGATGAGGAAGCCTGTTTGGTTGGGCTTACAGACTTTGTCTGATCTGTCCAACAAATGGTTTGTGCCAACTCAAAAGTAGAGTGCAATTGAATCTGTGAAAAGGAGTGTTTTAGTCCCAGGCTGCTGACCAAAGGTCAGCATATAGGCCTAGTAGACCTTAGTTGGTAGAATTTACCACCTCATAGAAATAATGTGTTTTATGATGACTCGTAACTTGAAATAATTTCTATGCTATGTAAATTGTGTTCTAATTGTTGTGAAACAAGATATTTTAGTGTTAGAATTGATTGCTGGAAATTTCCCTGTGGTTGAAAGTTCACCCTGGTGATTGCCAAACATCATTCTGTTCTGACTGGTCTCCTTTGCTAAGTTTACTTTGTATTTATTGAGTAGGATATTCATGGTATAATGGCACTTCAGTCAAGGAATGGCTGTTTCAGTTCCACTGCCAAAAGCTTGACGTCAAAATTTCTATGCAGTTATCATTCTGAGATTTGTTATAATTTTTTACTTCTGTATGCCTCTAAGTAGAGCTACTTGAATAGCCCTTCAATTTTAAGGATCTTACATTTACCACCATTAAAAGCATGTGTGTTTTACATGTTTGACTGACAGCTGGGTAGTTGACTTTTTAATGTGACCTTTCTTTGATCAGTTTTTACTCACATTAATAGTCCATTGCACTGCAAAGTGATTCTGGGATCACTCTCCTCACTGCTATTAAGAAACAGGACATAAATTAGAGGCATTGGGATGATGTACATGGTTGATGCTTGAGGAATTGTGGGGAGAGCATGGTCTGAGAATGTTGCAAATGAGTTATTCCATATTTATATAGATGGGTGCTACCTGTCTTGCTGTAAAGTTGAATATGGGTTGGAACATGTATAAGGAGACCAGGAAAAGGAAAAGACTTGTCTAATCTGTAGTCTCTGATGCTTGGTTACTCTGCTTACTGAATCAGAAAACTATTTTATGTCTTTTCTGTTAAATAATTTTTTTCTGTTTTCCTTGAAGACTTGCATTGCTATCCATTTTAATAGACTTGATTAAATATTTAATATTGATTGCATTGAAGTGGGAGACTTATGATATTTCTGCTGTGTTCCCATTCTGTTTACTGTTAACAGTCTGTTACTCCACTAGGAAAACCCCTGAAAGCAGCAGCCTAAACCCCTATAGTAACAGCCTCCAGACTCAGCTCTTTGGCTAAGAGGACCAAACTATCTTTAATATCTCCTGTAGTTTGTATCTTCTGCTTCCCTGATGTATCATAGAGAGCAAAAGTGACTTTCAGAGGCCCCTTGCTTCTCCTAGTTACCTCCATGCTCTGCATAAAAACTATCTGGCCTGAGCTGAAGGTATTCCTTTGCATGTCAGAAGAAACTGTTTGTTTGTTTGTTTGTTTGTTTGTTTGTTTGTTTGCATGTTTTTCCTATTATGCCAGGACTATATTCATGTTTATAGATGGTTGCTACATCAATCCATGGAGTACAAAAACCAGCACAATAGGTCTGGAACAAAGAGAAGTAAATTAACCATACAGTGGAATTCTGGAGACTGCAGATTTAGCAGGGACAGTTAAACTCATCTAATTATGTGTTATGAAAAGCCTGCTGAAAGAGAACTGAGAACTTCCTCAGACAGATACTGAGCAAGTATCATCAGCATAGTGGTTACTGTTGAGCATACATGAAGATGGGTATGTAGTATGTATTACTAGTAGCAAAAAGAATCAGTCTTTCTTGGATCTTCTCACTGTTTTCAAAATCCAGGATAGGGATCTAGGGACTAATTGGCCTATTACACACAAGTCTCTTAGGAAGACTCTCTTGCTACTTGATGCACTCAGGGCTTACATAACTATATATCTTAATTATAGCGTGGTGAACTTGCTCTCATAAAAAGAGAGCAGATTCCATTCCTCAATGTTTTTTGCCTAGTTTTAAAGCCAAGTTTGAACTCCTTCTATGGAGGTTATGTTCCTAAGGACTGAGTACCTTAGCAGAACAAAATGCTGATCCCTCATGTGACTAAATCTTTGTCAATTTGAGGCCTAATTAAAACTGAAGCCAGAGCAGGAGGTTTCCCAGTTCCTGATGCAAGCAAGCAGAGTGCAATCCAGCAGGAGTCTGGTAGCAGTATAATGCACCATGTTCTTGGTCTGCTAACCCCTGCCATGAGTCTGCTGCAAATGTTGCCTTGATGGAGTGTGAGCTGCTATTCAAATGGATAAGGGTAGAAATGTACTGAAACTAATAAGCTCTCCAGAAGAGCTTTTTTGCTGGTTTTTTTTCCTACTTAGACCAGTTGGTATAACCTCATTGGGGTACCCACATGGCCCTCCATCTAACCAAGAATTTTAAAAAAAAATGAATGAGTCAACTTGAAAAGAAGTATGGAAGCACCATGTAAATTTGTGACAGGATGGGGGAGGGAAGTGGGAAGAAAGCAGCAGTCAAAACCTATTTTGATACTTCCAAAAGTCATCCTTTGGCATGACAATTTCTGTCTAGACCTAACAGAGCATCCTTCACATTGGAGTGATCCAGCCTCTGTGGTCAGAGGATTGGGAGCAAAAAAAATAAGGATCCGTGTGTGCTAACTTGTGGTATGATGTCTCAGTCACATAGGGATTGTAGAGGGATACAAACAAAGCAAGACCATCCACATTTCCAGCAAGATGGGGGTGCAAGTAGGGAAACTGTACCCCCAGAAGAGAATGGTAAGGGTTTATTGCCCTCAAGCCTTGTAAGAGAGTGGTGTGTATTCAACTGTGAACCTGGGGGATGCTGTAACTCTGGGATTAGTTACAGTGTGCTTAGAAATTTATAGCTATTAATTAACATTTCATTCTAATATTGTGGTTTGTGTGTTGTGATACTGATCCTGAATGTATAGTTTACTGACTGCCAGCTAATCACATCAATATTAAATCACTGCTTTCTTTGTTCATGGCTTGAATTAGATCATGTGAACTGAGCAGTTTTTTCTTGTAATGTACCCTAAGAAGACATCCTTTGTCCAGCAGCAAGGTGATTGCTCCTTAGTCACTGCCTTCAGGTGGCTATCTTCAGCTTTGAGTAGGGAGTGGGCTGTCTTAAAATGTTCAGGTTCTGAGGGAAAAGACAAGCCTTCTTGCTGTGTCCCCATGGTAGTTTTCTATTTATGCTGAATGGCATATCTTTAAGTGAACACAAGATAAGTCTTACAAATAGTTGCTTGGGCTCTTCATGCAATCATCTGGTTTGGATTTTAGTCTTCCAGACTAAAAAGGGAGAGACTTCATCTCCCTCAAGCAAAGACGCTTATACTAGCAAAGAAAGCAGTTTCTGAAAGTGACAGTCAAGTGGATTTAAAACCCCAAACCAACCAAACAAAAAGACCCCTAGTACACTTCCCCGTGTAAAATGGTTTCCTCTAAAGTATATGGACTAGAATAATAATTAATTAACCATTATATGAAATATTATTTTATTCTGAGCCTTGTTATTGCTTTTATAGTTTCTTGAAGGTAATTAAAATTGTGTGGGCTTATAAATTATTTTTTTAACCTACAAAATTGTTTTCCAAAATGAACAAGTGTAGGAAGTTAGTATTGCAGGAGGAGTGTGCTGCAGGTTTGAGTACAGATGAAGAAAGCCACTGAATAGGTACAAAATGTGATGCAAGGAAGAATTATGAATAATTGTCGTGGTTGGTTTTGTGCATTTCCAGTGGCATGCTCTCCAGCCTAGTTCCTAGGTTTCCGGATGGTCTGTGCCAGAGCAATCAAAGATGTGGATCAGAACTGTAATAGCAGGTGGAGGACATCTAATTAAAATAAGCCAGGCAGGCCGTGTGATACTTGTCTCTATTTCCAGGCCTAATATTAGCATGAGATGAATCGTCTCATATAATTACATACTTCCTGATGTTCTTCCAAAGTAGTGCTTCATCCCACACAACGTTGTAGTTGCAAGTTCCTCCTCTTTAAAAGAGGCAAATGCAAATAATCTTTGTAAAAATTATCTTTGGAGGAATTACTTCTTTGGTATGACAGCTTGGTTGTCAGCTGCTGAATTCACCCAAATCCTTGTGCTTAACATGGTAAGAGGTCTCACTGGCAGGCAGGAGGTGTGTGAATGAAACTGATTTCTAATGGTAGCAGCACCCCATGCACTGAAAAGGTAAAGCTTGTAAATATTTACAAGGGAAAACCTGTATTGTGGTTTGTTCTTAGTTTCAAGCAACCTACTGATTAATCAACACATACTTAATGTTTACACCTCATTAAGTGTAGCAGTAGTCAGTGCTTTTGTTTCATGTAGACCCTGACATATCATTTGGTGGAAGTCTAATGTAACTCACTTCATGGCTCTTTTCTTTTCCTTTTTAAATTTCCAATGAAATTTCTAGTGAATAAATTAGTAAATTTATCATTTTGTCTATAATAGTGTCACATGGACAGTTTGATGAAATAGCTCATTACAGTCAATGAAGTGAAATATGAGTTCCATCAGCACATTTTCATCAAACAGAGTTACAGAAATTAGCTTGCTGTTATCAAGGACTGTGGAATACAAAAATAAAATTAAGCAAGCTATTAGAGGATAGATTTAGGGAGGGTCCCAATTGAGTTGGAACGTAACTGCCACTGTGGAAAACAGAAGACTGCTGTATGCTTAAATGAATTGTGAAGCATCAGTATTAATTGTAAATGATGTACTTTAGGGACAAAATTAAATTCAGAACCACCTGAGTGTACATGAATATCACACACTGCGCAGCCACTCAACCAGGAATGAATGAAAAGCGAGTGCTTGCTGTTCTGCAATCACTGTCAAAGTTTGTAACTGAGCTAAACTGTCTTCACCAATGTTACTTCTGTGACACCATACCAGGCCAAATAGATGGAAATTCTCTACTGTTAAAGTTATCCTTTCCCCAAGTATTTTCCAAAGTCAGAATGGAGAAAGAATCTGACTCTGAAGAATTTGCTGTACTCAACCTGGGAGAATTAAGTACTGAAATAAACCCTTCCATAGTGGGGTGCAGGTCTCTCCTGCCAAACTGAGAAGCTGTTGACAGACAATGAGTTGATTCTTTAAGCACTGATTTTTAAGTCAGTCAATAATCTGTGATCAAGTGTGATGTACTTAGGCCTTCTCATTCTTGGAATACTACTTCCAATATTTAACTTTAACCTTGGATCTTCAGCTGACATTTAACATTTTGTTTTAATAAATTATTATTAGACTTTATTTGCTGTGTGCAGAGGGAATTATTTCAGCTGTTTCTACTTATTCATGTTATTTTTGTATGTGGTCCCTTTCTAATTTTACTCCTTAACTAGACTGGGAATGAATTCTCAGTGTCTTGATAATGATGTTACACAGACTAAACAGTCCAGGCAGCCAAATGCCAGTTTCATGTGACATTTTTTGCAGGTGTCATATGTGGTAAAGTTCTTGTATGTGAAAGAAGAGGAGGCAGCCTAAATCCTGCCAGGCAGGAACTTGAAGGGATTAGCGCACTTAAGGAAGCTTGGAGGCTGCCTGACTTCTTGTTGAAATGAGAACTGGCTCACTGTCATACTTACTTTCTCTTGAAGGTTATTGTCCTAAGTAAATTCAGTTTCACAATTATGACTCAGTCTCTAATGAATTCTAATAGACTAAACTGCCCGCTCCATTTAGAAGCATGCATGTGTAACATTCTCTCCTCCACTGAGTCATAGGACTTGCCTAATTTTGGAGACTAAAATTAAGTTTAATTTTGGTATGGCATTTCCCAAAAGGGACATGAAGCTATAAATAATGGAAAGCCGTAACCAGTAAAAACTGTTTGCATTTTGATTGCCCTGTTATGTCTATTATGCAATAGTTTCAAACTGTAGAAACTCAGGCAGTTTTGTAGTTGGGGAATATTGCATGGACTGCCAAATTTAGTAAAATACCCAATTTATCTGTACATGTGGCATCACTTGCTTACAAAAGTAGGATGGTATTTTGTCATTTTCACAGGTCTGCTTCAGCTATCCACAGAAAGCATTCCCACAGCCATTTCTCACATGTTTCTTTCCACCCTACTGATGGACTAGAAAAGCAAGAGAGGATTTGGGAGATGTGATACAAGTTTTGCTCTTCGCCTGCCACCCTGCTTCCACATTAAAGGAAATGTTACTATCCCTTTCAAAGGGGCCTGACTTCATCCAGGAAGAAGTCAAGATAGAGGAGGATTAAGATATACAGTCATTAGGCTAAGGTGTAATACAGTAAGAGATCCCTATACTTCCACTTGGAAACTTTTTTCCCATCCAATTTAGTGCCAAATTTTTAGAATCAACTGAAGTAAGGTAAGACTTAGAAGCTGAGAACAAGATATTAGAAGTCTGTTGCAGATATACAGGCCTAGAAGATAGAGATTCCTGATAGGCCATAGGATTGGGCAAAAAGTGAAGATAGGCTCAGGCAGAAGAGAAATCAGTGGAAAAGTGTGACTGGTACTTGGTAGGTGTGGATGACTGAGACTGAGACACTGTTACGGTCATTGCCTCTTGAGAACCCTGTAATGGGAGACAGCAGAGGAGACTTACACCCCAGCTGCTGCCCTCATGCCTGAAAAAACATTTATATATATTTATATTTGTCACTTTCTCTCATTGGCATGTGGCATGAGACAAAGTTAATAACCTTCTGTGTAAGGGGATATGTATAGTGTATACTTGTATGT
Organism: Agelaius phoeniceus; assembly: GCF_051311805.1. Classification (NCBI taxonomy): domain Eukaryota; kingdom Metazoa; phylum Chordata; class Aves; order Passeriformes; family Icteridae; genus Agelaius; species Agelaius phoeniceus. The sequence continues at coordinate 37,974,388 of NC_135265.1, forward strand.
AGGCAAAATGAAACTTAGTGTTGAAAAATTTTGAGAATATCTGCCACCATGGAACCCTAGAGTGGTTTGGGTTGGAGGTACCTTAAAGATCATTCAGTTCCAACCATCCTGCCATGGGCAGGGACACCTTCCACTAGAACACATTGCTCAAAACCCCATCCAACCTGGCCTTAAACACTTCCAGGTATCATGCATCCACAACTTCTCTGGGCAACTTGTTCCAGTGCCTCACCACCCCCGCACTAAAGAATTTCTTCCTAATATCTAAGCTAAACCTATCCACTTCCAGTTCGAAGCCATCATCCCTTGTCCTGTCACTGAATGTCCTTGTAAAAGATTCCTCCCCAGCTCTCTTGTAGGCCCCCTTTAGGCACTAGAAGGTGCTCTAAGGTCTCCCTGAAGCCATCTCTTCTGCAGGTTGAACAATCCCAATTCTCTCCATCTGTCTTCATAGGAGAGCTGCTCCAGCCTCCTGATCAGCCTTATGGTGCTCTTCTGGACAAATTCACATTTTTGTTCCTATTAAAGCTGCTGATGTCATGGATCTGCATTATAGTTCCCTGAAGGTTATTCTAATGAACAAATCTAGATTCAATTATTCAAAAGTGCTGGAATTCTGCCTGTACAATTTTCACTTCACTAATGGGCTGGGCAGATTCTGATTTTTCTCAAACAGTTCACAAATGAAGCTTAACATCATGTTGTTAACTGCTTTTATTACATTTCCCATAACATGAAGCAAAACATAAATTTTAAATGCAGAAAAATGAAAAAGTCGAATGAATGCAAGTCTGAGGTTTTGTTCGAAATATTCTGGTGTCATTATTGGCTTTTTTTCATTTCAGTTCATATCAGCTTAACACATTTGCATTCTGTCTGTTTATATGACTGACAGCTTAGGAGAATGCAGGGTAGGAGTTAACCTGATTGACTTCTATTTACCTTCAGATAGCCAAGCTCTGGTAAGTGAGTTATATGTGATCATGCAGAATTTATGGTTCTCAGCTAATTTTTATGTCACGTTGCTACCTCTATCAAAGCATAGTATGCACAAAGACACTATTACCATTATTATTTTTTTGCTTCCACTTCATGGGTGTCAATATACTTGCAGTTTGGCCCTAGTGGCATGTAATATGTGTCACAGCCTTCTACACTCTGCTTCATCATCATTTTTTCCAGCTCAAGCTCTCCAACAGATCAGGGGAACTTTAAAGAAGGATGCTGGAACTTCAGTTTGCAAAGCCTCAGCTTACAATTTCATTCTCACATGTTTCAAGCCAAGTGTTCCACTCCTGTCCTCTGTGACAGAGGATCTTTCACAGCCTGGAAATCAAAGCTGAAATTGTAGCACACCTTCAAGCTTGAGCCTGCAAACGTTGCAGCCGGAGACTTGAATTCCATAAGATCTCTTTTGGATAAATCTATTTGCCCACTGTGGACCAGAGGCAAGCTTTAGGAGCAGGCTGATCTATCAAGTGAGTAAGCCGCTAGTAAAACTGAAAAGAAACCTTTTTAAGACCTGTGGTAAATTGTTTAAATTTCACTGGCTTAATCCCTCAAGTATTAAGCAAACAGTCATGAATTAGGACTTGAGGAGGAATCTGAACAAGATGAGGGTTAGGGTAAATGTTCGTAAAATTAGAATGGTAAAATTAGAATAATAAAACAAATCCAGATTGTTAAGTGGGCTGATTAAACAGTAAGAGCTCATTTTCCCCTTCTGCTATTCTAGTAATGTTATGTTCATTTTAATGACATTCCTATATCTTTCAGGGCTGTAAAAAGTTCTGTACATCTTTCTGACAGCAGTAAGAAGCAAAGGGCATGCAGCAGAGGCCTAAATGACCATATGACAAATTGAAGCAAATCTGGATCTGCTAGATTGGTGAGGCATGATTTAGGACTGGGATGAGAAGCTGGTGTCACTGCTGGAAAATGACATCCAGGACAGATACCTCACTGCTCTTCCTTTGTGCTCTCTGCATCTGGAAAAGAGGGTGATCACAGCATTGTACAAAAGGGCAATTCAAACTGTGAGTTAATTTTGGATGTTCTTTGGATGTTCTCCTTGTGGGAGCTTTTCTGTCTCCATTTACTCATAGAAAGCCTATGATATTCATTGACTAAAAGTGGTGTCTAGGACTGATTAATGCAAATGCTTTAGTTGAGTGGCATAGAACCATAATTTCACTGGAGAATTTAAAGGTTTGGAGAGCTCAGGTGCTGTTCTGGTTTACCTTTATCTGAATAAAATTTAAAGGTCATTACACTAACCAACCACATGCAGTAATCTCTGTGGAAGGACCCATAGTGTGTTTGGATTGTGCAAGTTTAAAGCAAGCTATGGTATTTGGTATTTCCATCATGAGAAATCTGTAATACTGCCATAGGAATCTGGTTTACAACTTTCCTGAGTTTCCATGAGTTTGAGGCACTGTCCCTAAACAGGACTGTCCTGAAACACTTCCAGGCATTATGCATCCACAACTTTTCTGGGCAACCTGTTCAATTGCCTCACTACCTTCCCAGTAAAGAATTTCTTCCAAATATCAAATCTAAAGCTACCCCCTTTCAGTTTGAAACCACTCCCTATTTTCCTGTCACTACAGGTCCTTGTAAAAAGTTACTCTCCATCTTTCTTGTGGGCTTCCTTTAGTTACTGGAGGGCTGCAATCAGGCCACCCTGGAGCATTCACTTCTCCAGGCTGAACAATCCTGATTCTCTCAGAATTCCCTTGTAGAAGAGGTGCTCCAGTCCTCTAAGCATTTTTGGTGGCCCTCCTCTGGACTTGCTCCAACAAGTTCCTGTCCTTCCTGTGCTGGGGATACCAGAGTTGGATGCAGCACTGAAGCTGAGGTGTCACCAGAGCAGAGCAGAGGGGCAGAATCCCTCCTTGCCCTGCTGGCCACACTCCTTTTGATGCAGCCCAGGACAGGTTTGGCTTTCTGGGCTGTGAGTGCTGGGTCATGTCCAGCTTCTCACCCACCAGCACCCCCAAGTCCTTCTCTCCAGGGCTGCTTTTGATCTGTTCATCCCCCAGCCTGTGTTGATACCATGAGTTGTTCTGACCCGGGTGCAGCACTTGCATTTGGTCTTGTTGAACTGCATGAGGTTCCCATGGGTCCACTTCTTGATTCTGTCCAGGTCCCTCTGGATGGCTTCCCAGCCTTCAGTTGTTCCAACTGCACCACTCAACTTGGTGTCATCTGGAAATTTGCTGAAAGTGCACTTGATTTCTTCATCTTAATATCTTCTTTGCAAAGCTATTGAAGAAATTTCCTGTGGTGTCCTTAAATCTCAGCTGTTCTTTAAATCGTGTTATGTGTCTGTTCATCTTATAGAAAGGATAATGTGATTCTGGTATGGAAATAACTCAGTTTTTTCTCCTGTAACTTCAGGAACTAATTGAAATTTCCTTTCCTTTAAATCCTCCTTGAACACTTGAATTGCTCTATTTATACACATTTGTAACAATATGTTTAATAAATGTAACATGTTAATTAATTCAACAGCATGGTTATTCAGCCTGTTAATTTTGTAGTGCAATTGTTCAAAGAGAGACTTACAATCAGGGAAATAGCCAATGACTAATCCAACATCCTGAATGGGATTTTTATTTACTTCTTGAGAGTTAGGGCTGAATCATGTCACCCCCCACAAAAATCCCCACCAATTTCCCCCTGACTTTAAGTGGTGTATGTTTGCTTACATAGAAATAAAATAACAAGAAATCTTGGATTTTTTTTTCAGAGAATTGTCTCTAACATAACCACAAAAATATACGGTAAAAAAAATTCAAAAGATATAAAAATCATTCAGTAATGAGACTCTGTTGAATTAGAGATGGGTAAGAATGAGCAAGAGGAACCTAAAAGAATATTAAAGGAATGAAAGATACATACATCCTATCTGAAAAACTATAACAAGCAAGAGGAGTATATTCTTTTTTTTCCTGAAAGAAAAATAAGTATTTGAGAAGAGTGATAGAACCTATGGAAAACCTGCTAGATTTCATTAGCAGGCTTGGATCCTACGATTGTAACTTCTTCAATATCTTTAAAATGAAACGTAAGAAATTGTAAATAATGTAATTGTAAATAAAAAATGTAAGAAATTGTTTGAACCAGGGTTGTTGAAGTCAACCAGTTTTGCTTTTTAGGAACTACTGATTACTCCAAGAAAACTCCTTCTTTATACCTGAGATTGTTCTGTCTTGTGGGTCTAGTGCAGACATATATGCCATTCCAACAAGGGATGCCTTTGACTTTTCCAAATTTTGACTTCTGTTTTGGCAAAACAGAAGAATTTTCCTAAAACCTGAAACCAAATAGATAAGATTGTCTGATCTTGTGTTTCCTTAAGAAAGGTCCTTGAACTTCTAAACAGCCAGATGGGACTTTGACCCAGAGGGGAGACTACTAGGCATTTATCCATAGTCTGCTTGTGGTCTTTCTTACAGGTTAGGAGCTAGCAAATACCAGGTTTCCACCAGAAACAAAGTTAAAACCACAGCAGATCATTTGATGTAAATTTGATCAACACAAAAATATGCAGATCTTGAACTGGCCTGTTTAGGAATAAAATTATCTTATGGCCCCTTTTCTGAGTCTTCTGCTCTGCTCTGCATTTAGGTGGTCTTACTTTTGAAACACATGAAGAAAGAAATGAGAGATTCAGAAAAGAGAGAAAGAATTGGTTATGTGTGTCACTTGGGATTGATTCTTAAATTTCTTTGGGACATAAATAATTGAGTACCAGCAGTATCAGGGAGGGTGGGGATGGTGGGTTGTATAACCTTTCAGTGGAGACAGGAGCATTGCTGTCCCATTTGCATATGATATTAAGTGTAACACAAAAGGAGAGAATGGATATCCTGGGATAGACTGTTCTTATGGATATCCTGGGATAGACTGTTTTAATGGTCTGGTAATTAGGGCATCTCTGTGGTAAGTATGAGTGTCTTGATAAGATACCTGATATGATATGGGCAGCTGGAAAAAGAGAATTTCATTTCATCTCTCAAGAAACAGTTATTCAGAAAACTGAATTACAGGATCTCCCAGAAAGTACAAGGGCAAGAGGAAGGGGATAGAAATGGATAGATGTATTTTCTGTTTATTTTTTTAAAACTTAACTGGGAGCATTTGCTAGTTTATAAGCATTTCTATCAGTAATGTTAACTGAATAAAGACTTTGGGGAAATTAATTCATTACTAAAAAAATCCAGTTACTCTGGTATACAAAACAGGTCAAGTTTGCTGACAGCCCTGTCAGTAAACTGATCCCATTCTATATAAAAATTTCCTTTCCAGAAAATCTTAAGCAGTTTTATTGCTCCAATCTCATCTGATGTCCCTGGTTTCTACTAATTAATTAATTATTTTTTTATGACAAAGAAATATTTTTAAGCTTTTCATTATGTGGGTCTACTATTGAATATCAAGTGTTTTGGCTTTTAGCTAAGTGTCAGTAAGCAGATCAGAAAGCATCAGGAAAGGCTGGATTAATTAAACCCAAGCTTTGATCTCTTTCTCTTTTCTCTGCTATGTTTTTAAGTAGTCCTTTGGGTTTTGGTTCATTACTAACTTTTGTTTGTAGATAAGGTTAAGTGCTAATGTGCAAGGTGTTTGTGCAAAAAATAGGAAGATTTACAAAATGTTTCGTTACGGTGCCCATAGCTACCCACATTTGAACAGCAATGTGTAAAGTGCTATACAGACAGTGAATGATAGTTTTTGCCTCTGCTCACAAGAAAGTGTAACTTTTGAGCTTCATCTTTATTTTTAAAGATGTCTGAGATATGCTAGTATACATTGCTGTGCTATATTTGAAAAAATAACACATGATGATAGTAGCATACAGTGATTTTTTTTGTTTGCTTTTAAACAATATTTTCCCCCAGAAATAATTGTTTAGAATCTTGGAGTGGTGGAAAGCCTTTAGGTTGGAAAGTCTCTCTGGAGATCATCTGGTACAAGCTCTAGCTGAAAGCAGGCCATTGGACTGTGTTAATCAGGGCCCTCTCCAGCCAAGTCTTTAATATCTCCAGCAAAGGAGATCCCACTACTTCTCTGAAAACCTCTTCCAATGTTTAACTGCTCTCACAGTAAATAACTTTATGTAATACCCCAGGTTCTGCATGTTGCTTTTTGCTCTGTCACTTTCCTTCCTTTGGGAGAGAGTGCTTACATCCTCTCTGTGACTGCCTCTCTTAGGTACTAGAAGGATAATTTATACTGCTCCAGTCCCATTTCAGCTGTTGGCTTTTTAACATTTTGTTTTAACATCTGGCATAGTTTAGTTTAATCTTAATCGAGTAGATTATTAATGATTACGATGCTCACTAAAACCAAAACTATTAAATGGAGAGAAGAGCCAGTATCCCCTTTGCCATTTATAGAAATAATTCATTTCCTATCCCAGGGAATAAAACTGCAAGGGATCAGAAAGGTGTTCTCCACTATATCATCTGCTTTCTGGAAAGAAAAGGAAAAGTTCATTGTAAGGCATCCTTACTTTACCTCTGAAATTAAGCAAATTCTAGCTCATAGAAATTCTTCTTGCAGACACAACAGTGTGACAGGTGACTCTGGCTTAGTGCTGCCCATGTCACTTTGCATTAGAAAATACAATGTGACAGACATTGTATTTTCAATGAGTGATATAAAATGTCAAGTAAGACACTTGTCAAAAATGAAATTTGGACCTTTTCTGTTTAAATGTAGCAAAAGAAACTGTGTCTTAAAACCAAGTTTGGCAGCCTGGGTTTTGTTTGGTTCTCCTTTTCCCCCACTAAAGGTGACCTAAGAATAGTAACTTCTAAATAGTTACAAAGGTTTTTATAAATTTATACTGACAAGCTCTCTCAGTGATGATCAGGATCTGTCTTCATCAGGAGGCAAGGGGACTTTCAGTTGCATTTCTTGCTCTGTGTACACCTGAAATCACACTTTCCTGCTCTGGAGGTAACAATTCCTGCATTCCTAATGCTGCCCTATAGATTGTCTCCATCACATTCCCATGTGAAAGCAACAGAACTGTGCAGCTGCCTTAATTTCCCACTTTTCTCATCCCTACTGTTCCCATCAGCAGGAAAGCCTCCAACACTTGGATAAGATGCATAACAGTGTTTCTGTGCCTTAAAGTGTGATTATTTGTATAAACCCTTGGACCAGTTTCATCTCTAAGGAGATAAGGATGCTCAGCAAGTGACAGCACTTGATCTTACACAGTGTTATAGTCATAGTTTACAAAATCAGATCGTGGTCCTGTCAGGTGCACTTTTAGCCCTGTGGGAGAAAAATTGTGTCCCGGACTTTAGGATATACAACAAGTAGATTATATAAAAAATAATGTAAATTCATAGTTATAAAATACAAGTAAAAGACAATATTTGAAGTGATTCACAAATAAGATTTTTATTATTTGAAAAATATTTATTGGCTAAACAACTCTTAGAGGGTTTTATTGTTGACTTTGGGAAGCTGGACTATGACAAAGGTGCATGTCTACAAGGAAGTTTCCCTTTAGATATTCTGGAAAAGATCTTTCCATGACTGCTCTTGCTGTGCAGTGTTGCTTTATTCTTCAGTGCATCCTGCAGTTCTGCCCGAATTTTCTGTGAGAGATCTAGCCCAGACACAGAACTTCCTCCATAAACTCTGGTTTTGATAGATTAGTGGACAGACTTGTTGAGTTCCAAATAAGCAGTAGAAATTGTTAGTTAGAAATTGTGTATTAGACCACATACACTTGCACTTCTCTTTACATGAAAACATTCTTCATAATTTTCATTTATGAATAATTTTAATACCACATAAGATGAATTTTTGAAATATATACTTTGTTTGTTAGCTGAGTGCAAATAAAAACAGTGATTTAAAACAAAACCACCTGCTTCTCCTGGTGTTTATGAACATGAATGGAATTAAATTAATTTCTGGGATGCTTTCTAGATAGTAATGCCTTTGTGCCATGATGTAGCTACATAGATTTAGATGTCAAATTTAGTGTGAGGGAAGGCAATCTGTGACAATAAGGCACTTAAACTATTATGTGGCACTTAAACTATTTTGGTTAATTCTGCAGCAGATGTAAAGTGATGACAAGGAATACATGTAGATCTCAACTCCTCCTCTGGTTATTTCTCCTGCCTGCTAAGGACTCATCTCAAAAAAAACAAAGGAAGCCAGATTTGCCAAAATCAGTAAAATAAGACATTATGAATTATGCTGCCATCCCAAAGCTTATTACTAGTATGGCATAGGCTGGCTCATCCTGCCTAAAGATAAAATGGACAAGTACAAATTAGGGGGTGATGTAGCCAAGAGTGGTCTAGGTTAGGAGGCAGAACTCTTTCAGCTATGAAATGCAAACTGTGTACTATGAAAGGACCTTTGATTTCTGGCTCAAAAAACCCAACCAAAAATCTTGGGGGAAGGAGAAGATTTTGAAAATACAAACACTGCTACCTCCTTCATTTGGGTTGGAGCTGTTGGACTGACATCAACATCCTGACCCATTTCATATACCAGATATTGAAGCTTGATTCTTCACTGCAGCTCCTTTCTTTCTTGGTGTTCCTTATGTTCTGAATATTATAATTTTCAGCAGGCATTCACATAGCTCTTTTTGCTCTTCCTTACTTCCTCTGTGCAAGGATTCTTTTATAGGTCAAGCAACATAATGTATTGTGGTGCTTCAGCAATGCCAGCTGTGGCTCCATGTGTTCCATACCCTAAATAAAACACGTAAGGCAAGTCCTTAGGTCATGCAGCTGAATATCTGTGATCAATCTTTGCCATGCTGGGGTGTCTCAGTCATATACAGTGTTACAGACCATGGTAACAGTCAGCATCCTTCAGCTAGGATTTTGCAGCAAGAATAATAAAATATACAAATACATAATTTTTGCACTTCTTGCCACAAACACATAAATCTTCTAAGGACATTAACATATTTCCACGACCTGATGTATGGAGTAACTTGTAAAGTATGATATCTAGAGGAAAAAACCCATTATTTTTCTCTTAACACATGAATGGATGCTGTTGCTAGCAATTTTAAAGAGATGACAAATCTTCTCAGATCTGGTGCAAAAAGACCCAGTGTTCTGGGCTGCAAAATCTTCATTCTCTGCAAATGCATTTTATTAGAAGAGATTGTGGGATGGTAAAGGGGATGGCACTCAAAAGGTTATTTAGAGAAAGGGGAGTAAAATGTAAGTAATTTACATTATGTCATAAAATAGACTTTTACAAACAGGTTCGAGAAATTACATAGTGCTCATGCAATCGGTTTTGTCAACTCCCAAAAACTGTTCACTAACCATGAGTGAAAAAGGGAAACATACTCAGTTGAAGGAAAATGCCAACACATTTCTCAGTTGTTTCAGATGTTAAATAACTACATGTTTTTGCAGCATATGTTCCCATGACCTGTATAGCATGGATTGAAGGATATTTTCATAGGATGTCAGAATACTTCTCATAAAGGAAGAAATTACATGTTTTCAACCTGCCCACCTTCTGAATTGTGAAGCAGCATATAATTGGAGGGCTAACAGCACAGGCTGTACCCTGTATAGCTGAAGTACAAATCCTATTTGTCATGAGCCTCTCCACTATGGAAAATAGGTCATCCTTAAGCATTAAGATTAGGGTTCTGCAGACCTGTTTTTATCCTTGATTCTGCACCTGACTTAGTCCTTAATTTTTCAGCAAGTCATTTTTATTCCTCTGTGTTCAGAAGTCTAAAGCCATGGTGTTTGGTCACCCCTTATTGCAGTTCAAACCTGAGGCCATCTTCTGCTCTTTGGAGAGGATCTGGCACAGTGTGCCCCTGATTCTGTGTGGGTCACATAAGTGCTACTGCATTGTCACGCAGTATTGTTTCTGGATCTGTCTTTGCTGAAAGGACAGGCATTGGCTTGAGGCACACATGGTAAGCTTCATGCATATAAAAAATGGAGGAAGTTCTCTGTGTGTGAAAATAATTAAGCAATTACATGGGAAAGATGAGGAAGATACAGAAGAGTGAATAAAGAAGGCAGGAGCTTGGCAAAGGCACAGCATTGGAGTCATTCTTACCCAGTATCCAAGCACCGGGTGAGTTTCAGTAGCTGGTCATGTGTGTATCTGGAGAGGTAAATCCTTCTTTTGACTGTTGGAATTCTCTCTAACAATACAACAGAGTACCATTTGATCCCAAACTACCAAATCAATTAAAAAAAAAAAGTAGCAATATTTAGATTAATAAAAGTTGATGCAATAAGGAGGTACAGAAATACCCTCCTTTTTCTTAGGCTTTAGAATTCAGAACTGGAGACTCTCAAGGTTTTGGTGTATGCAGTCAGCACATGGAAGCATTGGTTATATATTTATACATTGAATAATATACACATTTATTTTCTATATCATACCAGTAAAGGAAATGAAGAACACATATTCTGTGAAATAATACAAGAAGCAGTTTTGTCCTAGACCGGATGAAAACATTTTTTCTAATATAAACCTAAAGAAAAATAATACTTTTGTGGAAGTAGAAGGGGAAAGAGGAGGTATTCAATGGTTTACTTCTGGCAATATCTTCTGCACATCCCATTCAAGGCAATATAAACTGTGCTTATGTCTTCAGAATCATGATGGCAATAAGCTGTGATTAATACACCTTTAATGTCACATGCAGGAAGACAAATTCTTCACTTAGAACTCTACCAGCCTACAGATGGGCTGACAGTCTGAAATGCAAATCTCCTCAAAATTCTCTGTTTTGCTTAACCTTATCTCTAACTTTTCTGATTAAAACCCTTTTTTTCTTTTAATTACATAAGACTTTCATTTAATTTGTAGTCATATGAAGGTGGATGTGGTTTTTCCAGATGATAGGTTTTGGAGCCCAACTGCTTCCCATTTTAGACAGAGTAGTTGGTTATCTCTAGGGTTGGAGACCAGAATAAGTATCTTTTCTATGTTACTTTGCAAAAAGATATGGTTTCTGATTAGATTAATGTGCATGTTCTCATAGTATTTTTCTTAATGCCTCTGAGTTTCCAATGAAAATAATTTTACCATGCAGGATTCCATGACTGTAGATAATTCTTAGATTTAATCAGAGAGTACTCACCACTGTATGTGAGGTAGCACGTACAGAGTATCCAAAGAAGTGAAATTTTTTGTTATGGGGAGAAACAAGCTAACAAGCAAAATCCTCCCAAATAACCCCCAGCCTAATTTTAAGCTGGGTGCTTCACTAGATTGCAATATATTTGGTCTCCTTGCTATTTTTGTGCAAGTCTGGGACACTGAGAGACAGTTTATGGCAATATCAAGAATAGATCTGTGAATGAGAGGGATTAATGCCCAGTATGGAATGATAAGTTTCTAGAGTCTTCCCAAGATTAATTTCACACTTCATAATTTCTTGTGGAAGAGCTGTCCAGAAAAGGCTGAATCAATGCAGTGAGATAGGTTGCTTGGTTGAATAGGAACTTGTTCTTACTCTTGACCAAAATGAACCAACCTCTGCTTTGATGTAGTCTTGCTAACTTTACAATGGTGCATGTAACTCCCCATGAAATTAGGTTGGGCTGAAGCTGGCCCCTAGAAAATTTAGAAAGTTTGCACCTTCCCATATTTTAAAAAAAGGGGCAGAAATCCATTTTCTTAGCTCCTGACATTAACTGCTCAGTCATCATCGTTTTTTTAAATGAAATGTCAATTTTAAAAAATGGTACTATTTTCTGCATTAGTACAGAAATGTACTTTCAATAGTAAAACTGCATGAAAGACATCTCTGCTCCTTTTCTTACCAGCTGTGACTGTCAGCACTTTGCCTTGGTGTTTACAGCTATCACATCTGGCTAAAGATGTGACTTAGAAGACCTATCCTGGTGAGAGGTCAGGTAATAGTTGGCAAACAGGTATGATGCAATTACTGTGGTGTTTCTTGACAATCATATTCAACTTCCTCCAACAGCAGATAGATCAACAGGCTACTCCATGTGTGTCTGGATAATAGAGTAGGAGAGCAGTAAGTATCTAGTGGAGAGGGCACGTTAAAGGCTGTCAGCTTTTAGGACTGATGGAAGACCCTTTCAACATCATTAGGGAAAGAAGATGTTGAACTTCTTCCTTAGTTTCTTTGTTCTGTATAATTTTTTTTTTTTCCTTAGTGAGTACTGAGAATAACTCTTCAAAGCCCAGTGCAGTCATGCTGTGATTCCCAGTCTGGTTCTGCACATTCTAGCTTACACCTGAGGCACTGTAACTATATTAATGCAATACTCTGCCCCAGCTAATTAACTCTGAGCTAGCTCACTCTTCTCAAAATAGTGCTGTAAAGCATCTAAATATTTACTTGTGAGGAAGAAGTTGGTGTACTGGAGAGCCATGGCCCTGCTTTCCACTTCTCCCATTAGTACCATCCAATTACTTACATTTGTCCCAGCACCTGACAGGATTGCAGCTACTTAGCTGGCTTTGTTCACTTGGAAATTGTGAGGAGGAGGTTTTGGGTAAGCACTATACAAACAGTGAGCTTAGAGATAATTTGCAATGTAGATAGACATGTACCATATGGATAGACAAAACAGATGGTGGGTGAGGGAGGAGGAGAGTTAGGAACAGAAGCACAGAACAGTGAACAGATTTCCTCCCAGTTGTCCTAGAGTCTAGTACAGGGTCAAAATTAGAGCTCAAATTCCTTGGCCTGAAGGCTGGTTTCTTATCAGTATTGCTTAAGTCAGGGAGCATTCTTTTCTTATTCCCTGAACTCATTTGCTCACTTTGAGTATTGCTATTACCTCCCAGAGAATTTAAACCGGAGTTTGTCTTTATGTCCGAAAAGTTTAGAGATTTTCTATTCACAGTGGTTCTCATCAGGAAAGGTCAGAATAAATGACATTTTTCATAGTCAGTCTAGTTTAAAACCTGGCCATGGTTCATGCATAACAACAGCAACAATTTGCATTTATATAGCACCTTTCCTCCCTCAGGACCTCACAGTGCTTTATAAACCATATGTGGGAATAACTTCACTGAAATAACAGTGGAAAATCCTCCTTGAAGTCCTGCAGCCTGGGGGATAGCTGAGGGGCAGCATACAGCCCAGCGCTGCTGCGCAGCCCACAGAGGAAAGCATTGGAAAGGTGCTGTTTCTCACTACACAATGCTACTAGATAAAGGGAAAACACAGTTAAATTGCATAGGAGAAAATTTGGCTTGAATGCACTTTGAGAGGGTATTATTCCCACAGAAAGAATTGTGAAAACATTTCATGATCACTAGTCATCAGGGCTTTGTTTTTCTGCTGCTGCTGTAGGATGATACTCTGACAGTACAAGACATTATTGTACTGGCTCGGGGTGAACATATCCATCCATATATTTCAGTGTTCACACTGCCCTCAGTCAGTATATTTATTTGGGTTGAAGCTTCCTAGCAAGCAATGTTTGGTAATATCTATGGTCCCAATTATCAGCTGAACCTCTCTCTGCTTCGGTCTGACAATATGAGCGTGAAGGTTTTTTTGTTACACAGTGTCTTCTCCTCCAAAAAAACCCCTGCACAACCAAACTTGTATAGTCATACACATTCTGCTTACTTACAGAGCAATGATGAAGGTACTGAGATGAAAGTATTATCTAGCAGAAGATTTACAATAAATGGAAAAAATTCTGTTGAGTTTGACTTAATCAGATAAAAACGTGCATTGTTCTCATTACTAAATTAATCACTTCAGCTACTGAAAAATAAGTTACATACATGCATGCATACATAAGTTACATACATTCCCACACTGTCCTTTGGAAGTGATAAAGCAGTGAGGGAGCAAAGAATACAATGACAGACAGGCTTTCTGTGATGTCAACTTGTCCCAGTGCTTTTCAAGGTGAGCATGAGGGTTTGTTTTTTTTTTTTTTTGTGTTACTTCCACTGAGTCATAGGAAAAAATAGTTTAGAGATGAGTATAGCCTATGAAATATGCCATTAAGTTTGCCATTGTCCTAATCACTGGACATACAATTCCTGTTAGGGAGCAGGCAGAGTTTAGTGTATGGCTTGAATCAGAGGGAGGCTTGTACCCTACAGCATTCTGTGAGCCCAGCAGGTGTACAGCTCTTCTTTAACATCTCAGTCATCTCTGAGGGCACTCCTCACGCTGTCCTCGAGGACTCCTGGGGCAGTGCCTGATGCTTCAGCAGGAGTTGGGGGTGCTCACCCTCTACTCTGAGCCCCCAGCAGGGCTGACTCAGCGCTGCCGCCTTTGTCACGGCACTCACAGAGGTGAGGACACATGTTTCTGCAGGGAACCATCGAGTTATTAAAACCCATAGTGATGATATAAAAATAATATTCCCCTGAGGATATAATTTGTTTTACATGAGAGGAGGGCTGACAAATGCCCCTGAGAAAGACTGTTATTGTTACTGTTAGAGTGCAAAATGTTGTAATAACAGTCTGAGAGGAAACTGGCTGCTTAAATGACAGGTTACCAAACCTTCTCCCAATCATAAAGTGCCTCCTTTTTTCCCTAGTATTTTATATTTTACTTCCATGACCAGGGGAACTCTTTGTAATAAGGTGTTTAGTTCTTGTGACTAATTTGCTCAAAGAAAAACAAATGCCTGTAACCTATTGTTATTCAGAACTGTTTTACTAAAACCATATTTCACTTAAGAAACACCTGAAAAACATTTTTACCCCCAGCCCTGCCTTTAAATAAATATTTTTTAGTACAGGTGTGTGTTTAGGTCACTTAGTTTTGTGGTATTGTTTCAGTTACTTGGCTGGATGATTGAAAATTAGTAAAATGTAAAAGGAGAAGACTTCAGTATAGAAAGGGAGATAAGAGAGAAGATAGATGTCTATAAAATTCTAAGTGGCACACAGAAAAATAGAGAATAAAGTGATGGAACTCTTATCCATAGGGTGTTGCATAAAATGAAAATTCCTATGGGTGCCTAAAGTAAATGTGCAAGCACATGGGAGTAAGAAAACAACAAAATAGGTATCCCCATACATGGTTGTATTTCCTTCATTTCATGAGGTCCCTGATATACAAAACACTGGGTGTGAGGGCACAGTCTGAGGTTGTCACTTCAAACTTTTACTGTTCTTGTCCTCTCCCCTTGACTTTGCTGCTGGTCAGCTGGAGACAGGTTACTGGGCTAGCTGGATCTTTGGTGTGGCCAAGTGTCTTGTTCTTCATTTACTGCATTTCCAGGTGTCCAGACAAATCATTCCTGCCTGTCAAAATTTGCAGGTGCATGTTGTATCACTTATGCTTTCTAGAAATGTTAAAAGTAAATGGAAAAAAATTGTTTTTCTGCTTTACAGGGGGAGACTGAAAGATGGGGGATTCTTGATATCCTGGTCTAACTTTACCATGGTCCCTTGGGCTGCCTCTAATGCAGGTGAGCTGCATCTGATGTGAATTAAGAATGGCACAAGAATCCTCCCACACTGAACTGACTTTGAGCAAAAGTCGCAGTCAGAATGGGAGGAGTGAGTGTCTCCAGGCTGGATTCTGACCTGGAAAACACCTCTACTGCTATTTATGGTTATGGAATAGAGGCAGAGCCCCAAGACAAACCAGGGCTTCAGAATATGATTAAGAAGGAAGTTCCTTTCTTCTTCCTTGATACCTACCCAAGGGTTCTAAATGCTTTGAGTAGCTCAAGGGATGCCTTGGGGCAAAGCATTGTTTGTAATTCTTGTACTTGTGGGACAGACTTCTAGATTTCTCTGGGTGTAGAGGTGTTTTGAGTTGCTGTGTATAATGGAATTCTCCCTGTCAGCCTCTTGCTTTCTCCCTTTTCCCCCTTGCCTCTCTCTGCTTAACAGACTGAGCCAATGGGGACCCTGGAACTCTCTGTGGCTGTTTTATTCATAGATTTAGCCCCTTTCTTAGTGCAGCAGCTTCATAAAATATTTCTCAAGGACAACTTTTCTCCCTAAAGGTTTGCTCAGCAGCAATGACTGTCTCATCTAGGTAATCTATTCTGATTAATTTGACTTTAGCTTTCTTGCTGCTCCAGTGGCGTCCAAATTTGTCAAGGACTTAAATATATATACGCTCACACATACACACCAGGGAAGTTTCACTAAAAAAAAAAACTAAACAAACAAACAAACAAAAAAAACCCCAAAAAACCCACACACAAAAAAAACCCCAAAACACACCAAAAAAAAAAAAAACCAAAGAAAAAAAAAAAGGAAGAAAAAGCCAAAATATGGAACACAATGAACTGCCTCCTAATTTTATTAAGAGGCTCACTATTGGGAAAGGCACTGCTGTACCAGCCTGACCGAAGCGGCATGCAGCAAGCATCTAGCAGCTGAAGCTGCGAGCATTGAGTAGTTTCTGGCATAACCGCGAAGCGTCCAGGGTCACTCTGTGTGTTCGTGCACGGTATATTCCTGTATTTATTTAATTTTATTTGATTTTCGGGCTCCGGTGCGTGTCCCGGCCGCGCTGCCCGGCCGCAGTGCGGGGCCCTCAGGCCGCGGCCGGCAGGGGGCGCTACCCGCGGGCCCTCAGAGCCCCTCAGGGCGCGGCCGCGGCCCCCGCAGCCGCCGAGCCGGGCCGGGGCTCATCCCCAGTCTAGCGGGGACGTGCAGCCACCGAGCCGGGCCGGGGCTCAGCTCCAGCCCAGCCGGGACGTGCAGCCGCCAAGGTGCTGCGCTGCAGCGGCTCGGGAGAGCCACCAGTATCGACACAGGCTGGGGGTAAAGGGATGGAGAGCGGGACCGAGAGAGGCCCTGCCGGGAAGGGCTGGGAAGGTGTCGGTGCATGGAACGCTGCCCGTGAGGCAGCCGTGTGCGCTCACAGCCCAGACAGACAATTGCAGCCCAGACTGCAGCCAAAGCAGCGCCTCCAGCAGGGTCAGGCAGGGGATGCTGCCCCTCTGCTCCCTCTGGTGAGACCCCACCTGGAGCATCCGGCTCTGGGGTCCCAGCACAGGAGGGACATGGACCTGCTGGAGCGAGTCCGGAGGAGAGCCGTGAGGCTCTGGTCACACACTGGAGCGCCTCTCCTATAGGCAAAAGCTGAGAGTTTAGCCAGGAGAAGAGGTGGCTCCGGGGAGGCTTTATTTCAGGTACAGAAATAGGCTTATAACACAGATGAGGGCAAACGTGTTAGCTGTTGTGGTAGGAAAAGGGGCAATGGTTTTAAACCTTTGAAAGAGGGTTTGCTTTAGATGAGATATGAGGAAGAAACCTTTTACAATGGGGCTAATAAAACAGTGGGACAGGTTTCCTAGAGAAGTGGATGCCCCATCCCTGAAAACATTCAAGGTCAGTTTGGACAGGGTTCTGCATAACCTGACCTAGTTGAAGATGTCCCTGCACCTCAGAGTGGGAGTCAGACTAGGTGAACTTTAAAAGTCCCTTGCAACCCACACTATTCTGTTATTCCATGATTCTATGATCTAGATGTTATCCTACACTCTTTTCTCTCTCTGTATTTGCTTGTTTAGCTAGAAACCTGTCTATTTCTTGTAATCTATTCTGGTAGAGGAAACTAGTTTTTATAAACCCTCTTACAAAGGTCTTTCTTACCTGTACTCCTTGCTCATAAAACACACTTATCCTTAAACAACATTTGGCCACTTTGCTGTCATAGCTTAGATTATTTAAGTGGGAATTGATAATGGAATTCATGAAGAAAGGAGTTAAATCTCTTCTATCATAAACCAATACAAGCATCACTTTCTTGCAGAACTAAAAGAAAAGCTGAGGTAAAATGCAAGAAGAGTGAAGACAGAGCACCCTTAAAGATGCTGATAGGGTCTTGGATGACCCCAGAAACTGAAGGATAATGTGACTGGAAAACATCTTTACTGATGGGCCGTGATGAATTTCTAGGTCCCCAAGAAAATAAGTCAGTCTTCTATTCAGCTGTGGCTTCTCTGCCTCTCCTCCTGTAGTGAATGCAAGTTTGAGTAAGGAAAGGAAACATGACAGGGGAAGTGAAGGTAAGCCTGGTTTTCATCATACCCCATGGGGTATTAATGTTGGAATGGCTGTGAGTTAACTAGAGCACTTACAGGTGTCTTTGTGAGGCACTTAAGCTGGCAGTGAAAAAAAATATCTCTGAGCTGTGGAGCTCATTGTACAGCTTCAGAGAAGATGGCTATAAATCAGGTTTTTTTCCCTTTCCCCCCATGCTGTCTGTCCCACAGGCACCTGTGTGCCTGACCCCAAAGGGTATGTGCCTCAGCTGGCCCCGTGATTCAGGTCCCAGCTGTGGCATGCTTTCACTTGACCACCTGCCTTTGCCACAAAATCTGTTGTGCTGTTGGTCAGCAGGTGAATACCTAACCCTGGTCCTGTTTGTTAAGTGCTTGATGCCCTGAGCTGCCCTTTAATCCAGGTGGGACTGAAAACATCCTTTTACACAACTCCTGAGGGTGTCCAAGCTTAAACATGTGAGCTGTGATGGGTGACTCTCAAGAAGCGTCTCAAAGCTGGGATTAGAATATCTCACTGAAATAGGGCTGATTCCCCAAAACTCAGGAGGGCTGAGCCCTTGTGGGTTAGCAAAGAAAGGCAGACGAATTTCCCACAGCCCTGATGTACAGAACTTTCCTAATTTTCCATTTGGGTTGCTTTCCTCCTCTTTATTCTAAGATTGTCTGTAGCTTTGGAGGGTCTCCTCTCCAGGACGCCGTCTCATTCCCAAGGGCATGCCAGAGATGAGACTACCGTGCCTTTTACGTCACTGGGTGCTTTTGGTATTGGCAATTCACTGCAAAGAAGAAGATCATGAGAATTGATTCCAGCTAGGATGGGATAAGCAGACAGAGGCTGTTCAGAGAGGCAGACTCCAGATGCTTGTCTGTGTGGTGCATTACCTTTCTTTACTTGTTCAAGGGCACCATTGAAAGGTGAATGCATTGGAAGCATTAGCATTCCTCCACACCTTCTGAATAATTTTACTATTTTATAGCAGTTAATTTTGTTTGAATTTCTTCCTGTTGTTTTCTTTCCCAATCCCCACCACTTAGGAGGTCAACAGAAAGCTCCAGCTTGCCTCATATTTATTCAGTGACTTATTCAGATCAGCATCTGTCTCTTCAGAGTTCTCACATTTAACCCCTTACTTTGGGTAGACCTTTACTTCTAGGTCTGGAGATAATTCACTAAATGTCCTCTGCAGTCTGATTATGACATTGAATTTGGAGGAAGATTTCTGCTTCACACAGTTGAAAATTACTCAAGGGAATGTTGTGTACTTGTTTTCTTTTATGTTAGACATTTTGCTCTTCCCACAGATGTATAACTTTAAAAGCAATATGTTCTGTGTTATCATATCTAAGTAAAGTCATTAAAAATATCTATACCATAGCATTGATAGATTAAACCCAGGTTGTTCCCACAAGAATCAAATACTCAAATCGATACTTCTCTCCAAACCAACTTTATTATTTTTAAGCAGCTTTTTATTGTTTAAGGAATGTGTATGTGACAGGAATTATCAGCCAGAGCTATGTCTTAGGTAATAAACTAGTGTTCAAAGTTGCCCAAAAGAAAGTTGCCCAACAGTTTTATCTCCTGATATTTTTTTTGGGAGGGGGAGAGGGGTGGGAAGGCTTGATTTTACTTCCTATTTGAACATAGTCTTTTAGTAAGACTTTCCTGCTATTGGCCATGTACTTTTGCCTCCCAAGTGTTTGGGAGTCTTATTCTGAGGTGCACTTAGGTCTGAATAGCTGCTCTCTGTGTTTAGGCTGTGAGTAAAACCCATTCCCTGTCCTTCTTGGCTTCCCATGGTGCTAAATGAAAGGGAAAGTGGTGCAAGACATGTAGTTGAGGTGCCAGCTCTCATGGGACCCTTGTGATCTGTGGCACCATCTCTGGTAGCTTCAGGATGAGCAGGAGGCAGCAGCCAGTCCCCACTGCAAACACAGGATCTGAAAGAAAACACGCAATAGGAATTCTCTGTAACATCTTCCCCTTGGTCCCCTGTGTCTGAACAGATGTGATAAATCCACTTTATGCACAGCGTATAGATTTTTACTCTTCTGTCGTGTGCTCAGATATGCAGAGAGGACATATATGGTAGACATAGAATTGCAGATGCAGGTAATATTTTTAAGCCGAAACATTTTTCTCACTGAAGAACAAGTCTGCATTTATCAAAGATTTCAATGAAGGGGTGTCTGGTTTGTCTTCCACAAAAAAGGATTATGCGAATATTGAACTTTAACATTTGCTCTATGATTTTTTTTAAAACAATGTCTCTGTTGGGAGTTTGCTAAATTTTTTAGACACAGCAATCTATAAATATTGGAGTTACTTCAAACACTTCTGTTACTCCCAAAAATGTTACTCTCTTCTCTCTAACAATTTAAAAAGGACTTAGTAACAAAAACTTCCCATACCTAAATTTCTCTAAATATAAGAATTGACCTACAGTGACTCTTTGAATACAAAATAAACTTATAAGTTGAAGAGTCAGCTTTTATTCCTTCTAGTGTTTCTGTAGAGTGATTGTCTACAGCTGATACTAAATTAAAATATTATTTGTAAAATTATGAATTTGAAAATTTAATTAGGAATTTGAAATTGATACTTACTTGGAAATTTGTTTCCATTTGATTTACACCTACCTTATTTTATGAGAACAAATGCAACAGCAGACTATAGAGGGATCCCAATTTTTTTTTAAAAGAACATGTATATTTATTTTTATAGTTATACTTATAAAATTATATTATCATACAATACTATATTATTTATATTTATATTTATTTTTATATTTATTTTTATATTTATTTTTATTTTTATTTTTATTTTATATGTTTTAAGGCACAGGAAGAGTTTAGTCGTGAACAATATTTATTAGTACTGTCATTTGCAATTAGGGCCAACATATAAGTGTGTGATCTAGGTAACTAGATGAGTGCTAGATTAGGAGTGCTGGAGAATTAGGGTCTTGATTTTCAGAGCAATCTGTTGAATGAACAACTTTGTTTATTGTGCTTGTAAACTCAGCCTTTGTTTAAGAAGAGTAAATATTTTTACAGATGTAAACACACGGCCCATTGTGTGGTGATAGAATTCAGATGAATACCTTCCCTGGACTATGGTCAAGTGTCTGTATTATTTTTCATTATCATTTCCTTCCAAGGATGACACTTGCAAACCATACTGCTTTGGCCAGGGAAACAGCAACTTCATTTCTCAGTTTCCATCTTTATTTGTAATGGGGTACATACTTTGATTTAGGAATTGTTGCAACTAAATGATGGAGAGGCAAAAGTTAATGACATCGTCACCATGTCTGGAATTGTCCAGAGAAAAATTACACTGTGCCATGGTGTCCTCATCCTTATTATATAGTGGAGGCCCAGGGAAGCAGTGCTGGCTCAGGACAAGAGTTGGGAGTGGCACAGCCAAGGCCTCTGCACAGAAGGAGCACAGAGGAGGTGCTCTGCAGAAGCTTTCCTACATTTCCAGAAGGATCATGCACTGCAGAAGGCAAAACTAATGGAGAGGTCTCTTAATAATTCTCTACCTAAAAGTAGAGAGTATCTGGAAGTATCTTTGTACGTGATTTGTGAAATTTCTGTGTGGGTTTAGAGTTGTTTCTTCATGAAGCTGCCTGCATCTGTAGAATTAGTTAAGAAAAAATTTATGACGCAGGAAAAAAACATCAATATACGTCAATATGTCTTGTTGTTTTGGTGAACTATTATGTCTTAGTGCTAGAAATAATTTGAAAGCTATACTTTTATTGGATATGAAAAAAAGGACGGAAAAAAAAAAATTGTATGGCCCCATGTTTTTGGTGTCAGGAATTTTTTGGTTGTTTTCCATCCCCAAGGTCCCCCTGCCCAAGTGTTTCTTAAACCCTAATAACCTTGCTGGCTTTTGCAAAGAGAATTTCCTACCACTCAAAGAAAGACCAAGGCAAGATATTGTTCCTGAGAATGTGACATTTGACTTGAAGACAAGATCACATACTTCTGAAGATAATACAATCTCAGGACTATATTCCTGGTGTGTGACTGGATGCTTTCACCAAGAAAGAATTGCTCATTTAACTTTGAGAAAAAGAGTTAAAGCAACATTTTCTTGGGTGGGGATGGTGACTAATATGCATTGCTTTTATGGAAACATGCAGCCAAAAAGGAGTATAACTGATGGATAATTAGTAGATGTGAGATGGATATATGACCTTCCGTCCTAAAGACAAGTTCTTGCCCATTATCACTTGATCATAGGAACTGTCTGGAGAGAAGCATTTGGGGCTTTGAGATTGCTGAAAGCCTCCATTTTGTTGTTCTTTTGTTTGATGCTTTGCAGAGCACCTTCTCCTACTCTGTGTCTTAAGCTCACCATGCAGGACACAGAGAGGAGAAATTCCTCTTTTTTTCTACACCTGTCCTCCACTTATGAGGGGGAAAAAACTTCCTCATTCCTCTTGTCAGGGCAAGATTTATCCTGTAGAATGCAAGCTTTATGGATCTTTTTCTTTGCCTGCTTTTTTTAATTGAATGCTAGGAATGATTTCTCTAAGAATGCAGAGAGCAACCAGCCTGGAATACCAAAATATGGCTCCTTCTTAATTAACCAAGCAATCATCAACTTGATCGAATCTCTTTGAAGTTTTCCAGCAAGTACGTGCACGCCATATGCAAAGAGATCAGTAATGTGGAATGGCAGTGCTGGCAGTAAGGTCAGCTTCTTGATCAATAATAACTCAGCCTGAGCAGACATTTAATCTGAAAGAAAGAGGTCATCTCCAATCAGGTCTTGTAAAAGATCAACCAACAAAATCTAATCACTGATTGCCGAATATTTAGTCATGCAGTGACCTTGGTTACTATTGTTTAATCATACATTATTAGCTAATTCCTCTTAGCTCCAGCTTGTGAATTAGATTTTGTCCTAATTATTATTACAACTATTAAAGAAGGAAGACATTACATTTTATATGACACTGACTTCATAGGCCAGAGCCAGCAAAATCAAATCCAAAATGTTTCTGTGAGGCTGAGTCTTTCTGTCTCCATATAATTCCTAACAAATATTTCTTCAGCCTTTTCTTAAGGACCTCTTGTGTTGGACAATCCCCAGCTTCTCAACATAGCAGAATGTTATAACACATCTTTATCTCATGCACAGGGGGAAAGTAAGGAATATGTAATTTCATGGGTACACTGAAGCAGAGCATCTCACTATCAAATGTCATCAGTGTTGGCAATGAACCAAATGCTAGAAGTCGCCTAAAATCAAAGAATTTGTGTGTTTACATAGGGTTGATATCCCTGATAACTTAGTTAATTTTTAAGAGCATATTGTAAGGGGACCAGTTCATGGTGGGTAGCAGTAAAAGAACCAGCAGCCTAAATAAAAGTGAGGGAGAATAATCTTCAGATCCAGATTCACCTTGCTGTTATAAGGTGACTTATTTCCCTCAGTTCTGACTGACCAGGGGTGAATAGGAGATGGGAAATCACTTTGAATTTTTGAAACATTATATCCAGAAGATATATATTGAAAATGCCCAGAGATATTGAAGATGCAAGTCATTCAGATTGCTTCTGTGTTTGAAAAAGAACCAAACAATAAAACTAACAAGAAAAATAAAATAAACTCACACTGGATTTGGGATTATAATAATCTGCTGGCTCACAGGGAGACAGTATTTTAAGGCCAGCATTAAATCCAGGATGATGAAAATAGGATTTTGATGTGATTGTTGAATCCTCAGCTCTAGCGTCCAGAATGTGTTAGGTGAAAACCTGCAATAAAACTACTTTTTTATACTTTTTATTTTTTTTTTTAAATTAAGGCTAGAATTGTGCAGCGTAGCACAACTTTGTTGTATCCCATGTGTCTCAAGCTGCATAAAAGCATGATATGAAGATAAAGAAATTATAGCTTTTTACTGCAGCTTTGGTTCATCTTGAAGCCTGTGAGAAGGTGAAAATACAGATCCCTGCAGATCAGCCCTCCTGTTGGGTGTCTTTTGGCTGACCTGCTGCCCCGGCTGCACTCAACAAGTGACCTGTTCTCTATCAAACACCAAAAAGATACAAAGATGCTTTTACTCTCTGACAATTTTTGGAAGGACTTACCTCAGCAGAACCAAATCTGTGCATCCCATGGCTGAGCAATGACATTTGAGGATAAACACCAAAATGTGATGGCATCTCAGCAGGGGGAATTCCAGAGCTCCCGACTGTGCTTATTCTTTCAGAAGAGCCCCTTTGTGTGCTGTAGCTGTCATGGTGCTCTCTCCAAACCCCTGGCTGTGAAACACACATGTGACAGCTGTGTGCCAGGTGTGTCCGGAGGCTATTGTGCCAGGACCAGTGTCAGTGCTGGTCTGCAGCAGGACACTCTGTCTGCTTTTCACGTTCTTATGAGAGAATATGCGTGTCTGCCAGCTTCACCCGCACTTGCTTATTTCTTACACACTCTACTAACCCTTGCTTGTGGGATTCTGAGCCCAAAAATATGTCTGCAGTTTTTTTTTCCAAGTGTATTAACTGTTCTCACCTGAGGTGCCACCTAACTCAGTGTACTTTGCCTCTGTCTCCTTTCACCATAACTCAGTTACACAGACCTCTGTTATGTTACTCTTTGACCATAATTTCAGTAACAATAGAGCTCTACTGACATCAGCTTCCTCTTAAAGGCAGTGC
The DNA here is from genome assembly GCF_051311805.1 of Agelaius phoeniceus. Taxonomy (NCBI): domain Eukaryota; kingdom Metazoa; phylum Chordata; class Aves; order Passeriformes; family Icteridae; genus Agelaius; species Agelaius phoeniceus. The sequence continues at coordinate 37,999,056 of NC_135265.1, forward strand.
TGACCCATTTCATGTCTTAAAATTCAGCAGTGATCCATGACAGGCTGCACCAGGCATAAATTAGAATTTTGTGTCTTTTGAAGGAAAAAATGAGAGAAATATTAACTAGATGTTGTTCAATTAACATTGGCAGTTGGTAACTATTTTTGTTTGTTTGTTTTGAAGTCTTGCTTATTTATTACAGTGTTTTTTTATGAGGGGAAATTTTAGTATTTTGCATCTGCTGGTCTCAGATTTTTGGGTTTTGAATTGTTATTCTCACACAAATTTAAGACGGGGCTCTGATGCCTCCCATATCAGAGTCACATAATTCGTGATGGAGCTAAGGAAAGTGATTTCAGGTTCTTCTTGGTAATCTTGAGAGATATCACTCTACTGCTTTATGCCTCTGCCATCCAACTGGGAAAGCTATGTATAAATCAAGATCACAAGCAAAGTTAAATGATGCCTCAGTGGGTATATTCAGTGCAAAAACTTATTTTCTGTATTTTATCTTTCCTTCAGATGGCTGTCCTAGTAGACAGTCACACTGGGATTTCATTTTACATGAAAAGAGAAAATAACTTTTACTGAAGGACTCATTGTGGCTTAGCCTTGCAAATCTGCAAATATTAGACCTCAAATGTACTGAAATCTGGAAGATTGATCTTGCAGAAGCCAATGTTATAACCTCAAACAAATTGATATGCTGTTTGCTGTGTCCTCTGGCCAGAGACTAAAATGAGTCACATGTTTGTTTTAGTGCATCTTTTAAATGTTTTATCATGGTTATTGAACCATGCATATGATGTTTTGATAAGCAAGGATTTTAGAAACACTTTAAATACTGATTTCATAGCTGATAACTAATTTTAGTGATTTTAGTCAGAATTAGTTAAATTTATCCAGGCTTTCAGCCTTTGTCTAAAGTCAAAACTAGGAGGAAAGGGGGGAGTCGAGCCACAGCAAGCTCTGCAAAGTTGGCTTTGTTTTATTGTCAGATAAAATACCATAAACCTCATACAGTGTCTGATTCCACAAAAAGATTTCTATGGGAGAGGATTTTTTTTTTCTGTCATTTCATATTGTATATTTTCTTTCTCTTGGAGTAATGTGTTTATTTCCTTATTACAAGTGGAACTGAGTCCTCTGTTCTCAGTACAGTTAAGGGTTGTGGGTGCTCAAAAGGATGGATGCTTTTGAGGTGCAGGATCTATCAGCCTCTGGGTACCTTTTCTCCTCTGATTCAGCACAGCTAAGTGTTAACAATGTCTCCTAGGAAAGGGAAAAAATAGCCTTTCTGCTTAGCTGCTGCTATTGGAGTGTCTGTTTTCCTTTTATATTTATTGTATACCGTGACACTACAACATAGATATATAAACAGAGTGGATGCTACTAGGAACTGTATGTGTGTTTGCATGTCCTTGTTTGTGCATTGAATAGGAATTTTCCCCAGAAATACATTAATTTTCATTGCATTGAGATATTGGCAGGGAAAAAAGCCAGCAGAGGCTTTAACCCTCTAGGGTGCTGTCTGTCTACATATGTGATCTCCCTCTGAAGTGCCCTGGGCTAAGCAGAGCACATCATAGCAGGGGAGGCTAGAAAAGGCAGCAGATCTTGTTCCTGTGCACAAACCTGACATTTTATATCCCAGATGGTAGTTTTATGGGCCATTATGATACTTCAGACTGACTCAATAGGTGAAATGACAGAATGAAAATAGTCCTATTGCCAAAAAAGAAAAAGGAAAAAAGAAAAAGAAAGAAGAAAGGTTGATTTGGGAGCTCAAGAACTGGCCCTCAATCGGGCTGAGTAAGTCACAGACCAACTGCTGTGATTTATGTGATGGTACAGTGTGATTAACTTTCCCCTGGATCATTAGAGAGTCTCTGTGGGTGGTGATGTGCCAGTTACTGTTCTCAGCTGGAAGGAGGATCAGCAATAAACAGCCAGATGGGGGGAAAAGAGGAGAAGGAAATTCTTAATCAGAGCTGAATTTTTTTAGATTAAATCTGCACAGATTTTAGGTCAAGTAAAAAAGTGCTTACTTTCTTAACCTCAGGAGCTTCAGTTGTCTTTCTCTGTAACAGCAGGACATGGGACATCTGTCACCCAGCTTTAAATCCTTGTCTGCAGTTTGCAGAGCGAGCTATAGGAGTGCCAAGTACAGTTATACCCAGCCCACTTCCAGACTCACCATGAGAATGTTTGCAGCAGAGAGTTGGGTATGTGTGTGTCACAACTGTTCTGTGGGGTGCTGGAGAAAATACCCAGGATGTGTAGGTAGGCACCTCACTGCTTGGCCTTTTCAGTGATGAAAGTTTAAAATTAAATCAGATGAATTTCACTGTGACAGGACTGCAACTTGTATTTGACACTAACTCATGGCATCTGCTACTGGTTTACTGCTAAACTGAGCTTAAAAAGAAAACCTTCCACAGTCACAATGGATGTCCTTGAGCTTTACCCTTTTATATATTGATTATCTCCAAATGCAAAGACTTCAAAACTTCCCTGGGAAACTTGTGCTGGTGCTCAGTCATCCTCCCAGAGGAGAAGTGTTTCCTGATGTTCAAATTATGTTTCAGCATTTCAGTCTGTGCTGAAACACAGCCTGTTGCAGTTTGTGACTGTTGCTTTTTGTCTTGTCACTGGTTACTACTGAGAAGAGCCTGGTCTATCTTTAGACCCTCCAGGTGTAAAAGGTGTACTCTTTGCAATGTCCTTTCAGGTACATATACACTTTGATCCTCCTGAGCCTTCTCTTCTGCAGGCTGAAAACCCCATTTTTCTCAGCCTTTCCATATAGGAGAGTTGCCACAGTTCCTTCATACCGTTGTGGCCCTTTGATGGGCTCTGTCCAATATGTCCATGTCTCTCTTGTAGTGGGAAGCTCAGAACTGAATGCTATGCCAGGTGTGTCCTCACCAGTGCTGAGCAGAGGGCCAGGCAGCCCCCACTTGCCTTTTCTTCAGAGCACTTGGCCAGGCAGCCCCCACTTGCCTTCTCTCTGGTGAGGGCACATTGCAAGCTAAGTTGTGCTTTTTAGTTAATGTTGGTTTTGAAGTTTGCCGTCACGTAGCAGTAATCTGTGCTCCAGAGGCCTGGGGTGTGCTGAGCTGGCTGAAAGCACATCCTGCAGCTTTTAAACACTTTTCATTGCTTCAATCTGCGCTCCTACCCCTCAGTACCCCTACTCTGCTATTGCATCTTTTTCAAAGCCTGCCTGTGTATTGTTCTACCACTGGCAGAAAGGCTGTGGCGTGGTGTAGCAGGTTTTTACATTCAGACAATCAGGATGAGTTTAGGGAGAATCAACGCAGGGGCAGCAAACTGTGAAATCACTATTAAAAAGGACTAATTCTGTAAAAGAATACAGCAAATCATGCTAGAACATTTCCTCTTGTGAAGCCTCTGCCTTCAGTTTTGCAAGTGGAGTGATCTTTCAAATCACATTGTAACATTTTACATTGAGGATGTAAACCTTCAGCCTGTATGCAGTAGCAGATGATAAATAATGCTGAGCCCTTTTTCCTAAAATCTTGTGATTACTTAACAGTATGTTTCATATTTTAATATTTCTAAGTGCAGAGATAATGATTGAAAAATCATTGTTATAACCATATATAGCATAATAGCCACTCATATATGTCTTTATGATATCTATGCCATCCAATTAAACTTATAAACCTCTTTGCTAATTGATCTCCATCAGAGATAAATCTCTCTCAAGTAGACATCATTATAATAAATCACGGTTAAAACACCAGACCACAAAAAAATATATTTATACACTGTGCTTGTCTTAGTGTAGAATTTCAGTTTTACGTGGTTTGTTCTATAGCATCATTCGTAGGGATGTCTGCAAGTCCAGTTTTCCATCCCAAGGGGCCAGAACTGAAAATACTTGCATCTGGATCAGTGACAGGTCTGAGATTTGCTGCCTTGTGAACCATTGGAGACAGACACTGCAGATGGCTGTCATTCAAAATTGTGACTCACTGTTTCCCAACAAGATAAGGTTTTGGTTTCAAAGTCCCTATATTCAGGAAATGTGAGTCTTTGTATACCTGAATTATTGCCTATGGAATATAGAAAGCTTTAAAACTTGCTATTTGTCATTTCCCTCCATCTGACACTTTAATGGTTATCTTTTACTGTAATAATAGTGCTTTAATTTAAACATTGAGAATTTAAGGAGCATAAAGACCCTAGCCTTTCTGTAAGAAACACAGCTCTTCTGAATGCCTTCTTGTCCTTAGGTTCTGTTTCTCTCTCTGCCACAGATAATCACATAAATTTTTCCATTTCTGGTTATTTTTATCTTTTCTTATATGTCACATCTTTGTTTTCTTCTGAATTTGATATGCTTCTCAAGTTGTGAGATTGATAAAACTTTAATATTTAGGGTTTGAAGCAACTCAAAAGTCACAAAGTCAAGTGTAGGAAAAGGAAGAACAGCATGAATATTCTTAGTAATTTAAAGGGAATAACCCATTCATTATAAAGTTGCTTAAATTAGGAGAGAAATAAAGCCCAGGGTGAGTGAGACTGGGGACACTGAACAGTCATTGCTACTCCAATCAGTATTAAATTACTCAAGTCTTTTTCTCAAGTCTTCTCAGACAGGAGAAAAAAATGAACCAAATCCTTTTTCACTGTGGGTGGAAAAAAAAAAAAAGCATTTTCTTGCTCTTCCTTTTTAAATATTGCTGTGTATTTCCTTTGCCTTTTACATAGTTTGTCCAATTTAGAACATTCCGTTTTGGACCTCTTGGACTGTTCCATCAGTCAATATACTGATTTTTTAATCTGGACTTCAAATTTTAAAAAAAGAAAACAAAATCATGAACAAACAAAGTCTGATGATATACACGAAAGTGTGTTGCTTGATTTTGTCTCTTTTGCAGTTGGACAGTCTTCTGGAAAATTGGTAATTTGCACAGCCCTCACAGTGGCAGACAAATCCTCACTACTGAAACAGACCTTGCTGAAGAGTCCTGCATCACTCTGAACTGAAAATTGCCTCTGTTGTCTGAGCAACACTATCATTCAAATTTCTGACCTAAGTCAAGTAAAGTCTTACTTGAATAATGGATCTTATTGGTATTGTTTGCCTTATGCAGTGCAAACAGGTACATGGCATGAGAGAGAATTAAGATTATGTTTATAGATTACTGTAAGCCTTTTAGACAACATATGCTTAGGACATGATCCTGAACTATCAGTAAGTTTGCAGAGGGTCCTTACTTGGAAAAGAAATGCAGATGATAAGTTTTAAGAGTGGAGCTGCTTAATCCATTCCCAGTTTACAGCTGAGCTATAGAGTGTGCTGCTGTTGGTTCCCATAAGCCTTAACAATTTGCTTAGATCTGCTTTTTAGCAGACCTTGTAACACTATCCAGAAAGTTTTCAACCCCAACTCTCATCTTCTGTATTTTAAAAATCATTGTTCTATCCTTATAGTGACAGAGGTCTAGCAGGGAATGGGGACATTGTATCACTTTGCACAGTAAAGGAGGGAAGGAAGAGAAATTGTCTATATAATTTGTTTCTCCATCCAGGCAAGTCAAGCTAAGTTATGATGAGAGCGGTGCAGCAGTCATGATCACCTACTGTTTTATCGCTGATGTGATTGTTTTTATGAAGCCTATAACACTTTTAACAGTGCTGTTGTGCTGATCGTTGTTCTTGTCTCAGCAGAACAATATTACTACAGTCAAGTTAATTCAGCTTGCAGGCAGGGTGTGCTGCTGACAGAGTGTGAGAAGAAATCTCACAGAGAACTCTTTTCCCTTATTCAGATGTGGCCAGGGCACAAGAGAGTGCAGGGGCACTGTTCAGTTGGTCAAACCTTTCAATGAATTATTCAAAGATTTTTTTTCTTATCCTTTTGGCAAGGTGACGAGCAGTTCTGCCACATTTCAGACAGATAGCAACCTGCCATTTAACTTGACTCCTCAGCTTTTGTTATTCACACAGTGTTTGGGTGAAGGGCACAAGCATGGATAAAAATAAAGACTGGAAGTAAAGGTCTGGGGTTTTTTCCCCCATTGATCATTCTGAATCCTTCAGAGTGCTGCTTTGCAGAAGGTCGCAGAGCAGTCAGCATAGTGCTGGCTACAGCAGCTCCCCAGCAGAAGGTAAAGGCAGGTGTGTGGCAAAGAGGGGGCATACAGTACATCCCCCATACTTCCAGCTCCTTAGCACATGGTTTTCCTGCTTGCATCCTACTGGCCCTCATTTGACTGCTCTCTTGATTACTCCTATTTCCCATCTGAATTGCAGTAGAACATGACTCGTAAACAAATGAGTAACATCTTCTAGCATGTGGTGAGGTCAGGTGCTGTGCCTGCCCCTCTGCTGTGTTGGTGGCCCTGCTGAAAAAACTTTCCTATCTTCTACAATTCCCCAGACAGCCCAGTGCTCTTTATCACTGTGATAAGAGGAAAGATAAACTCAGCCTACTTCTCTGGTCCTCAGATATTGCTCATGTCATCTGACTGTCTCCCTGTCTATTCCTTCCTGTTGGGAGGAAAGAGGTAAAAGTAGATTTGGCAAGAAGAGAATAGTTTTTGCTCAAGGTGACCTTGCAGTTTAGAATGCTAAAAATGTTGGTGTGGGAACACTCCATTTATTTTGCCTAGTGTTGTTCATCCTCTGCCTGTTTTGAGAAGTAGAATTCCTGTGTAGGAATAATACACTCTCACAGACATGCTTGAGGTCATAAAAGCACAGCCTTGAGCTAAACTGCGTGTGTGAAGCCCTTTGATGTATTGGAGAGGGCATTGGACCCTGGCCCCCACTGTCCACTAAGGTGAGGTGAGCCTAACGGAGCCTGTGTCCCTGTGTGGCTCTGCCACCTGGCATTGCTAGTGAGGTAATGACATAAATGTATTCTTTGCATTTCAGCTGTGGTCACCTTGGTTACCTGTACCTGTTGATTTACAAACCTCTCATTTACTTTGATGATACTTTAGGCATTTTGTTTCAAAGTCAGTGAAGTTAGACTGGTTAAAAAAGTGTCTTCTTTCCCTTATTACTTTTTTTGCTGTGTGACCTCCACCATTTTTGCTTACCACCATCTGCCTACTGCTGACTTAAATAGCAGTCCAGTGTATGCTTTGACAGTTGTCCTGGTGTTTTGGTCCCAGGAGACATTTTAAAATTCTTTTTTTTTTTTAATCAGTGTTACTTAGTCTAATAAAGGATATTAATTCTAAAACAGGGGAAAAAATAGACAAGTCTTGTGAACCTTGACGTAGATGGAATTCGATGTTCTGGAGGAAGGTGAAGAAGAAGCTACTGTGTTTTTCTCTTGCCCTTCATCTTTTGTTAATTATTACTGGGAAAACTTGCCACTTTCTGAAATTCATCTGGGTTTAGGTTTTTGCTGCTTCTGCTCTCTTTTCTGTAACAGGTGTTTGGAAATGGGTATTTAAACAAACTGAGAACTCAGACCTACAAATAAAAGCATTGGGTTTTCAGTAGATATAGAAAACTATTTAGCAAAACAGCCAGGGTCTAGAAGTGGTAATGCCTGTGGATTTACTGGGCTTTGCAAATAATTATTGAAGGCAAAAGTGTTGATGTAATTATTTCTTAATCTAGGCTAACACAGAAGGCAGAAGAAATCTAAGAGCCACCAATCTAAAAAATCACCCAAAGTTTGGTGATTTTTGAATTGAAATGGGATTTCCAGTAGCTGCACATGCAGAGAGTAGAAAGTTTTAATGGGGATAGACAGAATCTTGTAATAATTTTCCCTATGTGAGGATTATGCTGTTGACAAGGACAGCAAATTGTCTGGTCCTTTAGTGGAAATTGAGGTGTGAAAATGTTTGCACTGATTTGTTTTTTAAACATTTGCATGCATAGAAATGCCTGTGAGCATTTCTAGGCACATGCTTTAAAGGAATTTTAAAACCAGCAATGAGTAACTGGCAACATAAAATACCAGACTGAACTCTTGCTTACACTCACTTTAAGTGAGATCTAAATAGTTAATGGACACTGGGGAAAGAATGAGGAGGAAACTTGTGGGTTTAGCTGGTACTTTCTTATGTTTACCAAAATAAGCTCCAACATCTAGGCCTGAGTCTGAACTAGCAACTGCTGCATGACTGCACTACCAGTTTCCAAGTCATTTATTTTAAAGTGCTCTAGGATACTTGGAGTATGAAAGGTGTCACAGAAAAGCAGATTTTCTTTCATTCTGTTTGACACTTTGTGTTTGAAGTTACTATGTTATAATGGTACATAGAGATGTTAAAGTTTACTGAAGGTCTTGCATGTGTTTATGCAAAAAAACACCCTGTGTTATAGCTGGGAAAACTGAAATTAAATGAAATATGAATCTCCAAGCAACAGGTCCTTTCTACTAATTTTTAAGACTCAAAGTTTCCTGGTTATCATCCCATTAGCTCCCATTAAAACATAACAACCTGTTTAAGGTTGTAGAGTGTATGTGTATTTATGTAATGTGTTCCCCTATAAGCTTATTGCTTAATGATTTAATGAACAGATGCCATATTGGAGGGTAAAATTGCTGCATTCCATTATATGAGAACTTTACTTACTTTTTCCACATACACAGTTGTATTCTGGAATATACTTTAAATATGCCTACATAAAATACTTGTAGATATGTGTTGCACATGTATGGTCCTAGCTGTTGGACACACAAGAAGAATGCCTTGGACAGAGTGCATTAATGGCACTAGAGATTTCACCCTCACACTTTTATTTTGCCAGGTCATGGGGAGCCTGAAGCTATGGATTTAACATTCAGGTTCTAGGAAACTGTTCAGCCTTCTCACCTCTGGTTGGTTTTGCTGGCAATCCATATCAGGAACATCTGGCCCCTAATTGGCTTTGATGTGGGTTTTCCCGAGCTTTCAACATACGGCTTTGGAAAGGCCATTGTTCTCTTTATTAAAAGAACCTGGTTGAAACAAAGACTCGTGTCTGTCACAGACTGAGAATGAAGAGAGAGAGAAAGAAAAGTTGTATCCAGCCTGTGAGCCAGATGAGTAAGTGCTTTAGCATGTCAAGGTTCGCAGAGTCCTGAGGAAGTCAGAGGTGAGCAGGGATTCTGGCTTCTAGCCCAGTGGAGCAATGGGCGCCTCTGTGACCACAGGCAGCTAGTTAAATCTCCCTGTCCCTTGCCTGGTCCAACAGGAAAACTGGATGAAAGACAAGACCTGGTTAGATACCAGATGCTGTTTCTGAATGGAATTTTCCAAGGAGATCCAAACAACTCTGCTTTTACAAAAGGCCTCAGGCACTTTTATCAGAATGTTCAAAAGTGATATGTGAGGCTGACAGCTATATCTCTTGATTCATTAGTGGGCTGCCATTTGAAAATCTTCTGTGATCTTGGAAGTGTGATGCTAGACAGGGTTTTTCATCGTGCTGTGTTTCTCCTGTGAGTGTTTCCAGAGTTCAGTATAGGGGAAGGGGCAGAATTTGTTTGTGAGTCTCATGAAACAGATTTTGTATCTATTTCCTTCTTCATTTCTAAAGTGGAAGACATGCTTGACATCTGTAGAGGAAGAGATCTAGGTGATGTAAATATTGCTTTGTCTAAGGTTTTGTTTCTGATGACTGTGTGACAGAAAAAGGAAGCAGGAATGGGAAGATTCAGTGACATAATTAAGGTGCTGGAGCACAACTGCTCTCCCAAACTGTGGGGGGGGGGGGGAAGTTTCCTTTTATGTAGCAATGTGACACATTGCTAGCAATTCCACCATAGAGGAGTAACATTTGTGCAGCACCTGAGTACCTCAAATGTGCATGGCTACAAAAATGAACTATTTGTGGCTCTGTGTCCAAAGCACATGGACCTGATATGGGTGGCCTAATTGTTTTCATAATGTCTAGGATTTTCATTGTTTACAGGATTTTTATAATATGTGGAAATCTATATTAAAGACAACTAACATGGTAATTACTGATAAGAAGGAGATTGTAAATGGAAAATATTTTAGAAAACATGTACCAAGGGATGGGAAAGGAGGGCTGCTTTTGTACAGAATGGGGTTCAATAGTCACATGTGAAGTCATGATTTCACTGTTGGTATGAATTTTATTTGACACTCTTGTGGACCTAATTTCCTCCTCCTGTTTTAGAAGGAGTCCTGACATGATAAAGCTTGTCATGGCACAAAGTGAATTGTGGCAAAACCAAGGCTGTGCAGTAGAGAATGATTATTCCAAAAGAAAGGATAAAAAAATAATAAAATAATCTCTTTCTATGCTGAAGCTGGCATCCCTCAAGAATTTGTGTAGATGAGGAGAGTTCTCTACTCTGGAAATATGAGGGGAATTTCTGGGATTTTGTAGCAAATAGTTTAGAGAAAACAACAGGAGTCCTCTCCTGACAAAAAGCTTTCCTTTATTTCTCAAATGGATCAGGATTCCTGATGCAGATCTTTCACAACACGGTTGAAACAGTGTGGTGTTTGGTAGTTTGTGGGTTTTAAATTTTTTTTCTTTTTTCTCTCCCAATTTATCCTGGCTTACAGGGTGTTTTGTTTTGGTTTTTTTTTGGGGGGCAATATTCACTTTAAGTAAATGCAGTTTAGAAATAGAAATTCACAATGTTTTCCATCCTTCCTATCTTTCTTTACTTGCCTCCCAGGACTTTGCTTAGGTCTCTCAGTTGGTTCTCACATTGTTTGATTATGGGAAGACCAATACCTGAAGTATGAGATGTAGTCATTGCAAGCACACTGTCTTTGTAGTATAAATTATATTAAAATGCTGTCTTATTTAAACAACAGTGACAAGATATTCTGAGTGAGTCTCCCTGTGTAAAACAATCTTCATTCCTACTGAAACACAGCTTCTTTAACTTTCTTCATCACTGCAGCTTTTGTTAGGTTGCTTCCTGATGCTTCAAATTCCACAGTCTCCTACCTTGCTGCAAGCAAGCATTACAATTCTTTCTACAGCCACTTTTAAATTCTGGGCAGCAGATCTGCCATCTGCAGTCCATCTGCTGGGTCTAATACCTAAGAAAAATCTTCAACCATGAACAGCTAACCCCCAGAAATTGTCAGTAATGAAAAGTCCATCATAATCACTTAACATGTCAAACACCTGTGTGAGCAAGACAATGAAGGAATGGCTTTTGCAGGAGAATGGATATAGGATTAGATGGAGCGTTACTTGGGGCCTGGATGGGAATATTTGTTTACAATGAAAAGGGCAGTCATTGTGGCACATCTCCTTGAAGCAAATAATCAACCCTGCAAGTCATAGAGAAGCACACATCCCCATTTGGCAGTGGTTTTCCTAAAGAACTGAGGGTGATACTTAAAACCTGGAGGTTTTTTTATGGGCTTGTCCATGGCCATGCCATAAATATATGCAGAATCACACAGAGGTCCTACTTTGATGAATGTCCCCAGTTATTTACAACCTGAACTGGAGGGATGGTGCAGCACAGCTGCTGTTGCACTGTCTATCCCTGATAGCCATGACACACTTAAAGCATTGTGGGATTTTTTAAAATAACCTGTTATGTCTGCTGTGCATATTTTCCTTTGCTTGAGCTGCTTGAGAGGGCATGTGGTCACAATACTTCATTGCTCTGCCAGTGAGGGCTCCATTATTTTCAGGATGCTGCAAAGAGAGGGAATGAGCTGAGATCACGGGGTGCAGTGTCTTTGCTATAAATCCCTAGGACCAGTGTTAAGAGTTGCTGTACCTCCTATTTCTGTCACAGAACTGGAATTCTGTGTTAATAAAACTAGAAGCATGTTTATTTAAGACCCTCTCATGTGCCATAGAGTGTGTTTCCACAGAGTACTACTTCTAGCCAGCCACAGCAAACTGTGCCCAGAGCCTGTGGTAGTTCCTGCAACAGCTGCAGGTAAAATGTTACTACAGATACATTGCTGGAAGCTTTAATGAAAAATCTGATGGTACAGAAAGAAGAAATTAATTGGCATAAAAATGCATGAAGACAACCAGGCAAAATTGTGCAGAAGAACTGCTTATTTTGTGGAAGGAAAGTAAGATACACAGAAAGTGGGAATGAGAGTTAGGATGTTAGCAGACTGGAGCTTGTGCCCTGGGGATGAGGTTTGTGAGCCTGATACGGAAAGTGATGGGAAGTCATAGAAGGATGATAACAAGAAGAATGACCTACACTGAACTTCTGGCTTAGGAAGTGAGACAAATAAGCTTCTTGAAGAAATAGGAGGTGTTATGCCCTTGGGAAAAGATCAAAATGTTTAGCAGTTGAAGCAGTAATATTCAGAGTTGACATCAAGAAATGAAACAGTTTGCCTCCCCTTCCCCTGTTATGGCTTTTGCTTTTACTTGTTGCAGATTTTGTTTGTTCAGGGTTTTTATATTTAAATTGAAAAAGATACACACACACATCATATTTATTGTATTAAAATATCTGTATAATATAGAATATAGTATACACACATTTACAAACCTAAATTTTCCCATAGACTAGAAGATATCTGGATTTGCTGAGAAAAAATTATATTCCGGTCACTTTCAAAGTGGAGAGTGGTAGTGAAATTGGATATAATGCCAAAGGCAATTGGGAGATACTGAAGCCATCCATGTCTCTAATTCTGAACAGACCTGATGGAAATATAGTCCTTGTACCAGGGTGGCAGAAGCCATTGTTCTATTCAAGAGTTCAGCAGGACACCGAGTATGGTGTCTTAAGAAACATGCTGTGGATTCATCAACACTTTGCTAAAACCAAGATGTTTTGGATGGATTTTTTTTAATTTTTGTTACTAACAGGTAATAATAATAATTTCCAAACAGGTGGGGAAACTTGAGGAAATTCTCAGTGGAAAGAGATCTAGTAATCTGGGAAAAACTGGAAATTTAAAAAATGCTTTCATTTTTCTCCCTCTCTGCAAGTTTATTGTTGGAAACAAGTTGATTTCAATTGGATGTCACTTTTGAAAAGAGTCACCAGCTGTGTAGCATTTCAGCAGCAGTGGAGATGAGACACCAGTCAAGATTATATATCTATATAAGCCTATATTAATATAATTCTAACACATTTGTTGTCAGTCTCTTTTCACCTGAGGACCTTTAGGCATTTTTTTGAAGCGGTTGTCAGCCCTTACAAAGAGAATTCAGTCCTAGTGACAGTCATTTTCCTTTTCTTGGTTTGTCTTTCACTGTAAGAGTGGACAGATATCCTCAGATTCTATGGTTTATACACTGAGAGTGACTGATCTAACATAAAATGAATCAGATTTATGTAGTGTGTCCCAAGAAATTCTTTTATCATCCTTTTCTAATGATCACAGATCAGCCTTCAGCCTTGTGATATGTAACAGTAGTAAAATTTCTGCAATTTTATATGAAACTGGTAAATTGAATGACATAAATTGCTGAGGTTTGCACCGCATATATTTTGGGGAGCCAAAGGTGATGAAAATAGAATAAAAAAAGTTCTACTCTTAATTGCTACCTTCAACTCAGAATATTTGTGTGTACTTAGCAAAGAATTGATTTACCTAATGGTATTAGGATGGGTTAGTCAACATAGTTGTTATCCTGTATCCAGTAGTATCATTGCATTTATGACCCTGTCACTGCTTTAGTTGTTAGCCTCCCATCTAAAGGTTTTAAACGTGGATAAAAGATGTAGTTTAGACTGCAAATTTGTAGACAAAGATGGTTGTCCTCTTTTTAAGGGCCTCATCAGGTTTCTGGGCCTCTCTGCTCACTTGTGACCTTGATTTTTTCTTTTTGTTTCAGATTCTTAGTCTGTACTAGTTCTGAGCGCATATGTTATGGTCTTGTCACCTGTTGACCACAGCAAGCTGGCTGCCAATTCAAATTTTCTGGTCTTTCAAAAATAGAAAACTGTGGTCTTCTTTTTATTTTTCTTGAGCACCTGTGAATGATGCCAACATCATACATAGGAAGGTTTATTTTTCTCTCTACTACTTGTTCTTTTTTTGTATACTTTTACCTCCAGAGGACCTCCAAATCAAGGCAAAATTGTCAAATTTTGCATGGGATTGAATGGAAACAATATATCCTTCACTACTACTTAAGCAAGTTGACTGAATTTCAAGTTTATTAAATAAGGTGCACAGATGCTGGCAGGTCTTTACCAAGCTGAGCTGAATTAAAACCAATAATGCAGCAATTTGGGGAGGAAGTGTTCATATAAAAGCCAGGATCATTCATTCTCTTTAAACTTGTTTTTAAGATAGAAATTAAAAACAGCGCCTTTAGAAATCCAAAAATTCTGTCTTTGGCTTCAATAAGCCATTAATCAGAAATTACTGTGTTGGTATCTTTTTTGTTGTTGTTCTTGTTAGTGCCTGTATTTTATACATGACTTTTGGTTCAGAGTGGAGTTTTTTACTCTTTTGGCTTTTGTCATACTTTTAAAAGCTAGCTCTATAGTAACCCCTCCCTCCCTTTTCTGCTTTCAAACATTCTCTAAAGTGTTACCCTATAACATGACTACAGTATTAACTTGCAGCCCAAATTCATTAAGCCTCTGAAAGAATGTGCCAGAGTATAGGGGTAAAGGTTTGAGTCTTTGCAGCTGGAATGTATGGATTGATTTTTTTTCTTTTACTCTTTTTTTTTTTTCCCTTTCTTTTTTGCTCTGGGAATAAGTGGAGGAAAGTAAGTACAGGAAAATTTAAAAGTAAAGTCTATATAAAAGGTTGGGACTGAAGAATAATGAAGCGCACTTAAACTTGGTCTCTTTATGGCTGGAGCTTGGAACTTCTTGGACAAGGTAATTCACAGTATTTCTGTTATCAGATTTTGATCAAGTTTTCTCTAAAGAACAGCACTACTCATGGAAAATTTTCAAGTGTAAAAGCTGAACACAAAAGTGATCCCCATTTTGTAGAATGGGTAGATGGTCAAACAGTGTCTTCTGGGTTACCTTTCTTTTCCTGAAGGCACTAGTAGGATGCTACAGAAATTTTTTTTTGTCCCCTGCTTATCTCTGGCACTATTCCTGATGGAAAATCTGTAACATTCCCAGGGGTTGAACTACCCTCAGGTACAGAACAAGGGAAAATGCAACTTTCTAAACTACCCATAAAATGGAACAGAAAAAATCAACAGCTCCTGCATTGCTCTTGACACAAAGGGAGGTCAAGACAGTAAAGCCTTGTCATTCAGAGCTCCATCCTGAAGAGTGGGAAGGAAATAGAGCACTGTCATTCACAAAATTAGTTACCACCTTTTTTGTCAGCAAAGCAGTTACTAATGCTAATATTTAATCCACCAACTGGGTTATGCAAGTTAATGCCCCAGAGAAGGAGTCAGAGTTGCTGTTTTAGGCTTTCTGCTGCAAGCACTATGTTAGTCACAACTGATTTTGAAGATTTCAATGGCAGCTTGTGAAATGTAAAGACTTTTTATAGGAAAGAGAAGACCTTATCTACATATGAACATGGCACTGAATTCACTAAATCAGCTTTCCTGGCTATAACATAGCAGAAAATAGGACATCAGCCTTTCTTCCTGTCACAGGATAATTAAGCCCCATCTCCAAGCAGGCTCAGAGATGTATGAAGGAAAGATGATAATCAGTGTTTCATCTAGGATAGAAATATTTGGATTTTCTACCTTCCCAAGCTTTGTGTATCTGAGTATGTGTATGATGTGAGCTCTGACTCAATTTGTTTACCTTCCAGCACTGCTCCCATAACATCTGGTACATTTAGTACAGAGATCTGTTCATGCCAATGGACTGTACAGTAGGATATAAATATTAACCAGACTAGTAAAATGTATTTTCCACTCCCGTTCTCAGTAATGCAGTTGAATTAAAAAAGACAGTCTTAAGTGACATATCCTTACTAACTTACTGCTGTTCTACTTTGTATTCATAAGTCTTCTGCAATTGCACCTGCTCTGATGCAGTATTGTGTCAAGAAAGCAATATTAACCAACTGCTTCTTCTCTCTGCATATTAAGTAGAGTTAAAAGAGCAATACCATGGTAATTTGATAAGGAATTCCTATTCTGGGAACTGGCAATGTATTTATAAGGTGGTGGGCAGAAATAACTGTTTCTGAAAATACAGTATGTATCTATTGTAACTCCAGTGTTCTGTTTGTGCTACAAGATTTGGTAGATATAAAACTCTGGAGCTTCAGTGGATTAAAATAAAATATGTCAGTTTTAGCCCAGTGACAGCACAGAGACATGAATTGGAATATACATTATTGTTGAGTCAATAATAAAAATCCCTTCCACTTCATAGAGGATTATTACAGGCATTAAGGAAACTCAAGGCTTGGTGAATTCTGCCATCAGACCCATTTGTCTTTCTTAGCCACTTTCACTAGCTATGCAGGGGCCTTTCCTCAGCTTTATCATGGTGTCAGCTGTAAGATACATCACTTGGATTGAGTTGCAACAAAGCTGTCAGACCTGAGGAGACACTAGACTGTCTGTTGTGCTTCAAGCACAGAGCTGTCTTCAACTGTGATTCCAAAGCCTGGAGGTTTTACATGCTTCATGTGCTGTCCTGTTATACCTGGCATGGAGGGCAAACAAACAGGAAGAGGACTGGAAAACCATGGTGGTCCTGCCTTTGTTTTGGTGTCTTCTGCCTTTTGGCCTTAACTCCCAAAATGCAATAGACTGTCAGAAAGGAAAAACAAATCTATTTCCTCTGATGGGCCTCTCATTTATTTAAAATTGTGTTTCCAAGGAAGACCCTTTCATTGCTTGTTTGAATGTATCTTGTGTCAAGAATCAATTTTTTGTCATGTGTAGGACAGACCAGTTTTTTGTCATTTAAAGGACAGACCAGTTCATAATGTACAATTATTTATAGCTATATTATTTTTTCTTCAATGAGATAACACAGGCAAGACAAAAAACCTTTGGGGAAAGCAGCTCTTTCAAAGCCTGTAAGATTCTGAAATATCTTTCTGATTTGTTTGAACCAGTTTACTACATCCAAATTTCCAAAACAGTGGCATCGTCTGTTGTTTAAAAGAAACTTCTTATCGCACTGAACTTTCTGACCTCTAAAAGGCAGACAAGTTTTGACCAGTAGAATCTCAGTTTCTCTTTTTTTAATTTCCAGACACCACGAAGAATATCTCACACTGTTTCAGCCTCTGGTTTTCTCTTTTATACTATCAGACTTAACCTGTGAGGTTAATAAGGCTATAAGAATGGAAAAAATGTATTTCAAATAGGTAATTTCTATTTTCTTATGCAGAATCAGTTTCTTGATGACTGCTTTTTAACACTGATTCTAATTTTTAGGCAAATAATCTCTAAAAAGTAAATGAGTTTCAATTACATACTTTTAAGTAAAGCACAAAATATATTGAGTAAACTCTCAGTACGTGCTTCTGAATAATTTCCCCCAGGCTTCTTTCTGTACTTGCAACCTTATTTTATTTTTATTACAGATTATAAATATTTCTACTTCACCTGAAATGGAAAATAGCTACACTTCTTCTGATGCTATAAAATAAGTCACAATCAATCTCATTAATTGTTTAATTCAAGCCCTTGAACTACCCAGATATTACTTCTATACTTCATTGCATTTTTGTCTTGGTAGAATTAGAATCATCAATGTCACTTTAAAATTATAAGATTTAAATATAATTCCAACAGTATTTCTGCATAAAAACTTACTTTTTTCTTTTTGGTGAGGACCAGTCAGACACCTGGTCTTTTTGAAAATATTTTATACTTATCTAGACATATTAATCCAGAAATATCTTGAAGGACCTTTTAAGGTAAATTGTTGCCTTATGCATCATTCCGTACATAAATCAGGAAATGGGATTATGACATTCATCATTCACTTTGGGAAGTAATTGCGAAACTTCGGTGATTTCCATAGCATTGCATATGATCAGATTTTGTGTAATAATTAAAAAAATGCTCTTCCATGGAATTGTGAGAATTTTAATGAATTCAAGTAAATGAGAATTTTTTTCAGTACCATGATATCCTTAGCCTCATGCCCTAATAACAGTTCGTCTCTGACCTGGTAATGAATCCACACCAAAGCTCTTCATCCCAGCATGCCGAGCTCCTGGAAGTTCTGAGGGACTTTGTTGCAGACTCACCTTAAATAGCAGCTCAGGGGAAGGATCCTGGCTGTAGTGGCCTGGATTTCACATCTAACCAATGACCCAAGCTAACCTCAGTTAGATTGTGAAATCTTGCAAGATCACAGCCTAAGATTGAGGATTAAGGAAACAGGAGAGGTAAGTTGAAAAAGGTAGCTTGTTCTGTTGGGGTCAGCCTCAGTATAAAAGGTTAACTCTCCTGGTCTGCCTGTAGTATTGATAACCTTGATAGTATTGCTGATGGAGTAAAACTTCTGTGTGAAGAGATCTTTTGTGTTACCCTGCACCTGGGCTGTATTTAAGACTAATTCCAGCCTGACAGAAGTTATCCTGAAGATTTCATATGAACTGTACTGGCTGCCTGCCACCCACTGTGGTTATTAAGCTGAGCTGTGCCATTTGTTTCTTTATCTCAGGTTGCATGTGCTTGAGCTCTCCCTGAGCTATTGTCAGTTTGCCTACATTAATAAATCGCAGCCTCAAGACCACTAATACACAACACCATGATATAAGTTTTTGTCTTGTTGAATACTTCATAATTCACCAGTGCTTGTGTCTAGCTAGTGAATTTTAAAGACAATACATCATGTTGTGCTTTCAAAGGCTGAATCCTTCCTTTGGGGTTATAAGCAAATACTACTCTTATGTCACACAGACACTGAAATATCTCTTGGGTTCAGGCCTCATTCATCTCCCTTAATGTTATCTCTGAGCAGCTCTGTGCATGAAAAAAGAAGTGGCGTAAATGCACTTGATGCCGACTGCTTGTGAAAGGGCGTCCAGGCTTCAGATGGGAAGGTCTTCATGCAGAAAATCCACAGGCTCAGACAGGGGACAGGCATCTTTCCTCCAGGCAGAAAGGCAGCAGGGTTTCCTTCTGCCCAGCACTGTTGGGATCCAGGTCTGCTGTCATCCAGTAGCTGCTGCTAAATGCTGAGTGGTTAGAAGCCAGCAGGTGGTTTCTAACATTTTGAAAATAATTTCTTTCTGTTGGCTATTTTAGTTTCCAAAGTTAATTCTCCTTTGGATTATCTTTTCAAATGGTTCTTTTCTGGTCACTAGTACGAAAGGCATTTGCTGACTCACATGACTATTCTAATTCTCTCTCCTAACCATCACGTGATGCTACCTTGTCATGTTCAAAGGCAAAGAATTGCTGTCAGAAAAAGCTGTAACTGCAAGAAACTGTAACCTCAAAGACAAATGCCTGCTGACAGGGATAACTTAGTAGTACCATGATCAGGACAAGCAACTCCCTCAGATGAAATAAAAGCCACAGAAATGAAGCTTTTTTTCTTGCTGTCAGTACAATGCCAACAGCACCAGCCTTTCCAGAGCATTGCTCTGCAAAAACATGAAAGGAGAAATCAAATGTCTGTCTTGAAATTCTAAAATAGTTTTTAAAGGTACTTGGGAGGAAGATAAGACCGAGCAGCTTCAGTTGGAGCTTTGCTGCAGTCCAGATGACCTGACAAAAAGATACATGGTTGGATGAATGGGTACTAGTGAGCATTTCTGAAGGGCCTGGGAATTGTATAGTCTCATAACTAGACACACAGCTGATTTTTAACATTTTCGTGAGGCAAATTTATCTACTTCAAGGTAACACATAATCTGTGTTAATTAAGCAATATCAGATCTCCAGATCTGCAGGCAATTGACTGCAGCAATTCTGCTGCTCTTGCTGTTTGGAGGTAAGATAATAATTTATCCATTAACTACTACCTGGGAATGACATTGAAACTTTAGAAAACACTTTGATTTTTTTTATCTTTTTTTTTTCTCCCTGCCACTAAATAAAAATACACTTTCCAACACTAATAAAAAAAGGCTGGTAGAGATATATCTGTGGCAGACATCCCAGAAATCAACAACCGAATAAAAGATTAAAGGTCCTTATTTGGTTTAGAGACATCCCAGATGATGGAGGAAAAAAGCTTGGGACCTAGATTTGACAGATGCTAAGTGCATTTCAGCTTTCAGTGAGGGCCAAAGGAGTCAGAGAAGCTAAGCCCCAGTGGTCTTGATATCAGGGAATTTTGGCTATTGGCCTGTGCTTGGAGGATTATTATAGGCTTTGCCATCCCATTCCACCGCCTTTTCCCATCCCATTCTTAAGCTTCAATTTTCTAACCTGGCTCATTCAGAACGGCAGTCCTAGCAGCAAGAAGAAATGGAAATTTTGGTAGCTCTGAACAGTGTCACCAGGAATTTTATTGAGGGGAGTGTGTTAACCCTTGAATGAACAAGCACTTGTCATCTGTTTTGCAGCCAAGGTCACCCATCCTGACTGAGTGACTCCTCTGAGTCATGATGCCCTCTTTAAAAGCATGGGTTGCTAGAAGGATAGTAATAAATTGAACATAAATAGAAAGAGCAAATACTGCCTTGAGAATCAAATGACACCACCCTCTCTGGTGTTCTGCAAATACCTAACATAGTCTATGAGCTACTCAAATAGGATGTTAAAGCAGAAATGCCTAAGTAGTACAAAGAAATTTTAATGGCTTTCTGTGGAAATTTAGTTTCATATTTCTTCATTTTCTGTCTTATAAAATACCATTGCAGGAATAGAGAGGATGGTTTACATTTATAGAAGGTGCCAAAGGCAAAGAAAAAATATGGTGTTCAGTACAGTAGAGGAAAAGAAGAGAAAGCAAGAAAAATAGACTCTATTGCTCCAGCTATAAGACACTATGTATTTCAATTCAAGCCTCTGTCGTCTTATGTGCTGAATTCTCCCTGATGGGCTGTTTTGTAATCTTCTCCTCCCTAAAAGCCATTTTTCTTATCGATATATAATTTCAGAATGAAGGCAGCAGAGATTTTAGCTAAAGTTCTGGTTGCATGAAAACATAAATCTACCCTTGCAGATCCCAGCACTACATGACAAACACTGTGGTCCTGTGGCACAGAGCCCCTCTTCTGGTTCAAGTGCATTTAAAAATCATCGGCAGGTGAACCTGGAGGCTTTGTGACTGATTGGCCTTGCCTATGCCACTCCTGTCTCCCACCAGACTGGCACCATCTGCTCCCATCCAAATCCAGTGTGGAGGTCACATAAACTGTACATTGTGTGAGCTGGATTATTTGGCAAAATTTGGCAATTATTAGGAATGCCATCTAGGCAGCCCTAAATGAACAAGACTAAACATGTAGTGCTTTGTTAGCACAAAGACCTGACACTGATTGGCATGTAGAAAGGAGAAAAACCATGGGACTTCTATACATTCAGTGGCCTCTGTTTCCTGCACTGGCTTATCAAAGCTTTCCTACTCCCTGTGCAGGACCGCTAGCCATGTAAGGTGTTTGTCTTTTGGTGAATGATTTTTCTTTTGCAGTACACACTTTCAATGTCACACATGAGAGACTTGAGCTCAACTGTCAGCTTCTTCTGTAATTGATGTAATTGATTTAAAAGACAACAAAACCATACTCATTGGTAAGGCCTGATACATAGATATCTTTAAATTATATATAGTGAAACATAAATTTAACAGCTAAAGGGCTTTAATCTGACATGTAAGATGTACAGCTTATAATTCAGGAATTTATTCAACTAGACAAAATTAGACTTTAATTAATTTTTTTCTTTTTTTCTTTTTGCTTGATTTAAGCTATTAATAAATGCTACTATGTCCTGGAAACTTCTTGTAACAGTGCTGCAAATTTCTGTCCTTTGCTTACTAATGTGTGGGCATCCATTTTTAGTCCAATATTAATTTAATCAGTGTAATGTTTGTCAATAACATGTATTTAACAATGCTAATAGAGACATATCAGTGTAATTGCAAGAAAGCAGAGTCATAAAGGAACCATAACTCATGGCTTCCAAATAAGAGTTATGACAGGAAGCTAGAAGCAAAGTCTGAACACGTTGGTTTGTAGTTGGATGTGGTATACTGGCTTATTCACACTTGTGAGGAGTAGTGCCTAAACTTGATAGCAGGTTATTAAAATTAATAATCCTCTATGAGCTGGCTTTTGTCACTTGCCCATCGGTTCCTTGGGAAAACAAGGAATGAAGCTGACTCTCAGCTACATATTGTAATCTCTTTCATTCTAACATTTATCCAGTCTGAGGCCACATGTGACAATTGTAAAGTCAGTTCATGAGATCACTGCCATGAACCAGGAAGTTACCCAGGAAGTCAGAGGACTTTTCAAAGCACGTGTGAAAAGTCCTCCTGGAGATCATTTAACCTGTTCATTGTATTTTAATTTCCTGATTGTATGCAAGTCTGCGCCTGTTGCTTCACTATGTGATGCAATCTATAGCATGAGAGTTTTTCAGTGGCGGAAGCATGTTAAATCACTTTCTTTCAAATTTGTGAGATGTAAAAAAGCAGCCTGAGCTTCTCACTTTTGATTTTATAGGGGCCAAAGGCTTGTTTTATGGAGCCAGGTGGCAGCTTTTCCTTTGCTGAATAATTTATCTTCTGCAATCTGAATTGTACTTTCCAGTTACCTTTAGAGAAGAACATCATAGGAACCTGTTTCATAATTTGATGTAGCATTTTTTAGTCTAGTCTTACTTTACCTCATAAAGCTTTTATTTCATACCTTTTTGCTCTTCACTCCAAAAGTCATGATATGAAGATTATTTTATCTTTATTTGTACCTGTTTCTCTAATAAGCATTTAAAGCATTAGTGAAAAAAAGGCAACCACTAACCCAAACAATCAAATAAAACTTTCATCTTGAAAGCTGGTAATTTTGTCATGATTTCAGCTTAAAACTCATAACTGATAAATAAATGATTCCAGATAATTTTCCAGAAAGCTCAGATTCTGGATGTACTACAAAAAATTACAAAGTAATATTAAGTGAATGTTTATTTTAGTTTTGTACATATTTCACAGAGCTTCTAGAGTTAAATAATTAATAAGGGCTAACTAGTATGCAGTGTAATCCAGATAAGCTCATTGTTTTCCATTTTTATTACACTTTAATACTCTGCAAAGCTTCCTTCTTGATGGTCTGTTGTGCTTTTCTGACACTTGACTAGTCAAGAAATGAATAGGCTAGATGAAAGGGTATGGTTTTTGTCGTTTGTTTCATAAATATTTTTAAATCTTCAAAGGTTACTTTTGTAGTCTGCCTGAAAACTAGACACCACTTTTTAAACAGTGCTTTAGCTCTTCTTTTTAGTCCTTTGTGCTGGGATTGCAATGTATTAATTGTTCTTTTTCCTGATTTCCTACAACACGATGGGGAGAACATTATCTGGGCCTATGCATATGTTGTGTCAAAAAGTGAACTAATGTTTTCAAATTTTTCTTAGTTCTAGGTGAAGATAAGGGAACTTCAAATCTTATGTTAATCCTTGTAAAACTCAGTAGGAAATTTACATTTTCCTAAGGGAACTGTAGTGGTTTCATAATATTTTGTATTAGGGAAAAAAATAAGTATTTTTCACTGAATTTTGACCTCCAGGCATGTCCAGGTGCACTGAAATCTTGAAGGACTCACCAAGCCAAAAGTGGGTGTGGTTTGGCAAGCAGATGAGGGTGGTGAGATGCAGGAACAGATTGCCCAGAGAAGTTGTGGATGCTCCATCTCTGGAACTGTTCAAGGCCAGGCTGGATGGGGCTTTGAAAGGTGTCCCTGCCCACAGTAGGGGCTTGGAACTGGATGATCTTTACAGTCTCTTCCAGTCTCTATGCTATGATTCTGTGAATGCTACTTTAAAGATTATTCTAACTGGTTCCCTCTAACACTCAAATGTCATTAAATATAACAAATGCAATTTTATTCCATTCACTTTTCTTTGCATTTTGGAAGTAAAATATAGAAAATGAGTTATGGAAATGGGATAACCTGTGGAAAATCATAGCATGGTGTGTGAGTGGGAGGTATCCAGCAGAGCTTCATTGATATGCTCGTTTTGGGGAACAAGAAATACTGTTTTTAAAATCAAGGATGCTAAATAGGATTTGGTGAAGAGAGTAGTCATGTTATGTCCCCATCTAAGAGCATAATGTGGGCTGTCACTGCTCCAAGTTATGTGCAACAGGATCCCAGTTCAGGACTAGATGCAGGAAGTTCTTTATCTCCAGCAGTTGCTTGTTGCCTACAGTTTGCTGTGTTCTGTCCTCCTGTGTTTTCTATCTGTAATCTTGTATGTGAAAGATGCAAGATGTGGAGGAAGTGCTGGTAAAGACTAAAGGAGCAAGTCCCATTGGATGTACATGATCTTTGTGCAACTTTCCTGCATCCAGGTAACACCCTGAATTTGAAAAAAATTAATTATATTTTGACACAGAGAAATATGCAAAGATACTAAACAAAGATAGCAGTTTCCTTTTATATACTCTATTAATCTGTATATTTGTGCTTTAACTTGTTTCATTATTTTGTATTCAGACATGGAGAAATTCAAGATTACCTGCATTGAAAGTTGTATCCTGATCTCTGCTGTAAATATTTACAGTGCCGTAATCCAATTATTTATCCAAAAAATAAAGTAATGGATGATAAACTAGATTTCTGTTATGATAATGCAATGGAATTTTCCATTCAAAATGTTGAATGATTAAAAAGGCACCCAAAACTGGGTATGATAATGAGCCATTAAAATATTATCCAGAAATCTGCTTTTCATCCCAATAATTTACAGAATCATTAATTTCAAGCTGCATAAAGTATTTCCAGTCATAAGTTTTAAGAGGGAACTATGACTGTTCAGCACACAAGATGTCAATGCTTTTAAAATCATTATTTTTTTTTCCATATCTCTTATATGTGATAAAAGTTAGAATAAGGTTTCTGGTCCCTGTCAGAAAAGAAGGTGCAGATTTTTGGAGTGTGTTCTTTGGCTACATCATGCTCATGCAAAGTAACCTGGAGTCTCTAAAACTATGAGCATGGATGGAATTTTACGAACCCATAAAACCTGAAACCTCAGGCTCAGCTTCAGACTGCTTGATGTGCTTCAGACATTCCTGCCTAATTATTTTGGAAGAAGCACATCAATGTTTCTGTTCCTTACCAACTAAAATGCCTCAAACCTTTGAACAAATTATTCCCCTATGCATTGAAGATCTGCCAATACTGCTTTTTCTGTCCTGCAGAAAATACATTTCAGAAGACAAATATGATATTGTTATGAACAGATTGGAAGGTAGCCTGCTGTCTTTATACAACCTGTTCTCAGTCTGCAGAATCACTGGCATGTTTGTAGGCTGGCAGTGCACTGGCATTAACTTTAAACCATTTATTAGGGTCAGAATTGAACCTCTCTGTTCACCTCCCACAAAAGAACTTTGACAGAGAAGGCAAAATGGTAAAGACTCTGTTCCTACTTTTAGCTCTTTAACTCCTTATTCAGCCCATTTCCACTGGCACAGCAGTTACTATGCAGAACTTTCTTGTGCAGATAAGACTTGCACAGATAAATCCCCTGCCTTTGGAATGTGTGCATTTTCACTGCTGCCCATTAAAGTGTCAGGTGTGCTGCTATCTGATGTCACCTCAGACAAATATTCTGTGTCATTGCTATGCTGCCTGTCTTATGGCAGAGATGGATGCTTCTCTGCTCATAATAAATTGCGAGTCAGGGAAGAAAAAGTGATGTGGTTAGGCACAGGTTGGCTGGTGTGCAGCTAAGTTAACCAAGAGAATACTGTTGTTTAAATAGCTATAAGTGTTGCTCCTGACTCAAGCAGGGCTCCCCTTTTTCTTCAAAAGTAAACCAGGTTTCCCACACTTTTTTCTTGCTGTTTCTAACAGCATACAACACAAGTCATGTTGTTCAGTCTGACTGCTGCAAAATTCTCAGGACTGTGAAATCCAAAGCATCAATTCAAGAGCCATGTGCATTTTTAATTTCTGTGCAATATCACTTTTAATAGTTTGATAGTTTGAATAGTTAAATTCAAAGTAAGCTTTAGCAAGGTTTCTTACCAGAGATTATGGTATGAACATTTTTTATATTAACTTGAAATTATGAGAATCCTACCAATGCAAAAAAAAAAAAAAAAAAAAAGAGGATGAACCGGCTTTTACTTTATTGAAGTTTAAAATTTGTCTCAGCAGAGAATTAAGTCTGGATGAGTTAACTTGTATAGGAAACTTTTTATAACCTTTATTTTAGGCATCAAGCCTAGGTATTCTGAATCATCTTCTCTGGAGACTGCTTACCTCTTTCCCCTCATACAGAAAAATTAGATTTCCACTATGCCTGAGGTGTCTATCCTCTTTTGGATATTTGGTTCAGTGAAGGCCACACAATAATAAAAATTAGGCTTCCATTAGAAAATTTCACAAGATTTTGATAAAGGAGAGTTGTTAACAACATATTACTGGTAATATTTAAATCAAGTCATAAGTGGACTTGCGAAACTTAGTGGAAGTGTAACAATATTTTTGATATTTCATAGTTACAAGACAAATGGCTGATGCTGATGTTTTACTTTTTTATTTTATATAATCAGTGAAAATAGATTTAAGAATATTTAGGTAGGGAAATTACTCTGGATTTAATAATTAACATATTAGTGTAATGGTATTTTTTTGCTTCCTGTTGAATCTAGTTCACAGATATAGGGGTGGCAAAAATAATAGTATCATTATTGCCTGTTAACATAGCTCATTAACATGTTATAGTAGTCATTAACTTTGCAAGGAAATATTGATTCCTATAGAAACAAAGGATTCAAGTTAAAAATAAATAAATGAAGAAATGTCTCCAGGAACAATCTTTGCACTGCATATGCATTTAATTCTTATAATTGTATTTTCATGCTGTTCACTAGACTGCTTGCTCATAGTACAAGTCCTAATGGCATAATGAAAATGCGTCGTATTCCACTCTCATTTGATATTTGTTGCTTTTATAATTGTAATGCCATTATACAAGGAAAAAATTTCCCTGTGATCAGAATCTTCTTGCAGTAAGATGGAGAAGTGAATTTTGTTTATCCATGGCATACTTGTAAGTCCTGGGTATAATTCTTCCAGTTTTGAGGCCTGAAGAGTAGGCCTATATTTAGGTGTAAATAAGGTTGCATAATTTTTTTTCTGTAACTACATTGAGTTAGTATACAAATCAAGTATGTCATGGCTATGCTTTCTTTTCAATATTCAGGTGAACGTGCCCTGTTGATTGTCAACAACGTGGGCGTTTTCAGACTCTTCTCAGGGCTTTCATCAATTGGGAATACAAAAGAAGTTTCTGCAAATTTGGAGTCTAGCTGTCACTCTCCTTCAACAGCAAGATGTGTCTGACTTCTCTCTTCTGGTTCCATGAACATTCATCAGTGATGATGAATTCTAGAGATCTGCAATGCTATGGAAATTTTCTCTGAGCTATTTGAGCTCTCATTTTCTTACCATGTGGTTTTGATTTGGGCACATTTAAGCAAGTAAAATTTACTTTTTAATTTCTACATCATTTTTATTTTCTGGAAATCCTTAATTCAATGATCTTTATGAGTGTTTGCAGATTTTCCAAGTAAAGTAAGCTGCTACTCAGGTGCCTTTCTGGGTTTTTGATAACTTTAGATGTTATTTCTCCACATTGCCTTTAATACATGCTTTTAGAAATTATAGATTGCTAGAAATTCCTCTGAAAGCTTAAATTTCGCTTGTATGTGGAGGTAAAACTAATCTCATGGTTGGTACAAAATATGGTCTAAAATGCAGCAGTAATTTACTCAAGCTAATATGGCCTATCTGGGATGGTCCAAAAAGTTTGATTTGCTCACAGCATCCTGAATGGTTTTTGTGATTTATGACATGATCTTTGTTATTCTGTCAATGACTTGATATCTTCAGTATTTACAATTCTCTTTATCTTTGTTTCAGTTTGATTCCTTTCCAAAAAATGATTTATAAAAATATTAAATATCTAGGCACCAACAACTCTGCTCTGTGGCAATGCCCTTGGAAATACAGCCACAGCCTGGTGCTTTCCAGTGAGATCAGCAAGACCTATCCTTGACCAGTTTTAATACTTTTACGTATGCAATGCTGATTTTGTGTCCTTGTTTATTAATTAGGATATTGTGCAGTGTGCAGTTAGTTAGTTGTGCCTTACAGGAATCTAATTGTATTGTATAACACTATTAACCTTTATCAATCAAAAATATAATCTCATAAAAATATTGAAGTATATTGAGATCTATTATCTATAAGAGCATTTAGATTAGTACTTCAATGTATTGCTGTCCTTTAATTGAGTCCCCTATCATATATTCCATTATTTTCATTGGGATCAACACAGGATAACAAAGTCTGTAATTACTTCAGGTATTGCCCCATTTACCCTTTCTGTGTCTTGGCAGAAGATTATTTTCTTAGCTTGCTCCTCTGAAAATTACCATTAAGAATTGGAAATGAGTCTTTGATCGCATTGGAGATCCAGAACAATTCAGTCTTGTCCTATAGCAGTTCTCCTCTAGCTATTAGTTGAGAGTTATCTGGATGTGCTGAGTTAGAACTGCTTTTGAATTAAATGAATTTAAAATAGCTTCTATCACAATATTTTGTCTCAGTACTAATAGAATGGGTTCATTATAACCACATAATTTACTTTCTACAAGCAAAGTACATAGTAGAAATGTTTATGGAAAATCTCTGTGTCTGTGTTATTAACACTTGCCCCTTGCTTATTGAACAATATCCCAATATAATTAAGATACTGATCGTTATTAGTGTAATAAAAAGTCTCTTCCTTTGGTATTAATTGTAGTGGTCAGAGACTCTTATGGCTTTCAACTTTCCTCATTAGTGGTTTGCTTTCCAGTGGCTAATTTATATTCATTGCTATTATCATCCCATTTTCTAAATGACATTTTCCAAGAGATTTGTTTGTTTTCCTGTGCTTCATCTGGGTTATTAATTAATTTCTCCTCTTGTCTTGATCATAGCTTTGGAAATTTTGTGGCCTCGAGGGAAATGTTCCAAATCAAAATTTACTTCTTTTTTATAAGTATTATTTATTTTAAATTATTTTACACAGAGGATCCACCTTATGTTTGTTCCATTTCTTTTTTAAAAGCAGTCTTTGAAAGCTCCAAACACACACCCTTGATATGGACTCCACTGCTTTTGCATGCAATGAGTATAATGATGTCATGTACTCAAGCAACTGCTTTTTATTCCTGGAACCAATACTTGTTTCTATCTAGATAATATAAACTTCACTTTTTTCTTTTTTATTTGGAGGCAATGCTTTTTGACCCAGTAAAGTGTCTTCTGCAGTTTCTGTATTCTGTGGTGCCTGTAATGGTGGCAGTGTAACACTTCCCTTCTGATGTGTTCCTGTGTGGCAATTTAACAGTCTTTGAAGTCAAGACAGATAGGGAAGGAGCTGAAAACAGTATTCTTAGATGAGCAATGTATCACCCAGTCATTGGTGATTCTGTGTGAACTGATGTCTCCAAAAGTACCAGTTGAACTTTTTGAACAGAGGATGAGTGGGACTTGAGAGGGGACCTGAAGAGGTTAGAAATCTGTCTCACTCTCTTTTAGTGCATACAGATTTAATATGTTTTAGCTCTTCCCCATGTCTTTAAAATATTGTATTAGAGAATCATGTTTCACTCTAGATTTTGGACACTGTGACCAGAATATGAATATCCTTCTATAGAATATTCTTGGAGTAACAAGAATACTCTGGAAAAACTTCTGCTTTAGTGTAGGCCATGCTTTTGCAATATTTTCTCTCCTTACTCCCTTCAGTCATGTCTCCAGGGAATTTTCTAAATAGTTACTGCAACCATAAAAATATAGCGTGGGGTTTTTTTTAATTAGGTAGGCAGAAAAGCAGAATTAAGGTTTTAAAGTCACATCAAATCTTTCTGCTTCTACCATTTATCATTGTCCAACTAGAAAGGTTTCTTATGTGCTTAAATAAATTGTTCCCCTCTTCTGTGAATTTTAGTACAATCCCACCTAGTTCAGACATTTCAACAGCAGTAGTTGCCACCATAACTACTTCTTATAGGAAATATTTTTGTAAGTTAAACCCTCATATTAGATTAGTGACTTTTTATTGCACTAGATATGGAAATATTCAGTGAATAACCAGTCACTGCAAGAGGCTTTTCAGCAGCAATTCTCCAAAGCAGTGCACTGAAAAGGAGAATGATGGGGTTGGATTAGCAATGGCCATACCAAAAGAAATATTGACCCACTTTCACTAAAAATCCATCAGTTACTACAGGAAGATGAATTTAACAATACCAGGAATATTTACAGCTGAAAACATTTTGTATCAAGCCATGCAGCCTGTGTGTTATTGTTTGAGAAATTGTAGCTTTGCATTTCTGTTTGCCAGCAACTTGCTGCTGTACTACAAAAGCACAATTATTCATGTCAATGGAAGTGACTTCTGATAACACCCTACCCCTGAATTCCCTCTCTTCCTCATTGTGTTCTGGGTGAGGCCTCTCTTTATCCCTGATTTGTTACAGGAAAGAAAAATGTTTTTAATCTCTTTATGATTTTACATTTTATAGTGGTTATATATATATATATTTTAAAATATCTTTTTTAGTCTGTTCTACAGCCTGCATGGTTTTGTTCAAATCTAGATTGGGTAAGACCAGTTTAGGTTTTGCTGATTTTGTTAATTGTCCCTTAGATATTGCATGGTTTCAGACCAGAAAGGGGACACCTGCTGTCCCCTCTCAAAGCATGTTGGCAACAAGTCCGAGGATCTTTGTGAATGTGCCCATTTCAGAATCACTTATAAATTAAAGACTATATAGAAACTCTGATTTAGTAAGTATATTAAAGAAAATGCTTTCCAGAATGTTGCTTTGGCTCTTAAGAAACACCAGTTTTACATTAAATTTTTTTTTAAAAATAGGCAGCTCAAATATTTAAAAGTAAAACAGCAAAAGATGAAAGAACAAAAAAAGCATTCTAAAGTTGTCTATTTTAACCCCTTTTGTTTTTCAGCGATTATGTATTTTCTGTACTCAGAGCTTATGTGTCTCTCCCCACTTATCCCATAGGTTTTAAAAGAACATATAGGGAAGAGTAACATCATACAAATTTGGTTCTTTTCTGTAGGAGAATTATTGAAATAACAGGTTCTTACTTTGCTTGGCCTTGTACTGGTATAAAAGAAGTACCTGCTAACAATGATTTTGAAGAGCAGATATGAATATGATTTAAAAATGTTGATTCCAACAATATTGTAGTTCAAATCCAGATCATAAATCTTAGCTGATTTCTCTTGATTTAAACTATTGGCCTTCTTCTCTGATATTTAAATCTTACTGGGGGAAGTTTTCTTTCTTGTCAGTGGGAAGCTTGGCAACACAGATTGGAATGTTTGCAGTCTAGTTACATGATGTGTCAGCCTGGCTGATATATCAACTCCAGACACAGTTGGATCAAACTGTAGATTTATTTGGTGAGTTTAAGACAGAATTTCTACTCACCTACTGCCCCATCCCTTCTATTTAAGATTTTTCTGTCAAATATCATTTATGCTTTGAAAACCTTTATGGGAACAGATGAATTCTGTCCAGTAAAAAAGGCTAATAAGAAAGTTTCCACATGCATTGACCAAAGCCCATCATGTCAATGCATTGTCCATGCAAAAGTGGTTGGATTTATTTTCCTTTGAAGGATGATTAAGGCATAATTTGACAGACTGAAGCTCTGACCTATAAATACACATTTTTAAAGGATTCCTAAAGAATTCGTCTTTGCAAAGATATTATTTTTTTTTGGAAATGTATTGCTCCAAATGAACCCAAATCTGAATTTCTATTCAATTTGGTTGTGTTTGAAAAAAACACATTTAACTGCTTATTAAAAATAATTTACTTACACCTACACTAATCAAATACATGACAAAGACCTTAATCCTCAGAAGAATCATTCATTATTTCAGGAAAAAAGTAAAAGGAAAACAAAGGAAAAAGCAAATGGAGAGAAAATTATCAGGAGGAACTGGGAGAGGGGAGCAGATGGGAAAAAAAGGAAAAGCAACCAATTTGGTACCTGTGAGAGCCTACATCTGGAACTGGTAAAGAATAAATTGTTTTAAAAGCTTGTGATATCACATAAAAGCAGGCAAACTCATTCTAAGGGAATGATGGAAGCTTTTAACTGGAAAAAAGAGAGAAGGAGTAAGAAAAGAGACCTTCCTGACTTGTAGTTTTCCAGTAGACTGATGTGACTGCTGCAAATGCCTCAAATACAAATTATTCATGTACATACACACACACACACACATACACATATATATACATATAAAATGCATGTGCTCTTTGTAATTTTTTGGTTAATGAAGGATTTTTCTATGCTTATTGAAAGAAAAAAAAAAAAAAGAAAATATTACTGAGCCAATTAGGTAATTTGTAAGATTCACACATTCAGCATGGCAAATGGATCTCTGGAGACAACACTTTTTACTTTTTGATTAAATCCAGAATACCAAAGCTAAAACCCAATGTTCCAGGGCCTGTGTAAAAATTCCTATTATCTCAGGAAGAGCAATTATTCTCTGATGTAAGTTACAGCACTGTCTTGGAATGGCAAAAAGGCTAAACTAGGATTGAAATAGTATTCTAAACTAATTCAGCTGAGGAGAGGAATTAGCAAATAATTACCATGTTCAATTATTATATTTGAATAGTACTTTTTATTACAGTCTCAAGCAAATACATTTGTTTATCCCAGTAACACATCTCTGTGCTAGGAGTTTTCATATTATGCTTCACAAATTTGGAACCATTAAGAAGCAAACAAACTACTGGAGATTTCATCCATATAACTAGAAATATGAATATTCATGACTGCAAGTGTGATATTTCACCCTGAATTCTGTTGACAGTGGATGATGCCATAGAAGAGTTTGATGCTCTCTCTGAATTTTATGTCTTTAATTCAAGGTCCATATAGCATATTTGGTACTTTAGTTTAGTATCCATAATCTAGCAACACACATTTTGGCTTCTCTGTTTTGATAACAGCATTTTTCTCTTTTTAATCAAACCTGTTTTAAGAGACAGGTATAGCTCAAGGGAAAAAAAAAGTCCAGGTTTAAAGTTGAATTCCAGTAGCAGCATCTTGCTTTGTCCGGACTGTTAAAGAGGATCAGTAGGACAGTTAAAGAGGATCATTTAATGAGAATGAGGTGAAGTGCTTGTCTAATGTACCTATGGCTTCAGCCTGACCAGGGAAGAGAGATTATTCATCTGAATTCAGAATGCATCCTTTGATTTGGGACAGAAGTATAATTTAAAATTATTAATTTAAATTTTTAATCTTTTTTCCTTCCTTTGGCTAAAAATAACATAGAACAAAATTTGTAATTCCCTGAATCTTCAGGGAAGATTTTTTTCCCAATAAATAAGATTCTGGCTCTGATCATGCAGCTGAAGGGCTTTACACTAAGTCCTAAAAAAGACTAACTTTTCCCCAGTAAAGGTCTATATAAATTTAGCTGCTCTCAGCCCAAAAATCTCAGATATCTGGAGACAGAATCCTATACTTTAGATGTATTTGATATAAAGGAACATCTTCTCTAAGGGAGTCTTTCAAAAGAAAAACATTTCTGCTGTCTGATGATCAGTTGACATTAGGGAAGAGAGGATGTAGCTAAACATAAGACTTTGATGAGCCAATTTAAGAGAACCTCTTTATGACCTATATTTTGTATTTGTTTCCATTATACTTTTAATGTAGCAAGCTCTTATTTCTTTAATTAAATTTATAGTCCTGCATACAAGATTTCACATTACTAGAAATGCTTAAGTGTCTGTACTTCTGCAGTGGGAAGAATGAGACGACAATATATTATATGAGAGAAAAACTTAATACAATTCTCCTGCAGGTAAAACAGATACTTCCTGTGTCTGATTTAGCTGATGTTATACCTAGCAAGATGCTGGCATTAAGGAAAGAATTGTAGGGAAATAAGTTTTTGACTTAGTCAGTATTACAACGCCCCAGGTTATCAGATATTCTTGACCCTTCATTCCTAGATTGACTTCTCAAGCTGTTTGAAAGGCAGGTTTTCCATGCCATAGACTCAAGGTAACACTTCTAGAGAACACCAATAGCACACACAGGAAGTCTTCTATCTAGATAAGGGGAGGAAGAGCTGGGTTGATCTGTTTTTTCTTCACTTGGTTGTGAATTTTTCAATTTGGTTGTGCATACATCAAATATTATATCTATGATAATATTTAATACCATTTGAAGTATCCTCATTATTTTGCCCAGTTACAGTTATTTGGGTTTTTTTAGAAAAAATGTTATCCAACAGATTAATGTAAGTGATAAGGCTTGGCTCGGTCTCCCTTTATTATTTATGGATAAACAAATAAAAAAAGGACATAAACAGCCATAGAATTTTTTTAAGCTTTATCAATAAATTATAGCCTTGCTATGAAAAGCATGCTGTGTAAATGCATTTTCTGCTAGCTATACATTAAAATCTTACAAGGGCATGAGGAATTGAAAGTGTCTTTCTAATGGATCATCCATCTCAGAAATTATTTGAAGTCATGGATTAAATGTCACCTTTGAAAGCTTTTGGTGATTTATTTTGGATCTTAGAAGAAATAACATCTCTACTGCAAAATAAAATTATTGCATTTTCATATTCTGCATTAGTTTTTTCTGGAAAAATATTTTTAGAAAAATAACCTGATGATGCTTCCTCCCCCCACCTTTGAAAGTTTCTAGCATTCCATGTTGCATCGGTAGAGGAGTTTCCAAGACAGAGCAGAATGCTTAATGGGAATCATATGCACCATGCACTGAAAAGATGACACTGGGTAAATGTGCTGATATGGTTACTCAGTTGCCAGTACACAGAACCTGGGCAGAGTTTAGCATTGAACTTCAAAAAGAATTGAAGTATTGTTGCAAACCCTTACAGTTCTTGCGATAGAAGTGAAGGGAAATATCAAAAGTATTTATCAATTTGACACAATCATTTAAGAAAGGGGTAGAGGGAAAGCTCTGTGTCCCTTCCCCCGCCCCAGGCAGAGTGAAAAGTATTGATGGAGAGATGATTGACAGTCAGTTAAAGCAATAGAAAGATCCTTTGGCCTTTTCATGGATTTTAATCAGGTTTGGAAACACATTAAATAGAATTAACTTCAGACATTTAATTGCAATGCCTGAGCTAAGAGCTGAGTTACTTTAAGCACCTCTGTAATTGAAGAAGATTGATAGACATGTCCAAAGGCAATTCAGCCTCCTTAGTATCTGGACTGTCCCTCTGGTACTAACCCATTTTCTCCTCTGTGATAGTTTCCAGACTGAAATTTTTCAAGTGGCTAAAATGAGACAAATTGAATCCAGGTTTCAGAAGCCAAAATCATTTTGTACTGATGAGGAGAAGCAGAGACAAAATTATTGATGGATCTAGCTTTACAGGCACTGAACACAGTAGAGCTCTGTTTGCCTTAGTTTACCTGTACTTTGAAGTGTCCAAGGAATTTTCTATCAACTGATTTTTTCATAAAAAAGCAAAGGGGACTGATCTATTTATCAAGTGCCTGCAAAACTATTCTGGCAGACAAGCTCATAGGTAAAGATGCAGTCTCACTATTTTAATAATCAGGAAAAGTATCAATAAGGCAATATGCAGTGATCCCTTATCTTTTTGAATATGAAAGTGCTGGATCTTATGTGTTCTTTAAATGTACCTCTGAGAAAGTGCTGGGGACACTGTAAGATTTAAAAAGTACAGAGTTAAGAGAGTTAAATTTATGTTGTTGGAAAATGTACATGAAAAAATCAAAACCTTTGTTACAAAGAGAAGATAGAACTTCAAGATCTTCATGCAACTCTGAGAAAATGAAGGACTAAATTTTAATGAGTTAAGGCCCGTGAACATTTTCAGAAAAGGACTTCCAAACAAGAAAGGAACTCTTTGTTTTAAGTGAATAAAGAGCTTTAGGTAATCAGAATTGCAGATTTTCTATTATGAGCTAAGAGAAAGCCTTGATGTTCTACTAACCTTTGCCTAAAGACTCAGTAAAAGCCTCTTTCAGGAGTACAGTACTGAAAATAGGAAAAACAACAGACTGTTGGTATCATGAACAGGGCAGGGAAAAAGCCCTAAAGATTCTCTAATGTCATTATGCATGTTTCAGAAAAAAGTTTATTTTGTACACTGTGGTCAAGTCTGGTTATTTCTCATATAAAGTGTTATGGAAACAGAATTGATCTAAATATAGGAGATAAAAGTGATTGAGACATAGGGCAATAAAAATAGACTATAAAAATAGACTATAAATGTTGGGATTATAATGCAGCAAGAGAATGAAAATGAAAGGCCGCGAAACTGGAAGAATAAGAAGATAATTTGTGTGTTCCATTTACAGGAATTCCATTGTACAAGGGGATCCCATTAGACAAGATCAAAAGGAAGTCAGATGGATTGAAAGTAATGCATATAAATATGAGAGGATGTTTCTAGTTGCTGTGCTTTCTGTTGCTGTCCACTTCATTGCATGCTTTCACACTGCTGCTATTTCCTACTGGCAGAAGTCCCATTCAGACCTTGTAGGACATGTTTTTTCAAAAGCAGAGAATAAAATCTTGGTTCCATTTATAACATGAGTGTTAGCTGATGTCTATGGCTTAGATTGTGTCAGATGAGTTAGTGCTTTCCTGCCATGTTTCCATGGTACAGAGGACTGCCCCACAACTCTTACCTTTCTTCATAGCTAAAAGAACAGCTAAACACTGCTGACATTCCTGAGATGCCAGACTTTTTCTTTTACCTGCGGATGCCATTCCTGTGCTGTGGGAAATCCTCTTGTAGATACTGATTTCCAGAGTATCCACACAACTAAATTCATGATTACTATATCAAATGGGAGAAAAAAATAAAGTTAAAAACCAAATGAAAATAGAGATATGCTAGCCAGAATACCTGACTCCAATTTTTTTATACTTTAGTGGAACTTAACTTTCATTTGGTGATATTGAACAGAACAAACTTGTTAAGCAGAATGGAAACAGGCTGAAAGTATGTGGCAGTTACCTGGCCCAAAATATCAGTGCTGGTTTGTTGCCTTTAAAGTAGTCAAAAGTGTATTCTGGGAATGGGCATACGGTCCGACAAAGAAGTTTGCCATTAGAAATATGGGAAACATAAGGACGTGGTAAAACAGAACATCATTTAAAAGCACTTACATTCTTTTAAAATGCACTATAGGATGTTAAAAAGGCTGCTACAAACATTCCTGCAATTGGGGCCATGGGCTGTTGCTCTTCAGCAGATACATACTTATGGCTGAGTAGGATATGGCTTTCTTAGGCACACTGGTGGAAAAGACCTCTCAAGTTTGTGACCAGTAGATGAAAAAGGTTTCGTACATGGTCAGAATAAGTGTTTATACATGCTGGCTTTTTGTCTTGATGGATAGTTATTGTACCAAACATAGTACTGTGATAGAAGATAAATACCTGAAATCAAAATATTATTCATGGCCAGTTAAAAAACAATTAAACATCCTTAAAACAATAATTTTATAACTTTGTATTTACATAACTACCTTGAAAGGCACAGACATTTTTCCCTGGGGGAAAATGAAATTTCAAAAATTGATTCAAGTTATTCTGAAGATATAGTTAACCCAGAGATAAATATTCTGAACAGTTGCTGGAATAGCCTATATGAGTAAAAATGCACTAAAGATTCATTGCCTTTGCTTTGGCCAGGATGGATGAGGGAGAAAGAAATAATTTGGTTCTGTGTGAAAAAGACAGGAATATTATTGAATTGCTTTTTAAAAAGCTTTTATGGCTAAAAGACATAATTTCAAATACAAAAGCAATCTCACAATTTAAGTGAGGCAAGTATTAGTTATATCTATTTTAGGATGAACCGATGCAGTCCTGAGATTTTGGAATGAGACAGAACTGCTGTTTGCCTGTTGCTTTTTAAAAAGGCAGGAACATGAAAGGAAGCTTCAGTGTCTGTCTCACTGGGGAATGCTTAGGACCATGCTGTGTTTGAACACTCTGTCTTCCCCATTTTTGTCTGAAAGCCAAGTGAATGTTTTAGTCTGAATCAGATGACTGCAGGATGTACAGAAATGTGTGGCTGCTGATGAGTGATATTCTTTTTGAGGTGAGGTGGAAGGTCAGTTGTAGATGTTTTTCTCTGCCAGTCTGCACCTACCAGAGACTACTAAATCAACAAGGCATCTACCTCCCATGTAAGCCTACTAGTTCAAACAGTTTTATCCAAATTGACCTCTCAGTGGTTCATGTGGGATGTTGGTGCTGGAAGTCCCTCAAAGCAAATTCTGAGAGGAAAATGATTTGTGTCTTGATTCTTTATCCATTACTTTTTTCATTAGTTTGATTTTTAACTCTCTTGAGTTTGTTCTTCCTCTCTCAGAAAAATAATTATATTAAACTAAAAAATCAGGATTGGAATATGTCATGGGAAGTAACTGAACCATGATATAGGAGTGGATGATCTAATTAAAACACAAACTTTTATGCACAATCTGTCTCTTCTATCATCTGATCAGGGTGCCTGACATTTCAAGTGAAGTATGCAACAAAACTACTTCACCTACCAAGTATATGAGGTATCACGTCTCACCTTTTAAATGAGCACTGGCACTTTAGACAGCTATTACCCTGTTTCATCTGTGTAGAATGTGCACTCATGCCACATTTAAAGCTAAGTATCTCTGGAGGAGCAAATACTTTACTGTGGGATTATATCTGATTCTTTGTACAGACTATTAGCCTGGGAAAGGTGGCTAAGAAAGGGTGGGATGAACAGCTTGATCCCCTGTTTTCACAACTGCATTAATTATCGTAACCAGTTTGGTTCATTGCAGTCCCTCATTTGTGCTCATATTGACTTTTAAGATAATTAAATATATTATTTTACAAACTCCAGAAGACTTTAAGACAGAATAATGAATGGATCATTGACTAAACTGCAGTCAATAGGCTATTATTATTTTCCTTAATACAGCGATACTGAAAGGTTCTAGTTCATTTCAAAGATTATAGTTACTGATCAGTAACTGCAAAAATAGAGAAAAAGCCAATTGGGGTGTTGGATAATAAGGAGATGACATGAAAAATTATGGTTGGGAAAGTAATTCTCAAATTCAGTTTAACTTGGAAGGTGGCTGCCTTTCTCATTCAAAAGTAACACTGATTTTGCTGCCATTTAGTTAGGATGGGTGAACTCCTCTTGCCTAATTCTGTAAATTCAGAAGTTTACTTTTGAGACCAGTCCGGCCATCACTCTATCAACGTTTCAGTTAACATCCTCTGTGACAAAGAGTAAGAGGTGAGGACACGGTGTCGGACATGGACACTCCTAACGTTATTAAAATGGAACTCTGAGGAGCTGCTCTTCTCCAAAATGTCTTTCCAAATAACCCCACTGAGTCATCATTTGACATATGATGTGGACTTTTCAGTACATTTGAACAGGTTCTGAAATTCTTGGCAGATAAAAGGAAAAACTATTATGGTGCACTGGAATGATGCAAAAAAAAACTTATATTAGTGTAGCTATTGTAGAATAGATAAAATCTGATCTCATCTTGGAAAGACTCCTTTTGGACAAACTGGGTAGTCATGGAGAAATGATACATGAAATAGAGGAAATTGTTAAAGAGCTTTCACATACAGACGAACTTGTTAAAAGAAGGTGATTATTGATTTTGTGATTAGGGGGGAGCATTCAGACTAAATGACTCCTGTGAATGTAGTCAGATAGATTAATGTCTTTATGCCATCAGTTGCCATTAAATGAGTTCACAATTAATGGAAGGTCACTTTTTGAGACCAGTGCTGAAAAGGATTGTGTGGGAACATAAGAGACAGGAACATTATTGTTGTTTGATAAAGTAAAAATATTTACAAATTATGTAGTTGTGGTGTGTGAGAATATTTTGTTGCTTTATACAATATTCAGACTTTTTATGCTCTTTTCAGGGTAGCTAATAGAGTAGAAGGGAGATGGGTACAAAGATGGGTATAACTTCTAATAAAAGATAAAGTTGATAAATAATGTGAACAGGTGAGAAAAAAAGGAAATGATCTAGAAATGGACATATAATTTACCTGCAGCAGATAAATAGGGCAGGAAGCCCTTCCATGCAGTTGGACCTCTCCCCAGGCTGGTCCTGGGGGTATCTCAGAGAGCTGTTCCAGCCAGGGAAGAGCCAGATCCCGTGGAAACAGCCAACAGTGGAAGTGCTGTGGGCACACTCAAGAAGATGTATGATGTGCTCACTGAGCTGGAAGCAGTAGGCTTTACATTAGTGGATACATTGCTTCCAGTTTGTGATGGATGTCTTCACACTATGCATCATTTTCCTGGTACAGGAAAAAAAAAACTACTCAGGAAGGATAATCTACAAGATGGTGTTAAGAAAAAGAACCAAGGGATATGTTAAATTAAGCCATATCAGTGGGAAAACCTATCAAAGCTCAGTAAGCTATTTGGCAGCACTTTTCTCCCACCATGAGGTAAATGACAAGATAGTGGCAAAAGATGAGATTTATTTTAATGAAATGTTCTCTGAGACAATATCAGTGCTGTAGATTATGGAATGTAAGGAAAAAGGGCCAAGTTCCTCACCATTTAACCAGGACTCACTTTAGGATAATGTTGAGCAGATATTCCTGGTGTAGAATTTAACCAAACTCCTAAAACATTAGATATCAAATGATGGCACATAAGTTTTGTGCAGTATTTACATAATTTTAATGCAAATAATTATAAAATGTGAACTCCTCTGAAGGCATCTGCAAAACTTGTGTTTCAACAAGCCTGTCAAATTTCCACTTGAGGGTACTTTCAGGGTAGGAATAAATACAATCGATAATGACTTTGAAGAGATTGGAATATGAGCCTTCAGAGGATAATATTTTCTTCAAACATTAAGATTTTAAAACTGGTTATTATAGAGGGCCTAAAGAATTAGTCTTCCACTTGTTATTGAGTGGGACTCAGGCACTTCATTTCCTCTAAGTGGTTTGCCACTCATAGCATAAAAGAATCACCTTCAGGGGTTTGTGTGCCCTTTAACAGAAATGCAAATGGATGCAGACAGCATCCACAGAAAAGTTTCTTTTTCTTACATGGACTTGGTTTATACTGTTTAAAAAATAAATGCCTCCAGATGACCCACCTGATTTTATATATGTTAGTAAACTCATTATTGCACCAAGAGAGAATATTTTTTAATACATGCATTTTGCTGAATCTCAGTGCTTCCTCAGTCAGGTTTTTGCCTCTCTTGCATTTCAGGAAAGTTTATCTTTGGCTTATTGGGAGTAAAAATAGCCACATTCCTTTTTCTTGCAATGCTAAATTATTTCTTCTTTACTTTCTTGTCTTATTATTGTGTTTACATGAATTAAATATTTGGTCTGAGACCTATTTTATACTAGCACTGAATCTTCAGGGTTAAGGTGTATCATTTGGTATTCAACCATAGGTGGAAAAAGTGTCTGAACAAATATATCTGTCTGTATGTGTACTTCTTGAATACTGTACTTCAGGCACAATTTTAACTATTTCCCTTTAATTATATTAAGACATATGCACACATTTACATGCATATATTCCTACAGTTGCATACATAAACCTTTAGCATTTCACTAGTGAATCTTGATAGCTTCAGCACTAGAATTGTTTTGGCCAGCAGAACTGAATAGGAAATTATGAGGGTAATGGTCTGTAACTGTAAGCAGCTACCCTTTGTAAAGACAGAGTGAATCTACTGCTGTAAAGAACTTTTTTAGTACCTTCCTGTAAAATAATCTTTTCAGCAATCTTTTGAAGTCAGAATTGAGTTAATGATGGAGGTTTGCTCCCGTATAAGATGCAGAAATCAGCTCTGACTAGACCTATGCCCCACAACATGTTTTACTCATAATCTAGATGTGCATGCAAATCAGATTGGTTTTCAAAACCCAAAAAGTTTAGAAGAAGAAAGGAGAGGGAGAAGGAGGAGAAGGAGTAGTTTTGTAGTTCCATGCACTTTTTATTGCCAAAGCTAAGGGTGTTTTTGATGCTGCTCGGGCACGTAACCACGGAAAGTAAAGCATGTCTCATTGAGATGACAGTTGCATTTGAAGAGTATTTCTCTTGTTTCTGTCGGCAATAGCTGAGGAAGGCTGGAAGAGTCCAACTCATCAACTAATACCATAATAAATAGGGAGCCTGGATAGAGCTTCAGAAACTAATAATTGCTATTAATGAGGTTCCTACCATCCATTCCTTGTCTTGAATCAATGAGTAGTTTCTAATCCACACAGAACATGTGCTGCCTTGAAGATAATTCTGGTATAACAAGGAAACAAGGTACAAATTCAAAAAGTTTTTTTTTCTCCCCAAATCAAATTATTCTTGAAGTGAATTAAAGAACTTAGAAACTTAATATAACTTTTGAGTAATGCAGCATGTTTTTCATTCTCCTCCTTTCTTTTCATCTGTTGCTATTCACCCACTGAAATTTAATTTTCCTTTTTATTTTCTTCCTTCTCTTCAGCCCATGGGTCATCTATTTATTGTTACTGTGTTCAAGTCTCTTGTTAATGGACTACCCATGTGAAGAAAAACTGTAATGTCATGTTACTTGTGTCTATCAAGCGTGCCTCAGCTGTGCTGTGAATCAAAAGGGCTGCCCAATCACTTTGAGGCAGGATTCATGTCTCGTTGCAGTGGACAACACTGAAGAAACTTGATTGCAGTACTTAAACATTAATATATCTATGGGACAAAGCCCTGCTGACTCCTCAATTCTTTCTTTATATACTAGAGAAAGGATTAAAAATAAGTATATGGTTAGTATTTAAAGCCAAACAAGTTTCTGATGGAATTAAGTCACAATATTTTTACATATTGTGTAAAATATAAGTCCATATACAGGGAAAAAATATCCAATAGTGAATTCTTCATGTACTCTCTTCAGATCAACTTTGAATCTTTTTCTAGGAGATAAGTAAGAAAGTTTTCATCTTAGTATGTGGGTTCTAAGCAAAATATAAAATCATGGAGCATAAAAGTAGTTACAGCAAATGGCTAAAACATGACATCTGATCCTAAACTCTTTAGTAGCTATTAAAGTCTATGAAATCTGAATTGATCACTAGCTTTTCATTATCTTTTTCTGTATCTTAACATATATATTCCAATGAGCTATATAGGCTTTTTCTCTTTTCTTGGAATTCAGTTTTAGTCAATGGCTGTATTCACAGTATAAATATTACGTTCTCACATCACCTTGTATGAACGCCCACACTCTTGCCAATAACCTCCTGATGGGGCATGCAACAGCACAACGTTTAAGGAAAGATTTTATGGCAGCATGTTCAATCTCTTCTAATACGGCTGTTGTCCTCTGAGAAACCTTTTTAAGGAAGCTCAGTTGTTTGATATTGGTGAAGCAAGAGATATCCAAGGTACTCATTCTGTTTCCTTGAGGGATTTTACAACAGTGGAATGAAGGAAAATTTGTGAAGATCTTGATAGTCAAGAAGAATATCAGTCAAGAGTACCTCAACTTGTTGAGACTTGGCAGGT
This sequence comes from Agelaius phoeniceus, assembly GCF_051311805.1. Lineage (NCBI taxonomy): Eukaryota > Metazoa > Chordata > Aves > Passeriformes > Icteridae > Agelaius > Agelaius phoeniceus. Next base: position 38,042,634 of record NC_135265.1, read on the forward strand.
AAATTATTCTTTTTCATGCTGTTTTCTAAAGGCCCATGTATACCACACTTCTGCATGCTCTCGTTTTCAGATGCTGATTTATTAGGACTTCCTGGATATGACAGAGGGGCTCTTTCTCAAGAGCTGATTCTGGAACACAGCCTGAAAAGAATTAGCCAGCTCATTTGCCAGGAAAGAAAAGCAGGCAATGATCAAACAGATTGGACAGAAAATTGCAAACTTTTCCCCAACTGTTCATCCATTTTTTGTCAGAATATTTTAAACTGTAGTGTATGAAAACCACAGGGAAAACCATAGAATGATATAAATAACATGCATGACTAATAAAACAAACCCTCAGAAATCCCTGTGCAGACATTCAGGCATTGGAAGAAGGAAGTTAAAAATATAGACTCATACCTTCACAGCCAAAGCAACCTAGTGTACGTTCCTGCTTAGGAGTAATAGAAAAGCAAGCTGTAAAGAAGCCAGGGGAGGTATCCCACACTGTGAATGAGGATATTTATGCACAGGCTAAATGTGGTAAAGGAAGTAGGTGGGGAACAAGGTATGAACTCTGATGATCTATTTGAAAGGTCACAATAAGGTCTCTTTAGACAGGATGTACCTGTGGTTTGGATACCTCCAAATTTTTGGAATGACTGTTGCTACGTATTTTCTAAGGCATCCCAGAAGATTCTGCAGCACCTCTTCCTTGCCTTTTGCATTCAATATGGTAATGTTGCAAGGAGACTGTGAACTGTTTCTTTTAGCAAGTCCTGTAGCATGCCTATTACAGTAATGGAAATTACTCCTGAGATGCAGTCAGTAATGAAGTATAAATGGCTGTGTGAGAATGAGTTAATCTGCTGCCTTTGTTAGATGTTTATCCATGTGTGGGAGGCCTTGGTAATTAATGCACTTTCTCCTGATCTGCAGATGCTGTCATCATTCCTATATGTGAATTATGTCTCTGTTTTATAGGTTTGGAACCTGACACTGACACTAGTAAACAGATTAAAGTCACTAATATTAATGTCAGAAGAGACTCAAGAAATTTTTATATGGAGCCACCTGTGTTTCACTTCATGCCATTGCTTCTTGTCCTGTCACTGGGTGCCACTGAAAGCAGCCTGGCTCCATGTTCTTTACTCCCTTTGGGTATCTGTGCACACTGATGAGATCTCCCTGAGATCTGCTGCTGCTTTTTTATTTCATCTACACAGTAATATCACTGTACACTGTTCAATTGTATGTTTACTCTCACAAGCCATAATATAGAGTGTATGTTTCCATACTGTGACCAAACAAAGTAGTTTAACAGAGTGTGAAGTGAGATGATATTACAATATTGTTGGCATAAATATATATGTTCCTGAAAGTGGTTTAAAAAATTATCTTCACTAGGCAGAAGTATATCATGTTTTGTTATTTCAAAGGCTTTTAACTTTATCTATGGTATCTTTACTAATACACTTGAAGATGTCAGTATCTTATTTTAAGAGACAACCAAAAGGTATTTTTCCATAAATTCTGAGCTTTTAAAAGACCTCAGTCCATTGTTTTCTGTATTGTAAGTAGTTAATATACAAAGCTTCCTCTTGTATATATAAGCATAATCTAGAATTTAGTAAGATATCCAGATACCACTGGGGGCTATAACATAAAATGAACTGCCCCAAAGAACACAGATGAGAATTATTGAAATCAGGATGGAAATATATGTTTAAAAAACAAAACATCCTCCTGAGTTAATAAAAGCAGAGTTACGATCAATGCCTAGTGAATCAGGCCAATACCTCTTTGCTTTCATAGAGAATGTAGGGTCCTCCTTTAACTTAATTTTTAAAGATTTTAATATTTACACCAAATGAAGAAAGAACTTGTTTGACTTTAACAATTGATATTTTCTACAGTTTTTGGTCTAAAAAAAAGAATTTTGTTATCTATGTGTGCTTTTCTTCAGACTGAGCTGGGTAAGAACGTTATTTGCCTGGGATATGCCACAGCTATTCAGCCCACCTCTTCTAAGACATAACTACTAGGTCTTTTAGCACCAAATGGAGTTCATAAGTATCTCATGTATTGTTAGGAAAGATTTCTTTATACACTGCAGCACCATTCTGAAGGAAAAAAAAAAAGATTTTAAAAGATACAGAAATTATTTTTTTAGTTCCTGCTCCCTGAAAGACAAATTATTTCTAAATCAGACCTTTCCAAGGGCAGCTGCCATGTTCTAAGATGTATGCTTTGATGACTGTGTATATGACTAGAGAGAGAGAGGAGGAGAGGGTGATGGAACTGATAGTCTATTGGATTATTATTTTATCTTAAAAATATGTTGTCACTACAAAGAACTGTACAGCATACTCGTGTGTGAATTTTCCTGTTGATGCTTTTCTAATACGATATTGATAAACTAATTGCATTTGCTTATCTTGACGCTATCAAATTTTCATAATTTGTTATTCATTGAATTTGGAAAATGTGCTCAGCACTCTATGGGAAAAAAATGTGGATTAAAAAATACATGAGTTATTTATTCAATTGCTGAGTAAACTCTGTTTGAGGGAAAGGTCTTTTGATGAGGCAATTCCATTAAGAGAGAGATGAAGTGATGGCCTCCACCTTTATAATTTAACGAGGCCGTTTTTTGCATTCATTGACAATGCATTCTCTAGAGATAACCTCTCTTCCTCCCTCTTCCTTCCAATTCATCAATATTGCGTTCAACATACTTCTCAAACTTTTCAACACCCACCTCTCTGCACTGTGATTTTGCCTTCTGCAACATTTAAAGAAGTTTGTTGGGGCAGTTTCTTTGTCCAAAAGCTTGTTCTTACAGTTGTAGTTATGAGAAGCGTTTCCAGGCAGGTCAGACTTCCATAAGTTGCATCCCTTCAAATCTGATAAGGTTGTCCAGTAGTGGTTACATGACATCCATTAGCAGTGGATGCAGTTGTCAACTGGACATTACTTTCCTTTAACTTGGAAGGATTTTACTGTCTTCAGCTTTCCTCTAGGTAATATAGTCATCTTTTGGGAGAAGAGCTCTGTCCTGACTGTGGTAAACTGTATCAGTGGATTTTTCATCTTCAGTAAGGAAGTAGAGTGAGTGAAGATAAGGTGAAGTATCTCAAAGGGTAAATTTCCCTTTGAGATACTTCACCACTTGTATAGGGCATCAAGTGCTATCAGCAAGGCAAATGGACAGCAGAACTTGGTTGGTATGTATTGTAATTATATATGTGAATGCAAGATATGTATATTTAACTTCTTGGGATATCATCCTATATGCATGCACATATCTTTCAACTGAATGAATTTGAATTTTAAAATTAGCACCTAATAATGTAACCTGCTGTGTAGGTATTTCATGTTCTCTTAAAAGCTTTATTGTACTGCTAAATTGTTAAAAACTCAGCAAATAGCAAAAAAATTCCTCTCCAATAGACAGGTAGTTATTTTTTAGCAGAATTATCCATGCAATCAGCTTTTCAACCTATCCAGGAGATTTCTTTATGCTAACATCTTTCCATTAGTGCCAGGTGAATACTGTCAATACCAAAGGCAAATTGTCTCAAACAATAGGCACAGATATGCCTTATTAGCAATTACAACAGGAAAAGTGACATATGTCTTATTTTATTGTTATAATATCATTAAAAAGCACCTATACTTTCTGACTGAGAACACTTATGTCATGAGGGCAATAAACCAGGGTTTTTATTCTTCTATTGCAATTGATTTTGCCAGGAAATACATGAGAGACTTGAAAAATGAAAACATTTAGTTGACTAGAACCATCTACATTTTCAAACATTCTATTATAAGAATAATTGCTGAGGTTGGGATGAAATTGTGAAGTCATGTGAAAATATGGGAATATAGTGGTACAGTCTAACAAAAAAGTGTACGTTATTGCTTAATTTTTAAAGTGATATGGTTCTGCATTACATGTTTTCTTCATTGCATCCATGATGCAATTCACCCTAAAGAAGTTTGTATATATCTTTAATTTATTTTTTATGTATGAAATAGTTACAGCAGAGGTTAAAAATATAATTGAGGAAAGTTTGCAATTATGAACCCAATTTTGAACTGAGGTCAGTACAGTTTTGAAGTCTAGCAGCAGATAAAAGAAGATAATGACATTTAAGTCAGTGCAAAGTTTCACTGGACTTTTCTTGGACACCAAGTGCAGTAAAAAGGTCACTTTTCTCAATGCAGGATGACTTAAACCAGGTTGCCTCAAGTATTTTACTCCATATTAATTTCAATGAATTAGGAAAATTTCTATTCCTTGCAATGAATAGTTCCTAGCTGTGAGTGGAAGGTGGCACTTCCTACCTAATTGGTGGACTGTTACTGCTGGAGAAGTACTATATTAACTATTTGATTAGTCTTTCAATGTAAATGCTAGAAATACAGTTAATTAGTTGTGGGACTTCCTATTCAAAGTACTTGCAGATGTTAAAATGCCAGTCTTCCTCTGACACAAGATAAACAAATGAATGATCCTCTGCATTTTCCATGCTGTATCCTTTGTTTTCCTATCTAAATGACCTAAGATTGTACTGCCCTTTCCTCTGTTTGTTTAGGATAGAGAATGTCTGACTTGTACTTCCATATTTCAAGGAAAATGTGGAGTCTAAAAGAGAGCTATAGGTGATATTTCTGTTTTATTTTTATCACGATTTGTGTATGTGTTCACATCTTGGCCTGACTCTTGGGAAATGGATCTCTAAGAAATTGTGGGAATTGATAACATTTACTCATAAAACCAAATCATAAGACTGTGTGGCTTTGGTCATAAAAGAACTCCTTCCAAAATTCTCTGCCAGTGAATATCAGCCTTGATCTCTAAACACCACTGATTTTTATGTCTTGAGCTACTTACAAACTGAGGCTGCCAATTAAATTATGACTTAAAAAAATTAATCTCATTTGAAACACACATTTTCAATAAAAATAGAAGGCTTTAATAACAGTCAGTGCAATAATGATGGCACAAAACAAATGCTTTTACTTACATCTGTGCACGGATACTCAGCTCAGTGCAACTGAGTGAAACTTAATGGAGTTACAGCAGAGGGGATCTTATTTTCCGTGAGGTAAACTTTTTGGAGGCATAAAGTGCATGCACTGTTAAGTCATCCATAAATTCTCCTCTGCTGTGGTGATTATGCAACAGTTCAGGCATGCACTGTGTTTTAGCTGTTTCTTGAGTCTGGTACGTATGATTTTTTATCTTTTTTAAATGACAGACTGCCATGCAACTAACGGACAAAATGAGATGCTGCAAGAACAACTTCGAAAAGAGTTTCTTTGTAAGACCAAAATCCTATAATTCATTTTTGATACTTCAGGGAATCAACAACCAAACAATATTTCTTTCCCTGTTTGCTTAAACTCATAAAAATGCAGTCAATTCATGGTAAGAAAAAGAAATTATGGACATTCCAGCTTTGGGGAAGAAATAGATTTTGAGTTCCTTTTACAATTCAAACTGATGCTGTTTACGTGATTCAAATTTCAGGTAAATTTTATATTTGAAAGGGTGCCATAATTAAGGTATTATAAAGAAATTCTGTCTTTGCACAGGCAGAGCCTATTTGTTCGGTCTTTATTATCAGTATTATCAGTATAATATAACAAAATTACATAAAAATCATGTAATTTGGCTCCTGATGAGACTTCTCAGGAACCACAATAACACAGGATCATACATATACACACACATAACTCAGTGTTTCATTGCCAGGGAGCCTATAGCTGTACTTCAGAATATAAAAAATATCTTCTGAATAATTCTTCCTGTAGGCTTAGGCTAAGAAAATTGTAGATACCTTCTTTTTTGTGGTTCCTCACAATCCACACATTAGAGTGGATGATACATGCTAGCATATTTGCTCACAGTATTGGAAGAAGAGAAAAGAAATGTTTGTTACGTCAGATTTTAGGTGTCATATCTTTGCAAAACCAAAACATTGCTTATGCTCTGAAGCCCACTATCTGTCCAAAGTGGAAAGGAAAGCTGGTGTTATTCTAGATGAAGTCCTTTCCATTGCCTGCTTTGCTCACTTCAGTTTCCCAAGTGTTCAGCCACTACAATGAAGTTATGAAATCCTTGCAGCAGTTATGGAGCACTTTTGGAATACCATCAGTGCAAGTCCGGCTGAGACAGTAGTATTTCTTGCAAAGAGCTGTATTGCGAATAAACTGATTAAGATTGTGTTAGGATCAGAGAGAGGCATGTCTTGCCTCTCTGGACCACAGGCTTAGTGATGAGTGAAGCAGCAGCAAGTATAATGCAACTCTGATCCCAGCAATAGCATCCTTTATCATAGTCCTAGACTGATGAACTGATGAACTTTTCCAACAACCATTGCTTGCCTTTAAAGATTTTTAACTAGATGCTTTGGTAGTATGGTAAGTAAGAATGACAGAAGGTCATTCGGTAATTGATATGACTTAGGTGGATCTCAGCTCTTCAATTAACATTGTTATTGTACAAATCAAATGAAGATGATCTGTTCAGCCACACAAACAACCACCATGGAGGCAATGCCTGAGATTTATACAATGTTGAAATGAGAAGAAAGTGAGTCAGAACACTGGGGTCTTTTGAACACATTATTAGTCAATTCACTGGTCGGATTGTATTCAATCTAGATGAAAGGAATCAATGGTACATTTAATTAAAAGGGTTATTGCTTTTGTAAGAGGACTTGCAGAAGGAATTACAATTCTCAAAAGGTGTGTTTCAAAGTGTTCTTCATAGGGCACAACATGCATCTTTTATGCCAAAGTCATACAAATGAAGGCATTTCCTTCAAATGTGTGTAATTGCAAATCTGTGCAGCTAAGAGACTTGATTTTCAGAAGTGTTGTATGCTGACTTATTTTTAATTTTACAGGTCCCCACTGCCTGTGTAAAGTAGGCCATTTCTATGAGTGCCTAAATATAGATTTTGGTGCTTGACCTTAGGCTACCAAGATTAATAACTTTGGCTAAGAAAAATAAAATAGACTTTCTAAGCTGAAAGTATGGCAGTAAACTTGGCTCTAGCTAGACAAAAATTGACTGTATTACAGCAACAAAATGTATATCTGTTGCACCCATTCCACAAATTCTAAGTGCCATGAAAAAAATCCCAGCAAAAATGGGAGACTGAATTCTGAATAAACTCTAGGCATAAGCAAACCCTGATATTTGTATATTTCTTTTACCACATTGCCCATTCTACTGAAAAATGTTTTGATGGAGTATCAAATAGAAATTTGTTCATATATTTATGTATGTGTATCTCAAAAGCATAATAATCAGTGACAGGCATGCAGTTGAATTAATTGCTTTAGAAACTATATTCTTGCCAATTTTATCATTCTTTGTACCTGGCAGGTTAATTAATGTTAAAAACTCAAACAAACAATTCAAGACTAGAGCTACAGCTGTTGTAAATCCATGTGCCACATGGACTTCAAAGAAGGGAATGTGCTGATATAATCCAGCTGAGCCTTTGGCCTCTAGACATGAGTTTACTTTACATTCAGCACTGACAGTGAGATCTACAGGTGGTATAAGTCAAAGCAGATCAAATGCAAATTAGTAGAGCAGAACTGATTTGTGGCAGTTGAGGAGCAAGAAGTAGATTATGATGACAGAGATGTTTCTCATTTCCTTTCTTAAACACTTTCTTATTTTAAACAGGCAAACAAATCCACATACTCATGTAGAACAGTATAGATTGGCAGTTTCTGCTTTTGTGATGGTTTTCTTAGCACTACTGCATGGCGCTGACTTTACAGTTGTAGGTGAGACATTCGGCTCTGCTGAAAATTTTTTTTGTAGTGCAGAGCAGAGTGTAGGAGCACTGCAAACTTGTTTGATCCTGAAGGAAGAGGGGTGTTGGAACATCTTCCCATAATGTAGATGCAAGAAGCTTCCAGAGGGACATTGTTGATGTTTTTTTGTTGGTGAGGAATTGTGGTTGCAAAGTACTGGATTTCTGACTGATGTAAATTAGGGTCAATCTGTTGAAAATTGAAGTGTTCTGTTGATTCAAGTTCACTGTAAAGTTGATTTCAAATGTGCTTATTCTAGTGTTTCATGTAAGACTCATGTAAAGGTGAAGTATATAGTCTTAAAAGGAATAAGATAATTTACAGGGAGGTAAGAAAAAGGGACTTAAATTTTTGGATTAGACTTTTTTCTTTTATAATAAAAAAGAATGGAATTGGGTGCTCTAATACCTGACTATTTTGTCAGTCTAGATGAAAATCCAGGATTTATAGCTCTGTATAGGGAGATTAGTTCTGAGGCTAATGAACAAGGTAAACTGCGAGAAGCTACATAGCTTTCTGGGAAGGATAATAATTTGGGAAATTAAATGTGATTTAGCTGGGCATAATTTACATGTAGAATTACCTTTGATTTGTCTGAAACTACGATACTGATGGGTGTGTTTGCATGTCACAGTGCTTGGCAAACTGTGAGCGGTTGCACTGTGAGGTGTTCAGGAGAACAGCATGTTGGATTGGAGGCCCAGTTCCCAAGATGTGGAGCCCTGAACTTGCCTTGAGAAATATTTTCAGATTTTATTAAAGATAATGTGACAGTGGAAAGTGTGTGAAAAAGCATCTATTTGCAAACTACTGAAACAACACAATTCAAAAGTATGCTGAAAAATGTGGGATCTTTGCCACTGACTCATCTGTTTATTGCAAATAAATGCATGAGGGAGTATTCAAGGAATTTCCACAGCCGTAGCCTTCAGCCCTGCATGCAAAGCAGTACCTGCTGCCAGTGTACAGCCCATGGTGATCCTGAGCACTGGAAGGCTTGGTAAAGCACAGCAGGCCTCTCACAAAAAGGAGAGTCTTTCCTCTTCCTGATCATTGGCCTCACATTAGTTTTAAAAAAACATTCAGTTTGAAGTTTGAGTTTGGCCTGATACATAGCTTTTTAGTGTGAGACCAAGGAGCAAAAGAAGATGTGATTCTGCAGTACTTGGTGCCTTTATGTGCAAAATCCCAAGTACTGGGACTTGGTTTGCTTGAAAGGCTTTATTACTTTATACTTCAATGCAAACACTTAGTTTTATGGCTGCAAATATTCTCATATTTGCTCTTTGTTTAGGCTGATGGCTGCTGCATTTACAGCCAAAGTGATTGACTGCCTGTTAATCCCAAATCCATGTGCATGTTTATTTATTTATTAAATGCATATGAAGAATTTCAGAAAAGGTTTGAGAGACTTTAAAAATCTGGCTTTGGGGAAAGTGTTAAAGAGGTTTGATTCTTTTTTAAATATAAAACTTTTTTAATATACTTGTGCAATTTAGATGACTTTACTGTTCAAAATCCATTTGCTTCTCTGCATGGTAGAGCCCATTGCACAGAGAGAAGGTTGGTCACGCCTTTTGCCACATGGACAGCAAAAGTCACAACCACTCAGCTGTGAAGTTTCACCTAAAGTTTCTTATCAGGATTAATTTTTTGATTTAGGGAAGAAATTGGCTTCTCTACATGCTTGAGGGGGAAGGAAGCAAAACAGCATCTCTGCTCTGTTTTGTAGTCATCCTTTCTCACTCTTTAGGGGAACATCTTTACATTATTTGTCTTTTCACTGCCTCTCAGATAGGAAGGCCTTAAATTCATCCTCTTCTGTTTGTTATGGCTCAGTAGTTGTTCTTAAATCTGACAGCTGGGAATAGGTCTTAGTTCCAATACCTGCCCACCTAGTTTTCTTACACAGGCTTTGTCTTTTTTTTCCCCTTCTGCATTAAACTATGTTGATAATTTCTAGAGAGAAGATATGTGCTATTGGTTCAACTATCTATTTATGCTGTGTACAAGTGCCAAATTTGTCTAATACAGCTATTTTTTTCTCTTTATATAGTATTTTAGTGTGGATAGCTATTCATTCAACTCTTTTGAATTAACTGTATATTGCAGGCCCTAACTATGATTGCTACCTTTTTTCCCCGAAAATGCATCTTTCCCATCTCTTTTGATCTAAACCAATGTGACTTGCATTACAATCAGTTTTCAGTAGAACCACAGATGACAGTAAGCTAGTTTGCCCTTTGTAAAGTGATCCTCTTCTCTATAATTGTCAGTGTTAAGTAGGATAAATATTCTATTTTTGTTGGTCTCTAAAAGGCCTCAAATTATTTGGTACCAACAAGGAAAAATAAGTGTGCTGGGGACAGGAATAGCAAGAGCTCCTTTCCTGAGTAACAGTCTGAGAAGAAATCATAATTGGACCTACCATCATTCTAGGTTGTAGAAAACCAGAAGAAAGTCTATTCTTTGTCATTTGTGTCACTTAATACAAATCTCAACAAAACAAAAAGTCAAACCCAATAACCTACAGCAACAAAAGAGTAATACAGAGTCCATTAAATACTGATAACCCTTAAAACAAACAAAAACCCAACACTGCCTTATCACAGATCCACAAGAATTTGTAGCCTACTGAATTTCTACCAAGGAAAAAACGTTTCAACTAAAGGTACTCTGAGTTGATCTGACTCTTGGTTATCTTGCTGACAGTGTACCAATATAGATTAAATATTGAATGTTTTCTTCTCATTCTGCCTCATCTGTTCTTTTTGGCCACTTGAGAAAACAAAAATTCTGTGATTGGGAAATAATTTTTAAGTCTTCAACATGATCAGTCAAGTTTAAGGTATCAACTAATGACACTTTTAATTGTCACTGATTTGAGAAATAAATCATTACCCCCAATTTTTCAAGTTTGTCAAGATTTGTGAGATGAAAAGATGAAAAGCTTTGAGCTTCTCTGAGTTCATATAATCCATTTCTTGTCTTTAGCATGAGTAGCTTCCCTGGTTCTATGGGAGCTGATGATGACTTACAGTGGGAAGAGAAGGTATCCTTGGTTAAGAAGTTTAAAATAATTCTAAGGAATTGAGAAGCTGTGTATTAATTCTGGGTCACAGGCCTAGCTGTACTTGTGTCTTAGTATATACAAAATAACTTTGCATTTTTTGTGCCAAACCACAATATCTTTCATGAGCTGGGGGAAAAGATAGGAACAAGTAGGTATAATGATTCAATTGATGCAAAGCAATTTAAGATAGAATAACTTGATTCAACACATACACAACAAGGTTCGTGTTTTAATACAGAAATGCTGATTGTTGGGAAGAAGGGGAAGGGATTTCCTCATCATTTTAGAATAACACACCATGGAGGTGAATTTTCTAGGCTATATTAGTGCACAGAAGCTCTGCTCTTCCACTTTTACACCAGACAGATTGAGTTGTGCAGAGCAGAGAATGGTGAGGCCTAGGAATGAGGACAAAAGTCCTTCCACCTCCCTTCTCTGAAACCAGAGCAGCAGCAACTTTCTGCCTTTTCTTAAATTCTTAGAGCATTTGGACACTTGGGATTTTCACTCACTTTGTCAGACATATCTCATAAAAGCTTTTCCCCAGAAGTATAGCTAACACAATTATCTCCCTTAATTTTTGCTTTAGTCATGGAACACTAATTAGGAAAACTCTTCCAGGGTCAGCCTTTTGTTCCATGTAAGTCAACAGGCTGGGACAGGGACACAGAGACAGTAGGAGCTTTCACATGAACCACAACTAATTTGAGTGTGTATAAGTGTTCTCATTACAGATTAGTTCAATGTATTTTCCTGTGGGAGTAGCTGAGAAATTGTCAACCTTTCCCTTAAAAAATCTTTCTATGAATTCCAATTTTTTCAGTGTTCTCCCATCCAGCACTGGCAGCTCATGTATCAAGGGCCAACTTCTCAAATGTTGGATGTGCTTCCACTACAAACCTGGCAGCAGTGGCATGGAGAGGTCTATTCCTCTAGAGAAGGAGGGGTTTGAATCTTGAGAAGGCAGAGAGGTGATGATCCTCTACCTGTAGAAGAAATTCTTTTCTTGAATAAAGGTCATGCAGCTATAGGGCTTGCTTTGATTTCAGAAACGTCAAAGGCAGCCTGTAGTACATTTCCAGTGGTTCTTTGATATGTGCCAGGTACTGGATCCAGAGCTAGTTTTAATGGAGCTCCGAACAAATGGCGACCAAGTTAAATTTTACAATAAAACAGCCTCTATGTCTGGGGTGAGAAAAGGAGGGGCCTTAGTCCACCGGCTGAAGGCTTTCTTTGGAAAAATAAATTTTGGCATAACATCTTCCTTTTCATAAAATGCCATGTTTCATCTTTGTAGGTACCACAGTAGGAGTTATAACCATTCAAACAAATAATAACTTTCAAACTAATGTATCAGTGTGGTTGTAGTCAGGTGGGGGTTGGTCTCTTTCTGCAGGCAGCAACTGACAGAATGAGAGGGCACAGACTTAAGGTGTGCCAAGGAAAGTATAGGTTGGATATTAGGAAAAAGTTTTTTACTGAAAGAGTGACAAAGTACTGGAATTGTCTGCCTGGGAAGGTGGTGGAGTCACCATGCCTGGATGGGTTTAAAAGATTGGATATGGCACTTAGTGCCATGGTTTAGTTGAGGTGTTAGGGCATGGGTTGGACTCAATCTTGAAGGTGTGTTCCAATCCAGTGATTCTGGGATTCTAATGCTTGTAAGAAATGTATTTAATTCTGGTCCTCCATTCTCCCACTGTCATCAAGCAAAATTCAAACCAAAATAAACTATGAAGGTAATGAAAATCTTGAGTACTTTTGCTGTAATTTTCTGATTTCAGAAGCAAAATAAACCTATAGTTTATCACAATCTGATTTCAAGGATGACATATTCCAGCTTTCTCCAAGTTACACTGAGACATCTGAACAGACCCAGCTGAAAAGGTGATGCTCAGATGGTCCCACAGGAATACTTGTGGGGCTCCAGGGGCTGAGGTGGGTTCTTGTGGCTCAGCAGTGAGGTCAGAGCCTGCCCTGTGGGGCTGCAGTCCTGGTGGGCAATCTCGAAGTTTTGTTCTGAAAACCTGCAAATTTGAGAGTAATTCTGGTGGTGTTACTTATTCACCTTCTCCAGTTAGGAAAAAAAAAAAAGGCAAATGAGATTAAAATCCAATTGTTCAGACAGTTTACAACTGAATGAATTCATTGAGGGGTCAGTAATGTGGTACTACACGTGATTTTCTAGTCACAAGTCTCATGTTAATTGCTTAGTCAAACAGTCTAAAAATTCTCACTGCCTGACCTGTTCATCATATCAGTCTCAAACTGATTCTCACCTGCTTATGTGTTCCCAGAGTGCTCATTTATTGCTTCTCTGATTGCACATATTGTTTTGCTGCGACTTAATTTCTACTGGGTCTCTTAAAATAGACTCACGGAGAATGTGCAACTCAATTTGTAGTGTAAAAATCTTAAATAGAAACCCTGAAAATCTTGGGGCTTAGTCCAAGTTTGGCATTATACAACACATATTTTTACTGTACAGGAAGTAATATAATGATTTTATCTTTATAATTCTACAGTAGTGATTAATGAAGGCTGCTATAGTAGGATGAAAAGTTGTTTTTGCTAAAGAGTCTTTGAATCCAAATCTATATAAGTCTGATTAAAAAAGAAAACCAACAAAAATAACAAAATACAAAAAAGCTCTAAATTGTTTTGAAACTGTCTGCTGATGAGCTTCTGTTTTTGATGAGCCATACCAGATGAGTATTTCTGGAATTTCTAGGACACCACCTTTTAAATTACATCCTTCTTCTTCTAAAAGTGCCACTGTAAAGTTGGTAAAACAAAATGAAATTAATTAAGCTGGGGTAAAAGGTGTCATGGGATTGTAACTAGGGCCAAAGTGTAAAACCATCCAGGTATTTTCTGTAGAGGTTTTGATGTACTCCGTGTGTATGTGGTTTCTTGTGGGTGGTTATTTTGTTTGTTTGGGATTTGTATTTCCCCCTTTTTCTTAAATCTAGAAGATTTAGACCCCACGTTTTTATTTTACCATGGGTGTTCCTATTTATAGAAAATCTTTGGGAGCATGTTGGCCACTATGACCTGTAGTGCATCTGTCTTTTAAGAGCTTTAATTTATGCTCATTTGCTACAATTATCGTGTTGTAAACTCTCCATACAAGACACCATGTTCGATTGCATTCACCTTACATGAGCAGGATGATAGGAAATTTTGCATCACACTAGTCATTCAAGGTACACTGTTTGCCAGTCTCTCAAGTTTCAGCCTCCTTGTAGTTTCATAATTTAAAAACAGGCACTAAAAGTATTTTATCCCTGTTTTTAGTTGTTAAGGCTTCTGACCCATCAAATCCAACTGGTTGAGAATGTCTGATCATATTCCTTAAAGTATTGTGACATGCTATCTGGTTTTGGATGGTTGTACATCATGTTGAATCAACCACTGTACCTTTTAGAGCGCAGTGACTTCCAGTGAGAGACATTTCCTTTGCAGATGCTTTTACTAAGTGGCAAGTGCCTGCTTTAAATGGTGAATGTTTGTACCACCCATCTCTTAGTCTCATACAGCATGAAAAATTACTGTATTTTGCTTTCTTTTTTTTTCTTTAATAGAAAAGAGTTATTTTGTAATTGTTTTCCATTGTTGGAGGACCACAGCATTTTCTGAAATACTGATGGTGCTATTTATATTGCTCTTCAGCAGTACCACGTCAAGCTGCTCAGCCTCAGTGACCTGTCTGTGCTCTGTGGGATTTGGCAAAGTGAGTGCTTCTGGCTAATGGGCTGAGGAGATTCAGCTTCCCTAGGCATCTCCTTGGTAGATCTGTTTCCTTAGTTGTGGTATAAATGCAAAATGAAATGGCATTCTCTGCCCCAAACAGCTTCAGTAATGAATTATGGCATCGCATGGGTTTGTAAACTGCTGCAAGGTGAATTTGCAGTTGGGGCAAATGGAGGCCTGGATAAACTTGTAATTTTCTGTGGTTACTCATGAAAGAAATTACAGAGTTGGGAGGCAAAACCAAGTCTTTTACAGGACTGTATACATACTCTGTAAAAGAAGGCCAGCGGCCCATGCACTATCCTAAGGAATTAAGAGTGACTAATTTAAGAAATACCTCTGGTAAACACAGCATTATTTTTTCCAACATTGTCTGCTTTGATCTAATTAAGGAATTAATGTGTCTCTAAAATCATAATATTGGGCACATTTTGTAAAACATATGATAGCCATTGGTTCTATATAGTTTAACAAGTGCAAAATTTACTTATTTAGGATACAGTTACTTGTGATATATCCTCAGACGTCCTGAACATAAAAAGAAGAAGATCCAGAGACCCTATGAGGGAAAAAACCACATATAGGTCAGACATAGAGACATTGTCTATATACACTTATAACTCACTGTGATGCTTGAACACAGAATTCATTTATTGAATTTTAAGCCATGAATTATATATATGCTTGTGAATTTCAGAGAAAGCAGCACTATAGAGAGCAATGTTCAGAGTAACAGTCCCAAATTAGGATCAAAATCATGCTGTGCTGGGTGTTATAAAAACACTGTAGCTGGTGCACAGCTTTTGCAGTCTGCATGACAAAGATCACATTTGCTGGTAATATATGGTGCGAGGGAAAGGAAAAAGAAATAAATGAGGAAATTGAGCACCATTGTGTATTTGATGGTGAGGATCATTAACTGAAAATAAATAGCTTGTTTGAACAGCGTGAGTGCCATGCTTGTGAACTTTATAGAGAATGACTCCCAGAGTATTGAAGAGCAGTGAGAAGATGCACTGGGTGTCTGTGAAATATAACCTGCCCACGGTCATCTTGAGTTTTCATCACAGTCCATAAGCAGCCTGCCTAAAGCTCAGTATGTTCAGGAAGATGACTTCTAGGAATCTCAATGATGTTCGCCTCAAGTTCTGGTGCAGAGGAACATCAGAACCAGTTGATTTATAGCAGTAGATCCTATGGGAGTAAAAACAGGAGGATCAGTACGTGTGTCTTGTTATCAAAGCTGTAATGAGTAGTACCATGCAAGGATGGCAAAATACATGTATGTGTGCACTTAGCATGTGACTTTGGCATCTGTTTCATATTTCAGCATTTCTGTTATGGCATTTCATTTTTAAAAGGTTTCTCCACATCTTTATGTGATCTGTGAACTCAGAAGCCTGCTGGGAGGTTTTAATTTGTTTTTAAAGGGTTTAAAAAATGAGAAACTGGATTACATATGAGCGTATTAGCTGCCATTTTTGTTGATTATTATAAGGTCTGTAAAATCTTCTTAACGGATGTGAAAACACAGGTGGCATTGCTAATACTGCGCAACTGTAACTATATCACAGCAAGCAGTTGACCATAGGGGAAAAAAGCCCAGTATTCTTAGTGCCAAAGTAGGTGGAATAATTTGTGCTTTACAGCATCCAGACACGTGCAATCACTTGGGACTTGTCTAACTTCATGAATTTTCTCACATCTGTCTGATGAATCAGGAATCCAAATGCAAAAATGTGTCATTCATATCCACCATGTGTGTCTCTGAATGATTCATGCTTCTCTTGTGGGGGTATGCTTGCAAAATCATTGTGTAGTTGATGAAGTAGAGAGACAAATTCTTTTTCTAAGGTTGCCTCAGTAGGGAGACTAATCTAATATGGCAGGGTTATTATTATACTAATAATAGTAATAATGCTATTTCTACTCAGATTGTAACAGCCAGCCATTCCCACTTGTGGAGCATGACACATCTGCTTCCAGCCCAAGTATAACACAGACATGCAGATGAAGGACATATGAAAACTGAGTGGCATTGGGTGACACAAAGGGATCTTTGGGTGAGGACACTGAAAATGCCGTCTTTTCAACTTGTTGGTAGCTGTTGTGACATAATGCATTTCAAGGAGTGACTTGCAGGACTGTAATGTGGTACTGTTCAGATATTTTCGGAAGACAAATGTTTCACATAGCACAGGAAAAAGCACAAGAATGCTTCTTTTCATGTTTAACAGTAGGTCTTTACCTGTTGTAATCACATTACTCATACCTGTTGTGTGCTCATAATCCTCATGAATCCTCCACATAATCTTGATGTTTAAATGATTGGGACCTTCAGTGAGGGCTTATGCATTTTCACAAGAGTACACTCTGAAATGCTCATATAAAGGCTTAAAACACTATTATTTCTTGTTGTACAACCTGCCTATTCTCCTGTCAAAATGGCATCTACTGCTCCTTGGTGTTCTTTTGACACATAAATTTCATAAACCAGTAGGATTAGTAAATCAATATTTCTTATATTCTATACAATCCATTACTGATTCTATATGACAATGTTCTTAAGGGAATTACTTATGTTAGGGAAGGGATAATAATACTAATATTTCAGATAGGCCATGGTTAGTGATACTAGCCACTAGACAGTGTCTGTTTGCCTGCATAATTTTCAGTAGTTCCTTATTGCATATTCTTTAGTTGCACTGTAATCAGCAGGGACTGGTTTGTATTGAACACCTGGTACCTCTAGTGGTGTCAGCTGCATTTAGTGTAATGTAGTGAACTATGAGTGAATTTATAGTAATAACTATAAAATTAAAAGTTCCCTAGAGGACATCTGATCAGTCAGGCGGTGCACAGCGAAATTTGGTGAATGTTTTCAAAAGAAGCTAAGAAAGAGGAGTTTGTTGTTTGGTTTTTTTTCATTTGTCTTTTATGTCAGAATCCTACATTTTCTATGGTGTGAGGTTGAGTACCCAGTTTGAGGCTAATCAAGGACCGCCGACAGGAGAGTGGGTGGGGATTAGGGAAGATAAAGGTTGTCTGCAAGCATGGTTGCCCTTCCATGACCCAACCATGAACAGGGACACACCCTGTGCAGTTTTCTGCCACTAGGATTCAGAGATCAAACAGATAAACATGATTCTTGAAAGCCCAGATATCTCAAACAGCAACATTTATCACTGTCCTCTTTTAAACACGTAGGCCACAGGTCTGGCTTATGTTTGGTGAGATAATGTTTCCCTGAGCTCTTAATTCTGAGCTACATAATTTCACAAGTAGACCTTGTTTTCCCATTTCCCCATCTCAATGATAATTCCAGCAGCTGGACTGCCTCTATTGTTTTTCCTGAATGAATATTCATGTCTATTCATTTAAATATTTTCAGTGCTTTTATAGAAACAGAAATCTTAATATAGTTCTGAAAGAATTTTAACAATGCCCAATGGAAACTTGCTCTGCTGCAGAAGCAAGGCTTCTGATTTCTCATTTAGATGCTTTAGGGAAATAGCTCAGGAATGATGGAAAACTGCTGCAGTTCAGCCAGTGGAATGGAAGTCTGCGCATGAGCCTGCTGAGAACAGCTTCATTGCAAGTTATCTAAAACTCACAGTGTTGTAAATTACAAGGAAAAAACAATCTAACATGTGGACTTCATGGAATCTGGCCTTCTTGTGCATCAGGTGATATAAAAAACCCGAAACATCAGCTCTAGAGATCATGAACTGTTTAAAATTTCTCTGGTACATAGAGATCGAGGAAGCAAAATGAACAAAAATCCTCCTAAGAAAACCCTCTCAAGTGTGAACTTTTCATCAAGTTTAGAAAGGTGATGCACAAAGTTCAAGAGCTACTTTCCTTGTTTCTTCTTTTTAATCTATATCCGTATCTCTCTATCTACCTACAAGTATAACCTTGCACTTCTACCCTGTAAATTCTGAATAACAGCACAGTTGACCTTGGTAGGGTACTAAAAAACTATTGCCTGCCAGAAACTGCCATCCCTTAGGGTGTGCTGTATGTGATGCAGAAACCCTGATGAGCCAGACAGTGGCATAGCTTTTGGATTTAAATTGGAGTCCCATCTGGAAATGACTTCCTGCATTAAGTTAATCAGACACAACTGAGTGGAGCTGAACTCTGGCATTACTTAGAGGTTGGGGTTCTGTCTGGCCAGAAACAGATGGGGGCTATCTACTTAGAAGATGGACAACATGTCCTGATCATATTGTTTTCCTTGATTTTTACAGATTTTTTTTTTGTGGGAGCTTAGGATTTTAGCCTATCTCTGAAAAACAGACGAGGACTCCAGTTGAGTTGTGTACTGTTTAAGCTTAGAAAATGTGTTCTTTTTGCTTGGTTGCATAGGCTTTGATTCTGCTGTGACCCCTCAAAGCCAAATGCATGGCATCTTGTCTATAATTTCTTTTGATTAAACCAGACATAAACTCACATCTCCCCCTCCAAAGAAAGAAACAAATTTGCAAAAAGTGAAGTTTCTCAATTTTAAAGTAAGTGGTTAAGGGTATACCCTGAATTTCAGTAGTATCTGACTGAAAAACCATGTCTCTGCATTAATTTTTGAATTGTGAAGTAGTACAAGGATTAAACCAGTACTACAAGGATGAACCAGAAATGCTCTAAGATGTCCACCAGAAATTGATCAGAGGCTTCACTTCACAAATTCCTGAGTGTCATTGCATACAGTTATTTTATATGTTGGTTGTTTTTTGGTTTGGTTTGTTTGTTTTCTCCAAGCTCTTTCTGTGAAAGTATATTCCCTTCCAGGAGATAAGATTGCATTCTAAGGCCAAACCGTTAGTCATCCTTACTGGATGTATTAAGCTTAGCCTTTACTCCTTACCTGAACTGCATTATGCTTTCCACAGTGCATGTCATCTTGTCACTGAGACAGTACTTGAGCCTTTTCAAAGTGGCTTGAATTGAAGTAATTTTTACTAACACTGAACATAATGAATATAAGTTTCTTAATGGAGCAGGGATACTTCAGATCAGATGAAATTCCACCCAGACACTCAGATAAAACCTGCCAATCAATTGTACCTCAAAGAGGGAAAGATAAGTAAGCAAGATTTCTTATGGATCCTGTTGAACAAAAAAATACCACAAGTTTCATGGAGATTTCATCATCCAAGTTTAAAAAAGTGGAATTTCTATCACACATAGCAAACAGTGAGAGACTCCTTATCCTTCAGACTTGATCACTAATGGATTTCTCAGATAGGACCACATTTTGAATACCAGCAGAAAGGTTGTTTCCTTAAGAATACCAAAACAAATACAGTATGGATTCAGTCTGACTGTTGCTGATGCTGCCATATGGGGAACTGTTTCAGCAACATAACATGATTGCATGACAGTAATGTAGAGGAGGTCCAGTTGTCCTGATGTCGTCTTGGCAAATGTCTCCCTGCCTGTAGCCAAATTTTTACTGACATCTCTGCCTTGTAAATTGCTTCATGTTTCTTTCTGTCAAATCTGATTTCCTTCCCATCCTACTTCTCAGGCAATATATGGTTGGAATTTCTTCAGCAATAAGTGCATGATTTGGGAGGCTAATAACTGATTCTGAGACCTTCTCCAAGGATCATCCTGGTCATTTTGTTGGAATGATCTTGGACTCTGTGAATATCCAGGTGCTGCCTGTCTGTTGGTTATGCTGTGTGTATGTGAGTTAGAGTGGCAGTGAGAGCAAACTTTAGAAGCTCCTTGCTGAAGGTGGTGCTGTCACCTGCTGTCTTCCAGCTGGGTCTGTCAGTTTGTTTCAGGAGACTTTTGTTCTACTTAAGTCTAGCTGACATCTAGACAGGTTGAGACCAGCCCTGGGCTGTATGGTTGCATCTTCTCTGCCTTCAAACAGTTTTGTGTTTTTCTCTTGTTCTTTGTAAATCTGGTTCATTTCTCAAACAGATTTGAGACCAAGCAGCCAGTCAAGCTTAAGGTCAACTTCTCTCATGCAGCAGTGACAAGCAGTGGGTATGCTAGAGGCAGAAACATCTTTGTGTCTCAGAGCCATGCTAAGCAGAGCATAAACAGTCTTGTTTGAATGTACAAGGTAGAGGAAAAACTTCCCACTTGGTCAGTGCTAAGTCAGACACAGGTAGGTCCCATATTTGTGTTTAGATGAGAAATCCAACTAGTAAAGTGTCAGATTTGCAAGGATTTTTTTTTCAAAATCAATTCAGTTGCCAGGAAGACTGAATAGTTTTTATTTCTCTCTTTAGTTTATATCACTTATGACTTAGATGATTTTCTTTTATAATGTTTTATTATACTTTCAGAACAGTTAAAAGAAAAATAATTACAAGTACATAAAAAGCTGTTAATCAATTAGTCATACTGTCATATCACTGGATAGAATATGCAATACACCCAAAAAGGCATGTTAAAATGTCCAAAATTATATTAATTATTAATTTTGTAAGGCAAACATTTAAGAGTTAGGAAATTTGGGAATTTGCCTCATCCATCTTCATTCATGCCCATGTTGTGCTTGTGTTAAAATGAAGTCTTCAATCACTGGGTCTTGTGCTTTCCTCTCCCAAGAACCTGTAACTCATTTGGTGCACAGCACTAACAGAATTTGCCCATTGACTTCAGTGAATTCAGGGAAAAATAGAACTTGGTTTTCTAAAGCTTAGTTTTCTCTGTATTCAGTGTATTTTTAAAGGTTTTGATATATTCTGATAAACCTGGAATGAGCAAAGTATCACCCCACACTGGAGGCTGTGTGACTGAAATGGAGATTCATGGGGTCTGACTTCTCCATGTGCACCTGCCCATACACACTCTGTGCAGACTACTCACAGAGGGTCCTCAAATGAGGGCTATGCTGTGGCCAAGTAAGAAATGCCTCTTTTTGGAGAATGGCATGGTGTAGAATGGCTGTGTCAGTGGCAAGGACAGAGGTTGGTGAAGGAGCCCTCATCTCAGTCAGTGGTGCAGCCATTTGTAACCCTTCCAAAACACACTGCCTCCTCTGCCCCACACCTTCTGAGTTCTGCACCAGACAGGTGGATCCCTCCCACACTCTGAAATCTCTGTTCACCCCTGATGCCCCAACACATTGTTCTTAGTACAGAAGATGGTAAAGATACCATGGGAATATGTCAAGATCAAGAATTAAAGATTTTCTTCCGATTTGGATATATCTGTATATTTTAAATATATATTTGTATATAGGAACAGGGATGGGAGTTTTAAGATTGCTGTTGACTAGCTGGACTTTGTCGATCTGGCAAATGCTGGGTATGTGGGTATGCAGGCTTTCCAGTAGGTGAGATTTACTCCCCTCTGCATACTTTTTGTTGAATTTCCTTCTTTTTTGGTACATTCTAGTTTAGCTTATCAATAAATTATAATTAGATAGAATAATTCTCAGTTATATTGAATAACAGTTTTGTGCACAAACTTCAGACTTGTGCACAAAAAAGCCCCTTCTTTTTAGAAGGAAAAAGAAATTATTCCCAGAGACAAAAATTAGGAAAAAATATTTCAACAATTTTTTTTTTGTTTAAATGCATAATCCTTAGAAATGGAAAGAGCTAAATCCTAAAACTAGGAAATGAGACTGAGTAGAACATTCATTTTAATCATCCAGATGAAGGAGGAGGAGAAGGACAATTAATCTATTAAAAATAATATTAATTTTCTGAAGTATTTTATGCCAATTATTCTTGGACAGAATCTTAGTGCTAAAATGCAAATGAGTGCAAAGAACTTTAAAGCCTTTCCTACTCCACAACTGAATTTTGGTTGAAGCTGAATCCCTTGAGGATCAGAGATTTTTATTCTCATTATAGCTTCTATTTTTGTTTTTATTTAGGAGCTGACTTTCCAGGCTACTTCTTGCCAAATTTCTGCCAGGGCTGCATTGTATAGGTTGCAGGGTGTAATAGTCTTACATATTGTAATGTACAAATAATGGTTAAAAACATCTTAATGATTTTTTAATAACTTAGAAGATTCAGCTCAGAAATTCGTCCTCCCCCACTCCCCTGCCCTGATGATTCTATCTACTGCGTTAGGTGATCTTAACAGGAAGATAATTATGTGGATCTTCGCAGGATCCACTGGACTGAAATTTGAGGAATGAATGTTGGCAACAGTTTCTACTCTCTTCCCTTGAAAAGGAAAGCTCATCCCTGGTTTTACAGCTGTTGCCAGATTTTAATCCAGATATTATAAATAGATTTTTCTTATTTATGTATTTTTTGAGAAGAAATCCAGATTTCTGGAATGATCATTTTTTCCTAGCTAATGTGATCTCAGCATTAGTAAGGAAATAGATCTGCTGTCAAAGCCTTTGGGAGGGTGAATAAGGGGGGAGTCGTTGGCAGCATATCCCAACATGCTGTCTCTGGCATTGCTTGCATCTGGGTTCAGGTTATTCAAGGAGTCTGGATAAAGGTTCTTACATGACCACTACAGGGTTTGAGAAGGGACCATGAACTTACCTTTTTCAGCCAAGTAAGATTCATTCCCAAGGGTCCCAGGAAGGATTGATGCACTTGCAGTAAAGCACTCTGTGAAAATTCTGAACTAAGTTGAATAATGTTTCAAAACATTTCCCGTTCAAGGAAGCAAACAATCTGGTCATTCTAGGACTGGAAAAGTTAGAAGAATGTATTAAAAACTCTCTGTAGGTTTAACTGAACACTGGACCTCAGCCTCCATTCAGATCAACTCTTCCTTAATATAGTAGTCTGCTGGGATCATTAGTGGCCATCAGTGCAATGTCTCTTTCTGAGTTATATAATGTCCTCAGCAAAATCCTGGGATACAGACTATGTTTTGTAACATGGAAGTTAGAAAGCTCAGTTGGAGCTGAGCTGTAAGGAAGACTCAGTTATTTTCTAGCTGTTAAAGAATAGTTTCATGCTTTCCAAGCAGAACAGTGATGAATGAGAATTTTATTATAAGCGTTAATGGAGTAAACTTTTCTTTGTACAACTCTTTGAAGGCTACTTCTGACCTATGAACCACACAAATACAGAGACAGTCTTTTTCATGGTTTCTTTAAAGTCTGTTGTGCAGCATTTCTAGTACTATCCTTAAAATGTAGCCCAGAAGCCTAAATATTTTCACGTTTAAAATTCTATTCAGACCCTTCATTGGGAATATTTTCCATTGTGACAACTTAGAGGCTGTCCTTAAGTCTCCCAGGGTTAGTTATAAACTAATTGTTATTGCTTGCAATATATGTGCACAGAGCAAGATGGAGGAGGAAGGATCATTACTTTTTCATTAGTAAAGCTAGATGGTGATGGGTGCAACATTTAGTAAGGACGTTCTAATCTGCAGCTTCAAATGTGCAATTATCATCTTCTGATTTTTCACAACACCCCTTTCTTATCATTTTTTGCACCCTTTTGTGTAGGTGGAGTTTAGGAAGCAAGCAAAAGGATTGTAACATAGAATGTAAAAGTTAAGATTAAGCTGTGTAAGGTATGAAGCAGAGTGCATGTGTTAGCACAAGCATACAAGATAGGGAGTCTACTTAGAGTCAGAGTGAACTGCAAAAGAAAGCAGAAAGATAATATGATTCCATCTCACATAGTACTGTTCAAAAATAATTTTCTAAATGAGATAACCAAAGCAAAAACATTCAGGAATTTGGGCCCAAGTTCTGCAGCAGGGAAGAACTAAGACAAAGCTTTCACCAAGTTTACCTCATTGAGATACTGGCTAAATTTTAGCCCTGTTCTGCTTCATGTCCACTCAAAAATTTAGACATTGGTCTAGAAGAAATAAAAATATTAGATGGAGCCTGAATAATGCCTTGTCTTGTCATAGGTTGAGTTTAAATCAGATTTAAGATTCTCAGCCTCTCTCAGGAGATCCTTCTTATCTCTAGAATATCCTTTACCTGTAAATCTAACTAAGCTCAAAAGAGCAAGATTCTAAGAATATTCATGAAAGAGTTTAATGCAGGTATTTCAACAAGAACATTGCCTTATTTATATCTTGTATGCATAATGCACATTGACTGAAATATGGCTGTTGATATTTGCTCTTCAGTTGTACTATTTCTGTTATTGGCATTAACATTAAAAATTTTCTGTATTAAAATTCTGAGCTGCAGATTTTATTACATATGATTCTCAGACAGCAAATCTTAACAACTCTCTGCAAGAGATGAGTTTGTGACTGAGTTATAATCTTGTGTTATGAAAGATGTGAATTTAAACCTTTTACCTGACTCACATATTTTTTGTTTGCTATGGTTCAAGGGCTTTGACCTTTGTAGTAACACTTGAGTAAAGAAGAGAAAGAAAATAACCCTATGCTTTTTTGGGGGGGTTTTGGGTGGAGAGGGCTAGTATGTGTGTCCGTGAGGACCCCAGATACCTTAGAAGTACCAGCCATGCACCTTTCTACAGAAGGAGGTTAACCAACGTGTCCAAACATCTGACAATGATCAGTCAGATACATTTTAAATATTAATAAGCAACCCAGAAAATAAAGCATTTTGCACTACTTTCCATCTATTATTGTTGAAGAGTGGTAAGGTTAGAATTGAAAACAACTGTTTACTGTGTGTTCTGCAAGTAATCGAGGAGGAGATAGCAGAAAAGGGGTAAAAGGGAAGCTGAGTTCAATGAACAATTAAATTCCTATGCTTTATTTGCCCCAAATGGCATCATAAGTCCATTGGATTACCTCTTGGCAATTCACACAGGAAAGGAGGGGGTGCTGTCTCACTGAGAATTGATGCAATTTGTGGAGTTGTCATCCCCAGCATGTCCATTACAGCAGGAATACCTCTGCCATGACCTCAGTGTTCCTCCTTTCTGTTTCAGATCTGTATGTCTTCTCACCACTGCCTAATTAGGTGATATGATAAAACACAAATGTCCATTAGGGACAAGACTGAAATTACCAGAGTTACTTTATTTGCAACCTACTTTGAATTCAGGTCTTAAGAATTGGGAAATGGGCAATTGTATTAATCCATATTTTAATAAACCCTTGATGATTTATTATTAAATTGGGCATCCTTCCCACCTCTGTCCCCAGCCACTCCCCACAACACTTTACCCTTCACTGTAAAATATTCTGGGACTTCTTTTGCATCCCAGTGAAATCGAATGAAAATTAATTGGTAGCGC
Organism: Agelaius phoeniceus; assembly: GCF_051311805.1. Classification (NCBI taxonomy): domain Eukaryota; kingdom Metazoa; phylum Chordata; class Aves; order Passeriformes; family Icteridae; genus Agelaius; species Agelaius phoeniceus. Next base: position 38,068,422 of record NC_135265.1, read on the forward strand.
CGCAAGCTTTCCCTTTCAGGCTATTGCAATTTGGGTATTTTTGCAGACAGAAGCAGCCCATAGTTTATCCATTATTTAGCACTTTCTGGTACTTGAAACTGACATCAGGCATTTGCCCTCCAGGTGCCCCATCAGCTTGGTTACCCTTATAAAAAGGTAACCAAGAAAGTCTAATTTGATTTACCAAACTGGATGCCGGTGTGCATAACATCACAGACTTCCCACTATTATCTCTGGCTGAGATGGAATTCAGCAGCTAACAAAAGTAGTTAAGCATCTACCATTAAGAGGGAAGAGAATTCCCTTCACAATTTTAAATAGCTTTGCATTTCTAAAATGCTTAGGGATCACTTAAAATCCACAGATGCTTTTGAAAGAGGCACGGTTCACTTCACAGTCAGTCATAATGTTGCCTGGTCTGAGCACAGAAGAGATATGCAGCTGACGTAGCTTTGGAAGGTCACAGTTGCTGTATTTACTGGAGCTTATTATTAGCTGGAAACTCTATTTTTGCTATCAAGTGCTCTTGTCAAATCCAGCTTTGCTGTTAGAGGGCAGTGAAGAAGTGATATTCCCTGAGAAGCTGTCCTTCTTATGACCGTTCAATAGTATCCCTAAATGAAGATTTAATGTATTTTGAATGGAAAACAGAATCTGTGTTTCATCCATTCTGAGTCAGGAAAAAACAAAAGCATAAGCAGCACTCAGCCTTTTCTCCATGGATACATTTCTGCAGAGCAGCAGGACATTGGCAGCAGAGCTCTCTTCATAAAGCAAGCCATTTTCAGGAAGGTTGGTGGGGTTATTTTTTTTCTTTCTCTTTTTGGAAGAAGAAATAACCCAAACAGTGTGTTCTGGGAGGTACTTACTTTAGTGATTCCTGAAATTCTCTCCCTTACTTTCCAACTTTAATTTTATTATCTAAGTATAATTTTCTTTCCTTCCCATGTGTTGTGCATCTGCTCTACAGGCTCCAGCCAGGAGAATAACCATATGGGAACATGAAAATCTCCACTGCATTGATGCCAGAAGACAAGTTTATGTTCATTCCAAATGGCATAAAAGGCTGCTTGTATATTTTCCCTTTACATCCCTTCCAGTGACTTAAATCTGTGTTGTTGTCTAAAACACATAAGAAAGAAAAGGCCTGTCAGATTATGAACTGAAAAATACTCCTCATAGTGCTGGAATTTGGATGATCAATGAGTTTTACTTTAAACCACTTATACCATTGAGCGTTTTCTGCTTCTTTCTTTGTCAGGTAGCAATTACTGCACAAGGACGAACTCTCCTTCTGACTGTTCCCAGTACTTTTCTCCATTTTTGCTCATGACAGATTCCTTTCCCAAGCCTGCATAGAGGCAATATTCTCTGTAGGAGTGAAAATCATTCTGTTAAAACTTCTCCAGTGTCTGGTACTCTCATTAGTTAAATACCTCACCTGCTGCAGTACCTTTATCATTCAGTGCTGGTTAGAACTGGTATGAAAATACTGTGTAGGCATTGCTAAAAAAGACAGTCAACATCAACACAGCTTGATCCAAGCTGATGCTGAGTTACTGAGTTGTCCTGGGAAGGGGTAGTTGCCTTATGTTGGACAAGCAATTACTGTGCACAATTGCTTGTCATAAAATGAAAGGTTAAAGAAAATTGTGCCATCGTGGACAGAATGGCATTTAGAAAAAGTAATAATAATCAAAAGTCCTGGCTGTACTTGAGCAAAAGTAGCCAAGTACTGATTGCTTTCTAAAGAACTCAAACTGTGTGATATATCCTTGTTTTTATAAATAGCTATTTGAAAACACATGCAAACTTCTGGCAGACATGGTCCTCACCTATATGTCTGACCTGAAAGAAATTTGGTGTATGGAATTCATTTTCGCTCAGTAAAATCCATTTTACTTGGAATGAACTTGTTGCTAGAGGGGAAAAAAGCAATACCTACCATTGTTTTCTCTGACACAGGGCCAGGAACACTAATTGGTCTAGCATGGCTGAAAATCTCATGGCCGTAGTGCAGTTCCACAACATGGTGCTGGTTCCTGTGCCAGCTAGGACTACTGAACCTTGGTGCTGGTGTTACTCTCTGAATGATGATGGCTTTGAGAGATATCCGCAAATAGAAACTTTACCCTAGAAATGTATTTGGATCAGGCTGGAATTGTCAATTATTAGCTCCCTGGGACTGAGCTTCCTTGTAGTATTTTTCCAAAGCTTGATCTGTCCTGCTTACCAGGCGTGGAGAACTTTGACTTTTTACAGAGAAAGAGTCAGTGTTCCAAAGTCACTTTGAGGAGTCTGTTTCTTTCCCATTGCTTTACATATTCCTATGTCATGTTCCCATTATTTTTTGTTCTTCTGGAGTTCTGTTTCCAGATCCCTCTGACTTGCATATTTCCCAGTGCTATTTCTTATTTGCCAGATGTTAGACACAGACATCATAGTCTGGTAACACTGAGTATCCTCAAAATCTGTGCAAATAAACACTTGTTCTGGAAGTCAATGCTCTTCTGCAGCTGAGAAAGCTCAGGAGGCAGCAAAAGGAACAAATGGCTACCCACAGTGTCAGCTCCTCATTGTGTTGCCCTCTGCAAGAGGCAGTAGCCAGCACAACTTCTTTCAGGCTCTGTGGCTGAGCTCTGTGGCTGTGGTGGCCTACATGTCCACAGTGTCAGTAGAGAGTCTGCTTAATCTTTGTCCATGTAATATCAGGCAAGTAACCATCTCTAAAATGCTCAATTTATCCAACTTTAGAAATACATATAACCATAATCTATTTCTATGGAAAACTTGCCATTTTAACTTTTGTTCATCTATGACACAGCTCAGTCCAGAACTGGGAACATATTGCTTGTGAATCATAAATAATCTGTTCAGGACAGGATGTGGTCTCAGCAGCAGGAAATTCATGCTGGTCAATGCCTCTAAAAGGATGGGTGTTCTCCTACTTTTGTGTGTTCCCTTCCTTCCTTGTCCTGTGCTGCATGCCAGCTGAGGCTGGGGAGTGAGCTGTTGAAGTATTAATGTTAATGTTGAAGTTATTAATGAAGAATGAGGGGGACATTCTAGATCTGATGTGCACAGCTCTCCATAATCCTTACATTTATTGTGTTCTCTATTAGCTTTCACAATGACACTTGGCATTTCCTTAATTGTTAAAGATGTTTTAAATTGATCTTAAAATTGAACTGATTTTCTCTGCTGTCACATCTGCCACTTCATGTCAGACTTCAAACATTCCTGTTCTGGCTCAACCTCAGTATCCTTACAGTACTTGATATGTTTTTTCTGGGAAACATATGCCAGATTCCAGAATAAGTTCCTGCTATTTCTAAATGCCAAGGTTAATACTGGATGTTGCTGGGTTTAGTACTGGCTTCATTATTGTAGCCATTTCTTAGAGGCTCCTTCTTTTTCCCTAACTTTTGGTTATTTACACTAGTGAAAATACATCTCATTCTTTATGGTGGTGTTGAATTAGCAGTGTAAATATCACCTTTGATTCTTTTAGGTTTTATCTGTCTATTTTCCTGTTCACTAAGGAATGATTCCTTAGCTCTCCCCTCCCTTTGATCTTGAATGCTACTTTTCTCATTACCATTATCAGAAATTTAATTATAAAGCACCACTTGCTATGTCTGTGAGTGGCAGAACCTGGCCTTAAAGTAATACATTTTGTCTTTTATCTTTTTATTTCTTTTTTGTACAGCTTTACTTAGAATTGTCTTCAGAAAGATTATATTCGAAGGAATTCACATTGAATTATAGTTTGATCAATATTCCAAATGCCAGATATTAGACTCTAAGCAGACTATATTTGTGGACTGCATTCATCAAAGAGGCTGTGTATACCTGTACTGGGAAAGACAGGGAGAGAAAAATCAGTTATATTAATCTGTTAGTTAAAGTTGACAAAAATAATCTTTAATATTCTTCCTTTATGTACATTTCCTCCTGGTTATCTTGACTAGAGAAAACAGTTTGTAGCACAGAAGAATTTTCATAAGCTGATTTTCAATTGTTGGAAAAGATTAGCGATAAGTTGATGCAAGCTGTGGGCAAAAATGCTAATAATGAAAATATATATTGCTGAATATCACCTTGTTTTGAATCAAATAAGGTCTGTGTCCCAGCAGATATCTAGGCTGGAGATTCTGCTGCCTACAGTACTGTTTCTACTTTGCAGAGTGGAGCCATTATGGGGGGAATAGCATGGCATATACTGATGTCAAGTGAAATTCCTTTAAAACTGGTGAGAACTTAGCCTTTGTAAGGACTGATTCAGATATGTAAGCCAGTTGAAATCTATGTGTATATGTGACTTTTTGCATAATTGCTTAAGAGGTACAAGTAGTAGCAACTTCATTAGTTATAATTTCTACAGCTTTATGAAGAGTGTTTAAATCAAGCCACCGGTTGTGCTGGAAATGCAATTATATCTAAATAACAGCTGCTGTTTTACATTAACCTCTGCTTCCAGTCAACATGTTAAACTGCAGTATGAAAAAAGTGTAAATTCAGTGGAACTATCCTAAAGTCAACAGCAAACAAAAAAATCCACTTTGTTAAAAGATTTTATTTTTTTTGGAAAATGAAAAGCAAAAATTCAGAAGAACTTTTAAATCTCCCTACTATCTTGAATTATTTGCATTTGTTTGCTTGCAAAACATTTGCTGTACTGTTTTCCCATATGCACATGCCTGTTGAATATAACTTTAAAATACGCTTTTTAATGGACTTTCTTTAACTTTTATTTATCTTAATTTCAAATGTATGCTGCAGAATAGATGCTTGACAGATGTTTTGCTGGGCTAAAGCTGAACCTTGATATATGCCTCATCTTCTTTGAATGTTCCTCCTGTTTTAGTTTTGATTTTTCTCAGAGAAACAAAATGAAAGAACTTGGCAAGGCAATTCAGCTTGATGCTCTGAGGCATTGCATGAGTCATTGGAGGAGACTGGAAGATATTCTCATTCTTGCCAGCAATTCAGCCTTTTTACAAGGTTCTTGTTTAGAAGTAATGGACAACCTTTCCATTGCAGTCTCTTCCTCTTGCTTTAATTCACCAGAAGTGCCAGCATGATGGGCTTCGCCATTATAAATACAGCAGCAAGTGTAATTATTTTTAATATTTTAAGCAGTTTTTTTAATCTGTTCTGTTTTCTATTCATGGTGAGTCAATTATTTTCATGGATGGAAAAAAAAATGTGCTGTTTCATGGCAGGAACACAGTGAATCAAACTAATTAATGTAACTGATGGTTTGGAAGTTTATTAATGGTATTTCTTACTGAGTTCCCCCTGGACAGGACAACTGAGGAAAAATGCATGAACAAAAATTTTTCAGTTATTTTCTAATTCTATATTCTATTCCTAATTCTATTTTCTAATTTGAATTCCTAGATTCCATTTCTTCTCAGCTCTGCCTTCCATTGCTATTATGTTCACTACTAATCTCTCTGTAGTTAGTGCTGGCTTGTAGTTTGAAAGATGTAATAGCAATTTGGGTTTATGATTTCTCCATCAGCTTGAAATAGAATTGAAACTGTTGTAAGTTAACCTCAAATTTAAGCCTTCCAAAACGTCAAGCCAGATCCCACTAATCTTCAGAAAATCATCTGTTTATTTTAAACAGAATCCTAATTGTCTTTCTCGCACTGCTATGCCTTTAGCCACTACAGTGAAATAAGAATGTATATGGGGATCCAAAACAAACCAAAATTAATACAAATGCCAAATAAAATACAAATACCTAATAAAAAACTCAAATTGACATATTAGCCTTGTGGAGAATCTGTGAGGTGGTAAAAACACTGTCACGGTCTTTGGACTACCAAAGAATGAGGCATAATATGACAATTCCTGTAAAATACATTGATGTTTTTCCTTTACCAAGGCTCTTTTTTCAAAGGATATTGAGACTGAAGCTTTCAGTTAGGTGATCCCCAGAGGGAAGGTTTGTTTCTTTTGAATTTTAGATTAGTTACCAAAAATAAATGCTCCTCTTCTGCCACCCACTATGTCAAGATAAGTATATACCATAGATATGGTGTCCAATATGTTTCCTGTGTCTGTTCTTCCATTGAGGCTGTCATCAATTTTGTTACTTCTAATTCATACTTATTGTATACTTTTAATTCAGTCCTTTTATGTGGTGTGTGAGAAACCTGATGGTTATTTTAACCTAGTTCTGGAGACATGGTTTCTTGAGCAACTTTTTGTGCAACAATCAACTCAGCAGCACAGTCACCCAAGGACAGCCTGCAGTCTCTGTGAGGGTGGGGAGGTTTTGGCTTGGGTAGAGTTAATTTTCTTCATAATTACGTTTTGGACAGAGCTGTATTCAGAACTGTGCTGCTGAGCACTTCTTGCACAGAGCCAAGGCCTTTTCTGCTTCTCACACTTTCCCACCAGTGAGTGTACTGGGGGCTGCAGGAGAAAGAGATGAGACACAGCCAGGACAGCTGACTCCAAATGACCAAAGGGATATTCTATCCCATATGGCATCATGCTCAGTATATAAGGAGTGGGGAAGCAGGAACAAGGGGAAGGTGTTCAGAATGATGGTATTTGTCTTCCCAAGGTACTGTTAGCTGTGAGGGAACTGTTACTGTTACAGGAAGCTGTGCTCTCCCTGGGATGGCTGAACATGTGCCTCCTCCATGGGAACTGATGAATGAATTCCTTGTTTTGCTTTGCTTGTATGTGGTGCTTTTGCTTTCCCTAATTTTCTCTTTATCTCAACTCACAAGTTTTCCCATTTTTAGTTCTCCAGTCCTCTCCCTCAACTGACTGTGAGGGGAGTGAGCAAATGGCTGTTTGAGACTTGGTTGCCAGCTTGGGTTAAACCACATAGGGAGCCTGGGTCTGAGAGTCTAAACAGAGACATTCCTCAGAGGACACTTAAACTGTCTCCCTGAGCCCACGTGTGGAAGTTCACTGGTTTCATGAGCCATCAGCCTGGTGTCAAAAACAGCTATATGCTGGTACCAAGCCATGTGGGCAGACATACCTAATGCAATTTATTTTAAATCACAACCCTGAGATTGTTCTGTGGATCGATGTCTCAAAATATTAGAGGCTGACATGAATCCAAATAGCTGGATATAGAGGTCTGTGGTATGGATGTTATTGCTGCCAACCATTATAAACAGTCTGTTTTATTGCTTTCTTGGGGGAACAAAGCCCACATTCACGCAAGAAATGAGGGGTGTTGGCCATTTCTAATAAATGTTAAATTGATTTTAACCGTTTGCAGTTTTACTAGACCAAATTGATACAATGTTCCTGCCAATTTGTTACCACTTCTTTAGCTGTGAAAAACAGATGAGCAAATATAACGTTCATGTGACAGAGTGAGAAACAGGTTCTACTTCAACAATTTTGCTGGAGTTTTATGCCTTATAACTTGCTTGGTAAGCTGCATGCTTGATTGAAAAGGAAATGGTGTGTTCAGTCGCTGTCAGGCCACTGTCAACATGATGCTCATGTTAGTGCAGATTCAGATGCAGAAATCAAACATTGGTTTGGGGAGACAGACATTACTGCTTAGAGGTACTGCCAAGCATGGGAACTTACACAGCTTGTCATTAGTTGAGTGGCCGTAAATATCTACACCAGTGAACTGAAAGACAGTCAAGATCCGCTGGATGTATTAATACATCATCTTTGTTTTGGTAATTTAACTGAAAACTAGGAAAGGGAGTTAATGTAACCTAGAGTGAAATACTCCTTAACATTCAGAAAGAAATGCCCTACTAGAAAAGTCCAGCTAAACCTAGTGAGTTAAGCTGCTTCCTTCCTCTATTGAAACTAGTGTAAATATAGGTGGAGCTTCTGATAATGTACTACTCAAATCACTTATTTTTCCCCTTTACAATTAAGCTGCAGGAAAAACAACTGATATTAATGGTGTGCAGTAATGAGAACACACAGAGAGACAAAGGCTGACTAAAGCTCAGCCTAAGCAGTATTCTTCCTTCAGTGGTGACAAATGGTGAATGACCAGGGAAAGGTGCAACAGGTTAAGCACATGAACAAGTTTCTGCTCTACAGCTTCTCAGGTTCTGCTGATCTGAGGCTCAAGGGCAGAGACAACATCAATCCAGTAGTGGTTCCTCACCTTCGGAAGTCTGTTTTTTCTGATTCCAAAAGCTCTCAATTTTTTTGTTAGGACTTACTTTTCTTCCTCAGTAAATTTTGAGAGTTTTCCTCCAATGTGTAAGTAGATGCTACATCATGGAAGATGCTTTCATGGTTTTATAGAATTTCTTTTTTATCTGTTTGGCTCAAGGCCTAATTTTGCTCATTCTGCCATTCCTGTAATGTGGATTATTGATGAAATATGCTGGTATTATATAGGCCATTGGCAGTTATGTTAGTTCCTGCTGCTTGGTTTCCTTTGCCATGTTTCCCAGTTTGTTAAACAGTGTAAAAACACAGCTAAAAATATTCAATTGGAAAACTTGATATTTCATTTCTCCTTTATGAGATTTTTTGTAGGGGAAAACCCAACAATAGTTCCTGTTGAATAGAACTTATTTCTCAAATGGTATTCTTCAAACAAGACTTTGTTTTGCACTGGTAAATCCATTTATTAAGTCCAGAAGAAGTCATTATTGAGATCCAGTCGTAACTGTTGTGTAGTGCAGGGCACATAGTTTCTCTGAGTTTTTCCTTCAACAAGACCCCTGACTTGTCTGCCAGAAGAGCATCTAATTTGAATTAGGTACTAAGAATAAAGCTATCAAAATGATCAAAATACATACCACTGGCAATTCATTTGGGAAGTTACTGTCTAAGTTCATGTAATGTGTCCCAGCAAATGATCTCTCAATGAAGTCAACGACAAAATTCTAGACAAATTAAATAGCCAGTACTGAGCCCATTGTTCTAAGTCCAGTTTTGAAGAAATAAGAAGAGGCTTGTCCATTCAAGATGGCAAAGTATAGTCTAGAATGATTATTCTCACTTTAAACTGTGTCAGTAGTATACTACCATTGTAGTTGAGAGTCATATGACATGACTGAAGTTTTCATCATGCTGCAAATGTTCCCATCCTGCTGTCTTTCAAACTTTCTTTTAAAAATCCTATTTAGAAAAAAACTCCAATATGTATGAAATTGGATCTTAAAAATGGTAAATTATAGTATAGAAATATTTAGAATACTTCAACAGACCTGTATGTCAATAGTGTCTGGGTATTAACAACTAAACTAATACATTAAGAGAAAGTTTGAGGAGTGAAATTGTTGTGGCTGAGGAACTGATGTTTGAACCGTGTTTATGGTCCTAAATTTACCTCAGACTTGCTTCATTCTGTTCCCTTAACAGACAGCAGCCAAACAGAGCACATACACTGGGTTTGTTTCTCCTGAGAGATTTCCAGTTTTTCTACTCTGATACCAGTTTACAAATAGGGAAAGCCAATAAACTATTGAAAACCACACTCCAGAACCAAAGTAATGATGATATCAGCAATTCCTCTCACTGAACTTTTCCATAACAGATACCACAGCTGCTGGCTTTACTTGTTCTCCTACAATCTCCTTATAGCAGGAGCTGGTTAGTTGCAACAGAGAATTACTTTGGATCTTAGATTCTTCCCCTGGACAGCAATAGTGCCATTTGAATTTCCTGGATTGTTTCATATGGGTATTTGAAAATCTAATCTAACCCTGTATGTATTTTCAGTAGTTCTCATCAGGAAAGCCTGAAATGAAAAACTGGTGGACAGTTTTCCTGATGATTCTGGAGGTTGATAATTCTATTCCTCTTCTTTCTTGATTGCAATAAAGCAATGTGACTTAGCAGAAACAAAAGGAAGCCTTTTCAGACAGCCTCCTGAGCAAAGGCTGCCATGTGAACCACAACATCACCATTGCATAATGACAACTTCTCACCAACACCCCACCTGAGACTTGCTCCCTCACTGCAAATACAAAACACTCATGGGTGTGACATAATTTGCAGTTGGGGATGGGCAAAGGGTTTCTCTAAATAGTAAATCTTTAGTACTTATAGAACTCTTCAGTCATTTATGTTTAATATAGCAGCAGTATCAGTTGTCGAATGGAAAATGTCATGGTGATATGTACAGTAGATAAGGGATGAGAAACTCCATTTAAATTCTCTATGCGTCCTAGCACGAATGTGAATCTTAATTTTCCAGCTTGCAGGCTAGCAAGCACACAGAGAAAGCTCTGAGAATTTGTTGGGAACTCTGTCTTATTTCTGGGAAGGCACATTCCCAGGGGCAAAGAAGAGAACTGAGGTATGTCTGGTTCCAAGAATGATGCCCTAACTGTGAGGTTAGAGTGTTGCTTTCTTGCTCTTGTGCTATTTTTAGAAACAGTCTGTTGGAAGAAGTAGAATGGCTCCTGAAGAGTAGGGCAGATGGGTACATTTTTGGATGTGCAGAGTCACATCAAAATAGTCTGTAAATATTAAACATTACTTAGAAAACCCAGCTTTTTTATATTTAGCTGGAAGAGAGAGACAGTCCCAGACTGTTGGTGTGATCTGAGCCTAGAGTGCATTTGCACTTTGTTTCTTTAACTAACACCTGAACTTCCTTGGAAAAGGAACTCTGCATGAATTTTGTCTCAATCAAGAGTATTTGCTGTCTTTTATTTTAAGGGACTGTTAATGTTGGGTGGGATTTTTTGTAGCCTGGAGTGAAAGGTGTTTCTAATTTTGAAGTACTGTCCTATATTTCCTTGATTTTCAGCATGAATCAAGCTGAATCAAAACTCTACAGAATGTTCTGCCAATGTAGATCAATTTTGTTTTCAGTGCAAAAATCATTTGAAACCTCAGAATTTTAAGAAAAACCTATCATACAAAAAAATCCCTTTGTGGCTTAAGAAGATAGTATAAGGATCCTGTCTGAAGTTTAATTCATAGATGTAACTTTATGTTTCAGACTTTGACTATTATGTTTCAGACTTTGACTACTAAATAAAAATTCTTTAAGAATCCATTTTTACATTTGCAGCCCAATAAGAAAATACTATGCAAAGAAAAATTTTCTGGACAAATTAATTACTGAATATGTAGACATGCTGTGCTTCCCACATGTTTTATTAGAAAGGCTTAGGTCACACTGCATGTACTAGCTAACCACTGTCCTTTGGAAGACCTCAACATTTATGGATGTAGACCTTCCTGGAGCAGTGTGGAAAGCAACCAACCACAGCAGAAATTACACAGGTTACTATATTCGATTATGATGAGAAGTTTGTGTAAGAGAGGGATTTGGAACCAAATGGTGATGAAAAAGAAGTAGTGATTATGTCTCTGAGCTCCTCTTGGATGTCTCTTTGAGAAAGAATATCAAGATTTCCTTGAAGAAGCATAGCTAGGACTAACTCGTGCTCATCCTCTCATATCCAACAGTTATTTTCTAGTGTGAGTATACAGCATTAAGGAATAAAAAAGTTTTTGATTCCTGGGCATATTTTATGTGTGTGTGTTTTCTGGTTGACTTTACTATCTCCCATATGGATTGTGACTGTGCAATGACTTTGAGGGAAATGTTCCATCCACAGATTATAGAATGACAGAATAAGTTGGGCTGAAGGGGACTACTAGAACACTCCTCTGCAGTAGTTTCGCCTTGGGGTTGTGAGGAGTTCCTTTTTCAGCAAAGAAATTTCTTCCACACCTGCACGACTTTCCACATGTTGAAAAGGATTGTTCTCATATTTGAGAAGGCTGTCATAACCACACACCAAAAATAGTTCTGTGCATTCTGAGTAGAGAAATGATTTTGCCTGGATCAGTGAACATAGCAATAATAGCCATAAAAGCTTACTGCAGTTTTTGCAGAAGAGGTTTCTTAAATAGCCAGAGTAGTCTGTCAGATGCAACAAAGCATGAAAATGAACAGGGTTATAAAAATAATTCTAACATATAATTTTATGAATGCAATCCTTGAAACTCTTTTTTGTCACTGTGAAGATACAGAAAATGACAAAGCACAATTGTTTACTGCTACAGAAGTAACAGAAGCACACTAAACCCTCATCCAAAATAATTCCCATAGATCACTTGTTTGGAATAACAAATTATTCTGTTCTTTGCTATAAATGAAGTAATTTAGTGCAGCAAAATTTTCATGTACTGCTGGTATTATTTCCTTTTGCAACCACATTAAAGACAGGCAAAATGGAGAAAGGGCTTTTCTGTAACTCTGGATGCCTCAGTTAAAAAAAAAAAAAAAATGTTGCTGATGCATACAGCTTAAGTGAAACAATCGGTTGTCATCAATGGTGGTTTTCCAGAACACTTGGAAAGTAGAAAGCCTACTATAGGCAAGGGGTTTAAACTTGGAGATGTGCTTTCACTTATGAGTGGAAATGAGAGTGCAGCTATAGAGATATTGCTTTATTAACTAATAGTTTAAAATGAGAACAAATCTATATTTCCATCAATTGTCTATTTCATAAACTGTGTAATATAGCAGAGAATCCTACACATACTTATTATTTATCTTCGTTTGCTGAGAGTTCTAGATGTTTCATTCTCCAAAGTTTGAATTAATGAAAATTTTGAACTTATTGTCCACAAGATGATGATTTCCATAGTCTTCAGCTGCATGAATCCTAAAATAATCTCCATTTTATTAGTTTCACTGAAGACTTAGTACATTAGATAAGATGTGTTTTTAAAGCCCTTTAAAAAATATAAAGATCTTCTATATATATTTTTCAGTGAGACATTTCCTTCATCATACTGTGTTATATGCTTTAAACTACATTCCTAAAATTAAAATCACTTTGTGTAATATATGTTCAGCTTTATTATTCAATGATTTTCCAATGGACATTAAGTGATACTAAAATATGATTACTGTTTAAAAATTATGAATGTAATCTTAATTAAAAACTACCATAGTAAAATAAAACCATAAATAAATAAATAAATACACATTTTGCTTGAAGATTTCACAGTGCATTAAGCTAAACAGTCACTGTGATTCCCAGAAACACACAGTTTAAGATAAGAATAGAATTTATGAGGAAAGTAAGGTGTGTCACAGAAATATGTCTGTCATTTCATTGCATGAAAAGTAGGATCCACTGAGAGATTAATACATTTTTGTTTGCACAAACTTGAGGTGCTTTAAAAAAAAGTCTATTTTCTCTGTTACTCAGTCTTAGTGAGGTGAATTTCTTAATACTTGTGAAAGGAAAATTTAAATGTTTTTTTTCTAGTGTAAACACTCTTGGACTGGGGGAAAAACTTTTAAATGATAGTTATCTTTATGCTAAAATCAAAAGTTAATGTTAGTTGCACTTTTAGAATTGGTAATGAACAATTGGTTTAAAAGTAACAACAAAACAAAAACTAGGTTGTATTTCTGCATTTTAAAGCTGGTCATATAAAGGCATTTTAAATACTGCATTGAAATTTATGATGATTATTACTGTGAGGAATTAAAAATGGAAGAAAAGTATATGGTATACCAAGGGCTTCTTCCTCATCAATGCTGGAAATTCATCTGTCTTAGTATTGCTCTTATTTTAAGTGACTTCATTTTCACATCTTCTCAAGAAACATGACTGCTCTATCTCAGCCATTTATGGTAGAACTGTCCATGGTTATACAGGCCCTTCCATTGGAAATGCAGAGTACTTTGTTTGCCTAATAAAAGCTTATATAAAGCCCAATTTTGACATTTTCTCTCCCTAATCTTTCTGTGATCCTAAGCTCCCCTGGCAGCATGAGGACTGACTGAGCTACACTCGGGGGAAGCACTGCAGGTGTCTTGAGCAATTTATCTCAATGTACATTCAGATTATTGCCCAACATAACCTGGTGGTGATTAGTTTGGTCATCTTCTGACCTTGCAGAGCTCAGGAAGATAGTATTGCATAGGCAAAACTGCTACTTTGACATAGTATATTTAATAATCATAAACTGTGAGATATTTTAGGGATTGTGCTCTCCAAATAGCACTGACAGTTCTGGCTGGCAAGAAATATAGAAATAAAATTAAGTGATACAAATGCTCTCTCATCAAAGAAGGCAGAAAATATTTCTCATTTTTTTCCAATTTTACTTTGCTGTTTGGGGAAGGATGCCTTATTCCTTATGGAGTCTCCAATTATTTGAAGAGCTCTAAATCTCATCCAGATGGAGTTCCATGTGATGCTGAGTAAACAAAGTTGGCTATGGCAGCTGTGCTTTGCAGTGCTGTGTAACTACAGGCCAGGTTCAATGACACATAGGGCTGCCTTCTGCAGCACTGCAGCACATACACTGAGGGTGCTAGACCTAGGAGTATGTGTAGACATCCTACACAGAAATGCCTGCCTGCTCTGTTCTCTAGTCTTTTGATAGTGCCTTACTGATAACCTGTTTGAAAAATATGAATTAAAGGGGTTAACATGCCTCTGTCACTACAAAATGTAAACCAACATTCAGTGCTGCTTACAAACAGGCTTCAGTCTGCTTATACTCATAGCAAACAAGATTAAGCATTTTTTAAAAATATATAGAAAAATGTGTGTGGGGGGAATCCACTCAGTCTTTCAAAGAATTAAAAGAAAAAAACCATCTTAACAGCCAATATTATTCCCTTTCATGTTAGTTTAGAGTGTTTCTATAGAGACCAGTTTTCTTTTTACTTTGCTTTTAGAAAATCCTGTCTGACAGTCTTTTAGAGGATACTGAGGATGATAACTATTGGAGAAAGACTGAAGAAAGAAGGTACTAGGGATGTGAGCTATTGTGGCTGCTTTTGCTGATGACAAAGCAACATGCACACAGAAGGAGAGAGGGGGAAAAAATAACAGCAAAGACTGAAAATGTAATTTCTGCTTCTGCCTCATGCTTCAAATCTTACAGTTAAAGACAGGCACAGCACCTGGTCTCCTCATCCATTGTAAAGTCTGTCAAATATCAACATGCTGAGGACTGTGCTTTTAGCTGCCTTTCTAACATGAGAGGTGCTCAGCAGTATCACAGAAACAAATAGGAAAAGCAGCTGTAATAGATTAAATGGAAGGATAGAAGGGTCAAAAGGAGAGAGAGGGAGAAAAAAATAACATGAAAGGAAAGAAAAGCCTTGTGGCATGGTAAAGACTTCTGTTTAGCTGGTTCATATGACTTATGTACCTAAAGAAAACAGAAGTCTTTTTTTCAATCTGTAGTCAGGCCATCTCTCATCAAGGAGGTGATAAAAAAAGGATACTGATCCTGGATGCTTCTTCTAGCCTATCCACCCTCCTAAAACCTCTGCTTAGAAAAAAGGTCTAAAATTAGTGGAGTAGTTCTTTTCATCAATTTATTTACCAGTGTGAACTAAGCTCCAGGATAAAAATTTTAGTTAATTCGTTTCCATATCTATACATCTCATGTTCACTGGGTAAAAGCATAAGGTTTTGATTTGAGTGCCCTTTTTTGGGTTTTGCTAAATGTTTTCTCTACCATGGTCTTTTAATGATATTTCTAACCAATGTAATCTAACAAGTGAAGTTGGATTTTCATTATTTGGACAAACATGCAGCCCTTGTCTTAGGGAACATAATTACATTAATAGAGCACTTTCGTTTTGGGATTCTAAATAAAATTAAAAACCACTAAGTAAACCACGAGCATTTTAGTATCTTTCTGAGAGCATGCTAGTGCTGTTTTTCCCCCTTCCCCCCTCTCTCTATTTCTTTTATGAAAAAATAGTACTCAAGGAGATGATGCAACTTTCTGAAGATCATTCGAGATGTTGGTGGCAGAGCCTGGAGCTCTTGGCTCATGTCCTTGTAATCCAGGCAATGAATTAATCTCCGTTAGGGTACTGTAACTAAAAGACAAATGCTTGTAGGCAATGTGAGTAAGAATTTCAATAAAAAAATCCTTTATTTTAAAAAATTTTCTCCCAGGCTCAGAAGCATAACTATATAATCTTTCACAATTTCACTTTAAAAGCCTAACTTATTTTAAAATTGCATAATCTTGTTTCATGGTTGAAATTTTAAGTAAGCAAATCTAAAATAGTCATGAGGCAACATAACCAGTGGCTTGGTATTTCTGTTGAGCACTGTGCTGTTGTACTAGATGCCATTAACATTTTGCAAATGTGATTGAATATGAAATGAAAAGTTTCTGTGTAGTGGGTACTTGTATTTTTATAAAGACTTGCCAATCCAATATTTTCCTTATTTTTTCCCTTAACAGCTGACTAAGAGGTGATTTGGGATCCATGGTAGTGATCATGGCAATACTGCTTTCAATTATATCTCTTCATAGAAGTTAGAACTATGGATTAGATTTTTGTAAATACAGAGGTGAAGTTTGCTCCTTAATAATATGCAATGCACTGTCTAAAATACAAGCAAATAAGAGAGAAAAATCCTTTCATATTAATATTATCTTATTAAAATTGTTTGTTGTATGGTTATACACTGAAGAGCAAGAAATTACTAAAATTATTGGCAGGTATTTCAATTTAAAAAAAACCCAAACAACCAAACACCAGAAAACCATTAAGAATAAGTTGACCTCATAGAAAACAAAGTTAATCTGTTATCATTCAAGATATTTTCTTTCTTTCTTCTCCCTGTCCATTAATATAACATAGATAAAGGTGGGATATATTGCTAGTTAAGAAAACAACTCTGTGGGTGCTAAACAGTATCACACCTTTGTTTTGTAATGGCTAGTGATGTGCTGCCTGCTAGCCCCCATTTGTTTATTATCAATTAGATTCACTGGTGGATTTTGCCAAAAATGTGTTTGTTGCTGTGCTGCAGTCTCTGCTGCCTCTCTTGTATCTTGCACATCCTGGAGAACATCACTGAAGGTGCTGCAAATGCTGCTCAGCACAATGTCTTTCCTAAGTCAGTGAGATTTCTCTGGTGAGAGAGGCTGATGAGCTGCCTGAAAGGCAGCTGAGTAGTGCGATGGATGGGGAGACATAAGACACTGATAAAGAACCATTTTGTGAAAACAGCTGAGGTTTTTTTCCCTATTTTTCTTCCCTGAGTGGAGAGTGTGAAGAGTGCAGAAACATGTGCTGATTCACATTTATTTTGACTGGATCAGGAGGTAATGTCTACACTTGTATCAACAGTAGGGCATCACAATAAGAAGTAGTACAATTAAAAAAAGAAATCAACGTTTTCTTAGATGCTTAGTGTATAAGTCATTAGAAGAACAGTCATTTGAGTCCAGCACTCCACTGAAGGCATTTTTTTTACCCATGTTCTTGCCCAGTATTGCTGAAGGGATCTCTGAGACACTCTGTTATTTAATACTGACGTCCTGATAAGGAAAAAAAGTTCTAGTGAGTCTGATCTTCAGTATATGGGAAGACCTTGGGACAAGCTGGAAGGAATTGCTGTATACCAAGAATAACTTTTAGTTTTTAATTTTTTTTTCAAAGAAATCATGTTTCTTTTATGGATAATTTCCTGTTACCACAATTTCTGTGTTTCACAGAAACTTCTGTAGGTATGTATAGAACAGAATCCTATTGTATTCATTTCACAAACTCATATACTCAGACCAGGTAAAGGTCTTTGTACATTCCCAAATGCAACCTAAAAACCATACTAGATTTCCTAGTTCAGTACTCTCCCCCTATTCACCTGTGGTCACTGAAGTTGTTGTGAAAAACAGACACTTCCATAGACGTCTCACAGTATTTAAATGTCTTTGCAGGTACTTCCAGAACTGTATAAGTTTTTATTGACATGCTCCTCTGTCAACCATGCTTGCTGACACTGACAATGAGGATGTATCTCATGGAAATCCTCCTGGCATTAGTAATATAAATAAAAATCTTCTCCCTCTCTTCATAGTTCCATACATAGAAAACTCCTCAAGAATTTGTGAGCACTGCCTATGATGTATAAAATGAATCAAAGATATTTCAGTGAAGAATCCACTGTGTCCTTCACCTGCCTTGCCAACTGGTCTACATGTGCTCCTGAAAACATGCCTCAGTTAAAAGAGACTCATGCCAGAATTTTGAAATTATGTCATTTCCACATGTTCGTTTCCCATCTGAGAAGCAACAATAGGTTTAACATAGCAGAATTTCAAAGACTTCTGAGGAAATCTCATTTTTATACAGAAGCCAGTGTCACCCCCTCCCAAACAGTGGTCTAACAATAAGGATGACAATTCATTTGCCTCTGTGAGAGATATGGAAGGTAACTGCAAATAATGTGAAGCATTGTGTGGACATTATCTTTTCAATTCTGGGGGTTTTTTGGTATGTTTGTGTGTAGTAGATACATACAATACATATAGGAGTGTATATACTCCACTGTTAGCTCACTAGTGTAACCTTGACTTCCACTCATGGCTTTCTTTTCCATTCTGACATTGCTGTTTCTGGCACTGTGGGCACATGAATGTATATTCATGAGCAAAGGACATGTATGAAAAGCTCAAATGACTTGCCTAGGAGATTCTATTTTACAAAACATAGGTTGCAGAAAATCCTCCGTTCTCTATGAAACTGGAATAGTTATTAGGGTAAATCTAGGCAAAACTATGATCAAATATTTAACAGAGTTTTTGGTTGGTTTTTTTTTTTTTTGCAGACTTGCAATGTTAATGGAAATTTCTAGCTGGATCTGCCATCATTTAACCTTTTATTTCCCCAGTGTTTTCACCCTTGGTTCATTTCTAGATTGTACTAAAGTTTGAAACCAAACCAAGTCTCAGTCTGTAGTTTTTAGTGTAACTTACTATAAATGGAAGGCAAAACAATCAAAATCTTTGCAAAAATCCACACTATATTGCTTTAAACAGAGCTTTAATGGACACTGTTATAAAATATTGCTTCTTACTAAGACTTGCAAAATGAATACTGCCACTTTTTATCAATACTGCTCCAACAAAATGGGTTTTATGGATATGTCTGTCCCAACCACTAGGTTATCTGTTCATTATGTCTAATATATTTATGGAAGATGAGGAATTTAAGACATTAGGGTGAAGCTAAGGTTAAACTTTCAGCCATTATTGCTCTTCCTGTCTTTCACAATTGCTTCATTTCCAAACCATATCTGTTACTTAACCCTCTGCTTCATATTTTGCTTTCCTGTAATGGCTTAACTGGTGATACGAGCTCAGCAGAAAGGATTTTTTCTTCTTGTCTCTGTAATCCAGGTGTAATTTTGTGAACTTGGAATGTTGCTTTATAAAAACTGTTAGCTTTAGAGTCTAAAACTCGTGTCAGAGTTTTTTTCTATCTTACTTAGAAAATAGATTTAGAAACTAAGAAAGTTCCTCCAATTACTTTAGAATCATTTGGTCTTCTCCAAATTCCTTCTGTCTCCATGAATTATACATCAATTTTAGTTTGTTTGTTGTCTGTATAGAAAGTACCTGCTCCCTATTGATGACCTTCCACTTGTATTTCATGCCCAAAGGCCATATTTACCTTTATCTTAGATAGGGTGTCAATCATTATCTAAGACAAGAAAACTCCTTCAATCACAAGGCTGAAAAAGATTAATGGAAAATGTCGCTGTGATCATTAGAATTGGAATATTAAATTTTTTTCAGGTGCAAATAATTGTAACACTGAATCTCAACTTTTGCTGTTCAGACAGGATTTTGTGCAATAGGGCCTCAAAACCTGGATGTCTACCCAGCAACATTTTAAGAATCAAAACCCTGAATATCTATCCAGCAGCATTTTAAGAGCTGCTGAACTTTACCTTTTGTCTTTCATTGCTCACAAGCTTCCTCCCTCCATTCCTACTGACAAAAGGATTCTTAAATACACTTCTGAAATAACATGAGTAAGGAAAAAGTAATTGTTAATTCTATACCTATTCTCCAGTTTAAATAAATGTCAGTGCAAATATAGAATACTATTCTGCACTGGAGTAGTTAAAAAGGATGAGGTTTGAGTGCTTTGTTTTCTTTATGCCAACAATTCCATCTATATTACAGGAAGAGCAATGTCATTTCAAAATTCAGTATGAAAACCTATTTCATTTTGGATAATAAAAAAACAAATTTGCAGAATAACTTTTTCTAAAAGATAATTTACAGAGTAAATTTTATTTTGTATTACAGTATGTTTCTCATAAAAATTCCAAAATTGCTATCTAGGATGTATTGTACATCCCATTCTGTAGAATGGCATCTCAGAACATTTATTTTTAATGCACAATAACTTCTGAGAGTTCAGGGTTATTGCTATGGTAGTATAGTTTATCAAAAGGAATATTAGAAGTAGAGGAAAGAAGTGCAATCACTCTGCAGTAGGAACAGAAAATCATATGGTTCAGTTTAGAAAAACATGTTAAACATTGACGTTCTGGCAGTAATGGAGTTTAACCGCCATCATGGTGAGTCAGTGCTCAGCAAATTGAAACAATGAGAAATACAGCTGAAAACTTATGACCTACATTTCTAGTGACTGGTGATTCAGAGCCTGGAACCCTTGTATATTCAAGGCAAGGCACAGTGGAGGGGACTAGGTCTCAAAAACAAGAACTCTGGAATATCTCCAAGACTGAGTTACTCAAAATCAAACCTCGCTTTTTTAAAAGTGTGTCACCCTCTCACATCTTATTAAAAAGTAGTGAGTAAATAATATAATTAGAATGCATATACTGTTACTTTTACTGAACTCTTTGACCTCATACAGTTAATTCATTGGTGGGGCAAAGTCCTACAATGTTGATGAAAGAAAAGCTAAAAGAAAAGCTCTTGATCAACTTCCATTGATCTATATGAATTTACATCTTTTGGGCACTTGGCTCTCAATGTACATGAAACCTGGAGCATTCACTGTAGTCTATTACCTACCTGTAATTTCTGCATGGATATCACATATATTCTTATATATACAAACCATACAACCATAGAATGGCATGAGTTGGAAGGATCCCTAAAGATAATCTAGCCCCAACCCCTGTGCCACAGACAGGAACACCTCCTCTGGGACCAGGTTGCTCAATGCCCCATCCAACCTGGCCTTGAACACTGCTGGCTTCCTTGCCCTCTCTGGCTTTCTTGCAGGCTTCCTTCAGGTACTGGGTGGCTGCTAAGAGGTCCCCCACCACCTTTTCTTCTCCAAGTTGAACAACCCCAACTTTCTCTGCCAGCCAACATCATCTGTATTTACTTTATAATCATAATTATTTATCTACTTTATAATCAACATTTACTTTATAATCATCTTGTTAACAGGCTTGCAAAACAGTCAGACTGATGTAAAGGAGTATTTCATAGCAGGGGTTGAGCTCCAGCCCATGCAATGAACCAGCAGTGAGCCTAGTTACCATTTGAGACAGGCCGTTCCTACCCCTGGAGATCCTTCTGCCAGAGGATATCAAATCTGGTTTTGTTCTAATGCACACAAAAATATATGTCCATACACATAAAGTGTAATGATGTACATGGACATTGAGCATAAGTTGAATGCACTGAAAAATGAGGTAAACTTAAATATCAGGAAGCAGGTATAAGAGCAAACAGAATGCATTTTAAACCAGTTAGACTCCCAGGGCTGAAGGGGTGGTTGCAGTTGTCCCAAGACGAGGTATTATAGTTCTCATCATATTCATGTACATTTTGCATCTGAGCCTGGAGAACCCAGTTTATGTTTAAGCTTCTCTCTATACCCCCTGTATGATAATGGGCAGATGATCTATGGATTATGTCTATAACAATCTTAACTGCCCTTGTAATGTTTGCAGACAATAACCATGTCATTTTGAGTAGGAATAGCTGTGTGATCCTAATCTGGATACTTCTGGGAAGACCAATATATTTCACTATTTCTCTTTCTTCTGCAACATTCAGACAGTTTTCTCCTCACTTCTGAACTGTGGTATGTTTCCTTGTAAAGCACAAACCACTCTTAGCTCCTAGAGTGGTATTGACACCAAAATTCTCAGTGCTGGCAGGACTGACTGCAGAGATCTTCCCTTTAATTTGTTTTTCCATCTCTCCTTTCTCATGTGAGTTTCATGGTCATTCATGTAAGGGTTTCTACTGTGTTGTGTGTTGACCTTTTCCTTTTGTGTTCACAGATTCTCTGTCTGATGGCTCTGCTTTGTTTTCTCACATCTCTTGGGAGAGATCCTTTTTGTAGGAAGTCCTGATTTAGGCCTCCTGGCCATGTGCTGGTTTAGACATCAGATCCCTTTCCCAGTATGCATACAATGTTCTTTGATGAAATGAGCCTTATGATTGCAAAGCCTAAATATTTGGAAAAGATGAAATGTAAGGATATTTATGGACATTAGCGAAATGAGCAGTTTCATTTCTAAATCATCCATGCATAGTAAGAGGAACCTTGAGTTTGTGCAATAACCATATGATTATGATCAGTGCATAATGATTGCTTTTTTATTATTTGTGATTTTAAGTTTGATTTAACTGCTTTTTTCTCAAGTGGCTTCCACCAAGGAAATCTCACACATACAAAAAAGAAGTAATGTGTTTGATGCATTTTTCTACCTTGACATGTTGAAATTAACTTTCTCTCTAAGTTTCCAGGCTTTGTATCACTGAACAATTCTGTGTTCCCTGAAGGGCTGTTATTTTTTGTTTGTTTGTTTTTAATTTAAGTTGCTTACATTACTGGTTTTCACTCTGGAAACTTTATTTTAATATCTTTTCATTTTGTTTTTCAGTATTTTTCTGTTAGTTAAAAATACCCAAGCATCCATTTGCTCAGTAGCAGGCAATTAAAAGATCAGGCATGTGATCTTTTGCAGTTGGGTACAGTTGGGCAATCTGAGAAAATGTAGAATATGTATTTATGTCTTACATTGTTCTGACTTTGAAATCAATAGCACCTTGTCTTCCTCCTTAGATTAATACCAAGTAATGTTAACTCATGAGACTTACAAATTCAGTATCTTCTAAATATGTTTAATACCAATACCGTGTTTAATACCAACTAATCATTACATATTTATTACTGTTTATCTCAGTTATATAACTGAGCTAAAAGTGAAAGACTGAGTATTTAAATCTCTAGTCTATTTAGTGTTTCATGCTTAAACATTTAGTTTAAAAGTTGAACTGGAACAAGAATAAAGAAAGAAAGAAATGAAAAAAAAATATAAAGGTAATATGATGTTTCATCTGCTCCTTGAAGTAAATTTATAATAATAGGTGGTGGCAGTTGTTGAAGAATTTATTTAATGTTTCAGTGAATTCCTGGAAGCTATTAGCTCAGCCTCAAAGTAAATAAAATTCCCTTTTCATCTTCTCCATATTTTAGTTATCTGAAAAGAACCATACAGTGCCTGTATTATATTTTAAGTCATCTTCAAGTTATTCTCCTTCAGTTCTTCAGGCCATCGTCAAAAACAATTATCTGCTTTTTTTGTTAAGATATCCAATCTCTGTGGGAGCAAGGTATCCTTGAGCACATTGCCACATCAGAAGGCTGATAATGATCATGAATAATAGTGCTGAGTCATTTTCTTTCCTTTCTTCTTGTGTGGAGGTGAAAGAGCCCAATATAGGTTTCCAGCTACCCTAAATACTGCTGTATTATTCCAGTGTAAGTGAGAGTCTATCTCTAGCTAAATCCAAAAGTGAGTGCATGGGAGAGAAGTGCTCTAGTAGAAAGGGATTGCAAGAGTTAGATTTTTCTGCTTTGTCAATTGTTCACAATTTCACCTTGAGCAAGAACTTTAAACTGTGCTCTGCTGCATGTGACTTATCTGAACAGTTGTTGAGGTTCTCAGTAGGTATAAATCTTCCTTACCTCCCTGTTAAAAAAGACCAACAAAACAACAAAATCCCAGCATTTTACAGAGTCTTAATTTCTTTTTTTTTTTTTTTTTCCTTTTCCCCAAGCAAAAGTGAGAATAGATTGTCTTTTGGCCAAATTCTATGCCAAGGCAAAACTGAGCCACAAAGGGAAATGAGTTGGAACCTCTGCTTCTTTCTGACACAGAGCAATGAGTTTCTACTCAGAGCAGACAAGAGACTCTCTGGGGACAAACAACCATTCTTCCTGGCAATTCCCAGCTTGAGCCTGTTAGTCCTTCTATTTGTTTACATGGTTTTAAACAGAAGTGTTCTACAATCATTAGAGAGCCCAGAATGCTCAAGTAGTCCTTCATTACTGGGAGCTAGAATAACTAAAAACTGTGTAGAAGAGAAGCTTTGTCAAGAATTTTCTACAACCTTTCCAATGATTGCCATGAGAATTTCTCTAGCAAGATGATGTTACAGGGACAAAATCTCCAGGGTACAGGGCTTCCTCCAAGCCAGAATTTGATGCTGCAGCCAGAGAAGAGAGGATCTTGATTCAATGGGTGCAATTTCACTGCCAATTAATTGACTTCCAAGTAGCATGGCTCTTAACCTGCCAAAAGGCTGTTGAATATGGAATGAATTTAACATCTCTTGATTTTGCACTAGCTCTACTTATTAAGAAATTAAAACACTTTTTCTCTTTTTAAATTTTTGAGAATAAAAGTAAATATCATACTGCCTTCCATTATGGGCAGAAAAAAAAATCATTTATTGAGTGCTCCATAATAGCACTTAGGCCATAAGACACACTTTCCTGACAAATTGTGATGTCATGCTTGGGTGGCAAAAGTGACAGAACAATTGAAAGAAAGAAATTAATCATTGTCAGACTTCTCCAAAGTAATTTCTTTTTGGGTAAAATAGGTGTACACTACTTTTGCATCCTTTTCTTCCAGAATATGAATGGAAGTCACCCAGGAATGGAAGAGTTTTTCACTTTTATTCTAGAAAATTAAAGTAAAATCATGCATTTGTCACTAGTCTTATATAAACACTCTAATTGCATCCAAATGCAACTCCTGTTTGAAGAAAACATTGTAAATTTAAGTGACAATGACTTGTAGACACCTGAAAATGAGAATAATGTTTGGAAATGGCGAAGGCATGAGCAATGTGTATAAGTTAGCCAGCTTATACAAATAGAAATTACCTTCTTTACCTCTTGAATCCAAACAGGCACTTGGGAATTTAACTTTACATTACTTCCCATACTGGCAACAAAAGCATTTCAGCAGGATGCAAATTCAGGAGTACCCCTAAAACTGTAAAAAACTGTTTGCTGGCTCTCCACCTAGATTCTTTTCCTTCAGTCACAGTAACAGAGAAACCTGCTGATTCTTAGCATCTCTTCGAGCACAGCTGTAATTATTCAAGGACATGCATTCAAAAATGGAGAAAAGTGAAATCAGCAGACTCTGACATTTTGACCTGTTTATCTAGATTGTTCTATTCTCTGCACTGAAGCCTGCAATCTTTAACAGTGCATCTTGGTAAAACACCTAATATTTATTCTTTAAATGTATTTATTGCCTCTACTGCATTATGATTGCCAGGCCAATTTAAAAAGAAATCATTATTTGATGGAATTACAGATTCTTCAATTACCTCCAGAGTTTTTATCTGATTGGCCTTCTTGAGGAATACAGTATGCTAGAGAGATTGTATTGGGAGTTTTAAAAACCCATTTATTCCTTAGCACTTTCATAGCATTTTAAAAGTAATAAGAAAAAGTTTCACTTACTTGCATTCCATCCCCTCTAAGCATGCTTCACAAGTTTTCTTAAATTTGTTCTGGCTGCTCTCACATTGATTTCTACTTTGCCCTCTAACCCCTTTCCAGCATTCAAGAGAGGCAGCTGGTTGCCTGTTGATTATGACAGTGACTTCCACTTCTCATTTCTTGTCTTTAACCAAATGTTTCAAACTTCTTTTTGATTGCTGTAGGATGGCTTTTATGGCACCCAGATGTAGTCAGTGCTTTAACTATGGAAATCTGGTTCCATTTATTGTGATTAGAGTTATAGGAGTTTACAATAGTTTCAAAAGTTTGGTAAGAATGGTATTGTTGGGGGCAAATACTTGGAAGCTGGATGCAAGAAGGATGCAAGAAGCAGAGAGAGTTGGATAAATAATTTTATCAATTCCTTCCATGACCTAAATTTTCAATTGACATCGGTGGGAAGATGTGATTGTTGCCTTCTAATCTGGTGTTCTGTGACTGTGTTAAATTTCCTGTCCACTTTTTAAGTTAAGGAATGTCTTTTTTCCTCTGTTGAGAAAGGTAAGGAAGCAACCAGATATATTGTCAGGGAAATATTTGTTTCCTGAAATATATCATTGGTATGATTGTTTGCTACATCAAAATTACATCAGTGAAGTTACACCAGAAAGGAAAGAGACTTTAAATAGAACAAAAAAAAAAAAAAAAAAGTGAATTTATCAACTCAGAATTTGAGTATTACATGTTATGTGACATAGGAGTATTTTTGACCTTAAAGATGAAAATAAATAAATAAAAAAAACTATAAAAAAGTAGCATGTTGACATTTGACATCAGAGAAAGATGATCTCATCAAAGATGAAATGGTTAATTTGGGTTTCTAAAGTAGGAAGTGAAGCACAGACAAAAAACCAGTCTATTTTCAAATTTTCCCACAATGCTACTTATGAAAAAGGTTGATTTACATTAAAGTTTAAGTCATATCCTTCCTAACTAGATGTTTGTTTAACCCCATTCATAGAATGTGACTTGAGAGTAAATGCAGAATGCTTTCCACAGAAAAATAAAAAGTGGGTCATGCTGTAGACTGCAATTACCTGGTTACGAGTTTGCCCAATCTTTCTCTCCTTCCCTGGATACTGGCTACTATTCTACAAGAACTCCAGTTAAGTATAAGTTTGTCAGCATTGATTGAGTGTGTCTGCATTTTACCATTAGCCTGTTCAGATGCCTCCTCTCTCAAGAACTTGTTCAGAGAATACTTCCTGTCCCTCGTGCTCATTAGGTGAGGGCTAGGAAGCCTTCATGCCTGGGTTGATTGCTCTCTGCAATTGGTTTGTTCTTCCAGCCTTCAGATGGCTACTCCTCTGCCTCTGCTCAAATTATTCTCAGACCTAGATAGTCACCAGTTTACCATCTTACTCCTATACCTGCTGTCCCCACCACAGACTTGGTCCCTATTCTAAGGGCAACATATCCATAATGATTTTTCCATTTCTACTGGGCTTTGTTATAATTATTTAGTCAAATCCTACCCAAGTCTAGATTGCACCCAGACTATCCATTTCATAATCCCCTCTTTTTTGGAAGGTGTCTTCATGTTCCCTGTGTTTTTAAAGCTTGTGGCCTGATAGGATCCCATCCGGCTACGACCTGTAGCTCCTCGCACAGTAAAATTCTCTGAGTGTGGTGATGCACAGCAAGATTGGATTTTCAGTTTCAGAGAAATAGATCAGATTAATGTTTCCATTAGTTACTCCAGTAGTTTTGCGAACTGTTTCAACACCTGCTTTGGAGAGACTGCTGTTCTGCAAATACTGCCACTTCCACATCATGGAATTGTGCTCATTTACTTTTGCTGAACATCTATCCCATGGATGAAATTCTGGCATGTATTAAGTACAGTTTCTTTTTTCAGACAAGTATATTTTCTTTATAAAAGTCTTTTTTGTGCACTTGGTAGGAAATCTCAATATGGCCATACTCTGAATTCATTAATTTCTGTGTAAATCTGGAGTCAGTTCTGAAAATTCAGGATGTAAATTGTCCTGCATTAACTTCAGTGTCACAGGATACTGCCTGCTGTCTGTCTTGGTGCTACATCTGGTCTGTCACCAGTCATGTGCATTTTCAGTTGACAGGATTGCCCTTTCCCCAGCTGCTTCCCTGACAGGTGGGTTCTGTAGTAACTTTAAAATACTCCAAATCCCAGTGGATAGAATAATTAGTCTGGTCATTGCAACAAGCTTTCCATTGACTGCTGGACCAGTCTGTGTTTAAACTGCCATCCATCTCCTAGGCCTTTCTTGCTGCCAGCATGTCAGCTGACATTATCCCTCCTGCTCAGTGGAATGAAACTGGACAATACTGGCCTCCTGCCAGCTCAGCATTTCATCACCAACTCACCTCCTAGAATCTAATTTTTTGTGGGTAACCATTTTATTCTGCCTCAGCCACTTTCATTTAAAACTCCTCAATCTTCTAAGCAATAACCTTTTTCATCTATGTGCTATAATGTTTTCTTAAGAATTTATGATTTTTTCATTCCTCTCTCCCTTCCTAGTTGCGAATTGCCATATAAGCCTATTTAAAGAATTAGACTGCAAATGCTCTATGGAAGGTCCTTTTCTTGACCCTCTTCCTCTTCTACAGATAAAAAAAACAACTAGAAAAAAAGGACTTAACCTTTGATGAACTTGCTGCTAAAGTAGATTAGCCATTTTCAGTTGGCAAGATTGATGCTGCTATCAATATTATTAAGTAACTGGGTATGAATTCCTCCTTGTGTAAACCCAAAGAAACAAGTGTCATTAGAGCTCCAGGCAATCCATCTCACTCTTGCCTTCCCAGTGTTCTTTCCTAAATGAAAAATAAATAATAAAACTGTGAGACAGTTGGCTTCATTTTTACCAAATTTTGTTGTTTGGTTTAGGTTGGAGAGCTGAGAATTGCAAACTGCTCTGAGTTGTGGCTGCTTTTCACAATTTTGGAAACAGAATGTTGTAGTATGGGTTATTGTGTTTTTCAGTATTTCTCCTTGTTTGGGAGTGTTGGTAAGGTTTCCAATGAAAAGGGATTCTGAAAGCAGACAGATAGACAAAATATGTTGACTTTCAAGGACTAATTAATGGGAATTCGTCAAAGTATTGGGGAAGGAGAAGTCTTCTTTGATGTTGATTGGTTCATCTTTTGTTGCTTCTTAGAGGAACATATAATGGGTACCAATAGCTCAGTCGTCAGTTCTCTGTGCCCCCAAATTGTCTGTCACACCAGCAACAGTGGTCCCTATTCTAAACTTGGACACCCCATTCACTTCCTATGAAATTAATGCAAAGATCTGCACTCTAAGTGATTTTTTTCAATAACATCAAGAAATTTTAAGGTTGTTATTTTGAGTCCTTACATCTCCTGCCTGGATGAGAAAAGTGACCTTGAGTGCCCTTGGCAAAAGCAGAAATGTGGAAAACGCATGAAGTGAGGAGGTTATGGTATTACAAGTATGGAGAAGTATTTTTTATTTCTTGTTGATTCGTTAATTTAATATTTTTTTTGTTAAGTTTGAGTTTAGTTTTGAGTAATTGACAGATATGAGATGGAGTTGACTTTTCCAAGGCAAATAATGTAATTTGCTGCTCTGCTTCTTTGGAATAAAGTGTGTTTCAATTCCTCCTATGAGAAGACATTAAATAAGAGTTCTAAGATGTTTTACTCCTTTAAGAAAA
The DNA here is from genome assembly GCF_051311805.1 of Agelaius phoeniceus. Lineage (NCBI taxonomy): Eukaryota > Metazoa > Chordata > Aves > Passeriformes > Icteridae > Agelaius > Agelaius phoeniceus. Next base: position 38,097,624 of record NC_135265.1, read on the forward strand.
CACTTTTTCCTGAGATATTCAAAGTCAAGAGCACTTGCTCCCCTGTAACTGTCCAGATAAGTAATCTTTTTTATTAGGAGAAAAAATAGTTGAGTCATGTGGTGAAATAATGCCAGCCATAATGCCGTGGCATTGAGACGCAGGAAGTGAAAAGTTTCCCTCACTGTCCCTCCAGTGTTCTCACATGGCAGGGAGGAGTTATTGTGTCTTTCTTTGCTGTGTGCTTCAAGGCTGCTGGCTGTGTGCCTCAGAGAAGGGAGCCAGAGTTGACAAAAAGTCGAAATGTTTAAGAAGGGCTGGAGAGTGTCCAAGGGCATCCATGACCCTTTGACTGGGCACTAAACTATACAAGGAAGTGAAAGAATAGATATGGCATTATTTTGGCAACCAATGCAGAACTGCCTGTGCCTGTCAGCATTTTCAGGGCCACCATGACTTCTGGTCTAAACAGAGCTTAGAACTTGGTGAAACACTTTTCTTCATTCCTTCCTCATTTGGAGATTTTCAGGGATTTTTAGTTTTGTCTTCTGATATACCTTTACTAGATCAGAAAGATAAGCCTTCCTCTCCCTGAATTTTGAAGGTGCAATTGTGAACTTCAAGTCAGCTTTCATGCCATTTAATTGTGGGCATAAATGAGAGGATCTAACCAGTAATGATTTAATTAACATGTAGGTAGGAGCTCAGCCTTTCTACCTTTCCATATCTGTATCTGCCATACTAGATTGTCAGCTGAGTTGGCCTGTTTTTCAAATGAGCTGCTATTTTGATAATACTTTTATTCCTTTGCTATATATAAAGAAAGTAAGAAAAACATTAGCTTATTACATTTAGATCAACTGCACTGTTCTGCTCTTTACTGTCAAATGTCATAATTCTCCATATCAATTTTATGTTTGGTTAGACCTGGTGATGTGGCAGTTTTTCGTGTTTTGCTTGTGTTTGATGTTCAGAGCATGCTGGAACTTTAATTGTACAAAGCCTGAAGCAGAATTTAAAAGATGTGCAGGAGTCTCACACAACCCTTGATGTGTTTTAAACCTGTTGCCTGTGAGAATGAACTAAATGATGATGCATTTGCTGATGGTTGGGGCAAGTGTGGAAGTTCTTGCTTAATTACTCCATTGTGGTCTCCATCAGGTACATAAAAGTAGTTTGATTTTGTAAAAGCCCAGAAGAGATTTTTATCTTCAATAGGAGGCTGATCCTTTTTCTACTCAATAGGCTGTATTTTGAAGCCCTGTGTATGAACCATGAAAGTCACAGTGTTTCTTTGTCAACACTTCTGATTTCATACCATTTAGAACATGCAATGAAAGTGTTTCTGGAGGCAGAGAAGTCTCCAGAAAGCAGTTTCTGGAGGCATCAAAAATTTTTCTGGGATGGCATTCCACACTCTACATAAGCATTTTTGGAAGAGTGGGGAATGCGCTATGTGGAAATGAAGATAACCAACAATATAATTTGTTAATGAACTAATATTCTGTAGCAATGTTTCTTCTAGTTCATAATTTTTACAGGTTACTCCTGTGAGGAAGCCATCTTTTCTAACCTTCTTTTCCCCTTTCTACTCAAATCTGAAAACAAAATGTCCAGTAGGCTCCAGGTTAACGTCAGCAGTTCTGCTTCATATTGCAGCCAATTCATCACAAACAAGCAGCAGACTGGCACAAAGCTTCTGTTAGCCTGTAAATCAGAGTCTCAGAGACAGACCTACACCTCTGTAAGGACTGAATGACAAGTCATGTATCCGAAAGCAAAGTTTGAATTAATAAAAAAACTATATGAGTTTTAAAAGTTAGAACATTAGCTGGTCCTCAAAGAACAGTGTTAGATTTTTTACTGAGTTCTGTTAGTTTCTAGCTGAGAGTAGGGAAAGGAAAAAATATTGTAGTCTTAGAAAATCTTGACATAAGCTGGAAATCAGACTTTTGGCATGAGTGAGCAGTCATGAAAATCTGTGTGGGAAGAATGTTGCTAGTGGTAAGGAGGCATTGAGGGAGAGCATAGTAATGGATGACAGGAAATCAACCAAGAAAACCATCAAATGGGCTGCACATGGATAAACCCAAAATATCGTGAAGCTGTTATAACCAAAGCACTGTTTTAAATCCCAAATATAGGAATGAAGTATCCAGGGAAATGGATTTCTCTAGCATTATTTTAGTCATGATGTAAGTCAGTGGTGCACAATTACTCAAATCTTTCTGCACCTCTCTGAGTCCTATTGATGTGGCCCTGTTAGGGCCACAAAGGCCTGTTCTACTCTTTGCCTCACTGTTAAAATCTGACTGGAAATGTAGATTTCAGTGATGAGATGTGGTGAACAGAAATCATAAGAATACAGTACACTAGCATTTTCTAAGTTTTATTCTGAACAGTTGCACTTTTCTAAGCTAATTTATGAAGAACGACAGTGGTAACCCAGGTCTACTCTGGAGAAAAGAATGAATCTTAATCTCACTTTTACTGCTAATAGCAATGGGTCAGGTTTCTAAGAGAATTTGTATTAAAGTGCATATATTCCAGGAGAAAAAGGAGAAAAGCATAATTGGAAGACAGGAACATTAGAGAACAGATAGGTTTTATTTTATGTAAAGAAGCAATTTAATTTGAAGACATGCAAGGATCCATAATTTTCAAAATCATGTGCTTTTTTAGGACTCACTGCTAAACCTCTGCACTGGTTTGATATTTTTGGAAGGAAGGCAATACAATTTTCTTATTTATTTCTAATTTTCTTTAGATTTTCTTTACTCCTTTGCTTTTTTTTCCTCTTACATATCCTTTGCTATTCTCCTCAGACATGAGTACAATAAACTTGCCTCAAATAAAAATGCAACTGTTCTCTTTTGCCTTTACTACTTCATTTCTATTTTCCTTAACACTTTTGCTGCTGATCTCTCAGTAGTGCATTTGAACTATGTGAAGTATTTAAGAAACCATATCAAAAGCTGCGGTTTGTTGTGTTGGTTTGTTTATTTGTTTGTTTCCCCAGCACTATAGTTAATGAATTTTAGTAGACAGATCTGCTTTCTAAGAGTTCAGTTTTGACCACAAGTTTGCTTCTGCAAGATCTCAGAACAGATTTAATAGAAATATAACCACAAGGAACAGGGTTGCTTAGGTTCTGTTCCTATAACCAGCAGAGAAGTTTTATTTTTAATTTCTGGGATAAGCACAGGTTGACTGTGAACATGTTGGAAGCCCACGGTACTTTAAATTCTGCCTTTTCCTCTTCCAGTAACTCATTTCTACATCAATAAAAATATTTGTTTGTTTTTTTTCCCCGAACAAATTTTCTCTATTGTTAATATCTCATGCATGTATTTTAAGGTCCAGGTGGAGAAGAATTACTACTCCTTATGGCATTTTCTCTGTGCTGCTTCCATGAAACAAGTCCAACAATTTCTGCTTACATTTTTGCTGCTTGGCAGGAAGTGTCCTCTTGGGGATTTGCTACAGACCTGGTCCACAGGCAGCAAATGTTCTAGAGCTCCTGACAGTATATGTATTTTGGGGACTTGGGGCCAATGAAAAAGGAGAAGGTCATGCTGTAATCAGTTTAATGGTCTTTTAAGGACTCATAAATTCATTGATAGTAGGTCCTTTTTCTTTCCTTCAGGATTAGAATACTGCAGCTGGAGGGAGGGCTTTGAAGCTTCAGTGAACAGAGATGATTTGTCATAGAATTGTAGAATATCCTGAGTTGGAAGGGACCCACAAGGATCATTGAGTCCAACTCCTGGCCCTGCAGAGCATCCATCCCCAAGAGTCCCATCATGTACCTGAGAGTGCTGTCCAAACACTTCTTGAGCTCTCTCAGGCTGGTGCTGTGACCACTTCCCTGGGGAGCCTAGTCCAATGTCCAACTACTCTGTAGTTAAAGAACCTTTTTCTAATGTTCAGCCTAAACCTCCCCTGACTCAGCTTGATGCTGCTTCCTTGCGCCCTGTCAGTGGTCACCACAGAGAAGAGAACAGTGCTGCCCCTCTGCTTCACCTCATCTGTAAAAAGCTGTGAGGTCTCCCCTCAGCCTTCTCTTCTCCAGGCTAAACAAACCAAGTGGCCTCAGACTCTCCTGATATGATTCACCACCTTTGTAGCTCTCCTTTGGGTGCTCTGTAATAGCTTTATTTCTCATATTCTGGTACCCAAAATTGCACAAGGGGAGGCTGCACCAGCACAGAGTAGAGTGGGACAATCACCTTCCTCGACTGGCTGTTCTTGCTGTTCCTGATGTACCTCAATACTTCATTTTTGTTGGTAGCTTTTAAAAACTTCATTAAAATGAAGATCTTATGCAACATTATGCCTTCGACTGGCGGTGCTATTCTTTGTCTCACATTCGTCAAAGTAACAAAAATGTAATTCTGAAGTAGCATCAGGAGTTTGCTAATAATTCCAGATTTTGCACTCTGCTACCCTATTAGTTGTTTACAGGCAGAAGCATGAGGCAGTCAAAACCCTCCTGTGATATCCTCCTGCTAATGAGAATGTTTCCATCTATGTATTTAGATATGGGCAGCTAGAGAGCCTGAGACTGCTATTCACATTCTTTCCATGAGTTCTCCTTTCTGTTTCTTCAGATTCTGACCCACATGTCCTTTAGCTGTCACCTTAGACACTATCTGTACTACTCCTCTGTTGCTTGTGCACTTAGAACGCACACACAAACCCCCTCTTTACTTATCCCCTCTTCTCAAAAACTTTCTTTAATAAGTAGCTAAGACAGTAATTTTTCATTGGAGTTCTAATCAGGATGATATCTCCTATTAAAAAAAATATTACCAAAATGCCTTGTCCTGATAAAGTTTGCAATTTTTTTTCATAGAATCAGAGAAAAGCCATGTTGGAAAGGACCTTGAAAGGCCTTTTGTTCAAACATTTTCAGAATCAAAACTCAGTTATAATTTCTCATGTCACCTAGAAATGTAAGGAAATGACTGCATACATTTTAATTCATCAGCAGTTAATATTTTGTCAGACTAGCCCGTTTGATGTTCTCTATATTGCCTAATAATGAAAGTAGTTATAAGATACAGATCCATGGATCAATTCCTCTGCAATTGTAACAAAAAAGATCCAGAGAAATTTAAAAGGCATGCTGTCTGTCTAAATATTAATAATACAGGGAAAGGTAAAAAACACATTAGCTTTATCCCCCAGTACTGCCCTGTATGAAGCTGGGTGACACAGCCATATAATGGAAGGGCATCAGCCTGAACATAAGTACTGCTGCACCAGAGCTCTTAGTTTTAGGAGAACTGTTTCTTGTGATGCACACTGGCTGGTTTGCTACTGGATCAATGTCCCTTTCCTACAACCTTGGTTTGAGAGGTGTTCATTAGTGTGATTTTGTTTTGAGCAGCCCTAGATCTATGTCTAGCATACACATTATAGTTATCCCGATAAAGCCACAGTGATGGCATTAAATCAACACAGCTAGTTTGCTTCCAGAAAAGCGTAAATGTCATTTTTAGTGAAGCAGAGAAGGGGTTAATTAGGAAATTAGGTAAGAAAGATATTAATAATTTTGTTTTGAAGCTAAGTTCTGTTAAACAGGCAGGAAAATAACAGCAAAAGGAAGGACCTCTATCAGGAAAGATGTAACTGTAAAGGAGATTCATTGCCTTTTGCAGCAATTAGGAAATCATAAGTTTCAGGTCCTGTTAAACATCAAACTGCAGGTGTTTGTTAATAAAATGCTAACCTCCACAACAAAGGATTTCACATTCGTTTCTTATCTCTCATTTTGGGATCAGCTGAAGTGACACATTCTAGCAGTTTCCAGGGAGACAGCATTTTGCTCACAGCCCAGACTCACGTTGTGCTGCTAACTCCACAGATACTTTGATTATGGGAGAGAACTTTTTTCTTAAAAGTTTTTTAGCCTTTACCATCAGTAATGAAGTTTTCAGAAAACACCCTCAAGTGCTTTATGATGCTGTTTTCTCATGCAGTTAATTAATAATGTTTTCATTTTCAGTGTTGTGTGATCGTTTTTCATAAATCCACATTAGCTAGTGCTCTATTCCCATATTCAGACTAGTGGGGCTTGCTGTAGAATATAAACTACAGTAGTTTAGCTTAAATTCTTTCAAAAATTGTCTTAAGTAGGTGTTTCTATTTATGTGCATATTTTTTTAACCATTCAATCTGTGTTCAAAAGTGTTTTAGTTCCCCAAATATTTCTAACCATTACAGTGCTTTCAACAGGAAATGCATCACTTTTAAAAAGCAGCAGTTTCAAAGCTTTTCTCAACTCTGCATTTTAGGAGAGGTCGTCATTAATCAGCATCTTGTTTTTATTCACCAGAAATCATGCAATTCTTAGAGCTCCTGGTTGTTATTCAGTTGCTGTGGGGAAAGTAAATGTCCTTTGAAGTTGTAAATTAAGAAAAGCCAAAGACCATCCAGCACATAAATTTCAATGGACTACAATGGGATTTTACACATCTACCTAGTAAATTAATCTACCTAGTAAATTACTGTAGACAAATAATGTGCCATGAAGAATTACTTAGATTTTATTAACCTATACTGAACTATACTCCTCACACTAAAATATTTCACTGCATTATTTTATTGCCTATATACTGTCACAGAATAAACTACTGACTATGGAATGATGTACCAGTTTTGGACAGATTGATGGATTTAGACTACATGTCTTCTTAGGACATTGCAACACTAAAGCAATTCTGAGGTTCATAAAAGACAGCAGCAAATCTTAGCAGGGTTAGGACATGGAATAGAGGCTGACAGCTGCACAGGCAATAGGGAAGGTTTCAGTTTGCTGTTAAAGAAGACTTTCAGAGCCCTTATGTTTAGGAGGTTTGTTTCTGCAAACACTCAAGGGAAACTTCTTAAATTTCATATCAAAGTAAAACTTAAGTCCAGCTAGGTATTGAGCCTAAATATAAATAAAATATCATAAGTATCTAAGCCATGGTATAGATCTGTTAAAAAAAGTGGGCCAGGGTCAGCAAAAGTCTCTGTGTAGCTCAGCATCCTAACTCTGGCATTGACCAAAAGTAGGAAAGGTTAGAAAAAATAACAGCATATATGCCATGCATCTCCCTGTCCCTGGAAGCTTAGGGAAATTCTGAATGAGACATTATTTCTGTTGAGTGAAATAAATGAACTTGTCCTTTCTGGGCAGGCATATCTCTGTAGATGTGGCAGTTCCTGTGTAGCCATTTGAAGGTACCCAGGCACAGAGTTTGTCAGGGTAGGGCCTTTAGACTGGGCTGCTAAACCAGCTTGTGAATATTTGTATGCCCAAGTAAAGTATATGCACATTGTTATTTCTGTAATTTGGAGCACACAGAGGCAAAGTAACAAGATTCCTTTTTCTTTTCAAGTTATTTTATCTCAAATCAAGTTTTTTGGGAAGGTGATTAGCAGTCTTTCTCTGCATGTGAACCCCTGTTTAACAAGCATGGCAATGATTACTTATAAGCCTTAGACAAGTTTCAGTGACTTAATGGTGTATGTTTTCACTTTATTGCAGTCTGAAGAGCTGCTCAAAATGCTTAAAACTTCAATTTCATTTTTGTGTTAAATTTAATATATATATTAAAAAGCAAAGCACTTAAATGGAAATTCTTTTGATTTATGCATTAGTATTGGATGAAATGTTTTAAACTTCATGTTAAAATTATAGTTCTCTCTTTATATTTTTCCCAGAAAATAAAAGAAGTAATTTATGAACCTGATTTAGTAAAAATGTTATATTTATAGAAGAAATAAAATATTTTTATTAGAATTGGGTTCACCACAAGGTGGATTTTGTAAGCTTCCCATCACCTTTTTTCCTAAAAAAATTAATTTTACTGCTAACCGTCTTTTCATGTCAGCATATGGAAGACTCAAATAAAGTAGCAAATAATGACTTTTTAATATATATTTTAAGGGAACCTGCAGTGCAAGGGGTACATTTTAAGCTTATCAATGTAATGTAATGTAAACTGAGCCTTCCTGCTCTAAAATGAACCATTATATCTAGAAAAGGAACAGTCATCTCATTATCAGCTAAACTCACAGACCAGTCTGGAAAAGTTACGGCTTTGCTTCAAGGCAAATCAAGAAACGCTCCTCTGTCATTTTGGAGAGGTGGTGCAGGAGTCCTATGGATACTTCAACCCTGGGTTAGCAAATAGACTGTAGATGGGGAAACCTTGTTGTTGTGGAGATGGAGACAAGACAGAGTGAGCAGGACTAGGCATATGTTCCTAGAACTGCTGCTCCTGATGATTAAATGTGGCTAATCAGATGCTGACTGCTGAATTTCTGAATTCCCAGCTGTACTGCAGGAACAATGATCATTGAACATCAGTCATTGCCAGGTAATTTCAGCAGCACATGCTATTTTATACAATGCCTACAGGGCTTGAAAAGAAACCAAGATACCTTTGCAACGTGACATTTAAAAATATGAACAGTATATTTTTTTTGGCAGTGGATTGTGGAACTTACATTCTGGGTTTTCTCAAATATCATTGTTAGTGTTTCTTAAAATGAACCATATCTCATTAGTGGCATGATTTCATGGTAATGTAACAGAAATGCAGTCAGCACAAACATAGATGTACAGTAAATGAACACTGCCATAAAGCATTCTATGATATTTTTTCCCCTGTATTATTAATTGTGAAAGGTTCTGAGTTTGCAATGTTTCCAAATGCCATACCCCATTTAACCCTAATAGCCATTATTCAGCATGACACTTACAAATGTACTTTACAAAAATGTTCTGTAAACAACAGTAGGGACTTGCCCAAGGACCCTGAAATACAAACACCGAATTGCCCATCCATCCTAAAATAGTAATGTTATCCACATCCAGCAACACAGGATACTGTAAGCAGTGGTTATGTTCCATTTCTAAAGACTGGGGGAAAAATCAAGCAGAGATCCTAATAGAAATGAAAGGAAAATTTGCTAGGACCTGAAAGACTTAATAAATTTACAAACGAGCCTTATAATAGTACATATTTTATTACTGTATATAGATTCCATCCAGTACCTGAAGGGAGCCTACAAGGAAGGTGAAGGGGGACTCTGTCAGGAAATGCAGTGATAGGACAAGGGGGAATGGCTTCTAAGTGAAAGAGAATAGGTTTAGATCAGATGTTAGGAAGAATTTCTATACTGTGAGGGTGGTGAGACACAGGAACAAGTTGCCCAGAGGAATTGTGGATGCTTCATCTCTGGCAGTGTTCCAGACCAGGCTGGATGGGGTCTCTGAGCAACCTGGTGTAGTGGAAGGTGTCCCTGCCCACAGCAGGGAAGTTGGAACAAGATGATCTTTAAGGTCCGTTTCAACCCAAAACATTCAATGATTCTCTGATACTTCAGGCATAAAATGTTACTTTAAAGAATGAAGCATTCTAAATTTGATCTATAGTGAACAAAGTCTGTTGGCTTTTCTTGTACAAGGGAATAATTTTGACAGGAATTGAAAAACTCTACGGTCAATTTGCAGATGAAAATGTAGCGTGCAGTATCTTTTCAGTGATCCTGACATCGTAAGTAAAGAAGAATGAGGAAATTAACACCATAAAGTGCTGCTTCATTGAAACCAGAGCAGTGCTGCAGGTGGCTCAGTCCAGCTGGCTCGTAGAAATATAGCTGGTTCCCAAAGTGTTTGTTAATCTTATCTCTCAGTTCTGCTTTCCATCATGAGACTTGGCAGACACTTCCCACTGCTCCTCTTGAACTTGCTCCTTCTCATCACAATCCTATAGGCACAGCAAAGGGCTGGATCCTGCTGGGGCAGGCAGGGGAGAAGGGGACTTCCAAAAGGAGCATATTTAATCCCTGAAACAGTGTTTTCCAGCAGAATACTACTCTATTGGAAAATTCTCAGCTGGCCCTGACTACTAAGGATAGTGAATCTAAATACATTAAGCAGTGATACCTTTGAGTATCATTTTTAAATATGGAACTCTCTTTATCAAATGGAAAGAATAAGGCTTCATTGTCAAAACTATGGAAGCTATTTACTTTTATTATCATATGTGATGGGATAATAGTTAGAATGAAGTAGTCTTGGCTTTTGCAGGATCTGAAAGATCAGAGAAAGATTTTTTATTAATATTATTTTTCTATTAAATGAAATATCTTGCCTTTCTGAAAATATCTGGACTACTGGTCTTTGAAGTGAAAAGGAGGTGGAATGTCACACCTTTTGGTGTTAGCTTCAGGATGTGGAGTCATATTAACATTTTATGTACTTCACTGAGGATTAAACCTGCGCTTAAATGCTTTTGCTGAACTGGGCCATGAAAGAGATTGCTTAAAAGAAGACAAGTTACCTGGGGAGTTTGAAGAAGAAAATCAAGTCACTCTCAGAACTTAGAAATGTCATATAAATCCTCATCTCAACATCAGTGGGAAAATCCAAAACTGCATGTTGCAAAGCTTTGCAGAAAATAAGAAAATGAGGTTTCGCTTTGAAAAATTCAAGCTGGTACTTATGCATAAGATAATCAGAAATACAGATTACCAGAGCAGAAGGATTTAAAAGGACCTATCAAGTTGAAATACATTCATTTATTTAAAAAAGCATTAACTGTAGTATCAGATAAAATTCCTACTCTGTGGTTGCTCTGGAAATTCTGAAGGCTTTACAGTCACGATTTTCATTCTGCTGTTACAGTGTGAAAGAGTCACAGAAACATGAAAAACAATGAACCTGAAGATACACAGAGGGCATGCAAATGTAGAAGTAAACAAACTAAAAAGAAGCAGAAACAGTTTTTAATTTTTTCTAGTTTTTGGAGTTATCACAAGCCTTGGAGTTACGCCAAACAATAAAAAGCACATTATGTTCAGGCAACTGACTGACTTTTAAGTAGTGTTGCTTAAAGGCAAAAGGCATTGATCCTCAATTAAATGAAAATTAATTTACTATCCTTTTCCTTTACTCCTTCATAAAGGTTGTTCAATGGCCTTAGATTTTTTAAAATCAGAATAAAAAAATTATTTCAGACAAGTCTTGTTGGCAGTAGAAAAATACTGTTCCCATATGAGAATTAGGTCACTTAATTTTGGCACCTCAATTATTTTCATCTTTAGCAGGATTATAGAAAAAGACTGCTTCAAAATCTTGTTGCAGGATGTCAAGCTATTTGTAAATTCATCTAGAGTAAGGAAGTCACAAGTGCTAAAACATGATGCTAATTCTACATTTATGCCCCATGGCCAGATGGCAAACTTCATGTGATCCTACCACTTTATAGACACAGATCTTGACTAGTTCTCAGGCTAGTGCACCTACACTGAAATAAATTTAACTTTTGCTGTAGAGAAATAGGGAAATAATGCGAAGTGGAAAATTAAATTAGAAATAGATTTTTCCCCCTAAATATCAAAATGTTTTGATAATGGAATATATTGGTGCACAGAGAACTAGGTGACCTAGGTGACTCAAGATTGGATCTTGAGTTTGATGTGACTTATATTTCATTTGGTCTTATGTGTAGAAAGAGGAGAAAACAGAATTGTTATCCTTACCTACATTTTTAAACAAGAGATCTAGATTTGTTTTGAGTTGCTTTTGGGAGAACTCACATGTTAAAAAAACTTCTGTTTTTCTGTAGTGCTATACATCACTATGATATCACTATAATCACATATCTACTGTCTTGAAGCTATGTGTTATATCCTCTTAATTTTTCCCAAGCTGGTTTTAGCAAATGAGATGAATAAATAGAGGAGGTAGGAGAATATTATGCATCTGAAGAAGTGTTTAAATAATGATAAAATATTTCTCAAGGTGGCTTCTAGTTCAATTAAATAATGAAAATGTATTTATACTCTTCTCACCTTCTAGTTTCAGATTCTTCTCAGCTTCTAGTTTCAGAACTTCCTTGTTTTTATTTTCTTTGTGTTGTTTTGTTTGCTCATTTTTGTTAACACAAAGTAAGATTTGAGCAAGATATGAGACTCAACTGGAAGCTTTAACAGGGAACCTGTTGAAAAAGTTGGGTAGCACTATATTGAAAAGTATTAGGGCAGGATCAGTCAGTTCTTCTTTTCCAGTTTGTCTCCTGGTCTCACATTGCCCTTGAGTTGTGCACTGCAGTGGCTGTTGGAATAATTGATTTTTTTCAGTTCACTGACTGAAAAAATTCCATTCACACTGACCTTAAATGATTTCTTTAGGAGGGGAATTGCTCATCATTTTAAAAATCTGAAGGCTTAGAATATTGGAGATAATTTGAGAAATAAAAAAAAAAAACAACCCAAAACCCAAAACAAAACTAAAGGTAAATGCTGAGGCAATCATCAGTCTGAAATCAAAATTCTTTTATTTTAATAATGGCAGAAAAACTGTTTTGACCTTTAACAATTGTTTTTCCCCACTGAAATATGCCATGTCTTCAAATGAATTCTCAAATAGTTTGGATGATACTTTATTGTCCTAGAGATATGTTTGCCACAGGATTTTTTTTCAGTATTACTCCAAGCCTGTACAAAATTTTACAGATTTTGTTTCAAGATAGGGCAAATTAGGAACAGGATCCACATTTTCTTCAAGTGGTGTGTTTTGTCTTTTCAAGGTTTTTCAGACTATACTTTTGTGTTGCTGCCTTGTCAGCCCTGGGCAAACTGGGTTCAAGTTTGGAGCATGGATCCAGACCATATTCCTTCCTCCTCAGAGGAAAGGTACCACACCTGTAATTTGGGGTCCCTGAAAAACAGAGAACATGTTCTAGGAGATGACTGAGATCTAGAAATAATTACCAGGGGCCAATCCTTATTTAAATTAAGGAAAAGTTTTCTTGTTTCCATTCCTTCCTTCCTTCAGATCCAGCTGGCAAAATTGTAGTGCTTCCTGTGTGCCTGTAAATAGTGACTTCTCACAGGAACTGATTCACTTCAAAAGCTTTAAGGGGCCTTGCACTAAAATAGCCTTTAAGAACATGTGCACAACTGTTAAAATCAGTACCAGAGATGTGTTAACAAAACCAGGGTTGCAAGGCAATGAGATGTGAATATATAGCAACCAAAGTAGTGCAAGCCAGCCATGCCATGAATAACCTTCCCACATGCTACAGTAATGCTACATATTTATATCACAAAGAAAGGAACTCATGAGAGCAGGAACATTGGGATGAAACATCACAAATACCACAAATCCAAGACTGAAAGGAATGTTATCTTGACCATGAATTTTGGCTGAATTTCTGGTCTGTTGAAGACATTGGTTTTTTTAATAATCATAGAAAAGTTGAAAGGTTTGGAATGGAAGGGACTGTTAAAGTTCATCTATTTCTACTCACCCTGCTATGGTCAGGGGCACTTCCATTAAAGTGAGTTGTTCAAAGTCCCATCCAACCTGACCTTGAACATTTCCAATTATGAACTATCCACAACTTCACTGGGAAACCTGGTTAAGTGTCTCACCACCAATGTAAAGAATAACTTCCTTATATATTCTCCCTGAATCTGTCTTCTTCAACTTAAAACTGTTGCCCCTTGTCATGTCACTAGAGGCCTTGGTAAAAGATGCCTTTGCATAATTTTTCTTAGCCTCCTTTAGGTACTGGAAGCCTTCTACAATAGTCTCTCTGAAGGCTTTGCTTCTCCAGGCTAGACAACCCCAGCTCTCTGCCTGTCAATTCTTTGCCTGTCTTCATGGGAGAGGTACTGCAGCCTTCTGATCATCTTCATGGCCCTCCTCCAAACCTGCTTTAAGAGCTCAGTGTCTTCCTTTCCTATACATCTTACTATAGTGGGAGTGACACATGACTAACAAATACACTACTTGCTGTAAAAGCCTGAAGAAGAGGCTGGGCCATTATTTGTTTCACCGAGTTTTCACCTTCTCTGCTAAGCAAGCTGCCAAGAAGTGTTTTTCTGCTTAATGGAGAGAAAGAAAAGCAATTTAAGGATGGGTTTTTGTGGCCATACATGAGACATCTAGTTTGGATGAGTTCATTTTCTCTCAATAAACTTTGCAGTGAGTAGCTTACATGTAGGTGTGGTGTTAAGGCAGGGGAACCAAGTGCAGAACAGGTCACACAGCCCCACTAGTCTGTGGCCAGAGCCTGGGTTTCCTCTCTTCCAGGTCAGTGAAGCCTTAAATGTTGCGTTTTCTGGGAATGCCAGTGGATAACACAGAAAATTTTCTGCCTGCTGCCAGGACAATAAGCTGTTTCTTTAACCAGCTGTACTTTACGGTTAGTGCTTTGCAGGTTTCCTGGGCTGCTTATTTCTTTCCCCTCTCTGCTGTCTACTTGAATGCTGGATTTCATCTGGACTGTGTATTGAATAAGAAAGAAGTTCTCTCTTTGTCTTGATAATGAAGAAAATGTTGGGAACATGTAAAAGTTGCCAGCTTGCAAATTTACTAAGAAAAATGTTAGGTGAAACAGAGTTGTTTAAGATGTGTACAGATCATCCAGTTTTTCATTTTTCAAAATTATTGAGATGGACTATTCTGGTACGACAGTTAGGACTCATCCCTTCTGGGAATATAATTTACCATAAGGTCATTACTTTGACTTTGAACATTTTTACTCAAGGGGTATTAAAGGGTAAAATTCCCCTTACAATAAACAGGATCCTTGAATAATATGCACATTCACACTGACTCAAGGCTTACTTTTGGTTTAATCTTTAATTCAGCAGCAGATTGCTTTACACAGTAACACTATCAATTATAAAAATGATCTATTGAAAAGAACTGGGGAAGGTATCAAAGTTGTGTGGTTGTCTTATGATGAAGACAGCAGACAAGTCAGTATGCATCCTGGAGAAAGAGCAAATCTCTTGTTTTGCTTGGTTTTTTGTTCCAAAAATTCTTGACACCTTTCCCTCCATTTTTTTTGATTTCTGTGAGGCAGCTGCCACCATAATATTTAAGTGAAGTGAAAAGAATTAAAGGCAAAAAAAAAATACTATTAAGGCAACAGAACTGTGTTTCAGAACATTCGGGTTCAATTATTCAATTACCAGCTTTCCTTTGCTCCTGCTTTCCTTTGTAATCTTGAGCAAGTTCTTTCTTTGTATTGTTTTCCCTCATATAAATATTGTGTTTAACAATACTTCCTTCTCCCACTTATCATGGTTTTGGACTAGAAGTAAACTTTTGGGGATGGGACCAGTCTTTCACTGAAAGTCTAAAGTCCAGTCTCAAATGTACGCATCCTCACTTAGTGGTGCCTAATTTAGCTGCAGCTATGGCATTCTTGATTATCACTGTATCAGATTCCTGTAGACTAGTCAGTAGAAAATGTATTATAACACAGTTTTTAATAAGCTAAAAGATTCTGCTTAAATGCTTTTTTTAATGACCACTTATGACTAAAGATAGCAGCACGATGAGTAAAGTGCACAGTCTGGTTAAGTATGGATGTCTCTGTATTTTCAAATTTGTATGTTCATGTACACATGAATAAATATATATTCATGAAAGTAAAAGCTCTTTCCTCAACAGGTATTTGAGAGTAAAATATCTGTCTGAGATGAAGAAGGAAAAAAACCATTAGAATTACAATGACCAGACAGATGGCAAATAAGATTTAATGCGAAAGTTGATTGATTATTTTTTTTCTTTAACCTAAATTAGTATGTGTTTCTAGTTAGCTTGCTAGTGGCAGAGTAAATAAAAATTCTTCTGAGGTCTGAACAAACAAACCTTGTCTGAAATCTGATGTCATGTATTGCTTGTGGAAGTGAGAGCGGTTGTGATACTGCACTTATTTTGTGTCTTCTTTCACAATAATATCAAAGTCATTGGCTCTTCCAGAACTGGTACTCTAATATACCGCACAAGAAACACTCTGGCAAGAGAAAAACTAAAGGCCAGCTCTTAACAAATTACCCATTTGACAGAAGAACAAATGGAAAGATTGAACATAATGCATGCCCACCAAGGAGGGTCACCTTGTGTGTTCTGCAGTCTTAGAGAGCAGCACGCTGTGGGAATACACAATGTTTGTATGACAGTGTGCTTAGTTACCTTGACTCATACTGGATTTGCACTGGAAAGCTTCCCTGTTCTACACATCCAGCTCTTTTAAGTTTGGACTGTAAAAGTGCACATCTGTCACCTGTGGAGAGTGTCCCCATCATGGGTTGGCACTCCAGGGTGCCAGACTCCAAATTTCACACAGCAGGGCTGATGCACAGAAGGGATATTGATGCTTTGTAGTTTCACAGGAGTGAACTCAGCATGAAGTAGAAACTGCCTACTGGAGATGCTGAGCATCACTGACAGATGGCATTTTGCCTGCTTTAGTGGTAGAGTGTCTTGGTTCTTGCTCACTTCATACTTATATGCCTAACTTCTAACCTGTAAAGTGAATTATCATTTGATGGGCTGCCTTTGAAAGACTCCAGACACCCAGTCTACTTCAATAATTGCTGGAGCAGCCAGGATAGCAGCCATCTTTCAAGTCTGTAATATCAGCTCCAAAAGAAATGAACATTTGCTTTGCTACTAGTAGCATGATTCTCCAGAGGAATGAGAGGATTATATGTGGCATCCTGACCTCTCAGCCTCCCTTCCAGCATTGGAGATGAGTGAAGACAATAAGGTTTTATCTATTCTAAGGCCTTGAGAGAGTAGTGCAAGAGTTAGGAAGGGGAAGTAGAGCTAGTATCCTAACTCCTTCAGGATGCTGTGACTGTAGTGGCTAATAGCTGTTCAAAAAATTAATTAAAGTAAATGACATTAAAATTCCCCTCCAAGATAAGCCAAAATATTAACCCCCAGAGATGCTTAGCTGGCTAAATAGCTTAAAGAACCTTGTCTGAACACAGAAGTTTTATGTGTTGCATCAGATGAGATACTTGAAAAGAATATCAACTCTGAACCTAACCCAAAAGCAACCCACTGTGTCCTTTCCAGTTCTGGAAGAGTGAATGAACTCCACTCCAATTATTTCTTTGCTCATATCTGTAAACTTGTCCTCTGCAAATGCTGGACAAATTTCTCTAATATCTGTCAATCTGCACCACAAGCCCAGACTCCCTAATGTGATAACTTAAATATGAAGAGGACCTTATGTAAATTGTATTGAAATTAAATCAAGGAAGACAAACTGCAGACATCTGCTCCTTGCTTTAGTACTGTTTAGGTGTTTTCCCTTGATCTGCATAAAAATGCTTACTTTGCTTGAATAAATGCCAACCCAACATTTTAGCTAAATAACCATGTGATTGGCTAAATAACCACGTGAGCAATGGCAGTGAGAAGGTAAATGGGAAGGTGAAGGCATCACAGGATATGGATTAGCTGGCTACAGTTCCTCATTCAAAAATTGCTGATTAGTGATCTCCTTTAAAATCTGATTAGAAAGGAACATTGTTTTCATTCATTTAAGTAGGGGCCGGTCACCTTTTATGCCGCTAAATGTATGAGACAGCGTTTATAGAAGTATGACTCTCGTGGGTGAAAAAAAAAATATTAATGAATGGCTTTGGAAAAATAACATTTAGACCGTCCTTTAAGCAATGAACACATTCTCCTTTACTTCCCTTAGTCCTGATTCTCCTTGAATCATAATTCCTATGTGGTGAAACTTTATTAGTCGTGACAGACTTTACACCTGAGATTTGTCTGGGATGTTATAAAGTATCCACCTTCTCATACCCAAACACATAATCTCACTGCTACAAGGTAGCCATGATAGGCAACAATCCGCAATCCACACTGCAATTTTGCAGTTAGAGGGAAGAGCTGATGGCTCTCTAAGGCTGCTGCAGGCAGTGTCTGCACTCCATTGCTTTCATCCAGGCACGGGTTCTTATTGTCCCAAAGCTTCTGAAATTGAGGAACCACCTCACTGCTACTCTCAATTCTTCCAAAGTTTGGATTGGTAGTCTTGCTTCATAGTGCCTCACACTGGCGATAGCTAAAGGGCACGTGTGCAGAATGCTGTCACAGTGGAGCTCCCTATGGGATTGAGGTTTGAGCTGGCTTCCAAAATTGTTTAGCTTCCCTCTGTGACTGATTGGTAAGCATGCTGCAGTGCTGCTGTTTGAATTGGGCTTCATATGGAGCATCCCTGGAAGTGCTTGCTCCATCTCATTCCTCTTTTAATCGTTCAGCTACTAATTATAGCTCAGACTTCATGGTGATGATGGGAAGGATTTAACTTTTCTCATCTTTCTGAAGTGATTTGAACCTGGGATTAACTACTGTGGGCAGACTGAAGATGTTCTCATTCCCCCTGTTAAAGCTTCTGTTTTATGTGGAATAAATAAATGTGCACCATGCCAGATAATAAACACGATACAGGAGTGCTTGAGGCATCTCAGTTCTGTTCCTGCTACTCCATTTATATTCAATAAACCCCACAGAGGGATGGGATTTGAGGCATACTTCTGCTTTAATGTTGCCTCTTAGCTGGCTGCTATCTTTGCAGTGTTTTCCTGCTCTTTTATTCCTTAGGCTGTGGCTGCAAGGAATAGAAAATATGGTTTTAGAACCAGGATTTAAATGTAGGATTTAAAATGTCACAGCCATATGGCATGGCACGGAACTGGTTCAAAGTAACCCTGACTTTTCCAGTGTGCTCAAGGGATTTTCAAGGCAGGCAATTATGCACTAGATTTTATGCCAGCTCAGATATTATCTGACTCTCAGTTCTGATGTTACTCACAGCCAGATACTTTCTCCTCTACTGAGAGTGACATAAACAATCTTTGACTACTTTCCTAATCCAGGTCAGGGTCATGTGGCTGAATGATCTCAGGAAGTCTAAGTCTGACCCTGGTTAGCACAGAACTGTGGCAGTTTAGTAGTCTTAGACATAAACCTAAATGTGATCCATCTCTGCCTTTTGTAGTCCTAACATTTGGCAAAAACTTAGGTTTCTATTATTGGGATGAAATCTTTAGGTAGAAGACAATATTACATTGATTTGATAAAACATATTTGTTAATGTATATAGAAGTTTGTCTCTCAGATCAGTAGAAATCAAAAAGCAGAATGCTTTTTCTCTTATAATTCCTGCCCACACTCCTTTGTTTTCCAGTCTGTATTCTGCTCACAAAACCCTCCTGGGTTTCTGTCTGGTCAGGGTCACACCATGACTAGCTGCCTTTGACTTTCTGTTGTGTTCTCGGTCTGTGATTTCTGTGTGTTGGTTTATGCATACACATGCCTGCATGCATCTCCAGTGGAAAAAACCAGCTATATCCATTTGCTTTCATTCTCTACTGGACCTCTCCCTACAGATATTGCTCAGCTCTTGATTTGACCTGCATTTGGTGGTGGCTCTTGTTTTTTCCTCTCAGACACAATAAGGAATTTATTCACTTTATACATATCAAGAGACTATCATCAGTTTTTCCATGAGTCTTCCATCCACAGTCCACCATCAGATGACATATGAAGATGGAAATTCTTATTATGAGGTGAACCAAATGGCCTTGGGCTTGACTCTTTAGGAAACAGGAAAACTTTCAAGTATTTATTTTAATCCGGATATGATGCTGTGAGATCATTTTTAGGGCAAGTAAGTAATTTGATTTCATAGGAAAGAGCTTGGAGTTGTGTGCAAGTTCTGTTTTCTACTACAAATGTGTTAGCAAAGAGCTGGCAATGGGAGAAGGCAGACACACATGTTGCTGAAACCTGGGTTTTCACAGGCAATGAAGACATACAATCTCACATTGGAAATAAAATTTGCTGAATCCAGACATTTGCTCTAAGATCTGAATAGCTGCATTGATATATTGCTGGGTATGTTTGAATATTTCCTTCTCTATGCAGCCAGATGAGTCTACATGTACCCTGACAGATGTGCCCTTAGCCTGGGCATGTCAGTGGGTGTTTGTGTAAAGTGAAGTTTTGTTGTGTCTCCCCTTTCCTTTCCTCTTGTATGACTCAGGAACTTTGAGTAGAAAGTTATGGCACTGAGTCTTGAAGAGCTAAAACTGACTCAGTGATGACTCAAGGTTAGGTGACACACTGTTCTATAGGGTAATGAGTGCACACAGTGTAATCTCTGGGAAGAACTGTGCTGAGTTTAGCATGTCCTTCAGATGCTCTGGAAAAAGGCATGTGACAGTGCAAATCAGAGATAGCAGAGCTATTCCAGTAGGATCTCTCCTAAAAGCAAGCAAGAAAATGTAGGATGGTGCAGCAGTTATCAGCATTAGGTTGCTATCACTCACCCTTTAACCTCTGCAGGTCTAATTTTTATTGGCTAGGTATATATGTAGTGAGATACCAATATGCAAACTGCTGGTAGTTCCTCAGATGAAAAAGCAAGTGCGTCTAATGGCTAAATTACTTTGTATTTAATGCATATTGCTACACCTGGAATGAACACACAGTGCTACAAGTTGAAGACCTGACCCAGTAAAACAGCTGTGATTTAGTTTGTGCCAATCTGCCCTCAGTATGGCACTGGGGAAACTCCCCTGCAGCAATTTCTACATGTACCTTGCACTCAAAATTTCCCCAGGCATGCTGGTAGTTTCCAGGGTCAGGGAAATGCCCTGGAGAAGCAGTTATTTCCCTTGTTATGTCCTCAACCTGCCACAAGATGACAATGTTTCAGAACTTTGATGGCTAATAATAACAACCAGACAGTTGTATCCTTTCAGCTGACTGCCCAGGCTTGGGTGGTGTCCATAAATGACTGTGAATTTGGAGTGCTAAATGGGATGTGACGTTATAATCGAGAGAGCAGAGATATAAAAAAGACTGTCAGCCCACTGAGGTGCTGTTCTGCTGGGTCAGCCAGCAAATGAAGGCATTCTAAATCTAGCATTTGCTTTGTGTCAGTCATTGAGGCAGCCTGCTGCATACACACTCGGTCTGTTTCTTGCCAGAGGTCTAAACACAAGGTGTGTTGAATTTTATCATTCATATCTGGTTTGGAGTGGCTGAATGAAATATCAATGCCTGACATACAAAACAAAACTTAACTGGAGATCGTACAGCTGCAACATCAGTTTCACAACTCTTATTTTTATTTAAATGATAGTACTTTCATTGCTAATATCCCTTGACTATTAAATGACAGTTCTTGTGCTCCCTTTCAAAGAGCAGAGACTGAAAGGTTGACAGTTTATACGAGGAAGATGAACAAAAAGTAGCACTCCTTCTACTTTTGACTTGGCTTTGCTTTTCAATAGCTTGATTTATCTAATTGAGGTTGTTTTTCTCCCGTTATGTTGGTGGACTGAAAAGAAAGGAGCAAACCAGGTTTGCATTGATTAAGAATTATGTTACTTGTTTTGACATAATCTGCTACATAAATGTGTTTAACAAGCGTGCATATTTAAGAGATCACTCATAATCAGAAAATAATCAGTACTTAAAAAGAATCCATGAACTCCTCAGTTAAGAGTCTTTATATAACTACATGGGGAGATATCTTCTGAGTTACTATTTAATTTTAGTTTCTGCTTCTAATAATAGTTTACCAAAAATCTGGTATTCTATCAATAATTTTTCAAAGGTTTGGAAGACCTGGAGTACCATTTCATCTCTATGTGCCCTCATGTCTTCTTCCATGAAGTGGGGGAAACAATATTCTCCTCTTTTTTTTTCTCATAGAGTTCTGTGATGACAGTGAGACAGCTCAGCCAGGTTTGCTGGGTGATGCCAAGTTCAAACAATAAAGTCAAATGATTTAGGAAAACAAAAGCTTTCTCTTTTTAGTGAGAAATTTTGTCAAAAATATAAGGCAGAAAAAATCCCTAAAATTGCTTAGGAATTAAAAAAACATATTCAATTGAAATACTGTTAAGAAATCCTCCATGTTTTCATTAATTTCACTGAGAAGGAGAGAAGGCATTAGTCTCTTATAACTTTAGATATCTCAGAGTTTTTTGTCTAGTTTGACCTATTTACCTGGCATGGTCTGTAGTCAACCTGTAGGCAAGTCTTCAAGATAATTAATCCCATATATTTTAGACATTGTTTTTGAGCAAACACCCTGTTCTTGAACCAACACCCTGTACAGCTGATATTAATTTTCCATTGACTAAAGAAACAGCCTAAAAGCTTGCTTAGATCAGGCTTGTTTTTAGACATCCTAAATATCTGTCTGCCTGCATGACTAGATCACCCACTTTTAGCTTTAAAAACCTGAAACGGGTATTTTTTAGAAATCAACTATATGACATGAATAAGATTTGCCTTTAGGATAGATAGGAATGGATTCAAAGAAAAAACTGGGGAAAGAGCCATTTTGCAAAGGAGCCTATATGTTGCTGCAGATTTTTTTTCTTACCTTGTGAAAATTTTTCAGAGTTGAAATATATAATATTTTTTAAAATTTTAAGCCAGGGAGTTATTTGAAAAAAATAAGTGACATTTAAGGAATTTATTGTTTATCTATCAAAATGCTTTATGTAGTTTTTTACATTAAAAATAGTTGCAGTGGTTAATAGTCAGCTTAATAAAACAGTAACTATAATGTCAAATTAAAGCACCAAAACCTTGTTTTGATGAAGAAAACAACCCCTCATTCCCCATTCCTGGGAAATATTTATATAATTCCTAAATATATTTAGAAATATTTTTATAATTTCTAGGAAGGGAAGAAAACTAATCTTAAGGCTTTCTGTTAGAAAAAACTTTGGGTTTTTGGATGAACCAATATCTTCAGAGGGGAAAAAAATTTCTCACTATAAAATTTCCCACTGTCTTCTTTCCAGACATACTTGGGAAGTTGAGGTGTTTCATGAGCATTTAGGTGTTGAGTGGAGCAATTTTGCCCCCAGAGAGAATGTGCTGAAAGAGAAACTGACTGATAAATCATTGACACCTGGAGAAAATGTCAATGGAACAACAGAGACTTTCCTCATATCTTGTTCTTGAACTCTTCTCTGGGTGTGTGCTGCTGACTATTTGCAAGCACCAACTCTCTCTTGACCCAATATACAGTAGTACTGGGAAGTAAAAAAGAATTCTTTTGCTTCTCTCCATCTCCTGAGGAGCCTGTGGAAAAACCAAAGATTCCTCATTTGATAGTGCTTTCCAGGATTTGTCCAAGGATGTCTTTATCCAAAACAATTACTAGTTGCTATCCTTTTCCCAGACCCCAAATTAGGAAAGTAATCCCTTATGCAAAACAGAGAGATAGCATCACGTCCCTGCCATCAGGAATTGTCTTGGAATGAGATGTATTCACCTAAGACAGCTCTAAATTAAGAGGTCAGAGACTGTAGGCAAATAAAATCTGAGCCATAAATCTCGGGAAGCCAGAGTCTACAAGTGTCAAAGGCAGAAGTAACTCTTATCAACCCAAATCCCTTCTCTTGACATGACAAACAGTGATGACCATAATTCTTTAGAGTGTCCGTTGTGATCTACATCAGGGAGGCTTTTTTCTCATGCTGAGGTGCATCAGCATTGCAATGTCTGACTTCTGCATCTGCTGGGTTTATTTAAAATATGTTTTTGGGAGGCAGCTTTTTTAAAAAGTTCTGGAGACTGTATCCTCCTTCAGCTTCCCTGCTGTGTGATGTGCTATGCTGTGGAAGAGTGTCCATGCAGCTGTGTGTCCCACCTGACCAAATAGCAGCTCTTCCCACTTCTGTGTGGAGGAATACAGCAACTGAAATATCAAAGAAAAAAAATAAAAACCTTCACAAAATGAACAAAAATGAAGAATCAACGAACACACTGATTATTAATTTCTGAATTACTTGTTTAAAAACATTCAGGTCTGAGACTAACTTGATGTATAAGTTACACTCTGACCTTTTTATAAACTTTATATTCCTAAATAATTTGATTCGCTTAGATGTTCTAATATCACTTAATCCCTATTAGTGGAGAATGGAATTTACGTAATTTACTTCCTAAGTAGTAACTTGATTTGCCTGTCAAGAAGCTATTTAAAGTAACTAAGGTTAGCTGTCTTAATTTACACCTTTGAATAGATTCCCATTAATTGATTCTCTTGTGGCACTCTTCTACTAAAGCTTTGACACACATATTAAGCCTGTTTTAACATACATGAACCACTTAATTTATTGAAGTTTCTGCATGCTAAAAGTAAGTTCAGAGAGTCTAGAAAATGTAGTCACTAGCCCTTTGTGTGATGCATTTTGGGATCTCTCCCATTAGGGCATAGAAATTTCTGGGACTACTCCAATAACATTGAAATTGGATTTTAAAATGGAACGAAGGGGTTTTTTTATGCTTATTTGTTTTAGGAGGCTGAAATTAACTTGACAGAAGCATCATTCTAGATTTGTTTCAGAAAACAGAATCAGTCCCAAATAGGTCTTATGATGGTAAGGTCATTGATGTACATGGTCTGTGTGTTTGCTTCTTGCTGCTTATGTCCCAGAACTCACAACTACTAAAAACTATTTCACATGGCAAGGAAGCGCCAGTATGCAGTCAAATACTACCTTTAAAATGCCTTCAATTATGATGTGACTACTTTTCATATGTAAAAGAAGGTAATTCAGCTCTGAGAAACTATTACCCATGGTTTTGTGACTTTCACCAAAAGCAACAGATGGGCTGTCACCTCAGCAAATTGATTTTGTGGAGATATGACATCTTCCATTAGTGGAGGATTACTCTCTCTGGTCTTTGTTCCTTCTGCCTACTCTGTCAATGCAGTTAATGGGATCTGGTGTCTAAACACAGATGCCACATTTTAAAGAGCAGATATTTTCCTCAAATCCAAAGTAAAATAAATATTAAGGATGGAAAATAAAATGAGATGCTCTGGAGTGTTAGCTTTCGACACTAGTTCCCAAAATTTGAAGACTGGTTTTATTTCACAAACTATTTGTCTTCTTACACAGGGGCTGTCTCCATGTTCCTGGCATGAGGGACATGTGGATGTCCTTGATGTATCTTTCTATTAATAGCTAGGAACAATAATAGAGCAGCTAGACCTTTGTCTTGGGGGGATGAAAACCTGATAATATCGTAGGAAGGCTCATCTTCCAAATGATACAAAAGATTGTGAGGCAGCAAGCAACTCAAGAGCAAAGGAAAGAGATGTCAATATCAACTGCAGACTTTGGAGGACAAGGTGAGGAACTACTTATAGATGTGCAATATCACAATCAGAGAGTCCTATTTAAAAGTGGAAGCAGAGAAATACAATTTAGATCATGAAGAAAGAGTCCCCAGGCAGAGGAATGACTTTCTGAGTTTCCAGAGAGCTCTGCCCTTGGCCCAAACAAGTTTTTGAAGAGAGGAGAAAGAGGTCAAGCCTTTTTAGAACTATGTCTAAATCTGGATATTTCTTTTGCAAAGCATAACTGAATTTGTTTGATTTTCCTGTTCAAAGTCTTTCAGGATATCCATTTTACTTATTGTCATACATTCCATTGAATTTATCAATAAACCTCATGTCCTTGCATGGCTGATGTTCTGGAAGCTGACATTCTTAGATTATTCAGATACTGGGATTTCTGAGATTAGTGTCCACATCTGTGGCAAGAGCTTTCAGGTCTTGAGCTGGGGTGTTCCCTTTTCCTCTGGCACGACACCTCTGCCAAAACATATGCCATGGATAGAAAGGTGGGATACAATTGTTCCTCCTGGAGGTTTGGAACATATGGACTCCTTGTGCTGGGGCCAAAGAGATTGCCCAGGAAGGGAGCAGAAACAGGATTATTTGTTGTAGTTTCTGTGTGTATGTGTGAGTTTCTAGTGATTGAAAGGGTGTGCTACAGTTCCACTCCATTCCTTTCAGTGCTCTTCTTATCAATTATATTTTTTTGTAAATTGTAAGATTGATTTTATGCAATTCTCAATATTCTAACTTGAAGACTGGAGAAGGAGAATGTTGGACATGAGGAGGTATTTTTCAGAAAAATAGAGTAATAACATCATAACAGTTTTTGGCTAACTGAAGAAGGCAGAAAAAAAATGCAATCTAATACATAACTGTCATTTGTTATGAGTCACATCTTTCATTTTAGGTCCAGATTATCTCCATCCCACATAAATGTGGCATTCCTTAACTTTCTAGTGATACAAATTATTGACTTAAAAAAATGTGTAGCACTCGAAGGAGACTATTTTACTAGAGGAATGAGTCATTGCAGATTTCATCATCCAGACTTCACTATTACTTGTCCTTATGTCTCAGTGTAAGTTTTTCCTTAAATCAGGTCTTAGGAAGGATTAAATTTGCTATACCTTGAAGCTGTTTATCTTGGGTTTTTATAAAATGTGGTCTTTGGGATTGTTGCCTTTTGCAGTAAAAGTCAGACATAAAATATTTCAGCTGTGAAATTATATGCAGCTATTTGAGGAACTGTAAGTGGGGAGACTGACACTTTTACCAAAGGAAAGGAAGATGATAAAATAGAAACAAGTCTAAAATAGGAGCAAAGAAATACGGGACTCACGCTATATCAGTGGTGGTACAGGGTATCTTAGGACTCTCTTACACCATGGTTTT
Source organism: Agelaius phoeniceus (assembly GCF_051311805.1). Taxonomy (NCBI): domain Eukaryota; kingdom Metazoa; phylum Chordata; class Aves; order Passeriformes; family Icteridae; genus Agelaius; species Agelaius phoeniceus. The sequence goes on from NC_135265.1 coordinate 38,123,996, forward strand.
CTCAAAGTTTCAGTATTTCTAGGGCACCACCATCTCCTGGGTAGCAACTGGGAGAGATTTACATTGGCAGCTGTGTACTAATATTCCATGAGATTAAAAATTCAAATGTGATCTTGACACAGAAAAAGTGGAAGGCCTCCACAATTTCTGTGTAGGCTGCTAAACATCTGGAAATTACTTGAAGGTCAGAACAGCAGAGTGAACCTGTTTGGTCATTCTTGAGAGCTCAGCTGAAAAATAAACAGCAAATAACACAGAAAAGAGGCTCTCTTCCGGTTGCTGATGTTACCTTTCTATCTTTTTCTGGACTACCACTTTAACTCAATAAAATGGAGAAGTATAATACCATAGTGTTCAACACAGAAAAACTGGTGGGAAAGAGCATTAGCAAGATACAAAAATATTTTCCTTTAAACATTTGTTTTCTAAACCCTGTGGCACTTCAGAGCTGACAGTTACAGATAAGTGCAGAAGAACATAAACAAAGAATCTCATAATCCAGTGAGGATTAACAGGTCAGAATGAAATTAATCTTGAGTAATAGATATGGTTCACCTTTTTTAGTGAAAAAACACATTAAAACTGAATTTAAAAACTTCCTTCTTTCTCATTAACAGTGAATACACCAGGAAAAACTTTGCTGAAGCCAGTAACATTAGAAAGAAAGAGATCAAAATATTTTTTAATCTCTTTCTGCTCTCTGCAACCTTCCCTTGTGAATATGTTTGGGATAGTGAAGTCTCAACTGTCAAATAATTAGTTTCTTAGCTCTAAATCTTGATTAAAATATAAAATTTCTTATGCTTGGTTTATCATCCCTTTTCTTAAGCTTGGTTTATCATCCCTATTTTCACATAAAAACCTAACACTTCCAGGGAGACACTACCTGCAAATTTTCCCTCCCACAAACACTAGCAAGCATTTTTATATACATCCTTTCCTTGTGACTTACAAGTATTGATTGAATAATTTCGGTCCTCCACTTATTTAATTTTGAAAAGATGTAAGTATATTTTTCATCTGCACTCTGTCCTTTCATTCTGCTCCATTGTGTAGCCTTTCTGTCATCAGTTTCTCAGCAGGACTGGTTTACATTTTGCTTTATGCTGTGGCTTTTTTTTTTTCATTACAATGAGCTAGATTCCCAGTTAATTCATAGTCGTAGCTCATAAATGAACATTCAGATGATTCTTGAGCACACATTTCTCCAATTAGAAACATTACTTTCCATCTAGGTTCATTAAATAACTCTGGGTCAAAGACGAAAGAGTTTCTTTAAATTTTCTCCCCAAGATCATTTATGTATTAAGACCTCTTCCATGATTGTTTTTCCTGGGTGCCCTTACTTCAGTAGGTATGAGTTCTCTTTTTAATGATTTGTTTGACACAAAACTAGAAGTGGAAGTTGGCTGAGTAGAAAAAGAAGGGTTTGGATTTCTCAGGGTCAAATGTAAAGTCCAGTGCAATCTGTGGGAAGCCTCCCAGCAGTTCCCTATTAAGTTCTGCCCTGACTTTGTGGCACATTCTGGTACAGATAGATGTGAAATTCACTTTTACATTTTTCCATGTTTTATGAGTTCATGCAGGAAGAACTACTCCAGAAAAAAAAAAAAAGATTTTCAAAAATATCCTCAAATGAAAGGTAAACCTATCTAAGGTTCAGATAACTCAGTTAACTGTACTCTCCAGTTGCAGAAGAAGAGTAAAAGTGCTAAAAGTACAGTTTTGCTGTACTTCTGTGCTAGTTCAAAGAGTGGACAGTGCGGGAACTTCTCAGAGCCAGTCCTTACAAGATTTCTGAAAGTGAGAGATTTAGGAGCCCAAGCACTTCCCAGGCTTTGGAAAGTCTCCTGCTATAAATCCTGGTGCTGTGGTCACTGACAGAGTCACTGAGTGCTTGTCATTTCCAAAACAATATAGCTTCACATTATGAATTAAAAGTCTGATGCAGGTAAGTAACCTCCTGAAATGTTTATTTAGATGACAGTCCAGTTTGGTCCTGAGAAGCAATCAGTGTTAAAATGGTGGATTTTATTGCATTCAAGAAAACACTTACATGTTGCAGAAATGACGTCTCCGTTTTTCAAATAGCTAGAAATTGCTGAGCTTAATGGGCACTGGAGTGATGGCATAATCACATTTTTCTCTGGTGTATAGCCCCTATCATTTATTATTTCAACTGCTGTACATTGGAATTCACTTACTCTGACAGCTCTGCCTCACCACAGGTCAGCTTGATAGCATCAGCTGGGAATGGGTAATAACCAAACTGCTCTGACAGCAGGTTTGGCAGAGATAACTTTAAAGGTAGAAATGTGCTTAAAAATACATAAAGGTGTGACAAAATGGGAATAGAAGCAGTCCTCACTTGAGTTTTATATGGCTTCCTGGATTTTTGATTTCCAGATGTTTTACCTATCAGATATTCCCTGATGGGTTTCATTAAAATTCCAAAATATGTCAGACACTCTAAGCTGCTCAGAGACATGGTATTGATAATATGGTGTGTAGTCATGTAGCCATGGATACAGAGTAATCTTCCTTTCCCTCTTTTTTTTTTTTTTTTTTTTTTTTAATGGAGAAGCACTGTTTACAATCCCCAACAGAGTTGCTGAGGAAACTTAGCAGTTCTGGCCCTCAGATTCAAACATCATTTTAATGGACATGTTGAGACCATTGTCTTTACTTGTAGGGCTAAGTACAAACCACTTGTTTGAGACTCTGGAGATAAGCCAAGCTGGTATGGAAAGTGACTCACAAATGACCTACTTCCACCCCCTGGATAGTCTGTAGGAAGCCAGTTCAGTGGACTACTGCATACAGAGCTGATGATGCCCACACTGCCATTCAGCAGCCATGACTGTGTCCAAACTGTCTCAGTTCCTCTTCCCACACTGTACTGCCAGCTGAAGGGGAGCTGTGTTCAGCCCAAGGAGTCAGAGTCAGGAGAAGACAACCAGCAGAAGCTCCTTATGCAAAACTGAATCCCAGGAAAATAATGCTGAATGGAGGTGCCTTCAGTTCATCACAGTCCAGTGTGATCCTACTGCATTTCAGGGCTGCATTTCAGTCCAAACAGGAGCCTGGGACTTTGGGCTGGAGGCTGAGGCATGCAGATGGCACAGTACAGCTGCTAATGGTGAGCTGGTTCTCTGCAGCCTCTGTTCAAACTCTGAGAGATGTGTCTGGGTAAAGCTGAGAAGTTCTTGAAGAGGCAGGTGGGGCCACCTCCTGTGGTACACAGCTTGAGGAAGCTCAGCAAATACTTTCCTGATTTAGTGTTCATGAGTAAAAATACTGAGCTCTTTGTATTTACTTGTTTCTATGGTCCTCCTCCACCCGAAACCTCCTCCTTTCCTTGGAAGAGTATGTTGGGGTTTTCTTGATATCTCCAAATTACTGGCGGTGGGGAAGAACTGCTTGTCAAGAGAGATCATGGAGAGTTTAGTGTTTTTAGTGCAGCTGAAATAAGAACCAGATTGAGAGGTATGAGCAGAATTGTGTTGCTGTCTGTACAGCATTCAGGGAATTTTCTAAAAGGACATTTAGATAGCTGGATTCTGCTCCTGTCATCTTACAAGTACATTTTTTGCTGCTAGTGTTTGTGCCAGTTTGTACCTGTTTACTTCAGTTCCCCCAAACCCTTCTGTATCTATTTAATCTTTTCTCCTGTCTGTCCCACTCAGTCCCATGAACCAGCCCAAATTAACCCAGTAATGTACTTTTTTTTTCTTCTCCCCATTTCCCCATTTAGAGCATAAATATATATATTTTTACCCTTAATTAATGAAATAATCCAGACACAGCTGTAGCAGAGCCATGTAGATTGTAGATAAGGAACTTTTTTCTCTCTACTTTGTGATTAGCTGCCAGAGTTCATTACTTGGATTTTATATTCCCCCTCTATCATATTACACTGCAAATTCATGGCTAGTGAGATGTCCACAATTTCTCCAAAGAACATACTGCTATTACTGCTTCCCTGGCTTTAACCTGATCATTGGATGCCTGTGTTTCTCATTAATTTTCCTGAGATATTCTGGCTTGCAATTTTTTAAGATTAACTTGATTTTTGGTGGGACCCTCAGTCTGCATATTTCTGTTCTCTCTCCAATCCAGTCACATATTATTTTTTTCTTCTCTACTAGAGCCTCATCTGCTTTATCAGAAACATACAGCCTCTGGGTATTAGAGTTCTCAGGCTCAGCTATTTTTACAATACCTACTGCCACGTTCCTTTGTCTTCTTTCATTCTCCATCTGCCTCTTATCTGGTCTCTCACCTTGTTTTCTTTCAGCTGAAAAATAAATGTTGCCAGTGTATTTTTTTTTGTCTCCCATTGTACATTTTGCTCTAACTACACGTTTTTCTCTGAAATCAAGGTAACCTGTCACCTATATGTTATAAATATGTAAACTCCAAAATTCTTTTTGGAATAAACAGGAGCAGCCTATTTGATATTTGTTCATCAGTATCTGGTTTTAAAAGCATTCTGAAAGAGAAAAAAAAAAGGCTGTCAAAACAAGCAAAAAAATTTTAACAAATAACCTTTTCTTTGATGGGGTTTGCATTCTGGCTTGGTAGAGTGTAAGTTAGATATTGCTATGCTAATGATTTTTCCTTTAAAAACTGTATTTTATTCTATTCAAATTTTTTTAAAAATTAGTTTGTTCCATCCTTTAACCACTGATATAAAGTTTGCCATAAAGACTTGTGGCAAGAAGATGTATTGCAAAAGAAATCCTACAGGCAAGCTGTTAAATACAGGAGGGAGTAGACCTATTAGCCTTAGCTTACAGAAAAAGGAAAAAACCCACCTTTTAGTAAAATTTTCCAAAATGTTCTGACCTTTTTCAATGAAAATTCTCTTCAAACTTTGAGGTTTAGTACCAGAATCTCTGTCCTAGACAGCAGTAACTATGAAATAGGAGTTTGTAACCTGTGAGAAAAGGTTTTATATCTTTGTTCATCTGCTACTCTATGTATGTAACATTCATTACCATGACTCCTTTTTTTTATGAGAACTGAACATGTAGTGAAACCTTTTGAAGGATGATTCTCCAGTATTTCATGTCTCATACTTGAATATTTTATTTCCTCAATGAAAATTTGTTTGAAGATTTAAGTAATAACTCGCAGTTACCTGTATAATGTGGAGGTGACCAGGTCATAATTTGAACAACTCACCTGAGAATTTCAGCAAGAATGCAATTTTTTAGAAATTTTATTACTCATTCTGAGAAGAAAGGAAATTGAAATGGTTTCAAACCTTGGATTGTGAAAAAAAATAATAATAGAACAAATCCTACAGCAAAGCAAAATTATTGTTACATTAGAATTATATTTATTTAATATAGATAAGTGAACAACACCAAATTAAAAAAAAAATACCATCCTGCCTGAAGCTGTTGGATCATACACGCAAGTAACTGCTGAATACTGTGCTGAATATGGGGAAGGCATTGGTAGCAGTTTTCTACTAAAAAAACAGCATCACTCTGGAAACAAGATAGGGGAAAAAGAGAAAAATAAAAAAGCCAAGGCAAAGCAAACAAAGTAAAATTGAATAGACTACAAGTGGTTTTACCAGGTTTTTAATTAATGAGAACACAGGAGATTGCTAAAATGAGTACATTACCTAATTGTGAATTAATATTATATGCTGAAACATCCCACAAGGGAAGAATTGGATATGCTAATATTGTATGAAAGAGATTGCCACTGGCAAATATTTCACTTTAGAGAATTCTACATTAGGCATAAACTCAGGAAAAAAACAACCCTCTTAATATATGTCATGAAATATTAATTGCCTAGAAGTTGCTAAGGCAAGATAAAAGCTTGATTATACACCTTTGCATCCTTTCGATGGTCTTTATTGACCTTTGATCCAGAATTATTTTTGGAAATGCAATGCATTATTGTATGAGTAATAGAACAGGCATTTTGTGGTATGAAGTTATAATTCCTAAGCAATAATATCTGAAACTGTAATTGGCTTAGATCTAGTGGGACATTACTTAGAACATCCTAAGGGGAAGATATTTGGCTTTAGAATTTGCTTTCTTCTCCTTGGTTCAAAAATACTGCCTGCCCTCTAGTACCATTTTGGCAAGCTGCTCTGAAAAATGCACCAGTTATTTTTCTTAATGTGAAGATTGGATGGAAATGCAGGTGGTACTGGATCTGAAGCTTGTTGTGTCATACTACAGCACAACTTTTTTTTGGTAAAATACGCTGCAGTATTCTGGGAGTAAGTGAATACATTTTTACAAACAAACAAAAAAAGAGGAAGGAGTTTCTTAACTTTTACATTTAGGATTGACATAAACTGTTACCCAAAGGAAATAGCACACAAATCTTTGTGTTTTGGCCTATGAATATTCAAGGTACCTAAACCTGAAGGAAGGAGCCAACTTTTATATTGTTCCATTAAAAGCAATGAATCTACCTTTTTTACTTTAACACTCACTGACTTCAGTAAACTCTAGGGAATGAGATTTAATTGAATGAGATTCAATTTTCATACTTATGAAAATTGAAGGAGGAGAACTTAAAATAATTACTGCTTTCTTGAAGTTAAAAAAAATGCCCAAATGCAAAACAATGCTCCCCCCAATTGTATTGACTGCAACAGAGAGACATAAGTTTTCAGGGTAACACAAAGTTAGACTGTATACCTTGGAGTGGCTGATTTGCATCAGACACAAATGGCACAGTTTAAATGTTGCTAGTAAGTGAACTAGTTTATGTTTGGTTCAATTTTTTAGTTCCCTTGGAGCCATTGTGGTGATTGTTATCATTTCTACTGAGTGACTTTCTCATGCTTTTCTCTGGTTAACCAGTTGCAAAATGAAAGGTTGATTTCATACCTTTGCTTCCCTTTGAATATGAACTTAAATTGGTAAATTATTTGGCAATGCTTTTTCCTTAACATATGATGAAATCTGTTTTGATCTTAATGTTCAAGATGTATGAAATGGCAGAGAAAGGCCTTCAGCTGCTGCAAACAGGCACAAATCCACTTATCTCTGTGAAGAGTTTGTAGAGTTTTAAGCGGAAAGCAGCTTAGCTACAGTTCATCTATTCCATCTATGGTCTGCTTCCCAGTTGCCTTATACTCAAAATCAAGAGTGCTCCTGAGCAGTTGCTCATTCTGAAAATATCAAGTGTGTGAGTGAGAGGTTTATCTTGTATTTTGAGTGGGAATATCTGAATAATGATTTCAGCCTTGTGCTTGGTCATTGCACATTTTTATTGCTGGCTCAGTGCTGTTTAGCATATTTTCTCCCATGATAGTATTTCTTCTGAGATGCTGCTGCTGCTCCCATTCTCCTGGCTTCTGTTATTCTCTTGAAGATGGTATATGACAGTTTACTGCATGTTACTGCTTTGTTCCAGCCATTCCATCTTCCAGGCCTGAGTAGTAGCAATCACTATAATCTTCACAGTGAGACTTATTAAATAATAAGTAAACCTGTTTGACAGTGCCTTCAGAGATTTGATTCTGAGCAGTTCACTAAGCATTTTGCTAGGCATTATAAATGACCTCTTCTTTATCTTTCAACTTTCTGATTAAATGCTTTTAAAATAACTTTCTCAAGAAGTCCAGTTACATATAGAAGGCAGTGTTCTGCATTTCTGGTTGCACGCTCAGTGAAGCCTGATGATGCAATGTAAATATGGTCAGTGCAGGAAGTCTGGCACTATTAAATGGTTTCCTAGAACTGAATATGGAATAACATTGGGTGAAAAACAAAGCAAGGATGTATAAATGGCTGTGACTTCTTTGTTTATACTTAAGATAGAATACAGTCCTAATGTGCCTGATTGTGAAAGAAATTAATGTAAAGTAAGCTTGAATATAAGAGACACTGTCAGATGCAGCCAGGGCATTACCTGGAAAAGTACAGGGTAATTTCAGTTCTCTAACACAACTGTCTGTGCCAGCTGGGACTTAGTTTTTCTTAGTGCTGCACCATGGCATGAAAATGTAAACCCAATCCATAGCATCTAAAATCGCCTCCAGGGACTACTGTGCCAGCCTGTCTGAAGCACTTCAGATGTATCTTTTTTTTCTGGAATATTCATAGTCATTAACATAATTGGGACAAATGAAAGAGGGGGAAATGCTGAAATTACTAGATTAATTCTACATAAGAATTTTAAGAACTAATGTGGAACAGAACAGAGCATATATAAGAGGTTTCAATAGTAGAAACAAAATTTAAGGTTGCTGCAGTTCAGAGGAGATTAATGCCTTGGACATATCTTGGGAGATGCTAAAAGGTAAGAAGGGAAAAAGGAAAGTAGTCTTGATTCTCATCTCATGCTGCTCATTGATGCTTTGTCTCAGGTTTTTAGGTGCACTGTTCTTAGTAAACCTGGTCAACTTGCCAGTGATCACAATCTGCTGGGGTCACACTGACCTACAGCTGCCCTGAACATGAAAGATGAGTAAGTTGCTAAGTTTTTTTCCTTAGCCTGGGCCTGTGCCACCAAAGGTTTTGTGAGACCTAAAATCCTGGTCCTCGCTGAACCTGAATTAAATGTGCCTGTGTCACTCTGACATACACTAATATACTGACAAACAGTAATCATTATATATGTGATAAGCTGTGTCACAGGTGAAACCAGAAATTAATGTCTACCACATTATGTTCCTTTGTGCAACAAGGAATTTGTTTAGCCTTATGATTTTTAATTTAAATCAAGGTGTTTGAGACTTTCCTGCATGAAATGATACTAAGTATCATTAGGAGCAGGACCAGGAGCTGGATGCTCAGATGCTATCCAGTAGAAGTCCAAATTGATTCTAGCCATCCCTTATGGCAGGATATCATCACATGAATCCACATGCAAGCTGGAAGCCTAACTTGAAGCTTGCTTTCTGCTAGCTGAGTGGGTTCATTGAAATTGATTGTAGGAAACAAATTCCAGAGTAATGGATCTGTGTCTTCTTTCAGGTCCTTCCTATACCTTTGCTTCCTATCGCCTGATCCAAGTGCAGCCACTCTGGCATGTTGTAATGTCCTGAGCTACAAGCTTAACTAAACACAGAAAGGGGATTATCCCATGTTGTACCTATTGTTTGGAGGGGTGAAGATTGTACTATGTTGGGGAAAATGGGAGAACCCAAATTAAAAACATGCTACAGAATATCAGGAGTCTTACTCAGTGCATTGGTACAATTATCTACCTTAAATGGGAAAATCTGTGCAATGATGGGATTTGCATTTAATCACATCACAGGTGGCAGTATTTTTCTGAGTAGATGTTGCTGGCACAAATACCCTAGGATTTGGCAAACAAGCAGCTGAAAAAAAATTAGTATTTATATGGTGTCTGTAAGGCTGTTGACTACAGAGGGATTATTATGGTTGTAGATTGTCACGGGTAGTGAATTGAGACCATGTGCTCCCTTTGAGTTCCCCTACAGCAATGTCCCTCACCTTTTATTCCTGTGTAGATACATAATGTCACTGGCATAACTAGTGTTCCTGCAGGTGCAGGCCAGGCTGGCAGCTAAAATGGGTCTCTGTTTTCTGCCTGCACAGCAGCCACTCAGACGGGTGTGCAGCTCATCACATTTGTTACCCTGGTATGGGTTGTAAGCACAAAAATATGCCAGAGTAAATTGTTCAGGTGTTGCCTGTGCCTGGTCAACCTCTGAAAATAAACTCATGGAAAGCAGGCTATGTATAGAAAGCCATTTCTTTGATGGATGTTAGCTGCAGGGGGAGGATAAAACAGGCCTTTACCTGTAACTGCACAGGGTAATCATTCCTGTAAGTGAAACTTACTTCTGTAATCTCACAAAGACCTGAACACTGTGAAGGCAAAATCAAAATGCTAGCAGACAAGTTGTCCTCCAGTTTATTAGGGTTCCTTCCCAGGAGGGCTACATTCAATTATGTTTTCCGGTGGTTTGCCAAAAGAGCTTCACAGTTAAGCCAGCTGAGTTTGCATTCAGATTTTCTACTTTAAGTTACAAATGTCTTGCTTTTCAAAGCGTTCCAGCTGACCTGAAGTGTCATGCCAACAGTACTACAGCTAATTGAATATATATCTAATTTTTCATTTTTGCAGTTTTACGGACCATTTCCTCATTAAAAAGGTGAGTGTTTGCACAGGAGCAGACAGGAGAACTAAGCAGCAGGAAAATCTCTGTAACATGACATTGTCTTTTGTTTTTGAGCTTGGCAGCTGGATACTTCTGTTAACTCATATTTATCTTACACTAACTGGGAATGGGAATAATAATAATTGGGAAATGCCTACTTTTCTTCAGCAGAAGTACCCTGCAGTTCAGTGTAAGAAGCTCTATTTGCCTCAAGGCTGTGCTCTATTCTGTGTTTATAGTGTTGTTTCTATATGTATCCCTATAAAATCTGAAGAGACCATTTGCAATGATTATCAGCAAAGCACAATTCTGCAAGGATTGAAGAGGATAAAACTCTCAGATAATTCACAGATAATCAGTGCACGTGCCTTTGATTCTGGAGCTTGGTGCTATTTGGGTTCTCAACAAGGGGTACCATTTTCCATTGCAGTTTCTTTCCACTAAATAAAATGATTACTTACACACATTTCAAGGAAAACTTGAGTGCTTTTCTTATGCATTGCAGAAACCAGTGCAGACACCAAATATTAGCATTATGCTCCATGTTACTTTGCAATTTACAATCCCTTGAACTATTCTGCTCATACAAACAGCTATAGGAAAAGTGTGCATAAGGCGAGGTACACATTGGAGCTGGGCAGAGGTAGTGCATGGGCCTGAACATTAAACAAGCTTATTGAGGTAGAGCAATATTGCTGTTCAATAAAGTTTATTGAAGTAGAAAATAAGTTAAGTCTCAGCACTTTTTCAAAACGACCCTGAACACAAGCTAATTCCCATACAACACATGCAATATTGACTCCCATCTCTCATTTCCCAGATTTCATAGATTTCATATGCTCCAAGTGGTATTTTAAGCATTTTCTTTCTGAAAAGCAAAAATGCTTTAACAACATGGGTGACAAAATTAAGTATTTCTGCTGTAATATTAAATGGCATGTATTAGGAGCCTAACTTTCTGTTGCACTGGCTTATGAAAATGACTCCAAAGAGTCAGTGTCCCCTATATTGAGTGGTCTTATTGTATTTGTAAAGAGAAATGCTTTGATCCATTAAGAACTTTTCTGACTGTGCCCTCTGACTCAGTATTGATCTGGTATGCAGATATTTGAAGACACTGAATGAACAGAAGCATGATCAAAGAGGATCAAAGAGGAAGGAATGGCCTAAGACTGCCCTCAGTAGGAAATCAGGTCTTTGAAGAGGCTTAGAGGGCTAAAAGGTGTTCCTGGTATGCTCAAAAGAGCAGGTGTGTCCAGTGTCTTTGAGAGGAGAGGGTGAGACACTGAAGCACTAGTTTTGATTCTGCCCCTGCCTTGCATTTCTGGTCAGTGAAGCAACTGAGCGAAATAGACTGACAGAATTCCCTGCCTCAATACCCAAAACCAGCTAGATACCTCTGGTTTTGACAAAAACCCTCTTGCCTAGAGGTTCTGAGCTCCTCCAGATCTACAGCTTTTGCTCTTTCTGGCCTCAAAGCAGCTGTGACAGATGAACTGGGTAGGGCTGCCCAAAGGGTCAGTCTTCTGCCTCTTGGAAATCACTGTCAACATTACAGTTTTAGGCAAGCAAAATGTTGAATCTTTGTGACTGAGCACATAATTTGAAAAATATGCCAATTATTTAATTGGTTCTTCAATTTCTTGTGGGTTCAGACATGCTATTTTCAGTGATTCTTTGGTCAAGCCTGCTGTCCAAGGGGCCAATTTCCAGACTGAAATACTCACATTTGATGAGATATATTGAGTGATGACCTGTATAAGCTGATCAGGATATATCACAGAGTATGTATTGAAGCCTATCTGCTAGCTACAGAAGAAAATATTTTTATAATTATTGCAGTACTATTTCCAAAGGAGATAAAAGGGTCATATCAGATTCCAAGTCTCTTCTGGGCAGGCTCAGATGACTTTTTGGCACCTAATTGAGACTTCACCCTGTTCGAAGCAGTAAACATATGGTGGGACTTTCTGGAAATAAGATGGACTTTGGAAATAGTTGTGTTATTACTTAAGTATTTGCAAGCAGGCTCTGTGTCCACAGTTGGGAGGTGTTCCTGTCAGCTCATACAGATGACTTGCAGATTCTACTTTTCTTCACCCATTTCACTCCCTGCAACATACAAAACTCCCCAAAGCAGAGGTTGTACTCTGGAGTTTTTCACATTCACCTTCTTTACACATCTCTTATAAAGCAAAGAGCTGTGTTGCTGGAAATGTTGAGGTGTTTTGGTTTCTTATCCAGTGTTCAGGAGGTATTGTAGGAGCAGAAAGAAATTCTCCCTCTCAAAAGAGAGCTCTTATGTTGTCTAGTGAGACTTTTTGGGTCCATAAGCGTGCTTTGATTTTGAAAAAAAACAATAACCTGTCTGTGGGTTTCCATCATGGAGCTAGCAGTGGAAATATTTACCTGAGTATTTCTACAGTAACGTAAACATCAGATAAGACTAAGTGTTGGTGCAGGTAAGGCTGTGTTAGGAATGAGAAGCCTGGAGATTTCTGACAGCTGAACTGATCCTCTTGGCCATTTTCATTTCTCTAAGCTGTTCTGCTGAGGGCTGTCAACCCCTACTGATCACTCATATTGAGGATACTCAGCAAACCAGCACTGGTAATCTGGAGGGAGAATATTCTAGTGGCAGGTTTAAAGTGGGTAGTGCCTTGGATTATGGTGAGTGTGGGGACAAAGGAAGACAGTACACTAAGCAACAGCAGTGGAGCACGCAGGAAAGAAATCTTAAAAGGTGGAGGGTGGCATTTTGTTGGAGATTGCTTTTAAGAAGCATTTCTTATCAATACTTTACTGAAGTTCTAGCAATAGATCATCAATAGTTGTTTTATCAATTGCCTTTGATAGCAGCACAGATAATGGGGAATTTTTTCCACGTGCAGATACATAATTGCTGAGGTCTGTGTGTAAGATAACATTCTCTAAAGCACTGGGCTTTATTTCAGTCCAGATACAACATTAACAAGGTGTATGAGTACTGGGGAACTTGTCATCTAATGTCACCTAGGTACAGTGGCTTTCCCATGAGCATCAGCAGAAAAAGCCCTCACACAGAACTGTAACTTTTCTGGGAGTTACACCAATGGTCTCCTAACTCAGGTATGCTCAGTCATTGCACAACAGCTACCTGTAGGCAACTTTCCACTGAATAAATGTTACCTATCAGAAAGTATCAATCCCTTGCTTGTATGAATATGGTGTCATCTAACGTTATACTTTTTCCAGACCCTCCTGAACATATTCTTCTGTCAGAGATCACAGGAAGCAGATCTGTGTGTCCTGCTTCTAACAGAAGAAACACACCATTGCCCCTGTAAGGAGCGCTCTAGAAATTTTGGGGTAATATACACCAGATTTCTTGAGCTCGGATGCGTACAGTACATGTTGGAATGTGTTTTCTTTCCATTCAATGCTTCCCAGAGGGATTTAAAACACCCAATGACACTTGTGGAAAAACTGTGGCTTTCAGAATTTGTCCAGCAAACCAGAACAGTGGTTGCAATGCTAGTTCCCACTGGAATGGAGCTAAAGTGCACAAAACATTCTTCTGTACCTATTCCTGTGTGACAGGGTAGTGATGTCACTGACAGTTATCTTACCAGTATGTTACTTGCCTTTTGTATGTTGGAGTATTCTGCATCTTACTTCTGTGTTTCCTGGTTTGGAGAGGTGTGTATTTCATTCAGCAGATACACTGAAGTTACACAAGCTGCCAGTGGCCCCTCTTTTCTCTTTGAACCACCCAAGTATTCAGAAAGCAGGAGCAAGTAGACTTCCCGACATATGTTCACCTACATTTATAATGCAGGAGGTCTGATAATTCACTTGGTTCATTTCAGTATATTTCTGAATTTATGGACTGAGATATGAATGTTCTGTCCTTTCTGTAATGCTACTAAGGCTGGAAATGGGCACATTTTCCCTTATTCTTATTTTTCACAGAGAAGAATAAATACACTCAAATACTTTAGCTATGGAAAGAACATAGGTTCTTGTCTGTATCTGGTCTCTTCTAGTTGTCCCTGCACCAGGGAGGATGAAGCAATTCATTTCACATCCACACCCCCAGTTTTTTTCTTCATCACTCTGCAGTAGAGTCAATTACAATCTGTCTATTCATGTGAGTGCAACCCTTTGAAAATATGAAGTACTGTAAGTGCCGAGTGATTTCACACTCCTTTTTGTGAACTCAGTCTTTTCTGCCGATCTATAAAAATCATGTTTCTGTTGGTCATAGTGAATGAAAAACAACATTTTGCAGCAGCAGCAGTATGTGAAAAAAGATGCATGTGCTACCACAAAAATCTTAATGCTTAAAAATAATTTAGCAAGTTAATGATAAAGGGTAAATATGTGGTTTTGTGCGCTTTTTTATGTTTTAGAATGAGCCTTCCCCTGAAATAATTGAAATTCTATTCTGGATTGAATTTGTGAACACAGCACTTGTAAAATTTATTATATTTTGTGTATCAAATTTGTTGAAAAAAGATTACTTTGTTCACCTTATCTTTGATTTGTGACCTTGATCATCATATGTCGTTACAGAATCATACTCTGATAGTCTTATTTATGGATAGAATTAACCTCCACGAGGACAGCAGGGACAACAAGTCCAGTCTGATTATCTGTCCTGTCCAATTTAACCTCAGCCTATTATCCTGGCCTCCCTCAGCTTTTTATTTCCCCTGGATCCTCAACTCCATTCTAATTGTTTGAAATGCTATAAGGCTGCTGTGTCGTTTTCAACCAGGAGACTTAAAGTATAATCTGAAATAGTTATCACATCCCCTCGTTTCCTACCTGTGGGGAATTCAGTTGAAACTGGATCTGGAAATAAACCAAGTATGCTTTTATTTTTACTGAACTACAAGGCTCTTCAAAAATATAAACACTCATCTTTAGTTTCCAATAAATAAGTTTAGCATGGCAGGTCTGCTTAATATGTGCCAGAACAAAGCTAAGGAATAGAAAGGCTTTGGGTTGTAAATCAATAATGTTTTTTTCCTAGCCAGTAATCACAAGACAAGATGAAGCATTAAGTATCTCTTTCAGGAACAGGTAGGATCCATTCTGCACATCATCCATCTTTTACCTCACATAAAAAACCCCTGATAGTTGCACAAGACAGACACAGAATGGTTATGGGCACTCCAGCCTACAAAAATTAAATCAAAATAACATCTCTAGTAATTTTGAACTTATTTGAACAATCAGGATAAAAATGAGGCATATAGAGAGGCAAATTTGTGTGTATGGCAGTGGACAATGAGGGGTGGAATCAAATTTGTGTGTGTGGACGTGGTGGGGTGGTATCAGATTATTGATGAATCCACACCAATCCTGGTGAGTTGTGAGGATGTTTTTGGAGAGGACTGCTTTATAGAAGTAGACTTCCATCCTCAACTCTAAATTTTTAATCTTCAAGAAAGTTTTACTTTGCCTTAACAAGTGTTAACAGGCTGGCAGCAAGAAAAGTCTACCATCATTTTAGATCTCTAAGGGCTTTTTTTGCATGATTCTCCCTGGATTACTGGAGATTCTAAATGAAACAAACTTGAAAACTGGAATCAGGTAAATACAAGGCAAATTCTAGGTAAAAGCTTCTTCAGTAACATTAAAAACCCCATTTGTCAATTTGAAATTTTTGTTATTAAAGACTGACAGAGTTTTTAATATGAATCTGACTTGGTACCTTGGTTTACTGAGGTTGAACACATGTATTTTGAGGACAGTCTTGTAAGCACTTATTTATTTATTACATGGAAAGCCACTTGAAAATCTCAGCGGCCGTTTGTAGGCCTAGATATCCACCTTTCCATACCATCTGTGCTCACACTGGAACCTGCAAAGTCTGAATTTTATGAGGTAGTGCAGCACAGATATGGCTGGACATGTGAATCTGTATCTGAACATCAAGGAGCTCAGTGTGGGTTAATTTACGCATTTAGGACCAGGATGAGTTAAACTACTCTGAAGTTTGTGCTGCTTGTGAGACCCATGTAGGACATAGTGAGCTGTTCCAGGCATCTCTGCACACTCACCAGATGTAGTGCAAATGATATTAATGACACACAAAACTGCAGCTTAAAATATAGATTATCTTAAAAATTATCTGTAAAACTAAAAAGGGTCTTTGTATCTCAATTTTTCCACCTGTACACAATCAGTAATATTATGCATTTACTATTATGTAAAGTAGTTGTGGATGTACAAATGTATGAAATGACTATTGAAGACCCTCATGGAGCCTCATGAATTTAATGATGGGTTCAGAAATCTCATTCTCTATTGTGACATTTTTGTATCACTTTTACTTAAGTGTAATGGCAATGTTGAACTGAGAAAAATAATAGGTGAATGTGTTGGTAAAGAGGTTTTTTTTTGTTTTATTTTCTAAACACTGCAGCAAGCCATAATTTATTCCCAACATATGCTAAACCCATCCAAATTAGCATAAATAAGTTTGGAGCTAAATTAGCATAAATAAGTTTGGAGCTGCAAAATATAAGGACAAAGTCAAGCAAAGATCCAGATGAAAAATGAAACAAAGCCTCTTTGGGCAGGAAAACCAAATCATGTATGGCGAATCTACACTACAAGGAATTTAGTATCCCAGAGAATGTGACAAAGTGACATTTGTATTCCATTGACCACAGAAGGGAGGAAATAGAATGAGAGGAGAAAATTCAGCATGTGCTACACTTGCTCTTAATTGTTATTCCAACAATTCAGGAGAATAAAAAACATCTAAAGCAAGGGCTCAGTTCTTCCAGGGAAATGTGTGCTTGAGTCTGCCCCCTCCCTCCACTTTCTTGGTAAACATCTTAGGACAAAATCCCAAGCTGACATCCAGGCACTGAGCTCAGATAGCTGTTTTCAGAACTCTGATTTCCATTTCTATTATTAAATGTTTAATCCTCTATCTCTCTATAGGTTATTACCCAAAGTGTACTGCAGGGCTTTCAAGGCCTTGGACACAGCCTGAGAGTGGAAAATTTCTAACCATTGCTAGCCTGCCTCTTGAAAAATGGAGCTTATAACTCTGAAAGCAGTAATATCTGGATCAGAAATCTTTTCCCAGCCAACAGCTCCATGAAATAAAGAGAACTGCTTTCAGACAGTGCAGAAAATCAGAAAGGCACACTACCTGCTCAGTTCTGAACCACTACCATTCTCACATTTCTGTCCCTACTGCAATTAGTGAACCAAGCTGGAGTGTGGTGCAAAGACCAGTCAGACCCTGGCCCCAGAAGTGCCGTGGGTCAGGGTCCATCAATCAATGGACCAACACCAATCAATACTCCTGTCATTCAATCATAAGTCTATTTACTATTCCAGTGATTTCTGGAATAGGCAAAACCAGTCTGGGTTAACTGGTTATTGTTTATCATTGACTGGTTATCAGTTATCATTTCCCCCCAAAGTGATAGTATACTTTAATTATAACTTGGTATCTAAGCAAGAAAGAGTCAGTTGTCCTGGGATGTATGTAAATGAATTATAATTTGGACAAATTTACAATTACAGTGGAATTGAAGTCTGGAATGCAGACTAGTCCTGTCCCAACTCATCTATTAGATATTAAAGATTCAGGAAAAAAAGTAGACCATATTGAATCTGCAGAAAACAGTGGTTTGACTTAAATCAGTATATAACTTTTTTGACCTGTTCCTTTCTTCACCAAAGGACGTGGAAGTTTTGCCATTGATTTCAGCAGCAGCCAGATCAAGCCTTTTGAGATGAAATTTGTCATTACATGCACACTCTGCCACTAAGGTTAAGTGCACTTTCATCCTTTGATTGTTAAAAATCCATATTTTATTTGATGATTGTCTTTTAACAAAATCACTCTTGCTGCGATGCATTTATATTTCTAATGTTATTAAGAACCTCAAAGAGTAGGTAAATTGGCTGTGTTTTTTCCAAACTCACTTCCATTTCAATCTGAAACCTGACTGCATTTTGCAATACAGCAGACAGCATAAGCTGACATGAAAAAGATAAGCTTTTTAACAGAACAAATTTTAACTCTACATAGAATATAGTAAGAAGGGGAAAAAAGGAAAAGAGAAACTCAAAATGAATGTGTATGAATCTTTCTGAAAAGACAGAAACTTTTCCTTTCTCTCTCTCAGCATTTTAAAGGAAGACAATAGCAATGTTATTCTAACAATTTCTTTCAGATAAGTGTTTTGATTTTTAAAAAAGGAGAGAAGCAAATGTTTATAAACAAAGTCAGTATAGTCACAAACATGGCTTGTACTAAAATGCATAAAATGTTTTTACCTATAGAGTTGTGCTTGCAAAGTGAAATTGGTGAATAACAGAAGCTGGAAGTGCTTTGTAAAAGCTAAGCATAGGAAAAAATTGTTTATGTACACAGATGTTGCTCATTGTATCACTGTCTTTTTTCTTTATTTGTTATCTGGATATATTTATGATATGATCTCAATCTGAAATAGCAAATGTAAACATAACAACAAAGCCAATGTCTAGAGAGTACTGAAAGGATATTTTTCTAGTGGCCTTCCCTTGTGTGCCCTTTTTCTTCAAACAGAAGTTCTAGAAATTATATAACTGCCCCATGTGTTAAAAATGTTCATCTCATTGACTTGTGTATATTTTGTAACTCCCTTTTACAACTACAATTTTTAATCACCTGTTCCCCCCTCCATTTTAAAAATATCCATAAGTAACCCCAAAACATAACCCACCATCAGCAATTTATTCTCTCACTTTTCTCTGATTCCCTTTGTGTAAATATTCACAAACTCACAAGGGAATAACTTGTAAACTGCTTGTAAAAGTCTGACAGTCTTCATCTGGTAATGATTCGTGAAAGTCCAAATTGCCTCTGTGTTTGAGAGCAAAACAAATCAAAACCCAGAAATGTCCCTGTCTTTTCTATCATAGCATGGGGCAGCTGGAAAGGGAAAGTGCAATTAAGATATTTAAGATATTTTAAAGATATTATTTCAGTATCAAGATAACTCTGAGATTACTACATGTGATGAATGGTATAGCCTTTGGTGTGGGCATACCAGGACATTTTATGACTATCCCTGCCCCTAGCAAGTACTCCGCTGTGCCTTCCTGAGGACTCTAATAGACCATCTATGTCAAGTGATGCTGGGCTAAAGCCAGCATCCTGCCCAATGCCTCTTGATGTTCTCCAGCTGGAGGCACAACCCTCACAGTCCTGCTGCTGAAAGGACAGCATGGTATGAGTGCTTCCAAATAGGTCTTGGATGATGTCATCTGCTCTGGATCATTCTCCATTTAAGTAAGTCAACCCAGACTGGTTTTGCCTGGAACAGATTAGAGACTTCTCTTGTCATCCCTTCTTTTCTGGCAATGCTGGGAGGATAACCCTTGGCAAAGGTCAAAAACAAACAGCAAAGGAGCAGTAGTGTTTTCAGCTGGCAAATAGTTTGGAAAATGAATGTCTGCCTGTGGCTTTACAGATACCCTGGGAGCCTTTAGATCAAGAGTGGGAGGACATTGGAGAGTGATTGTAGACAAATAGTGCAAAATTAGCCCCAGTACAGAAGAGGTATGAGAAGAATTCTAACTTTTTGTAAAGCATTATGTGTCCTTGAAATAGAATATCCTATAGAGGTCATTAAGCAAGATGTGAGCCATAAATCTCTTTGTACGCATTCAACAAAATAATAGTGCATTCCTAAAGGAAGGGACAGGGGATTCTGAGTACTCTGAAATGTCTTAAATTGTGGTATTCTTTTCTTTTCACATGTCTTGCATTTGACATTGACAGGGAAATAATTGATTGCTGTCAAGAACCCTCCATGCCGCATCTCTCATTCCAATGCAGGAAGAATATTTGTTTTGCTGCACAGATGCAGAAAGGTCTGAGTTGTTCCCACATGTTTCCCCCATAGACAATTACTCTGTACTAGGTAGCACCAGGCAAAATGTGTCTCAGAACTACTCTTACTGTGTTACAAGAAACTGGACAAAATTTGCATCACATGCAACAGGATTGAATTATGAATGCAATCTGCTGTGTGCACATTGTAACAACAGTAACCTCCCACTCTGTATTGGTTTCACTGTAAAATGAATGTGAAAAAGATTATAAACTTGCTCAATTTTCAGATAAATATATATGTAGCAATTTATAAATCTGTTTTGAAATGAAGGTGAGTTGAACTTTCATTCCAAGACACACTGGGTGGTTTCAGCTGTGTTTTTCTTTTATTTTTCCTGTTACAAGTTGGCAAATTCAAAATAATAGAGTTAGAAAAGCACATTTTTCAAATACGCTGGCGAATATGCAAACAAGCCTATACACGCCTTTTGCAGATCGTGTCACCTTCTCTGTATCAAAATACACAAGGAAAATGAAACAGCTTTCAGATTTGTTTTAGGCTGAATAATTAGTGTTGGGGTGCTTGTCTGTGCTTTCAGAACCTTTGTAAGCACATCACCAGCTCAGTTTGACTTGCTGTTACTGAAATATTTCAACAATCTATCAAACCTTGGTATGTGTTTCACAAATAACAAATAACTCCGCCTTTGAAAAGAAAAAATCCATATTTCCTTCAGTATGCGAGCTATGATATTTTTAAAAACTGGACAAATATTTACCTGCTTTATCATTTAAACTTTGCCATTTGTTTAAAGGATGGAACTGTCTGTTGTTGCTTTTGCACGACCTTGGAACTTTCTGAAATTATTTAACTAATTATTAAAATCCCTCCAAAGCTTTGATCAACACCTAGCTGAATGTTTTTCCAGCACCAAATCAGGTGGCATTAGCAGCTGTGCAGGATTTCCCTACAGTTTTGCACATATTTTAATCAGATAGCTCACCATTTCCTTCTGCCTGAAGGGATTAATAAAGGAAGAAAGCAACAGAAGAGCCAGACCCAAACACAGCTAATTTCTGGGGAAGTTGCATGTTAAATCTTCATTTTGTGAAGTAATCTCTTGGTCACAGACTGCTTTACAGATGCTAATAGTTTTTCAGGTTGCTGCCACCATATCTTGAACACATTATAGATTACAGGAACCAATAAAAACACATTTGTGCCAATACATCCCAAAATTGCATTTTGTAGCTTAAAGGCAGGGGGAGGTGTACAGAAAAACAATGAAGTTTTTTTCCTTGCTTCTAAACATTTTCCATGAAGCCACAAATAAGACTGACTAGTCTGAATCAAAGAGCTGGATATGTTCCTTGGTTCTCCCTAAATCTTTCTGCAGTTTAATATAGGTAATAAAAATGGTATTCTGCAATTTATTGCACATCCATGTTTACTACATTAAGGACCCTTCTGCTACAGGGGTATTTTTAGACTAATATTCTGACCTCGAATCTGGAAACAATTAATGTGCATTGTGCAGCTTTTGATAGACTGCTGCACTTCAGTGATACAGTCTGAAGTGAAACTGCATCTTGAGGAGCTAAGGTAAGAAAAAACACGGTGCACAGAAACAAAATATAGTGTGGTAGTTTGAAAACCTTGAAGGTGACTTTTTCCAACCCACTGAATATCAGGTTCATGCCCTGAAATGAAGTTCAGTGAGATTCATCACAGTTCCTTCTGTCACTAGAGTATTAAAACCCCAAATGCATCATTAACTCACAGGTGGGTTTTGCCATTTGGCAATAGGGGTTTGACACAACTCCAGTGACAAAACCATCTGCAGGAACACCATGGACTTCTGCTGCATGAAGAAGTAATTACTTTTATATTAGAGATAAAAGAACCCATTTTGGTGCATTTAGTAGCTGTTGTACATTTTATAATGAAAGAAGAGCTTCATATATAAAGGACCTTGTCTGGATTTCCTTAGGGAATAGAGGGCACACTGTGCTTCTCCTTAGAAGGGTTAAAATACAGCTGCACTGAACTGCACCTACTCTTGCTAACAGAAGCATAGCCACCGAATTCTGTAAAATATCAGAGTATAGGTGTTGACTAACATTCACCTTAGCTTTCAGTCATACATCAGGAAGAGATGAAAACCACTAGTATGATGAGGCAATTCCAGGACATACCTTGGCCATAGTGATCCTTCTGTAAGTTACCAAACCCCCAAAATACTCCTAGAATAACTTCAGATGTCTCCAGGCTATTAATTTTGTGAACAAGAAACAAGAGGATTTTGGAAGGTGTGGATAATTGGTGAGTTCTTTCTTTCTCTCCCACCTAAATCCCCTTTTTCAGCCTCCCCAATTTACCTGACCTCATTACTTGATGACTGACAGCATGGCTGTTTGAGATGACTTTTGAAGTGAGCTACTGTCTGGTTTAGGGCAAATTTAGTAGAGAATTTCCAAAGGATGCCCCCTCCAGAAAGCAAACCCACATGGCCCCTCCCCCCAACCAGTTTGGGAAGAATTCCTCGGAGAGGAGTGGAAAGAACCTGTTTATTTAACAGCACACAAAATGAACAATGACAGATGACACCACTCTGAAAAAGATGACAAATTCAGAAAGTCTCTCTCGGGGATGGTCGCTCTGTTATTGGTCCCTCCGGTGCTGGGGCAGCTGCTGCAGCCACAAGGTGCAAACTCTCGGTGTTTCCAGGTCCCAGTCCAGAGCAGGTTCAAGACTGTTGAAAAAAGGAAAGGAGAAACAGTCCAGGAAGAAATTTGGACTGTTTAGCTAAACTAGCTAATGAGCAGAAGCAAGAGGAAGCAGAAGCCAAGCAGAAGCAAGAGTGAGAGAGCAAAGCGAAAAGCAAAAGCAAGAAAGTAAAAGCAGCACTATGTACTGCCCGTCTCTGTGTCCCACCAGGCTTGATAAGAAAACCCAAACAAAATTTTCACTCTTCAGAGCCAGTCTTAAAGGCACAGAACATAATATCCAGCATAAACAGAAAACATGAATGGGGATACAAGCATCATAACGTCACCCTAGGACAACCACAATGAGCCACAAGAGCGAAAAGCTGCTTTGTCTCATTAAGGTATTGTCTTTGTCAGTACAAAGTTACTGGAAAACTTTTGACGACCTCACAAGAGGGGCTGAGGACTCATCCACATTTCAGCTTAAATAATCTTTCTACCCACACTTCATTTGTCTCAGACATTGCCTCAGCAGAGAGGAGAGGACAGGGCAGATCTCTTCAGGACTGTACCAAACACTGAAGGCTCAGGCTCCGATGCTGCTCCTCCCTCTTACTTTTTCAAGAAAATCCATTACCTTTTCCACCCACCATTAGGGTCCAACTCCTGTTAAGAGTCCACAGCTCCTCCCTTCAGAACCTCTTGCTGCTATTGTGTTGAAGCAAAGAAAATAAACATGTAGCACCAAGCCAGTCTGGGAAGCAAGAGGATGGATGCTGGGAAGGGTGGGAGCTTGATTATGTTTGGGTCAGAGAGGAAAGCCCAGCTGACATGTTAGTAATTTTGGTACTGAAAGATCCTAGGAACTTTTCTAAAGATTTTGTTACAGAGTGTGTAAATGGATGTGTGTGTGTGATGGTCTGTACCATTGTTTCATTAATCCAATGTGATAAAGTTTTGGTTCATAATATGTAGGCAAATATACTCATCTTAAATGTCTCCCACTAATAATGAATCAGAAAAAAAAAAAAAGCAGTTCACTAGATTTCATAAAGTTTAGTGATTACTTGCATAAATAGAGGGCTTTGGGTGAAATCTTCTTTGGTGTAAGCAAAAGGGCTGATGGCACAGAGCTTTGGTTTTTAAGTGCCTTTTTACATTCCCTGGCCTGTATTCTCCTTGCTTTAGCATGGTGCCGAATTGCAGTGAGCGAAGTGTGACTATTTTGGTGATATATCTTTACTGAAAATTCAAGTTAATCAGAGAGTTCCCTTATCACCATCCAATTACCAGAAAACTTTCTGACAGCCTCAGTAGGAATTCCACAGGCTCAGTTAAACTTGGACTACCCTTCTGCTCAGGGCCAGGATCTCTCCAGCAGTTATGGCTGTGGCAGCAAGAACACCTTCTGCAGATGTCTGGCATGCATTGTGTGATAAAAAGGAAAACTTACAACTTTGCTACCACTCATTTATCACCTGTATGGTCATGGATACAATAGCAACTGCAGCATCAGTAGTAATTGGGACACATTTATTACACTGTTTGGGGACACTAGTTACAGACCAGGACTGAATTGCTCCAGGCACTTTACAAAGAACAAAGCAATGATCATGATTCAAGGACTTTACAATTCAAGTGGAAAACTAAGAGCAAAAGATGAAAATAGAAGATGGGAGTAGAAAAAGAGAGCAGCAAGACAGTATTGATCAGAGGACTCAGCACAGCAGCAGCCTAAATTGTTGTCAAACTGAATAATTTAAATCAGAATACTGATATGGAGGAACTGATTCTCTTGTTCACTGCAATGTCTTTGAGCTGTAAGCCTACCAAATTTAATAGCGTTCTTCTTAAAAGACACCAATACAACAATACAATCAATTCTGCTTTGTAACAGGATGTGAACTTGAACATTGTGAATGACAGCAGGACTTAATAAACTAGACTAGGGTATTCTGTACCATAGAAATGCTCATCCAGCAAACAGAGAGAAGTGAAATTAGCAGAGATATTGAAGGTCACCTGCTCCCCTTTGTTTTAGGAAATCATTCTCCCTGTAAAGGGGGAGGATGCGTTCTGCCTGTGAACCTGTTGTTTCACACAGAAATTTGCACCAAATGCATAGGAACGAGCTGATGAATGTAGTTATTCTAGAGCCCTACATGCTCAAGCCTGGGGGAAAGGGACTAAAACAAATAAACAAACAAAAACAGAGAAAAAAACCCCAAAACATAAACCTGGGGAAGTATTATCTAGCCCAAACCTGCAACACTGGGGATGGCCGCAATACTCGGGCCCCCTGATCCTTCCCAGACCTCTCGTTGGTATCTTCTGGTTGCTTGCTTCTTCATTTGCACAGAGCTTGAAGCAACTGCACAGAGAGCATTTCCCAAGGGCAACTAGGCAGCTTTTGTATTGAGGGCACTCTGATATCAGTCTTTAGAGAGCTGAGAAGTCCAACATGTCCAGAATGTGGATGCAGTGCTTGAGCTGTGAGATGTGCACCTGGAACACAACGTTGCATTTATTTTGACAGTTTTGCTTTCATACTTGCTTGCAGAAATATTCTGCTATATCAGCAGACACAAGGAATTTATTTTCCTTTTGCAAAAATGATACATATTTGGCGATAAGTACCTTAATCATCAGCTATTACATTGTCCCTATGAAATCCTACTCTAATCTAGCTATGCATTTTCTAAAGGTCACTGGTGATTTCTTTTAAAGTCCTCTCAAAGACAATGCTTTTGTTCTTGTTGTTGTTGTTTTCAAGAAAATTTTTAGCTTACAGAATGATAATTAGTTTCTACCTTTATATGCTCAGCTTTTTTTTCGTAAACAGTAAGACAACATTTTTAAGAAAGAAAAAATGATGCAATAACTTTATTGAGTCAAAGACAGCATGAAATTGACAGCTTCTGCAGGAAAGCAGCCTGCTTTTTATTATCAATTATTCATCTATTTTGCTATTCACTCACAGTCTCCTTTTTTTTCCTCCTAGTTTTTCTGTCTCTTCATCCTATAATAAGGTATTTCAATTTTCTTTTAATATAAGAAGTGGAAATAAAAGACCCTGGTTCTGTATACTGTTTTGTCTTTTTTCTCCACCAGTGCTTTTCCATTTCTTAATTTGGACAAAAAATTTAAAAAACTGTAGCACCCAGCCACCCACTGACTTCAGAGTACTTGAATAAAGTGCTTGTAAAGTCAGGGGAGGTGGTAACTTGAGTCAGAAAGACAGAAATCACCAGGAATTGTGTTGAACCTTTTAGTCTTTGACATATATCTAAGCAATCTAAATTGATAATAAATAGATGACTAGTAATGTGGCTCTTTCCCACAAGTCATCAAAATACTGTTCATAATGAAGAGACATCCTTAAACCAATATTTTTAAGATTGAAACCTTCCTCACTGTCTGCCTTTCCTGTGTTTAACTATCTGGTCAGATGGGTTTATTTAACACTGGGCAATAACAAAATGGATATATTTTGAAAAAACCTCACACTGTACATTGTGCTCAAAACTATAATTTAAATGGACACCAAGGTAAGAATTTAGACCAAGCATTAGTGGTTTTATAAAAGGCAATAAGAACTAATCCTGGCTTAATTTTTTTCTGCTGTTCTGGGAAGCATAAACAGAAGCAGACCCTTGGGTGCACAAAAATATGATGGAAATATTTACTCAGAACTAATATGACATCTAAAATAGTCTTTTTCTATTTATAAAATAGACTTGCAGTCAGTCTGTATAAGACTGCCTTAGGTATACTCAGGTGCAGCTCAAGGACACAGACTCCATCCTCATTTGCACCCTGCTGCATTTGAAGCGATGGAAATTACTGTGGATGTTGCTGTTAGTGATCCCAAACATTTGAGTAGTAAACAATAATAAAATACTGCAACACCTTAAATGTGGAACATGCACTCGACAGATACGTAAGAAAGCTTGTTTTTAACCTAGCATCAGAAGAATAAACACTGTGGCAAGGCTTAATAATGACCACACATACAGGTGGATGTCAGGCTTTCCCAAGGGAAGGATATACAAGAACACAATGCAGCCAGAACTTGGAGAAAACCACTTCAACAAGGATTGTTTAGGAAAGAAAATGGTATTTTTAAAAAGACAAAGATTGAATTAATTTCTCCTCACAAGAATGGGAACTGTCTGCAGCAGCCACTGCTTGCAAGAGCATGAACAGCGTGGATCTGGGCACGGGCACACTCTGCATAAACAAATGTGACACAAAAATCTTCAGCTCCTCCCAGCTTAGCCTGGGTCTCAGGGAACAGAGCCACCTCACAAAGGACACTGCCTAGCACCAGGTGCTGAGATTTTGTGCACATATTCTGTGCTAGTCAGTATAAATTGAGTTGACCCTACTGTGGAAGAGAATGTGTGACTGATTTTCCAGCTCACACTGGAAAGGACAGAGGTCTGTGGGGAGAAACTGGTAAACAGCAGCAACAGAATTTTCATGAAGCAGGGCTGTATTTGGATTATCAAGAGGAGCTCCTTTCTCAAAAGCAACAGTGCACACAATAAAGGAGCTTTCTTAGTATGGATTATACAGGGTTAGAATCTGAGCACTACTTCTAATTCCCAAATTAACCTTGCTATGAAGACAGAACCTGCAAGAGATGACCTGGAACTTTATGTGAACTGTCTTTAGCTATTTTTTAACCCAAGGATTTTGAGTCTACCTTATGAAGCAAGATAGAATTGGGAGAAATATTCCAATTTTCATCCTTGAAAATGTTTCCATATCTTTAGCCACAAATTTTTAATTAAATTAGAGCCTGCAGATATTATTGTGCGCCTCTGCCTGTGTAGTCTTTATGTAATGAGCAGGGACATTTCATTTTCTTGCATCTTATTAAAATCAGAGTCTAGGAACTTGCAAAGGCAGCATCCATTCTTCAGTCAGTGAAAACAAATTCAATAAACAGTATTCAAAGTAGCAATATGTTGTGGTTTGGGCTGTTTACATTTTGGAAGTAGAGTGCCAAGCTCAGGATGCCACTTCCATCATATCACACCTCACAAACTGCACTGATGGAAAACCTGATGTGCCTCACAATAAAAAGTATTTTAAAAGGTGTAGGAAACCGTTGGGTTTTTTCTGTGAATAATTTTCCCTAATTCTGTATCCTTGGCACATGTAGACCTGTGCTGAAATTAGGGCAATACTCAAGAGCAAATTTCATAGGCTCAGATTCTTGTCTGAACATGAAAAATGACGGAGTAATTAAAAAATCATTTAACTGAAGATGCTGCAGAGGTGGGTGTCTGGAATTATTGCAGAATATGACCAGAACTTGCTCTAATCATTTTCTGGGTATATGAATGAATCAGAGGGATCTGATCCTTCCTCACTTACAAAGGAGCAGACAAAATATAGATACCCTGATATAACTTGTCAGTGAAAGGACAATGAATTATCAAGTTTTAACAGACCTTAAATTTCAAAAGCTATTTTTAAATGTAGAGGTGAACCCACCCCTTAAAACTTCACTCTAGAATTTAACATGAAGCTGTTTGTGCAGACTTGATTCTTTACATCAGGATAACTTTTGCCTTCAGATATGCATTTGGCTAGATGTGCTGGTGCAGTGGATGCAACCTGTCTTGTACAGGTTACAGGAATTTACTGTTGTCTGCAAAAGTTTCAAGCAAGTTGTGACTGTTCTCTTCTACTTTTTCAAGCAAGTTGACATATGAAATAAGAAAGGGATGGTAACATGAAGATCTTACTTCAGCTATGCCATGTGGGATCATCATAGCAGGCTATACCTGAGCATGTGGAGAATTTTAGTAAATTCCATGGGCTATTAAACAAGACAGTTGGGGCGAAATAAGAACAATTTCGATAAGTTTTATATTAACATTAGATAGACTGAAAGATTCCACTCTACACCTTAAAAAGGTAATGTGACATGGCACTGTGCATGTTCTTTTTATTGTGCATTTTCCTACATAAAAAAACCCCAAAACCTGAAGTGGAGCATGTCTTTGTGATGGGGAAACAGATGTAAAACATGAGAATAGGAAGGGATTCTTGAAAAAAAGACAGAAGGAAAGAGACAAAAATTTTCTACACTGATTCTTGATATTGGCTGTGAGTGCCTGTTTTAGCTGCAGATATTAGCAATTTGCAAGATGGACTAACCCAGGATCTGCCTTCATGCTGCAAGACAAAATAATTTCTTCTTTGTTTGAAAGTCTATGAGCATAAAGCATGGTAACAACAAAATCTGAAGAGTACTTAACTCAGTAGTGAAAAGCACAGCTCAGGAAACTCAGCCAAATAAAAGAGACAGCAGTTTAGGAGTTTAATGTATGTGAGGATAAATTTACTTTTCTGAGTGTTGCCTTATTTGTTCTTTTCATGACTTGGAGAAGCTATTTAAAATCACTTTTTCATTTTTTAATACAAAAACTATTTTTGTTGCTAGAAAATTATACAGAAAGTCATGGCAAACTGCCTTGAAATCATCATACCCACACGGAACTGGCAAAGGGCCCAAATCCTCCACTTCACTTTGCAACTGGAAATTTTCACACAGCTCCCATTCTAGCTCTCTTCTAAGACGAGGCCTTGACCCCCTGAGACCTCTGAGACTGCTCACTGAAAAATGAAACAATGGGAAAACTGGATATCTTACAGAACCACATTTTTGAAAGGAAGAAAAAATATTTGTGAGGATTCTCTCTCTTTTTGTCTTTGCTTTGTTTGCTTTATAATTACAGTAAAACAGGTAAGACAATGCACAGCATGTGGGCACACTAATCCAAGGACAGCACTGCTGCTGCTTTGGCAGACAAGACAGCCTCAATATGGGTAAAAGATTTTCTGGCTCCTCTCAAACAGGGAGGCAACAACCTTGACATAACCTTGATTTTTAGCAAGGTATTTAACATGTTCTCCCACAATATCCTTTTTGACAAGATAGTAAGATATGAGCTGGAGAGATGGACCTGTCCAGTGAGTGGAATGCTGCTAAACTTCAAAACTTCAATGATATAATTACTGTGCCAAAAGTGAATTGACAGCTGGATACAAGCAGAGTTCCTGGAGGATGGTGTTTTGTCCAGTACTATGTAGTGTCTTTTATAAAAGACCTAGATGATGGGGTGTAACTTATCTTCACCAAGCTGGTAGATGGAAACTAAACTGAAAGGCAGATACTTTTGAATAGGCAAACATTATTCAAACAAAAACCAGTAGCTGGAATATTGAGTCAAAAAGAACTGCATTGTGTATGGCAAAGATAAATATGGTACAGATTCATTCCAAGCAGATGAACAGGCTGGGGGTCTGGGTGCTTGGGGCAGCTTTGCTGCAATGGTCCTGGGGGTCCTGGAGGGCATCAATCTGAGCAAAACATGTTCTGGACTGCATTAGCAAGAGAACAGACAGTGGATTAAAGGATGTGTTAATTTCAACCTCCTCAACACTTGTTAGGCTTTACCAAGACTGTGGTTTCCTGTTCTGCTCCCCCCAGTTCCAGAAAGATGTTGAAAATAGGCGTGTGTCCAATGGAAATCTACTGAGATAATTAGAAGATTATAGAACTTGAAATACAAAGAAATCCTAAACGAACTTTAATTATTTTGGGAGTCTATGATTAAAATATTCTACTTGCTTTCTTTTGACTTGGAAGACAGATTATTTAAAAGAAAGGTGTATGGATCAGTGACACATTGCCATCCCACAAATATTGTCTTTAAATGTCACACTTACATTTCCCCAATGATTTCAGCATTTCCTCTTGTAGATTTTTCTGCCTCTTCTGTATCATCTCATCCTTCTGAAGGAAAAAAAACCCATTGTTGTGTTGGACACTAGAGATTCTTGCTATAAAAATGATTTTGATACAGCAGTTGTGCCCAGACTTCACATTGGGATCAAGAAAGCAAGTGCAGATTCGAAGGGAAGAAACACATTTTTTATTAATCAAGATGGTAGGAAACCTCTTTAAACACATAATTATTCTCTAAGTAAAGATGCACTGAAAAATAAAAATATGGAGGTAAACTAAACACAGCTCTTAATGTGTATGCAGCTGCACTGTTTCTAGATCAATTCAAAAGAAATTATTTGAGGCACACAAACTTCTGGTGAGCAAAAAAGAGTCAGATTCCTTTCAGAGACTTCCAAAATACAGTCAAAAGAAGTTTGAAAGGCAAGTTAAAATACAAAAGAGAAAGAAGTAGTGTGTCTTATTTTAAAGTTTAATTCAAGTTCCTTGTGGTGTTGACTGTCAAATAGTCTGTCCGTGTCCCTTTCTTGCAAGGACTTGTGCTGGCAATGGGATCACTCACATTCACAAAAAGCAAGTAGTACATGAAACATATGCAAAGTCACTAACCATTAATTTCATTTGTTCTTCCTTTTTATTTTAAGACCCTGTGTCTGGGATGTTGTTGACCATGGCACCTTAGTCTAGCAGAAGAGAAAAAGCTTTCCCTGCTTACTAAAATGTCAGATACTCTTATTACATTTTCTCAGTGTTTCATTCCAAACATAACTTTGACATAGGCATAGAAATTCCTGCATTTACAAAATTCAGCAGGTTCTTCTTAATTTAGCAACTTAAATTGTTATTCTTGAAATGTAAGATCTGTATTACTTAATATTTTTCAGCTAATTTAAGAATGTTGTGCAAAAGAGTATTAGTTAGAACTGACACTGCTTCTATTCACTTAATTCTCCAGGCTTCATCACTTCTTCAGACATGTCTACTGTGCAGGAGGGCTAGAGGTTTCTGTCTCATATTGGCATTTGACTTTCAGAGGTGTCAAGTAAAATGCCCCAGAGGAAATGTGTTTGACATTGCCAGTAATAGTGTCCTGATGATAATTCCTTCTTCTAAGTCTCCAAGTTTCATTTGGAGAAAAAAAGGAAACCATTTAGGCCTTTGTGATGACTTTTTTTTTTTTCTATACATCTCTATAATTTCAAACCTTCATATTTTTATTTAGCCAGATGTTTCCAAAAGCATCACACTCTATGACTTCAGATGAATTGATGTAAAACCATATATTATTTATTTGTTACCTTTTTTTCTTTCTTTTTCCTTTCTGAAATTTCATTGCTGCTGTAGAGCATTAAAAATGTGTGTAAGTGCACAACCAAATTGTCTTTTTGTATCTTGCCTTTGGCAGAGCTGAGTGCTACAAAATCTTATCAACACATATAATGTTTTGTCTGATGCTCTGTCACATTAAGAGACTTTCAGACCCAGCT
Source organism: Agelaius phoeniceus (assembly GCF_051311805.1). Taxonomy (NCBI): domain Eukaryota; kingdom Metazoa; phylum Chordata; class Aves; order Passeriformes; family Icteridae; genus Agelaius; species Agelaius phoeniceus. The sequence continues at coordinate 38,155,921 of NC_135265.1, forward strand.
CACCTAGAGATCAGATGAGTAAAATTTTTTTCATGACTCTTGGGCATGATTTGTCTGGGTGCACTTGGATGAATTCATATTATACACACCAAATAGTGAGTAAAATAATTACCTGCTCTGCTTTACCATACTGAAGTTGAGAGTGGGGTAAACAGATGAGCATTATGCCATTTTTGCATTGGATATGGTACAGCTTAAATGTCTTTAAGTAACTTTGTGGTGCAGGTAGGTTGAACATATGCAACCAAATGCAGTTAGCAACAAAATTATTTTTGTCTGACTACAAAGGGTTTCACCTGAACATACTCATCATGCTCCAGTGGTGGTGAATCATTTCTCAGTTCTGGTGAAATAGCTTGAGAAAAGGCTACAACTGAAGTGTTTCTGCTGAATATCTAATTATCATGAGAAAATGTAATAACTTCTCACAATTTTCCCCCCTTTGCTTCAAGCATCAGAAAAGCACTGAGTCACCACTTGACCAAGTAATTTGTTAATTTTTTTCCAAGCAGTTGCCTACCCTACACTCATAAATTAAGCAGTAATAAAAATGGTCTCCAGCCTGATTAATTTACCAGTTTGGCTGCTTAAGCAGACTGTCAACAGAAAGTCCTACAGGGTACATGATTCATAGCCAGTTAAGAATAATATTTGCTTTTTATATATTTTCTTTGACATAGTCAAATTTAAAGAAGTTCAACAATCTATCTGGTTTGACTCATCACAAAGTTTCATTTCCCTCCTCATATAGACCCTGGTTATCATTAAGGAAATTACTTAGTTACAAAGTGGTAATATGACTTGGCCCAAAAAACTGGAGGCAGAATGCAGAGCTGTGGGAGCAATTTGGGAAGGTTGAATCAGGCCCATGCTCCGTCCACAAAAGTGATCTATTGCTCTGTGACTATTTTCCTTCCAGCTGTAGCCAGCAAACTCTGCTATACTGAGGTACGTTCCTAAATTGTGGCTGTATTATGCCTTGGATAGAAGTCAGACACTTTTCTGAAGGGGTTCCAGTAAGGCTTTAGATGCTGATCATGCCAGGAAATATTGTCTAAAAAAAGCTAAATTTAAATCCCATCACTTAAAATCAGCTTTGCAGCAGAGAGACTGAAGAGAGGACCTCAGAGACAGTCTTCAGAGACTTTCTGGAATTTTAATCCCCTTGGTAATCAGTCCTGCTCCACAGCAGTGCTGGGGAACAATTATCAATCACATGCTGAAGAAGTTTTACTGATGCAGGAGTTTAAATAAAGCAAGCTGTTGAAGCCTTTTCTCACTGTTACCACTGCCAACTCAGCAACATTGGTAATAGCAAGGGTGGGAAATTTTTTTCTTGGAAGACTTTTCTTAGAAGAGGGCTTATATACAGCTGTAACTTCTTTTGATCCCTGTAGAAACATAATCACAGTAGCATAGATAAAATCTTAAATTTAAGCAATTATTTCCATTTTCCTTCATGAAATTCTCGCTCTGTTTCAGTCATCTGTTCAGTCTGAGGGAATTGGATAAGTATTTAAGGAAAATAAAAACTAAGAAGTTTAATGGATAAACTTTATAAAAATTATGAATCCTGACTTTACAATGTTCTCTCAGTATATGTTTAGAAGACAAAATAGTTTCAAAGAAAGGCTCAACACAACTGCTTAAGATGTTTTGGGAAATATGACAGTTGGAATATGTTCTTGAGGAAAGTTAATATTCATAACTAAATATTTACATAATCTCATAGGATTGTGCGTTTTAATGGAATTTAACATTAGCCATTGTTTTTAGGATGCTTAGCTACATGAGAATTTAAAGAAAACTTGGGAATTTAAATTATTGATGTGAAAGAAAGCACAGTGACATCCTCATAACTGTATGGTTACACCGTGTTCTTCTCTAAAGGCAGCATTTACTCCTTAGATCTGTGAGTGTTGGAGAAAAAAGAGCAAAACTCCATGAATAACTAAAATTAAATATGAGGCAAAAAAATCTGTGTGATTAAATGTGGAGTCATGCAGTAGGGAGGAACACAGTGTCCACAAATGATTTTTAAAAAAGTGCTAAGCATTTACTAGGGCCTTTTCAAGCCCTTTAAGGCACTTTTGAAAGGCACATGAGTCACATCACAGCCAAACTGGCAGAAAAGGAGAAAAACCTAGAGAACCTGTCAAAGTTTCTTTCACTGAAATTTTTAAGCTCTCAGAATTATTTGAGATAAACATTGCAGGGATTTGGAGCAGCAAAGTTAAATAACAGAACTTAGATGACCAACACTATCAGCTTTTACTATTTGGCTTGGGTTTGCTTCAACTTTTGTATATTGTCTTTGATATTAGTTCCTTACCTCTCTCCATTAGACTTCTCTCATTGCCTTCAATTCCACCTTCTCATTGGTGTCATCAGCTTGTTAGGTCTGGGTTTTCTGTAACAAGCTAAAACTATGGCAGATGCATACTTGAACAGATGGTTTCCAGACAAATGAGCCAACAGGTGAGGGAAATACTAACTATGCCAAGCATGATCTTCCAGAAACTGCAGCACCCTCTGAAACATTGCCAAGACCTGATAGGTTTGGCTTTCATTGATCGATTTTTGGGTTTTGTTTCTTTGCTTGTTTTGGTTTTAGTTCTTTTTTTTGTTTTTTTTTTTTTACATTTAAATGCTAAGTTTGGGTCTGCCATCTGATTTCTGAAGTCCTCTTTCACATGAGCAGGTAGACATGTCTATAGTGTTGCTCTGAACCTCCTAATAAAAAAGGCTCTCACCCAGTCATTAAGTTCTGCCTCCAAAATGCTGCCTATCACCCTATCCATTATGGGATACCCATGAGATTGCCATCTGCCTTAATCAGATGTAGACACAAGTGGCATCAACAGAATCACTTCAATTTCTCTTCCTCATTTTCCCCTACTCTGCTCTTAGATCCAGGGGAAAAATCAAGGGATTTGATCCAAATAAGCAGCTCTTGTTCATCCCTGCCTTCTTGTGAAGACTGACTGGGGACCTTAGGGGAAAATCTGCTGTGTCCCCTGTACATTTGGTAGGATGGGGGAGAAGAGCTGGAGGCAGTTACCAGGATAAGTTCAGAGAAGGCTACTGCCACTGGGAGGCTGCCTGAAGGGTTCTATAACCTGCAGCTCCCCACCCGTTCTGGGCATGTCAAGATTTATGCATGCTGTCATTGTTCTGGTGACCACAGGGGGCAGGGAGCCCCACTGAAGAAATTCTAAATACTCAGAGAGATGGGCAACTCCTAGGCTCTACTTGCTTCTTCCCATTTAGCATAGAATAGCAAACAGAACATAAGAGCTTTACAGAAAAATATATAATCATTTATGTGCAAAATACTATTTACAAAAGATGAGACATGCTAATGACATCATTCTTACAGAGATGGCTTTCAGTCTATGTAACATTTGAAGTAAGGCATAAGCTTTCTAGGGTAATTTTGTTAGCAACATTTTCTGCCCCGTAATTTTAGGATACTTGTAGCAGAAATGGTGAGTTTTCAAGAGTCATTTTCCTCAGGCTGAATGTCTGACTGCTAATTGCATTCAATATGTGTTCTTGTTCTACTGCATCAACTTGAATACATGCACAGAAGCTGTTTAAATGATTTTTCTCTGAATGGCTATTTCTGGCTAATATTATCTCTATGCCTTTATTTCAGGTTGCAGTGAATTCCTTTTCATGAATGTGCAGCATCCCCAGTGTGACTTCTGCCAACACTCACAGCTACTGTACAGAGCAATACAAAAATTACAACCTAGTGTTTAAGTTGTCCTTTGCTGGAGTCACAGCACACACCGCTTCTTTGAAAGGCCAAATAAATTTCCCCACTAATCTCTTTTTGAAGAATAGAAAGGAGGGAATATGACAGGTTTGAATTGTTTTTCCTTCTGAAAAATGGCCAATCTCTAAGCTGGATGGAGTCTCCTACTTTGCAGTTTGTTCAAAGTCTCACATCCTTAAAAGCAATCCATATTGGATTCACCATTTGAGCAGAAAAAAGCCCCCAGAATTAGTAGAGTCCTTTAATCAAGGTATTAAAGTATCATATTAGATATTTTAACATCCACCATAATCATGAACACCATCAGACTTAGTATATGTCACACTTATTGGTTATTGGGCAGTTGAGTATTTAAAAGCGGTCAAACAGAGCATATCAGGGATGCATTGTGTTGACTGATATGGCCTCCATGTCCTCTTTTTGTGTAAAGGTATAAAAATACTTTTGCTGAACCAAAAATAAAAAAGAAAAGAAAAGAGATGTGCTGGGATAGAATTTAAATTTTTACACTTCCATACTAGCCTTTGTCTATTTTTCAAACTGTGTGTGGCCTGAATGACATAGGAAGAATCATTCCAGGGCCAGACATGATGATGCCTGTGGCTGTTATTTTTATGCAAAGATCAAAACAGATGTTGATCCACCCATATCTATCCATTTCTGGTTTCTTTTTAGCTTTGTTGAATTTAATTTGTTTTTATGTTGAATTTAATTTATGTTGAATTGAATTTGTTTTTATGCAATTACTTGTCACCTACTTGCTTGCATATTCCTAATATTTCTATCAGGAATTCTGATAGGAGATATGTCTTTTTTAAATCTCAGTTGTTATTCTGTTCTTAAATTAAAAGAGTAGGAGAAGGCACCATAATCTGGGAGCTGTGGGTCTGGGCTGATGTTCTAAATTCTCAGACTATAATCTGTGTAATGAAGAAGCAATGGAACAGGCTACCCAAAGGAGATGTTGAGGATGCCTCATCCATGGAAGCATTAAAGTACAGGTTGGATGGCACCCTGAGCAACCTGATTTAGTGAGTTACATCCCTGCCCATGGCAGGCTGTTTGGAACTATAGCATCTTTAAGGCATCTTGCAACCCTAACCATTCTACAATTCAACAATTCCATAAATTATTTCCCATATTTATCAATGATAAGAATGTATATTTATATCTTCAGGGACAAGTATGTATTTTTCTGAATAGTTTTTTTTTTTTTCTGATTAGTTTTTATATGACTCCTTGAGAACTGTGCAAATGCTCTGGAGAGATGCTCAAGTCATTATTCATCTATGGCTTTGGCAGAAACGTAGAAACCACATATTATATATATATATATATATATATATATATATATATAATATAGAGCAACCCAAAATACTTTACATAACCCAGCCCATGCAGTTTGCCAAACACCACCTGCAGATGACATTTGAAATACTGGCATCTCACTCTACTGAAAATCTTTTTCTTTTTGTTCTCTCCCACATTCTTCAGACTGTTTCTAGGCTGAGTATGGTAAAGTCCATATTCTACATTTACTAGTAAAGTACATATATATACTGAGCTATTAAAGAGATAGTGACCAGAATCCAAGTCTTGGTTAATTTTAAAATCACCGGAATTATGGACAGCATCGTTAAAATGCTGGCAGGAAAACTCTCATTCATTCCACATAACCATGGTTAAAATTCCTGAGTCCTCAGAGTTCTGAACTCTCCCTCAGTTTCTGACAGCCACAGAAAATGCTGACAAGGTTTGTAAAAAGTGTGGCCTTGTCCCCTCTGCTGGCACATTATTATTTTCACATAGTAAGATGGTAATATGATCCTTTTGCAAAATTGCTGGGGGTGGGGGCAATGTGGATTTCAAAATTAAACATATGCTTGGACACACCAATCAAAGGTCTCTTGGCTCTTCTCTATGCGAAAATATAAGTAATTTCATGACATAAAGATTTAGCACATGTTATTTAATTTTACTCTCTTTTATAATGCTTTAGTACACAAGGGAGTAAAACTTTTCCTGTATATGCTTTTGGAACACTAAACCTTTCTGTAGGTCTGCAGTTTTTGTAGTTTGGGATGACATTGTTATGAAATCACAGAAACAGGAGTCTACTTTCATGCTGCTCTCAAACTATTTCCCCAGCCATCTTTTAAAGATGCCCAAATGTCTTTGTTTATTATCCTCCAAATTACACAGCTGTAAAGATGATAGATCATTCTCAGAGTATTCCATGCTGTCATATTCCATGCTATAAGGTTTATGGATGTAGTGCTCTCTTCTTGGTCTCATTTTACCTATTGTAAAGTTTTCATGATTCTGTTACAATTTCCCATCATATTTAATATCTGTTTCTGTTGTAAAAGCTATTAATGGGAATCATTTGGGATCAGCTGTGGCATAGACAATAACCATTCACAAATAGGTTATTTTACATTTGGCACGTGGACCAGATCCTTAATGCAGCTCTTAAAGCCCTTGTAAAACTGGAAGGTCCCCTTTGATTTCATTAATCCAGCTGCATGTTGGGCTGATTTAATTTGGTTTTCATTTCTACCTGTACAATTAAAATGCTCCACAATCACCCAAGGGTGTTGATGTGGATGACTCTATAGAAATTTTACAATCTGAGCAAACTCCTTGTCGGTTGGTTTGCAGGACAATGACAGGCTTCACATTTGATTGTAACTCCAACTCCCATAACACCTTGTAAAACTAGTACCTTTTCATAATCACTGAAATTATTTCTTTTTATACAGTCTTCCAGTGTCTCTCTTCAAGACTGTCTTCCATAGAGCATTGAACACTTCTTTTTCTCTGAATCATTCCTCTTTTTTTTTTTAACAGACAACATTCTAACAGCAGAACTGGCTAGAAACATTTTTTTTTGCTTTTGTTTAGTCAGAAATATCAGAAATATTTGTTTCAATAAGCCAAATGCAAGAAACTGTATCTGAGAAAAGTTTCTTGGGACTGGAAAGGAATTTCTGTTTGGAAAAAAAGGTAATGACTGTGGTCCCAGAAACACCAATTACCTTGGTGTATAATGCATTTGTATGGAAAATCAGGCACAAATCTCTGTTCTGCCTAAATCAGACCAGCACCTTCAACCAGCCAGTCCACATTCCAGCTTTACACTTGCCAAACAAGTTACTGATTATTCTGCAAAGAAAGACATCAATCCTTCTTTCATTTGTCATGAGAGAAGGAAAAAAAAAAGGGAGTAAGGCAAGGAGAGGTCACCTCATCATCTTGATGTGAAACTGGAATTTTTCAAAATCTTGTGCTTGTCTGACCAAGATTCAAATCTGCCAGTGTGTTGTTTAGTGTTTGATGCTGCAGATTTTAGAGTTTGGGCACATAAGTGGCTTAGACTGAGTTATGCTATGTTAATGAAGTACCATTCAGGAATGGAGCTGCCACAGAACATTTCAGTGCAATTTCATTAATGTTTCTTATCAATTGTATTTGTTTGCCTGTAGCAATACCTTCACAATTTCTGTGTGTCTACAGTTTGTTTGCCCACTTTACATCATTTGTAGAGGACTCTCTGTCCCCGTGAATTTTAGGATCACTTCATTAAAATTACAATTGCTGAAAAATCAGATGAGGATAAAAAGCCCCTGTAACAGGGCTTGAAGCACTTCTTGATCCTCTTGGATTTGGATGTGTCTCAACTCCTGAAAAACATACTATCCAGCTCTTTCACTCTGCAGTCTGCTTTACATTGTTCTTACATCTCAATATCATTTTCAATATGAAGACTCAGATCTTCAAACTGTGCTTGGAACTGCAGATGTCACATTGAATTCAGTGGCAGCTTTGACACACTACTGCTTTTTGCTTCATCAGAACAGACATTTGTCAGCATCTCAAAAAGTGTGGAGGGTAGATATGCAGCGTGAGTTTTTTTGTAAACTGCATTGCATGTTACATGAAGTTGGACTATCTCCAGTACATGTTTTTCCAAAAATGATATTCCATCAGGTCTTGACTAACCTAACATCTTCCTTTATCTGAGTATAAATTCAACATCTTTATGTAATGTTATAACATTATATGTAATAACTCATCCAAGAGATTGGCACTTAACTTTATGCCTTTTCTGGAAGAAAAGAGTATTATTTTTTCTATACTATGCAGTAAGATTTATTTTACAAATTATGATTAATGTAAACATACAGTATTGTATCTGCCTAACAATTACTATGGCCTTAATAAAGTAGTTAAGGCGTTCAGCCAAAAGTATCCCTTGAAGTTTTACATGTTCTCTTTTCCATGTGGCAACCACTAGTCCTACAGACATTCTTTGCCTACATGTAGTAATATGATAATGAGCACAGTAACAGCTTTGTTCACAACCCATCTTTGATTTCTTGCCCTTGACATTCCTCCTCCTCCAGCTAGTCTGTTTCTGTTCCAGAGCTAAATGATTTATCATCTTGTCAGTGGATTTCTTCTACACCTTGTATTTATTTGTCCCACCCTATGCCTCCCAGTAATTTTTATCTGTTTTTTGCATTGTTTGTCAATGTCTTGATAGTTTTCAGAATCTGACATAGAGTACAGTGTGTGGCCAGGAGGAGAACTTCCCACAGTAAAACAGGATTTTAAGCCACGGCTTAAAAATTTATCATAGAAATCCACAGATAAATGGAATAACTTGTTTTTCACAAACACATTGGTAAGACATGAAATATATGTCAGACCTTTCTATGTTGTCTGGACAGGTCTGAACTCAACTCCAAACGCTCCATAGCGTTTCCTCTAGAGATATTTTACTGTTAATTAAAACCTGGCTATGGTGGGGTCAAGGCTTTAAATGATGTGACAAGCTGAACCAAAAATAGAATGAAGAGAGTGATGTGTGACAGACAGTTCTTGTAGCAGAAGGATTAGAATTAATTAGAGAAGTTAAATTTAAGTTCAAAGCTACAGATGGTTTATGTTATTATAAAAAAAAATTAATTAACATTTTAAAAGCTCTCCCCATGTTAGCAATCAAGTCACAAGTTAAAATACTCTTGGACTTGTGCAATAAGCTCCAGTTCTTCCAGTTACCTGGTGCTCAGCCAATTTCCCAACTGTGCCTATAATAGTGCATTAACAGCCATCCAGTCTGTTCCCCAAGCACAATATTGGATCTGTCGCTGCAACAAATTGCAGATCAGTGACCTCAGTGGTAAATGTTTAGTATTGTGTTTGGCCTGGGTGTTGTATTTTTGATCCAAAACAAAGGCAGAGATTCAAGACAAACACCAATGTTCTTTATAACCTTACACCTCGTGTTTTAAAATTAAAGTGACATGAAGGAAATGGCATTTTAAACAGTGAAAAGATGAGCTGTTTCACTCTCCTTCGTTGTTTGTCTTTTTGGTGGTATGTTCATGGAAAAATATGGCAGGAAAAAGAACAAGAAAAATAACCAGTAACAGCTTGCCTCTATTTGGCATCAAATGTAGGGAGGCAGTGTCCTTCCTGAGGCAAAGAAGTTTCACAGCAATGGGCTGGGAGCAGTGAGCTGGGTCAGCTGTGCGAGCGCCGTATGAATTGAGAAATTGGTGCAGTGTGCTGGGAGGGGTCTGCAGAGCTGTGCTGAGGGGGCTGAAAAGTACTCAGCACCCAGCACAAATACTCTGTTCATGTGTTGTCATGTGTTGGGGAGTTGCTTTACTATACTGGATGCAAGGACTGCATGTCTGTCTGTTATAGGAGCAGATTAAGTGTGTTCTTGGAACACCTCCTCTGGTTTAGTGACATCCCAGTGCAATCCAGCTGGGACACGCCAGAGCTGTTCTGCAATGTGAACAGTAAGAGAGTAAAAAGAGGTGAACACAAGTCTTACTTCAAAACTAAAGGACTTGGGAAGGTAGACAACACAGACTTGTGTCTAGGAAGTGAAATAATAATTCAGCAAGGTGCATTTTGGTGTCAAGAGGTATGAATAACTTATATGCAAAATCGTCTTGATATTCATGGATATAAAATTTGTATCATTTTATAACATTGTCAACATTACATTGCCATGCACTCACCATCATTTCTACCTTCAATAAGTAATAGTGTGACCTATGGGGCTGTCTGCTAGATGAGGATGACTTCTTAATGACGTTTAAATCAAAATACATTTAGGCATCCTGGAATTTAATTTTGAACAAATGTGGATGCTACTTTTTCCATAATAATGTAGATTTGATGCCCTCACTAGCTGACCATCTAGCTGTAAGTGTGCTCTCATCTTGGGATAGATGCAAAGACACTGCACAAGGAATTATTTATTGTTACTGTAAGTCCATGTAACAAATTGGACTCCAGCAATCAAAGGAGGTCCACCTCTTCACTGTGTGACCTAAGCATAATATATAAACTGATAGGTATTCCAGATCTTTAAAAAGACAAGAATACTGTGGATGAACAGTTAATGTGGACTGAGGCCTGAACAAATATAACAGCTGGGTGTAAATTTTGTAAATAACACAGGCCAGGTGTTAAGCTGTTCCAGGGTGTATGAAATGAGACAAGGTGGTCCTTCAGAGACCTCCAAAGAGGACTTTGGTAGCAAAATCCTAGGCCTGACTCCTAGGACCACATTATTAAATGTGAAGTTCAGCTTTATTTTTGTGTAAAAAATACTACCTTTTAAAATTTTTTATGACTCCATTCTGTAAAATCATAGAATCATAGAAATATTTAATTTGGAAGAAACCTGTAAGATCATTGAGTCCAACTGCTAACCCTGCACTGCCAAGTCCACCACTAAACTGTGTCCTCAAGTCCACATCCACAGCTCTTAAATACCTCCAGGGATGGTGACTCAACCAATTTCCTGGGCAGCCTCTTCCAGTGCTCGATCAGCCTTTCAGTGAAGAAATTTTTCCTAACACCCAATCTAAACATCCCCTGGCACAATTTGGCAGCATTTCTGCTCATTAGTTGTTGCCTGTGAGAGGAGACCAATTCCCCACATTACTACAATCTCTTTTCAAGCAGTTGTACAGAGCCATAGGGTCTCCCCTGTGCATCCTTTTTCCAGGCTGAGCACCCCCAGCTGAACACCCCCAGCTTCTTCAGCCATTTTTCAAAGGACTTTTGCTCCAGTCCCTTCACCAGCTTCGTTCTCTTTTCTGGATACCTTCCAGCACCTCAATGTCCTATTTGCAGCCAGGGCCCCAGAACTGAACACAGGATTTGAGGTGCAGCCTTGCCAGTGCAGAGCACAGGGGGATGATCACTGATCACTATAAGCCTCTGTACTCATATAAGCAGATGCCATTCATAGGTGGAAATAAAGCAAAACTGAGATTCAATGTATCATCACTTGCCACATCATTCTCCCAAAGGCTGAGTGAAAACAGGCAAATGCACAACAGAGCAAGTTTGGATAAACACCCATTCAGAGGTAGGCACCCCTCTGACTGATGCCTGAGGAGGAAAAAAGAACTTCAAATTGCTTCAAAGGCAACAGCCCAAGATGAGCAGAGAGCTTTGTTTTCTTGTGGAGAGGCCCTGGCTGATATCTGTTTGCTGGTGCACCACCCTGCATTAAGTGTATTTCCATGGTTACTTCTCTCAGGTGCCAGGAAAGAAACTTTTGCAGTACTGCCACTTACCTGTTACAGTGATAATCTAACATTAAACTTTTTTTTCTTCTGCTTACACCACTCAAAGAAGATCAACAAATTCCCCATCAGCAAATTCCCCATATGTTTCTATCTTCCCCTTCCATTTGTTGTCAAATGAACTTTCTAAACAAAAAATGAAAGTCACTAAGATTAAATACATTATAAAAATTTTTGGTTGAATATTTTGCTTCAAGTTCAGTCTAGAAAATGCCTACTCAAAAGTGAGTGCCTAAATGCAGATTTATTAATTTTTGTTTGGAGCTGCTTGAATAATAACATTACAGCAAACAGAATTTGTCTCACAACTTTGAATCTAGTATTTTAACACTTAAAAAAACTAAAGTTAGGCGTGTCAGGCACTCTTGGAAAATTTTACTTGTTGAGATGAACACAATAAAATCAAAAGAAATCTATCTCAGTATTTTTATCTGTAACTCCTCTATTGGTTTCTTCTACTTTCCCCCCCCTTTCTATAAGTTTAGAAATGTGTCATTAATGGGTATAAAATCTTTATTCAGTTGAGAATAATCCATGCTTCTGTGCACTGATTAAAGGTATCCCAAAAGTGGAATTACAAAGCAATACTCAGAAATGCAACACATTAATTGTCTTCTATTATTCTGAGTTATGGTCATAAAAAGTATACTCTAAAGACCTATGCGTTACTGATGGGCTTCTCTTAACATCCTTTGTGATTTCTCTATTATTTTTCTACTCTTTTTCTTTTTGATAGTGCCATGTCTTAGGCATTCAGGAAAATCTCTTCTCAGGGTTGTCCTGCTGCCTTCCAGACGATCATTCCAACATCTATATTGATGGAGAAAATGTTTTGGTACACAAATTCTTTCCACATTCCCTTCTTTGCTTTTCATGTAATTTTATGTCAATTTTTGTTTCACACACAATTATCTTACAATAATATCAGTCTCATGGAAATCAACAGGACTCACAATAATTCTAGTGACTCAAATATTTATCTTTTGTATTTCAAAGCAAAAATTTATCCAATAATTTAGTATGTGATTACTGCTGCCTCTAGAATCACAGGGTCCTTTCTTTGCAAAAAATGAGACCTTTCAATCTTTTATTTGATTATTGTGTTTTTAGATTAAAGCCACATTTGGGACCATTACATTATACAGTATTATTTCCTGAAGATCTCTAAAAGGGATATTTTCTTTTGAACAGATTTTGTTTCTCAATTGTATATCTCCTCCTTCTTATGACTCATTTATGAGGAGAATTGGAGAAGCATTTCTGCAGTCTTCTCAGAAATGTCTGTTTTCTACCATCCCACTCATACCCCATGACAGAGATAAATATCTTGGGGTTTGATACTCTCTGATGAATATTTGGTTTTTAGGGTTTTTTGTATTTTTATTTCTGTTGTGTCTTACAGATAGAAAATACAGGAATGCCATTATGAAGCACAGGGTACAAATACAAAGAAAATGAATCTTTTCTATTAAAGGACTCATTTAAAGTATGACAACAGTCTGCAAAATAAGATGCCATTGTGGTTAACAAAGATGCTATAATACATATTTGTGCAGTAGATGCAGTGCACCTGATAGTGGGGCCCTGGAAAATGTTAAAGATAGACTCTGAAAATGTTAGGCTTTGTGTTTTGCCAGATCATTGCACCTGTGTAAGCAGTATGACAAATGATAAAATTGTTAGATGTGATGATTGTTTAGTAATTAAATATAATTATTGTATAATCATAAGAAGAATCATGAGAAACTATGTTAGAAATTTTAAGGTGGGCCACGAGGAGCCATGCTTGGCTGAAATCTGTGTATACAATAGAACAATATAAGTTTAATGATTAACATAAAAGTTATATAACGATAGAATATAAAAAACATGTTCATCCCAAATGCATATCAGAGTCCGATTTGGGTTGAATACCCCTGACACCCAGAGCTCTTCAATAAAAAGCACCTACATATAATCGCTCTTGTGATTATGTGTTTCTGAACGCTAACACGCCCACTGCAAGTTGTGAGTCACAGGTAAACTTGATCTTGTTCCAGGTGTGATTCAACCCTACAGAGAAAAGGTGGAGCCACAATTATATGATACTGAACTGAGTTATTTTGCTCTGGGCTTCCTCAGAGCAACTGCACCATTTTCACTTCAGTACTGGCTTATAACAGCCTTGCTGTAATGTTAACAAAGCAAGTTTTAGAAGCAGACGGTCTTACACGGAAAGATAAACCCAATTACAAGGACCCTTCAGTCCAGTATTCTCTCCAGATTTTTCCCAGATTGTATGGAGAGTTTCCCCTCCAAGTTTCCATGCTTTTTAAATGCAAGCCTCCAGCTCACATCGAGGATTGAATTCCTCTAAAGTATCTAGACTTTAAACTCTTATGGGAAATGACACCTTGGTAAAAGTGAGAAACCTAAGTACCTCTTGGTATTTTAAGCTAAATCTTTGGGGACTTATTCTCATCTTGTTTAATCAATATAAAACTTACAAAGGTGCTTGGGGTTGGGTTTGGTTTGGTTCGGTTTGGTTAGGTTTGGTTTAGGATTTTTTGGGGCAGATTTTACGTCCATGGTCAGTATTGATCTAAACAGGTTATATTCTACTTATTGCTTTGACTGCAAGTATAGAAGTGTCAAAGTGCCACAGGAGGACTTTTAAATTTAGATCCCTACAAGAGCAAAACAGAAAATTTCATGTTTCCTATCATTCTATAATTTATCTGGTGTGATATCCGCTTGCTCAGATAGTTCTGCTCTGTGAAAAATGGTTCAAGTTGATTTCATGGCTCAGGAAAAGATAGGGAAAAAGTCATACATTTTACCTTCAACTGTAAATTACAATGAAAATGGAATATGAAGCTTTATTTGCTCATTAGCTGGATTGGTCTCTGTTAATTACCTTGTACACACGCAGAGGAAGGGACCTGACATGTATGTTGAGCACACTCTGAGTTTCTCTTTTTGATATCCCACCAGATTTGGTTATCAAAAATGTAAGATAGAGATGGGGTAGATTTAGTTTCTGTATTAGATGTTCTGCTTGAAGATTTTGGATTTGATCACTCTCTAAGCAAAGCTTCTTTGTTGATATTAACCTAGGAAATATTGCTAAAAATACTTTCAATATTTCAGTCTGCAATGGGAGGTTTAACTGCCTCCTCAAAATTTATACAATATCTGTGATCATCTAATGGAAAAAAATGTTTCCTCATTCTCATGTGTCCCAGACATCATGCACTTTATTAGTTCAGAGTTCAGACTGCTAGAAGAAAGCCATGCTCCACATGTAAATCATATAGTAGTACAATAATTTAAAATCATCCTTGAACCAGCATGTGTACAGACACACTTGATACTAAATAACAGCATGTGAATTACGGAGTGCAAGCAGTGGCCAGTTTAAGTTCAGCACCCTGTTTGGGAGACTCCACTAATCTCAGTTTCTACAAGTTACTAACCTGAAAGCAGTAATCTGTAGAATGCACTTAGAAATAATTTTTAATTTCTATTCTTCAAAAAAACCCTCCCCACCTACCAGCAGCCAACTTTTTAAAGGCTGTAAGATGTTAATGGCTAGCTGTCTAATAGGGATTTTCTACTATTGTAGAAATTAGGTATTTCTGCCTTGTGTTTGGCATTTTTCCAAGAGAAGGTCTGCAACAGGTATAGTTCTCTTGCCAGTCCCACTTAGATCTGTTTTTGTTGGCTGCCCCATCCCCTGGAGCGGATTGTGTGTTGGAGCTATTCCATGCCCATGATGGGAATGTCCTTTAGGTACTCCATGAAGTGTTTCAACTCAGAGTATTACTGCATCAAACTACCAACAAGCTGCAGAGCCGGTAGAAGTCAATTGGCACTCTGTAGGAATGCTTTCTGGATAAATTTTTAAATTATAAATGCTATGGTTCAAATCAGGTTGAAAGATGTTTGTAAAAAAATAAGCTTTTTCGAACTGGCTGAAATTGTTCAAATTGCTGAAATATTCTTTTTCCTATTAAGCAGGGGAAAAGAAACTAAACAGAAAGGAAACAAGAGAATCTTTGCTCAAGAAAGCATTCAAGAAACCATAACAAAGAAAATGTATTTGCAGAAAAGGAACTGAAATACATGTATTTTTAATAATGCTTTTTAGTTATCCTGATAGGCTACTGAGCCCATCTTTCAAGATTAAATATCTATCTACATAACACACAGAATAGGACATAAAAATACCAGTTCTTTTGAATACTCTAACCAGTATTTTAAAAATTGTAAAAAAGTGTTGTGAATTTTACATTAATCTCATTCTGCTGCTTTAATATCCTTCTTATAAATAAGATATTTGAACTTCTATAGGAATTGATATTACTTTTCAATTCTCCATACAATATGTTCCTCTGCATATAAAACACATATAAATTAGTTTAAATGTTCATAATACCTTCTCATGAGTTTCATTAACTTGCATAATTATGCAGACGAGATACCACAGTAGATGATGGAGCTAAGGTTGACAGTGCACATCAATAATTTAAGACAGAATGCATCAGAAGGAGCCTCTACCCCAAAACCCAAATGTTATAAATGAGGAAATTCAGAGTTAAAATTTCATTTTAAGGATATATTAACCTGTGAAGCTATAACAATATTTTAAGATGGACACCTAAATAGATATAATTGTACACAAAATTACTTTTCCCATGATCATTTTAAAGTAATAACCCTTATCCTGAAGAATTATGAACACTCTTGAATTTCTTTGTTATAAATAGCCATACTGGCATCAGTGGGAGTACTCATAATGCTTAATAATTAAGCAGCTGCATGATCCTTGGAAGAATCTTGAGAGCAAGAAATTTACTTTTAGATACATCTTCCTCATTACATAACTAAAGGGATTTATGCCAAAATGGTGTCTCCAATGTCTGAGGTTTACATTGACTTTATCCTGCCTTTAGGACGGTTTGTCATGGGTTGTGCACGATGCCACAGCCTTTTTTGGGAGTAGGAGCAGAAGCAGATTTGTGGCCTGTCAAAAGGCTCAGAAATAGAAGTAAGAAAAAGGACAATGTAAGGTTGCCCTTTGGAGCAGACCCACAAATCTGTGTTTTGGTGATATTTAACTCAGAGTTTGAATTATAATCTGGAAGTGAGCTCTTTTCAGAGACAGACTTTTGTAAGATTATTTTTTAAATAAATGAATATATATCATTGGAACATTTAATTATTTCTGGGGTAATTACTGATTAATACATATGGATAGCTGTGATGTTTGATAAAACTGCAGCTGAGCTTATAAATTTGTTTGTTGTAGTAACTACAACATAAGTTGATTAGAATCTTGAAGAACATAAAAAACCCCCTAGAAAATCTTGTGGTATCAGCAGAGCTGCCTTTTATTTCCCATCCCTGTTATTCTTGTTATCTTGACAAGGAACAGAGTTTGCCCAATTTCCCAATTTATTTTACATTTGCTGTCCTAAAAAAATTTTCCTCTGGTATCACCAACATTTCTGTATATTTAATAAATTCTAAAGAACAAGGTAATGTGCTAACACAGCAACAACAGGGAGGATCTCCTTTCCAGGGTCCAATTACAAAGGTTGCAATGAAAGAAAAGACATCTGCAAGAATAAATGTATTTTGTAAGACAGACTTGCAATGAGGATGGTAGGTATAAAATCAAAGTGCATCTATTCTCTGGACAGATTTACTACTGTGAGGATTTGCTAGCATAGCCAAAGACAGTACTGCAATTGTCAGTAATTGGCCTTCCTGTGTATTCCTGGTAAAAAGACTACAATCTAGAGGGAGGAAAACTGCATAAAAGAAAAGGTACCTCCTCATATATGAAGGCTGCTTTGCCAGGAACTGCAGGGAGCTGAAAGTGTAATGTGTGAAACTTGAATTAAATTTGACTGCTCTGGTGATAAAGATGGGACTTCTTCCTCTTAGGTTAGAAATAGTTTGTGAGCATACAGTTCACTTGAAATGAAGATGGAAACTTGGTATTGTCAGATGTATCTTATGTGGGGAAGCAAGAGCAGAGAGCAGATTTTGGGGAAATACTATTTTTTATTCATGCTCTGGGCATGTATATGAGATTGTAGATTTATAGACTTATTTTTTCTTTTGATGGTATCTATCCTGCTGTGCAGTTCATTGCCCACAGAGAAGTGATTCAAGGCAGAGCTTGAGCACACATTACTGGTGATGGATGAAAAAGTTGATTTTTAGAGTCAAATAGCAGTTGAACTAGACACTCCTTTTCCTAAAAATATCTGTATTCTCTATTATATAATGATCTGTGACAGACATGACCCAGAAATACCTTTTTACTGGTCAGTTGTGGCCTGCAAGTGAACTAGGGAAACAATTTATAGATGGAAATAATAGCAAAAATTTAGCTGAATGGCAGCAATTTATATGTTCTTAGGAAGATTGCATAACATCATTAGTAACTGCTGACATGACCAGCAGATAACAGAAGTTGCAGCCCTTGGGTAATGCTGTCCAGCATGTGCCAGCATGAGGGGATGTGCTGATAGAGGACTGTATTGCAGGACTGTCACTCTGTAACGTTGGAAGGTTATCAGAAAGAAGTGGGGTCGCCAGCTTTCACTCAGGAGAAGCTCTTTTCTAATGACAAAGTCTTAAAAATTGCACACCGTTGTTTTGGTTTTTTTTTTTTTTTTGTTTTGTTTTTTTTTTTTTTTTTTTTGTTTTTTTTTTTTTTTAATAAATTAGGTTAATGGAAACAGCCACCATTAGGTCAAGCACAGAGCAGCACGAGGCACAAGATGTGTCCCAGTTGTATTTACAGTGCAGCCTGGTAGCTGAAGCTGCTCATCCCAGAGCACTGTCAGGCACCAGCATGTGACAGTCCTCACACAGTAACCAGAAGATGACTCTGATAGCTGGCACTTAGTTGTTGAGGTGCAGGGCAGGTGAAAAACAGCCAGGGTAGAGAAAAAAACCCGAAAACTTTATTTAGAGCCCATAGGGTTATATGTACATGTAGTGACATCAAAGTCAGGAGTGTTACTCATAGAGAAAAAGGTGTTATTTTAATAATTGATTAAAGTAAGAGAATTTCCTGTTAAAATAACCCAAAAATCAACTAAACTCTAATTTTTCCTCAAAGTTTACAGGGATGATCACAAGATGAATTATAGATTAAACATAAGACATTTTTTTTTCCCTCTCTCATGTCCAACTAATGAAGAAAACCAATAAATATGTGTCAGTAACAATAGCACGTTTTCAGTAAATATTTTGCACTAGTACTGAGCACAAAATTACCTGAGGAAGAAGAAAAGAAGAAAATGAATGTTGACCCTTTTTTCATCCATTCTCTCTTTTCATGTCATCATCTCTATCTCATTATCCATTCCTTCAACAGTAACAACTAATAACAACAGTAACAATAAATAAATAAATAAAAGTGACAGCCATTCCTGCACAGTAGATCAGAAACCCATTTATTATTTAGTATTTCAGTCAGTTCGCTTCTTTCAATATAAATAGACTGCTGAAAGGGATGGTTTTCTAGTCAAAATGGTTTGTTGGAAACTTCTCCACAATGCCCACAAAACCTGCAAAGTGTCTTTGCCTGACGTCTGAAGGGTGGGAATCTATATATATCTATACATATCTTTATCTATCTATCTATCTATCTATCTATCTATCTATCTATCTATCTATCTAATCTGTTTTAACATTATAACAAGGAATGAATTTTTACATTATCTTATGAAGGATACTGAGGAACTGACCACACATTTGGAAAATCATGGCTCAGTGAGATCCAGTATCAAGATCAAGGACACAGGAAGTTTCTAACCAACTGCTGATCTCTTATGCTCTGTATATATAATTTTCCCTTCTCACAGAGACATTGCCTGTGCCCCAGCCCAACAAAGGCAGAATGCCTTCAGGCTACCATTGCACACTAATCCTCAATTCACTGTTTACTCCTCGCCTGCCATCGGATGGACTGATACAGTCATTTAAGTGGCTAACCCTAATATCTCCAAAGAATACCTGTCTGAAACAGTCACAGCAGCCCTCAGGCACAAGGGCAGAGAGCACTTGGTCTGAATGGAGACATCAGCTGAAGAATTTCCACAGTGAGGGTTTCTGGGAGTTGGGCAAAGAGCTATGCAGCTGCACAACAGTGACCTTAACTTCCAATTTTTCACCACAGCTACTTTCTGCAGCTCTTTGAAGTGTGTTACAGAGAAAAAAATGTAGAAAGCCCACTGAACCCATCATCTTGGTCAGCCTTGAGTTGGAGTTGCCCTCTCGAGAGGTGTAGTAGCCATTCCCAGTGACCCAGTGATTCCTCATCTGCCTGTGAATATATTCTCAGAAAAAGGACATTTTGATCTTTAAAGGGACTGATAAGATGCTGATCAACTCATGTTTGCTTACCTTTGTGTTCCTTTTTTTCTTTCTTAAAGGTAGGTGAAAGTTTAGCCTGTTTCCAGTCTGTCAGTGTTCTTCCCCAGTCACACAATGGTTTTTCCACAGTCACTTTAGATGTTGCCTTGTTGTTGTCACTGCAACACTTAGAACAACCTTTGCTGACTTCTTTTCTCTCTATAAATTTGATTATTCTCTAAATATTCCCAAACCTGTTTCTGGATGCCTTTCTTTCTACAGCATGTTGGTAGCTGAGAGATTTGAGAGAAAACTTTTTTCTACAGATGAAGGTAAGAAAGGTCAAGTGCTTCAATCATTTCTGTACTACCTTAGTCAATGAAAAAGAAAAATTAAATTTAAAAGAGTAATTTGTATTTTGACCTCCATCTTCTTTCTTTCCCCTCTGTTCCATATCCCATTTCTCCCAGCAACTTGATTCAGAGGTCAAACAAAAAATATAGAAGATATTTTTAAAAAGGGGGGAAAAATTTAAAAAAAGAAACATGTCTGTCACTCTCAAAGTTTTACTGGGTTTCACATCCAGTGCAGGGATACACATAATTTGTCTTGGCAATCAACAATATCTTATGTACTGTTGTGTTTTTCATAGAGCCATTCTCCATGAGGGTGTTCAGTTCAAAGAGAATGCCTCTGGCTGTAGGCAAGTGGTCTGAACTGCTCCCTCAGCATCTAAATCCTTTTTTCACCTGATGTGGACTGACACAACCATTGATATGGTTAAATTAAATATCAGCAAACTGCAGCCCTCTGAGATACACTCAGCTGAGGAGAATTTGGGGCACAAGTGAATCCCAGTCACAGCTAGGGAAGGACTTCTAAATAATTAGGGAGAAAGGACATGTAGCTGTGAAATTATGAATCAGAATTTCCTAATTTCTGCCTCTTTCATATACAATTTGTGGTCTTCTTGTCAGTCTGGGGGACTTCCATAAAGCATTTGGTTAGTGGCTTAAAATATTTTTTGAGTTTATGTTGGCCAATCTGAGTCAAGCTGGTTTTCAGCTTCTCCTTTATACAACACAGTGAAGAGCTTCTGGAGAACAAAACTTGTTGTCTACCTTCATTTTCTAACTATGACTCAGTAACAAGACTCCATCAGTTTAAAATATTGCTGAATAACGAGAAAACATTTGTCATGATGTTGCAGGAAGAATTAATGAATTTGTATTAATTTATTGGAGGATGTCATGTAATGGCATGTCCACTTTGGGGAGCAATTGTAAACTATGAGGAAATTTTCCCACGCAGTTGGGAATTTTGTGACCCTTCCTCCTCTAAACCTTCCTCTTCCAAGGAGCTGAGAGAGCCCCTTGTTCTACTTAAGCAAGGCTCTTCTGTCCTCACTCCAAAGCACTCAAAAATAGGTAGCATATATAGTTAGGAGTTAATTTTGTAGGCGATATTTAATGAGAACTTAAAGTGAAAAAAAAAATCAGCTGGCACTTGAGATCTCATTTAAGTTTTTCTGTTGTCTGAGTTACCTCAGAAACACTGCAAGCTGTAAGAAAAAGCACATTCCTTGCACAGATAATGTGAAATTAATTTTTTTGAATATACAAAAGAAAATATCATTTTACTAAGTGGTCTTTGGTTGGATCATTGTCATGTTGAGCCAGAGATGTGCAGAAATGTGCCCACAATGCCTTTAATTGCAACAGCTGTTATTGCCCCATTCTGCTTAACATCTGTTTCAGAGAAATAATTCCATTGACGCCTCTGATGTATCTGCCAGCTGTTTCTAATAAACCAGGAAAAGTTACAACCCTTTTAAGTGACAATCATTCAAGATGCTCCATAATTGCATAACTGCATAGAAGAGTGAGGCTTTTTCTGAATGCGGTCAACTGAATATTTTGATTATTTACATAGAAGTCTTTATTTCTGGATGACAGATCAAGTGAGGGAAAAATTCAACAAAACAGAAAGAACCATTGCACACCAAAGTTTGTCATGCCATCTGAAAGAAATCATGAGGGAAACTTAAAGAAATTTCTATACTATAAAACCAACTAGAAATTTCAAAGACTCATAAAGTCTGTAGCTCAACTGGGCATTCATCTAGCAATTTATATTCAACTCCTGAAGGCATTTTTTCTCTTCTTCAGCAGTAGAAGATGGGTTAAATATATTGTAAAGTATAAAAACCACAGAAGAATAACAAAAGGGAGGTATTCTCACTGGTTTTTTTTTTGGAAAAAAGTCTTCATAGAAACTTTCACCTTGAAAAATATTCAGTGAAATATTCCCTTATAATCAATAATATCTATATGGTAGTAATCTATTATAGCAAATGCTTTGTTAGAAAAATTGAATAACTCCAGTTGCTATAGAGAAAAAGTACACTTTTTTCAGGAAAAGAAACTCATGTATTAAATTTGCTTTGTCTGGCTCAGTGAGATATCTTGTTTTTCATTCCCTTGTGAGTACACAGGGAAGAGTATAAATTCTCAGTGTAGTTTTGAAATGTTATTTTTTTGTTTTCTGTCATCTGTAAATGTCCTAGGTCCCAGGGTTTGGCCCAATCAGTGCATGTTTCAGGGGTTTTGCCTTATACTTTGGGCAGATTGAATCCCAAAACCTTGAGAAGGTTTTGAGGCTGCTCTGTGAATCCCAGTCAGTGGCCTTGTAGATCATAGTGTAGGTCATGTTTCCATAAAATCAAGGACATCTTAGAGAACACCACAAGCTGCACATTTTCTGCACGTAGAATATTTCACTTCAGGGGGCAGGTTCCTACATGTGCATGCCAAAAGACAGTTGGGGGACTAAGAATCATTTCAAATTAAGAATTTGAAAATACTCCTTTGCCTTAAAGTGGAGATGTGATCATACAGCCCTGCTCTCAGCAGCTGTACTGTGATCCATCTCTATAGCAGCTGGATAACCTGCTATAGAGATGGATCCTCCATGAATCCTCCATGGAACCTCCAACCTCTATAACAGGTTAAGTGAATCACTCTGGGTACCTGGGTATTTGTGCTGTGGACATTTCTGGAGTGCAGAGTGGGGGGCTTCTCTCTCTGTACAGTGTTTTGCCCTTTATGGTATTAACTTTTTCAAGATCACTATGGTATGGATGTCTTCCGGTGGGGCCAGAATGTCTGGAAAATCAGTTCATGAGGGAAAAAAAGCTTTTTGCTTTGGCAATCAAGCTGTGCTCTCTAGGATACAAGCAGTATAGCAGTATAAGAGAAAAAGAGGATTATTGTCAGCAGGTACAATTGAGATATCGTTTGATCTAAAGGTGTGCAAAGCAAAATATCCAATGTGACATTTTCTTCAAATCAGTTGTATGTTTTTGGGAAGATGTTTCCAGCTTGGCCAAACTACTTGTTTGAAGCCTGCATGTCAAACTTTACATAAAAGCCAGTGTTGTATGCGTTTAATATTGACCTTTGTTCCAACCTTTTCATGATTGGTCTCGTTCTTGTTTCCCAACAAACCAAAAGTGAAACCAAGTAGGAAACATAACATGATGTTAGCTGTATGCACCATCTGTGTGAAGCAAGGAAAGGGTTTTTTTCTGAGATATGAGTATATGAAGTACAAGAGAATGAGGACGATGTAAAAGCAACCAAGCAAGACAACAATTTTTCTTACACATGAAGGGCTGCAACCCAACCCCATTTTATCTTAGTAGTACTGCTGAGAACTGATAGTGGAAGCAACACTTTCACAGTTATAGAAGAGTCTTAGGAGAGGATAAAAAGAAGGGGCTCAAAAATGGCTATTTACACACTGTGGGACAGGAGATCCTGAAATGTTGATAGAATGACAAACTGAAAATGGATTGAGTCTTAAAAATGCTAAGGAAATAATGTAATGTTATGAAAAACCACTGTATTTGAATGCTATATTCTGCTGTCATTTATATCTAGACAGAAAATAAGCATATTAAGATCTGAGGCAAAAGGGTTATATTCAGCATTTTTTACAATACTGAGAATTACAGAGGCAAACCATGCTTAATGTTGATGATACAAAACTAAATGAGGCATATTAATTTGGGCTTTCAGGAAAGCAAAACACATTTCCTTCCCAAGCAGAGATAATATGCAGGCCATAGACTAAAATTTTTCAGAAGGTCTGAGAAAAAGAAGTCTGACAACAGCTTAGCCAGAAAGTCTGTCTGTACCTGTTCTGTGACAGCACATCGTTACCTAGGACCTGTCAGCTTAGAGAGTAGTGCTCAAGAAAACTAAAACACTGTTATTTTGTGTACAAAATCACTAGTGACCAAGCCTATCCAACAACAAAAATAAAAAAGTCACAAATTCCTTGTTCAACTAACAAGAGTGATTTGAGCAGTGAATTTGGGAGTGAAGGATAACCTAAATTATATACCACACTCCTCAGAGGCTTTACAGTCTGTATTCCATTGAAACTTCAATCTGAAAGGAATTAATTCACCATATCACTTATGAAACAAGAAAAGCAAAAGAGGCATAGTACACGCTAAAGCACATTGTACCAAACCAGCACTAACAGCACAACACTTGCAAGCACCTCTAGAGACAAAAAAAAATCCCAAATAAAGCTCCAGACATCACTCATCTGTCACATTTAGCTACCACAACATAACTGCCACAACTAGAACTAAGCTTACACATGCTTGAGGTTTTCTACTAATTGTATGCTTATTCTGGTCAAATCTAAAGAGATAAGTGACAGACTTAGGCTCTTCTATATTTAGTGGGTATATTTAGCTGCCTCAGGAATATTTAAAAGTGACTTGCTGATGAAAACATGTTGACTGGTTTAGAAGAGAAGGAAATCTCAGCAAATCAGAGGAAAACAAGGCATTGAGAGAGCATACAATTCACTAGGCAAAAAAGACTCTTGAATTTCTCATTTTGGAATTATGCCAGCTAGTAAAATGCTTCAACAAAAACTAGAAATTTTGGAAAGATTGTTGAGATAGCAGCTTGTAATGTGATAGAAACAACATGATCTTGGAAAGGAACCTGATAACAAGAGGTCATATAAAACTATCAGGTTCAAGAAAAGAAAAATTCCATTTGTGGTTAGAAGTACTAAAATACACCAAATCTGTATTCCTATGAAGAATCCAGTAAATGACAAAATGAAGCCAAGTGACAAAAGCTGAAGTCACAGCCAACAAAAGACCAAAAGGCTCTGGCTAGTCCATAAAAGGACTATAAGATGACTCTGAGAGATGCATGCTGTGGCAAAGGGGTGAGAGAAGAAGGGTGCTTTTGTCTGCTCCTGCAGGAACATGACTTATTTGATTGAATTATGCCTAGGGAAAAGAACTTCCTGTTGAGGCCTGAGAGAACACAAGGGGCAATGTGAACATATAAGTTTTAAGAGGCAAGCCTGACTAAGAACAGCAACAAATAAACGCACCAGCACTTGGATCCCACTTGCTCGTAGGTCAGTCATTTCTCAAAGGCAGTGCCAGGCTCTGTGAGGTTTTATCTGATGCAAGACAATGGCCACTCCTGATGGCATCTGGGAGACAGATCTGCTCCAGCTTTCTCTATCAGGCCCCACAGCATGTTTCTGATATATAGAAGCTGCAGAATAACAAAAAAAGTAAAACAGTTTCTACCCATAAAGTGAGACTAAATGGAAGAATCAGATGTTTAAGTTAGAATTCCAAAACTACTAGATTTGACTTATTCCATAATAATCAACTGCAGTAGTTAACATTACGCAATTATATGGAGCTCTTGCAATTTCTGTAGTTCCATGCAGGTATTTCATCTCCCCTCAGAAGCTGGAAACATCACACCTCCTTGTGAGAATTGACTGCACATTCTGAGTGTGAGGGTCCCTGCCCCCTCATCACTGGACTGAGACATTTTCCTGATACTTTTAATGTTTTTTGGAAGTTTGGATGCAGTTTTAATATGTTTTTGAGATATATTTACTGATGGAGAGTATTAGAACATAAAGTCATGGAAGTGGATGGCAGGGAGGCAGAGAGGCAGGGAGGCAGGAAGGAAGGAAGGAAGGAAGGAAGGAAGGAAGGAAGGAAGGAAGGAAGGAAGGAAGGAAGGAAGGAAGGAAGGAAGGAAGGAAGGAAGGAAGGAAGGAAGGAAGGAAGGAAGGAAGGAAGGAAGGAAGGAAGGAAGGAAGGAAGGAAGGAAGGAAGGAAGGAAGGAAGGAAGGAAGGAAAATATTAAATGATGAAAACTCTTTTGTTATGTTCCTCTAACAAATGTTTTTTTCCTGTTTCAGCAAGCTGTTATTTTCAGCAGCTTCTTGGATTTCAGAAGTCCAAATATACTTCCACACAGCATTTTTATCTAAGTTTAAATTCAGCTCATTGTGTGTGTATGTCACTTGATGAGTTCCAATTCCTTCAGCATCAGACTTCCAGGCTAAGCTTCCCTGTACGTCCCTAGCACACTTTGCAAGTGTCTTTCTTCTTGGGGAATCCTGTGCTCCACAGATCACCCCTTTACCTGGTTAGTAATTTGTAACTAAGAGGAGTACAAAGTAGCATATGTGGATATACATTTCCCCATGATTCTAGGACTGGCATATTTTCCCATGCCCATTATTAATATTATCCAATAAGAACCTCCTTTTCAAGATGTAGTGCTACTGCAAGCTGCCAATCTGGGAAAATCAGTTATGACTCAGTATTTCTTTTCTTTCAGATCCTCCTTAAACAAAAACAAAATTTTATTTCATAAGAATGAAAAATGATACATTTTACCTGTATTCCATGTTTATGTCCAAACTGATAGTCAAGACCATCATGAAGTCTTGAAATGTACTTCCAGAGTCCCCATCACTACATGGGTTTCACTATAAAATCAGCAGGAATATATACATTATACATATACAGCACACTGTCATCAGTCTTTCCTTAACTGCAGGCAATAACAGAAACATTAAGGTTCAGAAGGAGAGTATCTCTTCATGGAATCAAAGGTTTTCCCCAGTTAGCAGGGACCCATAATTGAAATGCATTCTCCTGAACTGTTTAGCAAGATGGTGAAGAAGAAAGAATAATATTAATTTCCTGCAAGTCATAATCTAACCAACCACCAGCAAGATCTGAAGGCTAGAAGCCTCTGTTGGGTGCACATTCCAATTCCAATTCACTGTGTGCCTCATTCCTAGTGCAAGGATGTTGAAAGCAAAGTACAGATCACCTCAGTCAAATTGGTTTCTGCAGTCACTTTATCATATTGGCAATTTTCTCCCTTACTATCACCTTTCCATTGTACCACATTACTAAAACAAAATGATGTTTTCACTTGTGAAATGAAAAGTGAAATGAATAATATAAAATAACTCTCATGTTGTGGTGGTGAACACAAAAATACTTAATAATAATATTTAGGAAAATGGAAAATTAACAGTGGTGAAAGACTTCATGAGTTTCTGTAAAGTTATAAGTAAAGTTCCTTCTTTTTTTCCAACAAACCTAGTCAAATGCTCCTAAGAAAAATATACTACCTTAGAACAGACAAAGCATCTGAACTTTTGTCAGTATGATTCTTGTACATCTAAAATTTCAAGTCAGAATACAATAATAGTCCCTGTTCCTTAAATAAGGAGAGTCACACTCACCCTTAGTTATGTTTTTGTACAGGGGCTTGTCCATTGTGTGTTCAGTTCACACCCACACTGGAGCTGAAAATATGAATCCAGGATAACAGTTCTAAATACTTGATTGCAGGGAAGAAGCTGGTAGTTAGAGATTTGAATAACCAGCTGTTCACCTAAATCATACTTCAAATGCAAAAAGGATTACAACACCCAGCCTCTTCAAATGTTTACCCTTGCATGTGTTTTTTATAAAAGCAAATGCCAGCTAAGGGTCATTCTTCTTCATAAATCCTACTAAGTCTGAACTCCCACTCTCATGAGATCCCTTGAGCTCCCAGGAGTTATATACATGTACTCCAGCTGAAAATTTTTGCCCAGTGACGAGTTATGCAAAGATTTATATTATATGGTAATAATAGTGCTCATTGTTTAGCATTGCATATCACCAATGTACCATTCCACATGTCCATTACAACCAGTTTTATTGCTGTAATATGCAGCTGATATGGCAAAAGTACTAGCTAAAATAGAGAAAGCTTATAGGATATAATTTTGGTGCAATCAGTGCTGTAGCAAGTCTTTGTCTGAACAGTTTTCAGTGGATGCACCTGCAATGAGTGCATATCAAATGCTTTTACTGTACTTTAGAGGTTTGTTCTGCCTGCAAATTTCCTTTAGGAGTGCAGTCAGTGTTTGGTGGCCAAAATGATTACCTGGCTGCAGACTGGTCCTCCTCATCAGCATTCTGTACCATTGCCACAAGCTGAAGGAGAAAAAGACAAGGAGGAGGGGGGAAAAAACCCTCAAAAACTAGATATACGAATGGGAGAAGTGATTAAAGAAGATCACTGAGGTGGAAAATAAGCTCACTGCCAAGTTGTTTAGAAACAAAATTCCACATACTCTAAAATTAGTGCATTCCAGCAGAGTATTTGTCCTCCTGGTTCTTTGTAAGTTTCCCTTAGGACTGAACTACAATGCAGAAATTAACATTTTGGTGGGGCTGAAAAAGGGGGATGTGGTAAAATTTAGTGGAAGGTCCATATATAAACTTGGTACTGATGAGAAATAAGATAATAAGGTGTCCTTACAGCTGAGGGAAGGAACAGGGTGAAGAGGTACACTGGAAAAAAACTACCATGCCACCAATCAATGAACCAAACTTGGCTTTGTTCCTCTTGTTCTGTTTAAAATCATAAGGACCATTAAAATTTGATGCTCCCATTTACTTTTTCCAACATTTATTACTTCTAATCCTCAATTTTGAGTTTTGTCCTTTGACCCATTGTCAGCAATGTTAGCAGTCAGAAGCCTATCTGTATTTGGAAAAGAGGGTTAAAATTCCATTATTTACATTTATGTTATTATTACAACTTAGGGTTCATGTACTAATATTCATTAAAAAAATAAAAAGATTACTCATTAGGCATTCAATTTAAGTCACCTGAGTTACATATTTACATTTTCTAAAAGGTTCCTAAATTCTAGGCATTTTGATTTGCTGTCATCAAATACCCACAGTACTTGAAACTACTCCTGATGGAACACTGAGAAAGTAAAGGATTTAATTTCTTTTTGCATGAAAGCCTTTAACCAGGCTGTTTGAAGTGTGATCAATCATACATGAATGGGGCATCAACAGAAGTAGGGGAAATGAGTCACAGCTGTTTTTTCTCTGCTGCAGATACCCTGTCCACTGTGACAGAGAAGTCAAGAATAGTATGATTGGGGGATGAGAAGAAAGTAGTTCTGGTTGCTTTAAGGTATACCACCCCTCCAATACTGAGTGCCAGTTCTGTGCCCTGAGGATGTATTTACATCAGTGTTAGCTCAGATTAGCAATCCATTTTTGAAGCAGATCTCCCATGTACCTGCAGTTACCATATTTTTGTTGATACTGCAGAGCACACAAATTGTATTCTCAGAATAAAGGAAGCCAAAGATACTCCAGGAGCCCACCTAATGTCACCCAGTGGGCCAGAATGCTCAGGGGAGCACTTCATTCCACCTCATCTCACACTACTTCTTCATAAGCAAAGGCATCCAGTCCAATCCTTTTCGCTGCCTAGATCTTCTGCTGCTCTTGCTCATCCCATAAATATAGATATGACCTGAAATTCCCATTTCAAGCTAGGCTGACCAATTTCTTGAAAGGATGCTGACTCCCTAATTCTGGGCCCTCATGTGTCTGAAGCTGACAAGCCAAATTACTGAACTGAGTGTTGTCTGAAATCAGCCCTATGGAAGAAAATGTCACAAGCTAAAGCACACCACGCAGTGCCTTTAAAATATGGACCCAATCCAGGCTTAAAACTTTATCACACAAAATTATAAAATGGAAAAACAAATAAACTTGTTTATATGGGTGGAGACTTTACCTCCTTCAATTCCAGATTTTTCAAGACCTACTTCCAAAATTTCTTCAGAAGACTGCACTGACTGTAGTTTTCAGAGGCATCCTCAGCGTTCCAAAGATATCACATTTATGTTTTGCAGCAACCCAAATCAGTGTGCCACCTATGGCAACAGGCCAAATCACATATAATCCCATTCTCTTCAGCAGTTGTTTTCTCAGAACAGATGCTTTAAGCCCACATTAGATTCCATTGAGTGAAACCATCTGCGTACCCTTTCCTAGGGTTTCTTCTTTTTCTCGAACATGAATATATCTTCTCAAAAAAATGACCTTTACATCAATACAATAACAGCATGTGTCAGCAGAAATTATGATTGCTCCTCTAGCATGGAGGAAGGGTAAATAAGTTTTAATACCTCTTTGCTGCTATAAACACATAACTTCAGTGGAATCATATTTTTGTCGCTTTCAATTTTAAACATTTCTGGGTGCAATATCTCACTTTTGTAGCATAAAACCCTAATGTTACCTATCTGACAAGATGACCTTCCTCTAGTTCCTTCATAGTCTACAATACACAAAATCTGACAGAGAGACAGTTTTACAGTTGATCACTCAGGATCCCATCTCAGTGCCAGTTTCAGACACTCTCAGCTTTGTCATTACTTCTTTTTGATCAGAGAGAATATGACCTGCTATTTATAAGCCTTCTCAGAAAACTGGGAACACCAAGGTCTGTCACAAGCCAGACTCTAAATGTGTTGATTAGTTCTAGTAAATTCTGTCATTGTTTGTTTCAGTATCTATTCAATTTTAGAAAGGGAGATATGTGTTTCTAACCTCACATAACAACTCTGAGGAATGTGAGCTTTGGTATTTGATACAATTTGATTTGATGCCCTTCACTTATATTGTAAATAATTACTACATAAATACACTGAATAAGTACTTATAATTTCACAGATATTTTTGAGGGGATTGTTTGATTGAAGAGAGTGGTTTTGGGCTGCTTGTTTTTTTCTTCTTCTTCTTCTTGGTACAGCTGGTGGTATGAACCAGCATAATATTTATCTCTTTGATGCTTAATGGGTCTGACAATAATTTCTTGATCATCTACCATGATGCTGGACAGATAATTCTATCTTATCATCTCAGATGACAGAAAGCACGTTAGCAGCATACAGTCCCACACAGTGAAGCTTAAACTATCCTGCCAGCTCCAAGCATGAAAGCACAGTGGAACTGTTTGTACATTTCATGAATTACAAATATTTATGAGCATAAGAAGGACCTAGATTCTAGCTGATTTAACATCTGTATGTGAGGATCCTTTGACCAACTATGGTAATCCTTTCCAAAAGAGAAAGATGGCTACAATTAGTATAGAAATGAAGTGCTTTCCAAGGAATAGTTTTAAAGGCATTTATCAACATAAAATATGGATAGTAAAAAGATATTTATCTGACAGTGTACTGAGATGTCTTCAATTTACTCTGAAAACTATTTAATCAAGAAACATAGGAAAGCCTTAGTTTCATATATCATTCATGAAATGGAAAATATCACGCTATCCTCAGAGTGCAATTATCTGTTATGATTTGAAAATGGTGCTTCCTAAATCATCTTCAGTGTCACTTTTTGCAGTACCCACCAGATTTTGGGAAAAGAAAACACAGATTTTAAAGTGGCTTGGAGAGCTGATTGGCACACATCCAAAGATGATTTGGCTAGAGGTTGCACCTAAAAATTAACCATTCATTTCAAAAATAAAATCAATTTTTTACACAATAAATATATTTTGAAATATCTTCCTACTTATAAGGGCCTCCATAAATAATACAGAATTCCTAGATTTAAAAAATAATAATTTTCAAAAATTGCCATTTGTTCAGCAAATAAAAATCAAAATCTCCAATGGCCACTCGGAAATTTCTTCTGACAGAGCCTTATAAATTATTACATTTTTACATATTTCCTTTTTAGTCTACCCTCATATAGGTATAAATATATATAAACACACTCACACACACCACTTACATGAGAATGTTTGAAATGAAAATTTTTAATGTCACAAATGAGAAACTGCTATCTGGAAGACAATTAATCAGTCAGAGAAGACGCTATGGCCTAAGTCCTCAAAATACCTCAAGCTCTTGAATGCTTAATTCCCCTGCCTTCTTTCTGACTTCAAGTTTGAATAATTTCATTGACCTTGGGGATGTGTCTTTGACATTGGTCCAAGAAGTTTCATGTTTTAATGGGCTATGATGTCATGTGCAACAAAAAGCTTATGTTCGAAGAAAAGGCCATCAACAGTAAAACACTGAAATCTTATGTAACTGAATATAGATTTTGCTTGCACTCAGCAATGCATATTAATATGGCAGTGAATCACTGCAGCCTGCTACTGTAAGCAATACTGTTTTAACGGGAGGCAATTGAAATAAATCTTGACAGTATATGAAAAATGTTTCATTTTGCTTTGCTTTAAATTGCTAATCAACTGCTTTCTCTTGATTGCTGTTTCCCAGTTATTTCAAGAAATAACTGTATGTTCAAATGAAAATAAACAGAATCAATGGGCTTTTAAAGCTGTTTAGGATTGTACATGAATGACATATTAGCTACACTTCACAATAGATGCATTGTAGGGCCTTTTCTTTCTAACTGAAATGTACTTTTCACAGAACAGATTACCTGCTGGGAACTGAGCAGGCTGCATATGTAAGCTAACCTATGTGCAGGTGGCTTTCAATTAAAGACATTTCATCTAATTAAAGGCAGAGTTGTGACCTGGCTGACATTACATTTTCTGGGTATTAAAATTGCAACTTTTCTTGTTTTGCACATTCTGTCAGGCCTCCTCTAGCTGAGGCAAGGAGAGATGATGCCTCCACTCATTATCCTTTTGGTTGCTTTATCATTATGTCTGTTCTTCACAGACATAATGATATCCTGCCTTAAAATGGGATTTTAACTGTCTAAAGAAACTCAGTCATATACCTTGCCCCTTGCCTTTTGATGGGTCAGAAAATGAGGCATTATTCACAATGGTTGCTGAGAGAACTCCGTTCTCTGTTCTCCTGGTAGCTCTCAAACAAAAGCCATTAATATCATGCCAAGAAACAGCAAACCATGGTATTTTGAGATATTTAGTGTATGTTAGAACATGGTTTTAACCCTAAACTCAAGAACTTTGCAAGATAATTTTTTAGTTTTGTCAGCTGATGCATTACAAACTTACTGTATAAGAAGAGTTCTATGTTTTACGGGTAAAGTATGTCTAAATTGTAGCAAGGGGGAAACTGAGCAGAGAGAGATTTTTTTAATAGAATGGCTGGCATAAAACATATATTTAGGAGGGACATTTATTCGGTGTCATTAAAATTTAATTTCTTGAAAAAATGTTATGGAAAAAAAGTAAGAGGTTTTTTTCAGACTCCCAGTTTCTCTCCTGATCTACTCTTGCAAAAGCACCAGAGATAATAAGTCTTTTATGCTGGGTGAGGAAGGTCATGGTGAACACCTTGAGCTTTCACACCTTGTAAAGTCCAAATCCTTCTCTACCAGAAACTCACTGACCAAGCTCTTCAGGAAGCTTGAGTACAAGAGTACCCAGGCTTTCAAATAAATATGTTGTATGCTCTGTGCATGAAAACTACACACCCTTGTGATTTTCACATAATGGAAGACGCTGTACTGCTTTGAGTTCTTAAAAATTATTAGAAAACAAAGAAAATTTCCCTTATTTGTAAGGAGCTGCCTCTCAACTTGCTATAGCATTTATGCACTAAAAGTTATAGGTAAAAATACTCTCCAAAATTAAACTAATTTCTTCCTAATGACTTTTTATTTAACACATCTGCAAAATCTATAAATATTCCAATCTCACACACTGCATAGACATCTGAAATAGAAAGCTCTTATTATTTACTCTTCGTTCACAACAGTTGATATTTTACAAAGAGGCAGCTGTAAATTAACGGAGTTAAATCCTCTGGTGGTGTTCAGACGTTCAGTTGCTCATAAATGTAACTTTTTATTCCTAAGAAAGTATCCTAAAATGTTGCATTTTAAAATTACAGAATGGATTCATGTGTATCAAGTATTATAGCTGAAGAATTTACTACATATGATGTTTAGCCTCATTTAATTTCTTGCTGTTTATCCTGGTCATGATTCAAAGTAACAGAAGTTAATGAAAGATATCAGCAAAGTTTTTAATTAAAAGAAAAAAAAATCACCTTGCCCATAAAATACTATTATTTAGAGATTATAAATCTTACTAAATGCTTCCTTACTCAAGTTAAACCTTCCCTAAATTGCTGTAATTAAAACAAAAACATCAAATACAGCATGTGTACAAATCAGGAGCCTTCTTCTTTTGACCTCAATTTCTGGAATAATCAGGGGTGTTTTGTGTTTTTCTGTGGACTTTTCAGGAACTGCTGCAGTGGTGGAATAATTTTTAGAAGTCCAGAAACTTCTCCAAAGTATGCTTCAGGTCAAGCCATCTTCTGGCCTTTCTCTGGAACAGGACATAATACAGTGGATACATTAAGAGTGATGATGATGAGGCAGGGAAGGAAGGAGAGAGCACACAGCTGCAGCATCAAAGTTGTCCAAGATTCTTCCCATTTCAGATCTTGGGGTTTCGGACTCCCACTAACATTATTGAAAGAACTGAAGCCCTGAAAACAGAAAGGTCAGCTGAATAGCAATGAATATTGCTGTTCATTGTTCTTCATATAAACAAAAGTTCAAAAAAAGAAGCAAATCTAGACAATGATCCAAATTCTTAAATGTTGTGCTTGCAAACCAAAATATACTAAGTTTTTCCATTTTCCAAGAGGATATTATCTGCTCATTTTAGGAAGCAATCGAAGCTGGACAGCAACCATTAAAACAAGCTATCTCTTTGTAACCAAAATTAATCATTCATCCAATAGCTCATCTAATTTTATGCTAAACTGTATTCCAGATATTGCTATTCTGAACTGACTTTGCTTTTTGACAGATGTGCAGGAATTGGCTACGAGCAAAACCATGACTTCTAATGTACAGAAGAGTTCTTAATTTTAAGAGATTTTCCATAGATTTGAAACATTGATGACTAGGGAGTTTAATAGTTCTTTCTGTTTCAAGCATTTTTAGGGCTTTTTTTGAGATTTCCTTTCTAATCCCCAAACAACTCATCACATACAAGTTTCTGACTTGCTCAGCCCCATGGGAAGCTTTTTTTTTTTTGGCTTTGGGGTAGTAACACAAAAAAACCTGAAATCCAGTTGTGGTCTATCTCATTCCACTGTTGACAAGCAGTTTTACCCCAAACAAGAACTCATTAATTTACTTACTATGAACCTTTTTCAGTTTTAATTCCTACCATAAGTTTGCAATTGTGCCTGAACACTACCTTTACTATTCAGAATACCAAGGAGAAGAAGATTGTCACTCAGAAGAGAAGCATTTTTTATATGAGCTTTTTACTAAATTTTGCAAACATGTGCTTCGAGGCTTTCACATGGTAATTAATTGTGCTTTCACAGGTTAAAGAATTTGGTTTCACTCCAATGTAAGGTGATGGTTCAGAAAATTTAGCTTTTTGGTTTCACTTTTTGCTAATTCAATATGTGCACTTAGGCATATATCTGAAAAGCAGAAAAACTTTCCATGTGAAAACAGTTCTTGAATTATTAGTTCAAATGGATCTGTTCATCACAGCTGTAATAACCAGTGCCACTGACACTATTGAGCCAAAATTCAACTACTTTGGAAAGGTTCTGCTAAAAGGGTTGTCCACACCATGGGGTCCCAATCATAGTACATAGTGGAGAAAACTCTTTTTTCAATGTTTATTTCCATCGTGTTAATCTGGATGTTTTTCTTCTGATACAGAAGATATCTGAATATTGTGAATAATTTTTATTCTCAATAATTTTTCATATTTCCTATGTGAACCTAGACATATCTGCTAAAACTGTAAAATACTTTCTGTTCATATATTTAAGCTTCTTTTACAAAAAACATGGTCAGTAAACATAGAAATTCCCATTGTTTCAATACAGCACAATTCCTCTATAATTACAGAGTAGCCAAAAGGTAATAGCTGTATATAAATAGATGTTAAAGTTATTCTACTAACAGAGTGCTATTTTAAAATAGAAGAACAATGAGTTCATCTTTTTCTGAAATTCCATTTTACAGACTGATCAGTGTAAAGTAAAAGGAAAATGAGGAACAAAAATATAATAAAAATATTGAGCCTTTAAGAAATAGGTTAGGAGAAGTAAAGAAAGAGATGTTACACAGACAAGAGAAATAGTTCTTGCTGTAAAAAAACTTCAAAATAAATAAGAAAACTAGTTTCACTCAAATTAAAATACAAATATGAAATCATATGTTAAGAGAAACGACATTGCTAGAGAATGCACTGTAGACACCCCCTTCACCACTACAATGATCCACATCCAGCCTATGTTGTCAGAAGACATTGTCATCTGAAGGATTTCTGCAGAACTGAGAGAAATGGATGGGCTTCTCATGTGAATATATTCTCTTTCATGATTCTCAGAGGTGCAAGAGGCTGAACTGGTACTGAGAATTTACCATCTCCATTACAAGAGATGTCACAGGGCACATTAGGAAAACAGATTACATGCTTATACAGCACAGTAATTTTGTAGTTTTCTTTTGTTGAAAAAAACACGCTAAATGTTTAAGTTCTTTTTAACAGTATGTGAAAGTGCAACATGGGAGGCTCCAGTGCAGTCACATCATTATACCTTGAGCTATAATCTTTGTTCATTAACCCAGAGGGCTTTATATACACATGTAAGTAATGCCACAACTTAATCTTTTCACTGGGCAGGAATTTAAGCCATATGGTTTTTAACATTTAGGAATCTGGGAACAGTTCATGCACAGTTACTCAGTGCCTCAGCATGGAGGGTCTAAATTGTTGATTGATACTAATTGTGGCTATGTGTCTGAGCCCCAGTTTTGATCTACATTAGCTCTTTTTCCCACTGGAAAGTAATGTGGATTTGCCAAGTGCATGTCGCCCTTCCACCTGCAGCAGCAATCACAGAGATATCAAAGGCAGTTTTCAATTAACTTGTTCAGGTACTGGTGAACACTTCATTGCAGAATCCTGAATTGTGGAACAGAAATGAGGTTTTTTTCCAAAGCAAAAATAGTACCTAACAATGTTTTTATTTTTATTTGTCTCTATTGTTTCTATTTTTCACCTCAGATAATCAAAGCTAATATTGAAATCAGTAAATATATCAAGTGCATTATAGTCACTGTATCTCATTGGGAAAATAAATTTAGTTAGAATTTCCATTTGCAGCATAAGGATTTAAGTCTGGAGACAGGAGGTTAATGACATTTTCATGCACTATAGCGTTTTGTTAAAATCTGGTATGGTAGAAGGAAATAGAACTTTATGATGCTTACTGCATAAAAACTTAATATTCTCCCTCACCCTCAGCACAATCTGTGCCAGTCAAATATACAGTCCTGTAGTAAGCCTGCTTGATATTAAGAACTCTCTTAGCTCTGATGCTTCAAGCAACATTTTCTTGATGATAGGAAGGAAAACCAATAAGGAAATGTTTACCATTTTTTCCTTTCTGAAAAGTTTTACCTCAAATTTGCTAGGTTAAAATGAGATAAGCACCATGTCTTCTTATAAAACAATGTAATTGACATGCACCTGAGCAGAAAAAATGAGAATATATGTTCTGGAAAGTTTTAACTTTTAAAGATTGTGCTGAATTTAAATTTACTCAGGTGCTAAAGCTATGAAATTCCAGTTTACCCCTCAGGTCAGGAGCTGTGTTTGCACAGTGGCAACTAAATCTCTGTTGAATTGGCTCTCCTGTTTTTCTGAGAAAAGCAATATAAACAGAAGATCCAATGCTTGTTGCTTTCTTCTTTAATTTGTCAGCACCTTCTGTCTAGAGGGTCTGTGGTGCCAGACAGAATGCTGCATAAAGAGTGCAGCAGACAAATTGCATTACATATTGTGGCATGTATACTGACATAGAAGTGCCTTGAAAAATCTAAATGATATCTTCTGTCTAAATCTCAGCCACCACACTGGGGATAGGTTGAAATGGATGACTTTCATGGCTTAGGTGTGACAATCCCAAGTACAGTGCCCCCTTCCCGTCCCCCCCACAAGACCCTCCCAAACCTATAACACTCTCTTGTTCCCCCTATTTCCCCTCCCTATTCTGGGCATGGAGTTGAGAACTGGAGGTATAAAAGGGTGACAATTACAGCTTGAGATGAAAACAATTTTCTGGAAACAGCAATGAGATTAGAAAATGAACACTGACAACAACAAAAAGGTGTACAAAAAGGGAGAATTATTCACATGTAAAAATGCTTATTGCAGAGCCTGACTGACCCAACCACAGCCACCTTTTCACTGACTGGAGAAAGAAACACCTTTCTCCCCAGAAGAGAGATAATAGAGTCCTTTTCCCCACCCTCTGGCAATGATATAAGATAGTATTTTTCTGTCCTTTTTGTGCAAGTGACAAAAACCTCTTATGTTATGGGTTACAAAGTTGCTGCTTTCTTTAAATTAACTTTACCTATATATTTATGCCAATATATTCACAACCTCTGGAATGCTGTGAGATCACACATTTCTACCATGATTGCCATTTTAAAAGCCATTGAGTTTTTATGGGTTTTCAGGAAGAACTGATAATGTCAGAGCACAGATAACAATATGTGATAACACAGCCTATTTGGTGTTTTCCAGATGAACACTAAAAATGTATTTTGAACAACATTATAATGCAAATCTGGGGGAAAACTATTAAGAAATTATTTTCAAGAATTTGGACATTGGTATAAAATTGAAGTTTGGAGAAAATTCATTAATATATGGATGACCGTCAGCAGGAGATAGCTGAGAAAGGGAATTTTGCATTTTTGATTTTACATATAATCTGCTACAGCATAAGCAGGTCAGTAAAAATGAAACTGAAGTTTCTTCTTACTTTAAGAACTAAGTGAACTTTTGTTTAATAACTCCAAATAATCATTCCAAAGTTTTGGAAAATCTTAATATTGACTTTACCAGAGCTATCTTTCTAGGCTGGCATAAACCTTTTTGCTTACCTAATAAAAAGAAGAAAATATTTCATAATCACAGTTTAACTAGTAGAAAGACAAGATTCTGTTACCTATGTTTGTCTTTTCATTGTCAGCTTGGAGCATCTGGGGAGGTGTTAAAGAGACTACCTCTTAGTCAACTTTTTTGATGTAATTCTATTTTGTGACATCTTTATGACCTCTAGACTACTGTAGAGGAAAATATGGTCAGCAAAACTTATTAATTTGTCATTGTTTATGATCATTACCATGTTTTAAATGCAATTTACCAGGAAAAACAGTTTTATATTATACATTGGGAATAAAATTCATCTTCTTAATTGCATGATTCTTAATATTTTTGAATAGACAATGAAATTCACAGTTGCATGACTAAGTGCAAGATTTGACAACTTTTTCAATTTATTACAGTAAATTACAATTTCACTGAAGCACTCATTCTAGGTTAATTAAAATGCAAGTTCCAGTAAATGAATTATGCAAATAAGATAGTGCACAAGTCATGAAGTAATTACCAATTCTACATTTATAACCTTATTGATTTTCAATAACTTGCCCCAAATCTTAAATGTGTAATGTGTAATTAAAGAAAAGATTAAGCATGAAGTGATATGTGAGAGGTTTTGAAAATAAACTAATATTAAATCATTACTTTTCATTCTTTTTGCAGTAAACCATTTCAGAGATGCAAATTTTGATATGGTATATTTTGATCATAGCTTGGCCAATCAGTTTTCAGCAGAGTTAGGCAGATTGCCTAAAAACCAGACAGTCCCTCATTTGTTACCCCATTTTAGAAGTCAGAATGTCAGTTTTTCATATGCATCACTTATCTTTATAACTGTACAAGGAATAAGTCTTAGTAAATTAACAGGCTTTGGAAGGAATAAAAGATTATTTGGTTTGCTTCCTTGCCTTGTCTTTCTCTTCAGAAGCTATCACCTAGGGAGATTCTTGTGAGATATTCCAGCCTAAAAGCAATCTCTCACTTCCATCTTTTGCAATTTCTAAGGATTGTAGTAAATTTCACTGGAGTTTCTTCGTGACCCAAATAATCACATCTATGCAAGGGGCATCTCTGCTGCAATCCCAAACTACAGTGTGGAGGTCTCACTCCCAATGCCAGGTGCAGGAGCTCACACAGGACTGTCTAACTGTCTCACCACCCAGAAACTCAGTTGTATCACAGCTGGAAAGTATGAACATGATTTAATGGGCAAAAACTTTGAATATTATTAACTAAAATTAGCTCTGTATTATTAGATTGCTTCTGAACCATTTTAGTCTCACTGTCTCAGACACTAATTGCTGTTTTCCCCCAGGAGCCCCCCAAATTTTTGCCAGTAATAAGATCTAAAATGTGGATTGATATGGAGGTGCCATTGCTGAAACATTTATAACTAGGAGCAACAGCAAAAGTTAAAAATCTGCACACAAAAGTAAGAAACAAGTGTCTCTTTGGTTAATTAGAATTTAATTACTGTATCACTTCATTAATGACTTTTAAAAGGTTTTCACTTTCTTTTTATTGTAACTTCAGGCCATCAGAGAGGTATTACCCTTTTGTGGTTTATATTCCTCAGCCTTCCCAAAGAAACTACTGCAGAGCACAGTGGTACAAAAGGTCAAAAGTCTGCTGGACTTCACACACTTAACACATGTAGAGGTAATTGCCAGATAGCAGTGTGATTTCAGCTGCTGCTGGCTATTAGCTAAGGTTCAGGCAATTATCTGTGCCTGGAAAGCACAGCCTAGTCCTGGAAATATTTTGGATACAAGAGGAAACAGCCCTAGATGGTCCAGTCCAGCCAATCCGGTTTGCCCCTGACCCAGCACCCAGCAGTGCTTTCTCTCTGGCCCCAGCAATGCCCCAGAGGCTGAGGTGGCAGCAGCAATCAGGGCTGGCTTCTTCTGGGTTTGTTTTAAAATGGGCAAAGCTGCCAAAGCAGTCATTTGTCAATTGTCTTTATGCTCCCTGGAGAAAAAAGGCAGCATTACTCTTTGCT
The DNA here is from genome assembly GCF_051311805.1 of Agelaius phoeniceus. Taxonomy (NCBI): domain Eukaryota; kingdom Metazoa; phylum Chordata; class Aves; order Passeriformes; family Icteridae; genus Agelaius; species Agelaius phoeniceus. The sequence goes on from NC_135265.1 coordinate 38,196,772, forward strand.
GCTCTGTAGTGCTGTAATAAGCAAGAGAGGAAGAGAATTACTTGACTTTATCCTCATGTATAGGTACAGATATAGCATCCAAAAGTAATATACAGGTGGGATTCAAATATTGATTATTTCATTTCTTGCTGATAATAGCTTTTAGTCTGAACTGTGCATTTGTAAACCTGCCTTAAAATAAACATCTATTGCATCCAATTTTAGAAATACTTTGATGAAAGAAACATCAGCTATGTTCAGTCACTTTTAATGTTTTCTTGAAGTGTCCACAGAGTATACCAAAATACTGCAAAACTCATGCTTAGCTTGCAACACAAGCACAGAACAAATGGGTGGTTTGTGCATGAGAGAAAGTCCCAAGGGAAGATCCCTGATGAAGGCAATTGTCACTGACTCTCCTCACAATTATAGAGATCCCTCTGGCTAAAAAGAGCCAAACCTTTGGATACCCAGATATTCTAAAATCTTGTCTCCCCTCATCCAAGCAGCCAGGTTAAGAGAGATCTATAGACTGTCTGAGGAAATCATTCCTTGCTCAAACCTTTCCAAACCTTCATGTTCTCTTTTAAAATGGTCTGTGGATGCCACAGTCTCATGTATTGTGTTATTTACCCTGATATGTCAAGGTCATGTGAAGGTTTCAGCAGTAAACAGAGTCTTTTGAGAGCCAAGATAGGAAAGTTGTTCAGTTTTAGAATAAAAAGTATATAAATTACTTAGAAGGGACTACCAAAGGTGTTGTAAGACAAGGTGGCAAAAGAAATGTGAATTGCAGCCCCAAGTGGCCCAAAGGAACTGAAGAAGGTCTGAAGACTCACTGTGAAGTACTGTGGAAGCTCTAGGACATACTGAGCATGTGTACTGCTCTGGCAGATCTGGTGGCAATACTGTCTGATTTCAGTGCACAGGATTAATACTTAGGACAACCTAAACAATCACTGTCATGAAGACTCTGTATTAATGAATATATACAGGTGATTAAGTACTCCAAATTGAGAAGATATCTAAACCATATTGCTTGTTCACATTAAGTGAGCAAAAGTAACTTCAGACAAAATCCAGGGCCAGTGTTTTAAAAAGGAAAACATTTAAACAACATTAAAGAAAGCAAAATAAAACCTGATTCTCTAACTAAACCACTAACTAAAAGTAAAGAGATAACAAAAAATTGTAACATTCACTTCTTCCATATCTGAATTTTGACCTAGTAGTTCAGTGACTATTCGAAAAAAATTGCATAAGTAAGTTTAAAAATTAATGCCATTTTTGCTTTCTTCCATTGCCTTAAAACAAGCAAACATGCCCCCCCCCAGAAAAATGAGCAACCAAAATCCCTATCCCTCACACCCCACAGGTTATTAAAGATCCCCTAAGGGACCTGGAATTCATTGACTTTAAAATTTACTTGGTGCAGGGAGTGATCTGGGCTGGTCCAGTGTAAGAACATTTGAACTGCACACAGGGTAAAAAATTGCTAACAATGAGGTGTAATAGACTGTGGAATGATCTCCCCAGGGAAATAGCAATGCTTGATGCCTAAAACCAGACTAGATAAAGCAACAGGAAACACACTGTTGTGCCCAACACCAATGTGGCCAAGAAGTGACTCACTTGCTATTTCTTTTCTCTCTAAAAATCTATATTTCTGTGATATTGTTGTGGTAACAAGCAGCTCTACAGCTCTTTTGATAATATCCATTAGGTAATGGAACAGCAATGACTCTGTAGAAAATGGATTCGAAGTTTTGTCCTGTTTGATATTGGAATGGAAGGCTTTTGGCAGAAGGGAGGAGATTTTTATCCAAAATCATTTCATGAGCTGAGGGAGTTCTCAATGAACCACAACCCATCATGATGTGCTAAAAGCTCACAAGGAGGGGGCTTCAATGCACACCAAGGTTCAAAAGAACACTCTGCAGAAATAAGAGCCATGCACAATCATTACAGGTATAAGAAGTTATTGTCACTGACTATTTTGGTCTGAGTACAGCAAAGTTCTCTACTGATTCTCAAGTATTTCTGTTCCTGGCATTACTGCTCATCTTCTTTCAGCTGAGAATGGAATATTTCTATCTTCTTTTTACTGTTCTGTAGAACTGAAACAATAGCATCAGCAAAACTGGATGTAATACAAAAGCAACAAAGAAATTTCTTGCTTTGAAAACTCAATGAAAAAGCTTCGTAAAAAACATGAAAGGAAAGAAATTTACAACAGAGAATGGCTGGAAATGTCAATTTACTTTAAACTGAACAGTAAAAGTTATTTCTTGCAGGAACAAGAAAATTGCGCTGGGACTAAAATAGCACCACTTGGTTTAAACCTGTTGTTAATAGCTAGAAGGGTAGCTACAAAGAAATGCTTGTGACAAAGGTACATTTGTTCTGTTGAATGTTGCAGTTGTCTGTATGACAATTTGCTTTTCATATTAGACCAAATAAATAGAAACCTATTTTCTAAGCAAATGGGAATTGGAAAAGGGAAAAAGGGAGGCATTATCTGATCTTGAGCTTTAGAAAAAATTAATGATTCCTTCGTTGTAAATTTTTTTATCATGAGAATCTTTATCAAATGCAACATTGTGTTTGCAGCAATGTCCTGAGGCAATAGCAGAAGAAATTCACTCAGTGCCACAGCAAATGATCAGATTGTACAGGGGCAATTAATTCAAAGCACAAACAATAACATTTAAACAAATAATAATAAATGATCCGAACCAAACAAACTCTTTAATTAAAAAGCCTCCTTCAGAGAGATGAAGGACCTAGGAAGGGAGAGAGATCAAATCTTTGTCAGGAAGGCTAGTGTGAAGAAAAGCAGTTCAGGTGAAAAACATGCTCTCTGAGGAAATTTTTATTTTACAAAATATGTTTAATGAGATCTTCAAACTTAAGGATCAAATAAAAGAAAATTGATGGGAAAGACTGATTTGGTAGATAGCTGCAAAGGATCATTCATCTCCAATTCCTTTTTTTCAAAAGAGTGATGCAGAATTGGTTAACAGTGAAATAAAATCTGTCTTCTCCCTACTAGAGATGTCCTTATGAGAAAAGAAAATTTATAACGAAATAAAAGTCATGGACTTTTCAGGACAGGTGACTCAGCCAGGATGATTTGACAGTTCTGGCTGAAGATCCTGTTGCAGTCAATTCGACACCCCTCCTGCACGTACTAATATTCAATTTAAATAAGATCTGGAAGTAAAGTACTTATTACTTCAGATCAAATACACCTGAACATGGTATTCAACAGCAAAAAAAAAAAATGAGTAACAGACTATACATAATATAACACCCCACCCAAAAAACCAAGCAACTACACCCTAACACTGATCATCCAGGAAAAAGAGAATCTGGAAGGGTATTTTGTTTGAATTACCCTCAAGTGCCTTTCTGAAAAATTTTTGAACTTCTGTCTGTCTTTTCTTCATCCTCTCAGAGTTTTAATAAATAAACAATTGTCCAGGTGTTGAGGCCTGACCTACTGTAAAGCTGAGCCCATTTTAGCTAGATTAGCAAGTAATGGAATGTTCAAAAGACTGACACATAATGGGGAAAATCCCAATATTAGTGATGGTTACTGGAATTCATATACCCTTAAAAGTACAAAAAAAAAGAAAAAAATGGAAAACTTCTAGGAAAGGTAAAGTTTCATAAAAGCAGATAATCTGTTGGGAAAAAAAGAAAAAACACCCTACAACCAGATTTGTAGGCTTACCAGTGCTTTATTGAGTCTGAAGCACCAGACACTGCATATGGTCTTTCTTTATTGCCTTTCCCAAGAAAACGGAGAGCATTCCCACAGTTTCCCTTTCCTGATATAGCTGCAGGTCTGTATTTCAGTAGGGCTTGTTGGCAAAAAGACATTTCTTGTTTTTCCTAAGAGGCCAAATTCAGTGAAATGCACATTAATTATATTGATTCCTGTTCATTTTTCCACCCACTTTTTGGATCTAAACTGTGAATCTTACAAAGAACTAACAAACAAAAACTTTATTGAAATTCCATGGTATATATTCCAATTTTGAGAAATTCCATGCAAAAGGCCATGCACAAGTGACATCCTTGTGTTTTTGACAAGCAGTAAGGGATGAAAATGGCAATCTTCAGCCCACTAGATCTTGGAAAAATTGGATGAAATTTCACAGGATGAAAGAATTTGCTCACTTTTTTCTCTGCTGAATTTCAAAAATTTCATGTAAGTGACAGAGTTGTTTGAATTTACTTGATTTCATTTTTTGTCAGTTTCATGAGTCTTTAATGATGAAATTATTAGACAAAATGAACTTGAGTTTCACTACAGCTGTTGAGGAACATGACTGAAACACACACTTCAAATTCAAAGGGAACTCTTGGCTGCTTAGTCCTTTTCAAAAGGATGGCATTTATTCAAGACTCACTTCTGGCCTTTTTTTTTCTAAAAAGAAAGCACTCCATCACATAAACATGTAACTTCACTTTCTCATCTCAAGGCCAATCCTGAAATCCTTTTCAATATTCATCCTGGCAGGAATTTTTATTTTCAGAGGAAATAAAAGTAGAGTAAGGATTTCAGGAATGGCCATTATAGTCTATGTTCATTAACTCATTTTCTTTAGTTTTAGGGGTATAACTTTTGTTTCTTTTCTGGCCCATCTCTCTTCAATCCAAACTTACTTTGCTCATTAGTTTAATGTTCCAATCTTCCAAAGAATACCATTTTTAGAACAGTTTAAGAAAACATTGTTAGAGTGTTCGATAGCCTGGGGCATATAGCACTTTGCAGAAGAGAAAAACAAAGTGTGTTTTTTGCTGACAGAACTAGAGAAGATGAATTTTCAGCAGTTTGTGCCCACAGGCACAGTGTACAATTTTCTTAAGTCCAGTCTTTGGAGCTACAAGAAATCACTTATTTTTTCCTGTGCTAATATTGTGCTTAGATCTCTCCACAGTACTGGATCCAAACTTGAGCAGTTTTACATCCTCTGAATAGAACAATAATAGCCATGATTATGTGGTATTGAGTAATCTGAGACCAAGTTCCCTCCCTGCCTCACATTATACAAATCTTAATTTGGATTGTAGATTTGTCCTAGTTTCCTGGTTCATAGCATGTGAACAGATTTCAAGGTTTTGGAAGTTGACAGTCTTGTTTAGAACCACTGGTCAGTACTTCTGCAGAAGGGACAGACTAGCAAGTTGCTTTTTAGCAACAACAAAACCTTACACATCTCCAAGACCAGTAGTCTTGCTGCTATGTTTCATACTAATGTCTATTAACTCGAGAATAAAGCACTTCACCTTTTTCTCTTGTATGTTTTGTTGATCTCAGGCAAAATATTGTCAGTTCCATTTTCCTCCCAAGGAAATGGTTAATGAGCTCCCTCTCACCAGTCTAATATTAATGGTAAATTCTAATTAGAGACTAAAAGATTAAGTTTAAGCATCATCTATAAGAAAATTCATTCTATCTCTTACAGTATCTGTTTTGGTACTGCGAGTTTTCCTTACTGACAAAACGAAAAGGATATTAGTGAAACATATCATGGTATTTAAACCACATTTTTGAAAAAGAAAATAAAATTACTTAGATATCACAAATCTAGTACAAAAAAGTTTTTTAAAACCAGACTTTATTGTGCCAGCTATTTTTGATCTTGCCTGAGAACACAGCACATCTGTCAGCAAACAGGAGAATACAGTGCTGAGATATAGTCCAACAAGTTCACACACAGTTTGTTACATTTTGCTCTACTCTTACTACTCTCCAGATTTATGTCCCACCTACCAGGGCTGCAAATGAGAACATAGAACCAGTTGAGGGAGTGATAGACAAGTACAGACATAGCTACTAGTGACCTCTACATTAACTTTGGTTCTTAATATATTATTAAAAGCTGTTGTACAAATAGGTATTGTTTTTGTATGAGGTCAGGGATTTTGGTACTTTCTAATTACAATGGATTGAGCTTGATGAGCAATCCATTTAATTTAAAGAATTTCATTCAAGAAAGAATCTGAAAGTAATAACCTTCATTAAGTCTGGAAGTTCTGTCCTAACTTTCCTTAATGTTTTCAGCAGTTGATACTCACCTTTGAGTCATCTGTACATACGCAGGGTTGTACAATCAATTCATTGATCTAGGCCTCTGAATTTAGGACTTTCATCATAGCTGAGCTCTTCTGGTGCACAATATCTAATCACAATTATGATCAAGGGTGAAATTAAATTTGAGTGACTTGAACATGGAGAAATGAACTCCTACAGCATAAACATGTCCCTTCAGATTAGGACATGTGACATGCAATAAACCTGTTCAGCTGTCTCAAAATCTTCATATTTCTGTACTTTTCATTTCACATTGTGCTGATTTGGTGACACTGCCCAGTAGAATATCTGCATAAAGACTAAGCAGAACTTATGGGCTCACTTTTTGAATAAGGTATCTCAGGGTGAAAGTGTTGATTGTTGAGTAGAAGAGCCAGAGGTGCACTGACATTGTCCTGTTGTTTTTTAAATCTCACCTTCTTCAAACCCTAATTGTAAGCCCCAAGTCTTGTCTTTACTAAGATTAGCTTTATCTGAATTTAAGTGAATATACATAAATATATAAAAACACATACACAAGACCAAAGGAAGAAGAATGTAGTAGAATTCATTATTGAATAACCCTACAATCAAGGTTTATTCATTTTTATTAATCATAGTCTGTCAACTGGTGTGTCTGAAGTCTTCTAATTACCTTGCTGAATTAGCAGTCAAGTGGCATTATTTGTTCTTTGAATTTATGGGGTCCACTTTTATTTAAATGATTAATGATGCATATTAATTAAGAACTGAATTTCTGCAGGAAACTACCAGCTTGGGAAATAAAGCCAGAAATTAATTAGCTCGTTTGAGGTGTGATTGAACTTTTTTTCCTCCTGAAAACATGCACTTTACAGTTTCAGATAAATGAAAAGAGCCTTAATATCTTTGGTTTTTGTTTGTAGTGTGAAAACCTTCAAAATAAATTCAGGCTCAAAGTCTTACGGCAACTTGTCCCACAGGTTATATGTGTATTATATATTATACCTATATTCATTAAGTAGATCAGAAAATTAAGTGTGTACTGATTGATTTTCCTTTACAGGAAAGGCTGGGATGATGAACTTGTACCATATGCAAGAGCAACAGTGTTCCCCTCTGCTGTAAGAAGACCCTCCCCATACATGTGGGCAGAAGGTTCACTCCCTTGAAAGGCAATGTGCATCCCAAGTTTTTGCCCTCTCTGTTTCACAGTCCTCTGCTCAGTGTGAAACTCATCATTGATGCAGACAACAAGAGCATGCAAAAATTGTTTGTAGGTATCTAAAGACACTGACAGTATAGAAATTTCTAGTTTCTGTGTTACAAGAATTTAAATCCACACACACACATATTTCATCTCCATAGTTAGCTGCTTGTCCCTGTTTTTAGCTAGCATTGACTGCCTGTAAATTAATTACCCGTAGTAGTAGACTGTCAGAAACAGCAAAATAACTTTGCTTGACTATGTCAAGACTTTGAGTAGTCTCAGTGGTGACTGCTTCATCCCTAGAACAGATGGAGGAACTGAATAGACCATCATTACCACAGGAGACCAGGGTTAGGCTCCATCAAGAGCAGCTGACAGGTAATCCTCCTGTTCCTCTGGTAGCAGCAGCCTGAGTCAAATTTTTTGGTTTTTGGTATTTTCCGCGAGTTTTGTTTTTAGTTTTTTCCTTTGTTCCTCTGTTCAGGACTGTGTTTTTATAACAAAGTTGAAGGTTGTCTGTACCTGGCTGGACCTGAAAGCTGGTTGATATCAATTTAGCTGATGTCACAAGATCAGATCCTGAAATCAGCTGAACAAGGAGATTGGCTTTCATGGCCCTACCAGAGGGGCTTTTACATCAACAGCAGATGGAAAACAAGGGGAAAATTGTGCCTGCTGCTGAATGGGTTTGGGGCACATAGAGCAGGGGAAAGGCTGAGGTACTAAACATCTTCTTTGCCTGAAACTTTGCCACTAAGGCTGGCCCTCAGGAATCTCAGGCCCCTGCCACCAGGGCAAGTCTGGAGCTAGGAACATTTACCCTCCATGGAGGAGGTCTTGGACTAGACAATACCCAGCACAGGGAGTTGACTCTCCCTTGTCAACCTCAACTGTACTGTGGTTCTGTGGTTCTGTAAAAGGTGAGAAAATTTCAGTCTCTAATGTCTGGAGAAGACCTGAAATAAAAATAATGTTGAACATACAAATGTCTAATTTGTGAAAGCTTGTCAGTATGTATAGATTTATTTTGCTAGATCTTGTCTGTCTTTGTCTCACACTATTTTAGTGTACTACTTTCATCTTGCCTGACAGTTATCACAAGATGTGAAGACATTTGCCGTAAAAGATCTTCAAAAATTTTAGGGGTAATATGGTCAACACAACATAGCTCTTAAACAAAAAGGAGTTTCACAGTGGAGAGGATCAATTTAATAATCTCTGTTTATCTCCCACTATACTGAAGTCTTCAAACATTGGAGAGGTCCATTTCCATAAAGCTGAAGCTGTTTTCCTTCATAATAAAAGTTAAGAATACCAACTTCTGACCCACATCTTCCTTACGTACACGAGGAACTGAACGACCCTGTTTGTAGTGACAAAATAAAGGATCCAAAAATGAAATAAGAGAGAGAAATAAGTCCTGCTGTGGAGTTAAACCCTTCCACTAGATTCAAAAGGCAAGCTGTTGTGAGGTGCGTTCAGCCTGGTGACACAGCTATCTTACAGGATTTACTTTCAGGATTACTTTGCTGATTCAGCATATGGCACTTGTCTCTCTGGTAAAATAAGAAATAAATTCTCTATCAAGCTTTTAAACCTTGGCTTTTCTAGAAATAGAAGCCTTTAAATGAGAAGTATATTTTAACTGTTTAGTGTAGCTAATGAATTAATACTATTTAGGTTCTCCTGTCCTAGTCAAATTCCATCTTGGATAATTAATATCTGCCTCTAATGCTCTCTGGTAAATTCTACTTGTAAATTTATTTTTCACTTTCCAATCTTCATAATGATGTAATGACATTAAAACATAATCTTATCATGGTTGTTTGGTTTTAACAGAGGAGAATTCAGCTTCAGGGGTGGAAATTAACAGCCATTCTGTGCAGTAAATGCATCAGCTTAGACTCACTCTGATAACATAGTCCACATTTGTGAGTTTCAATTGGTTTTCCACAAGGGGTTGCACAGGTCTCCATGCACAAATGGCAGACACCCCTTTTCAGACAGTTTGTCTAACCTTAAACTTTTGAAGTTTCCCTTTTACATTTACCTGAACAGACACAGAGACAAGTGTGCAAGCACACACATTCAAATGCTGTTTCTCCCTTAAATGTTGCCTAAAACCTCTGGATTTTCCCTTCTGATTTTTGTAAGTTTATATTTTCAAAACTGAATTTGTCTGATGACTCACTGAAAAAAGTAAATACATGAGATCTGTTTTATTTCCCCTTCACAGTTTGTGGAGGGAAATAACAATTACTGTCTAAGAAATGGTCAAGATGTAGGTTTATGTCTTATTCAGTGAAGATAGTCTATACATATTTCAAAGCTGAAATGAAAATGAAGTCAACAGTTTACTTTTAATAACCCAAATGTAATAGTTTTTACTGCATTTTTCTCTCAAAACCAATTTCCTTCAAAGGAGGAGATTTTCTGTGTCATTTTTATGTTAACTATTCTGATTATTTCACTGAAAACCTATCAGTCTTATCAGTTCACTTGCAAAACTTCACTTGCGAAATTGTCATTTGAAACTTTATTCCTAGCTAGAAGCAGATAAAAAGTTGCCTGAAGAATGCTGAGTCAAAACAGTGGCCTAGTTTACAGAGGGATGTGGCTGCTTTCATATCACATCACAAGTCACTAAAACTGAAGAATGTCAGCACACCTCAGATTGTCTTTTTATTTGTAAAATTTAGCTCCTCACTGATCATTTTTATCTGGGCATGCAGATGTTGATAACTGCCAAGCAGGTGACCAGCTATGGTATAACTGGGCAATTTCCTACTAAACCTCAGGAGATCCTTAAGTGATTCATTTAGTAAAAATACAGGAGTAATTCTCTTCACAATTTCTCTACAGCAACAGGGTTTGTTTGGAAAGAAGCATTTCCTCCCTCTCATTTGTAGCAGAGTCAGGATTGACTCCAATCAGTGACTCTGATGCTCAGTGCAGCCAGTTTACTATTTTCCATTGTTGCTAAATTATCCGATTTAGATCCAATTCTCTGATAATTTTAATTAGCCTCCACTTTGACCAGATCCCAGGGTTGAATTTTAATTATCCACATCCTTTAACTATAGATTTTGGGTTTCGGAGTTCACTCCATTAATCATCCTATTTTTATTGTTACAACAATTTTATGTTAAAATTAGGTAGATCATGCTGTCATTCTTTTTTCCTTCAAAATGATTGAACAATTAATTGAAACGTTATTTGTCCAAAATATAATTCAATTACTATGAAATTAAAAATTTTCACAGGAATCTTGCTAATAAATTTATGTATGGAAATTTTCTAAAAATTTGCAGAATTCAATGACATTTTAATACTTAATCTTTTATTTGACAAACTAAATTGATTTTTGATTTAGTCTGAATTTAATGTTTATGAACATAAACATTCCCTTCTGAGTTGCTTCAAGCCCTCTTTCCCTTCTATAGTGATCTTTTCCTTGACTACATCTTCCATGCAAAAATGTGGTTTCCCTGATGGTTTAAAAGTTTATTTATGGTGGCTAGAGGGTATGGCTGAATCTGTAACACTAAATTACATAGGAAACACATGGACATGAATGATCTTTAGCTGACTTAAAATGAAACTTTCCAACATTTTTCCAAGTACTTCTGTTTCTGATCTTTGTGTCTGAGAAAGCATTCAATAATGCAGAAAATAAATGTTTTTTCACTCATTTATTTTGGCAAAAAAATGTAAATCTCAACTTTTTGTTTGATTTTGGTTTGCATTTCCATGTAAACCACACAGAATCAATGAATAATTCTACACAAAATGAATGTGCATTCCTCCTTGTTTGCCAGGCTAACCATTATTTCCTTGTTGGTTTAAAATGCTTAAATAACATATCATAGTCCTTGTCTAGTGCATTTGAGTGCAAGAAGAGATGCTTTTTTGGACAGTGCAGTTCTATAACAAAACAAATGAGTAAAGTTTTTCTGTGTACACATTAGGTCTTAATTCTTCAATGACAAGCAGATCAGCGACTCAACTATCATGAATGTGCATGATCAGAAAAGAAAGCTCAGAAAATTTTAAGTCATGGGAAAGTTGAGCTTGACAGACATATAGATGCTGATTCCAAACTCAACTAGATGCACTAGTTAACTAAATATGAGTATTGTGTATTGAACATAAAAAAAGAGAGATTTTATACTTGCTATTACAATAATGAATATACTGAAGTGCTTGCTAAGGTAAAAATAATTTTTTGGGAAACTAGGATTCATCTTTTGAAGAAGCAAAAGAACTACTGTGATTTGCAAATTTGACAGGCATCAGAGTGAATTTACCTTTGAATTTTTGTATGGTTAATTCACATGTGGCAAAGGAACCTGAGATTTCCCATCTAATTTGGGAAAAGGAAAGACCTACCACATCTGTCTTAAAACCATTACAGAATGCTGAAAACATTCATTCTACTATTAATAAAAAATGCTCAAATGACAAGTTGGATTATAAACTGCTCATGTTTTCCCTGCTTGCAGATAATTTTAGTGCTAAATGGGGGAATGGGAGTGTGTTTTTTACACGTAAAATACAGTTGCTTAAGTTAAAAACTTTGCTCTTTATGTAACCTTTATAATCACTGAGGACAATTTAAATGCTCTGAATTTTATTTTGGAAAATTCTGTCTGTACTTTTATGTGTGTCTGCCTTGGTATATATACATACATTTATGACATAACTATACACACACAAAATATGTTATTGTACATGTAGGGAGCCTATTCACACACATATAAGCATGTAGGTATCAATATGCATTTATTGTATGAACATGCACACATATGGGCTTGGGTAATTCCTACTTGTATGTAGTGTGGAGATTTAATAACTTGGCCACCTGAGTCCTGGCTGACCTATCAAGTCCCTGCTTATTTTCTGTTCTCACTGAGACAAGCTGTAATCACGATGGACATTTTTAGGACAACATCTAGGAATAAATTGTCTCTGGTTTATATCTAGTGCTGCTTTGAGTCCAGAAAAAAAGCTTTTGAAGCTTTACTTTTCCTTGTACCTTTCACCAGCAGGGGTGAATGTGAAATATAGAATGTTCTTGTGGTGAAATCACAGAGAAATACAAATCAAGATCAAGGAAACCACCAGTTCATCTGCTCAGAGGACAGCCAGTATTGGGGTCATTCCTAACTGTCTAACTAGTTCTCAAAAGAATTTCAACAACCAAACTCCTCAAGTCCTCCATCAATCCATAACAGTACCTCACTACCCTGTTGCAGTGATAGTTTCTAGTGTCAGGATTTGTGCTTTATGTTACACTTTAAATCCAGTATTTCTTGTTCTGTTCAAAAATGTTGAAATCAGATGCTGCCTTCTCCTTTGTAGTAGGTCTTTATATGCGTTAAAAAAAATCATTATTCTATTCTTCATTATTGACATTTTTAAAATAAATTAAGAGCACTTTCTCTAGGTATCATCTTTTTTTATATCAGAACATTCTTATTGGTCTCTGGGGGTCTTGTCCTAACCAGTGAAAATCTTTTTGGGGAATGAATTGTCCAAAATTGCATGCCTCTCTAACTAAAGCCTTCCTAAAGCAAAATTCAAACCTAAGATTTGGGGCTTTTTGTAAAGAAACTTCTTTTTTTATAAGATTAATATCTTCTTTATTCACCTTGTGCTCTCTTCTAAATCTAGATGATTTTCAGAAATTTTCTCTAACTGGTTGTTCCCATGTCCTTTATTGTGCAACTGATTTTACTGTCACATTTTCTGATTGATTTTCAGACTATTTCTTGAGTATATCAAGAATTGTCCTTTGGCATTCTAATCTTGTCCTCCAACAGACTTATTGTTGTTTTGAAATTTAAAAATTTAACAAGGTCATTTTCTGCTACATCATGCACTTCATTAGAGAAAGCATTTAATAGAAGCAGATGCAGTTTGATTCTGCAGAGCTGAATCTGAAAACTTTCTTTTATTTTCACAGAGAATTGATGGATTACTCCTTGCATATGATTGTCTAACCTGTGTTGCACAAATTTCAGAGGCTTTGCTGTCCTGGCTGTAAAGCCATTGTCCTGCCTTTTCAGGGCTGTATCAAAGCCCTTCTGATGGCAAGAAGCCCCAGGAAATCTCCTACTTGTTTCCCATCAGCAAGATCTGATGAAGAAGAAAAGTCTATTATTTGATAGGATTATTAATGAAAAGTCTATCCTAGTTCTTATTTATCTATTTTTTATTTTCCAGTTTATAGGTCTTTGCTTCAGATCTTTGCTGGGGAAAGAATTGAAATGTGACTTACCTGAAATTCTCATGCTACTCTGCTTTCCATACTAAAGGAAAATATTTCCTTTCTTTGTTTGCAAATGCATTTGGACTTTGCGTTTTGTTTGTTTGATTAGGTTTGTTTGTTTGTTTGAAGTTCATTCTTCTTCCAACAGATCTCATATTCCAGTGATTCTACAATGGTAAAAGGGGCTGGCTGTGGGGCATCCAGGAGCAGCACTAAGTCCTTTTTCCCAGTGGGAGAGGGCTGCACTCAGGGATTTGACAACCCCCTAACTAGCCCAATAATCTTTAAATTTGTCTTCCCTTTTCTATTGAAGATCTTGCTCATTTTCCTCTACTGCCAGCTGCACTAGATATAAACTGACCTTTTTAGGGAAGATTGTCTCAAAAAAGACTTTGACATTTTGTTGTTTTCAATTTTATCACCTGCAATTAGCTTCTTTGTTTCACAGAGGGAGTAGGCCAGCACTTGCTTCAGACTGCTTACCTTACACTGTTAATGCACTTCTAAAACAGTCCTGGCCTGGCTTGCTAAATGCTTCTATTTCTGAATTTGGCCTTTTTGATTTTGTCTCTTCCAGCTTGAAATGTTCCTTTACAATCCTCTCGACAATGTGATCTGATTTCTACTGTTTGCTCCCATCTTGTGCAGGTCAGTGAAGAATTTGCAGCTGAAACAAGATGAGCACCTGTTGTGTTTCTCAGTCTTTTCCTGTGCTGTGACATGTTGTATTTATGTGATTAACAGATCTTTTTAAGTACCAGCCTTCCTGAACAATTTTCCTTTTAGAGTTGCTTTTCAGATCAACAGCACAGCAATTACTTAATAAATAATTACAATGATTATTGCTTACTCAGAAGGACCAGTACCTCCACATAGTCTTCATGGCATTTTTTACTCATCAATTTTGACAGTTATAATTGCTAAGGGTAGGTATTTTGAGAATGTGCAAAAATTGTAAGTAGGAGACAAGTTCCAGAGAGAGAGGCAGGCTGTCTCATACATACTGTCATGCTCCTAACTGTGACCAGTTATTTTCAGCATCAGCCTTAATGAAACTAAATGGGTTTCATGTACAAAAGCTACCCATCAGCACAAGAAGGATAGATTCCAGCTTACTCTGAAAATATATGTAAGCCCACCAAAACTTTGAGGTAAGAATGTTTCCCCTTCAACCAAGCACGACAATTTACTTACTAATTAATAATTTTCTTGTCTTATTTTTAGAGTTAAGTGGCCCAGATATATGGAAATTTTTCCTTTTTTTCTTTTTTTTTTTTAATTTACTTATTTCATTTTAAGGTCATACTCCAAAAACAGCCTAAAATCAGTTTGGAACAAAAGGGGACTGTATGAAAACTGTTCACAAAGCAACTGAATTTTCTTTCTTAAATCCAGTGGAGAGGTCACATCTGCTTTTTTTTTTTCTTTCCCTCTTGAAAAAAAAAAGCCAAAGATTTTTTTATCATAAATGTAAGCACTTACTGGAGTCTGAAGTTTTTTGATCACCTGATAGTCTCCAAGAGAAATAATAAAATAAAGATGTCTATTTTTGTTTGTGGATTTAAAAAAGAAGAAATAAAGGACTGAGAAACATGACATATACTATGAGTGAAACCTAAAACTGACTAAAGAAATGTGGGAAAGTAAATTTCCTATCACTTACAAATGTTAGCTCCTCTTAATTAAGGAAGAGACAATGAAATGTCCTTAGTATTATCATAGAAAATTTATGCTCAAAGGAGGTACAGTCACCATTTATTCATGAGGATGTACATGTTCATTCTTTGCATGTAATGAGGACAAAATTTCTTAGGCTTACCTAAGAAAAACTAAATGCATTTTTTAAATTCTTTCATTAGAAGCATGTTTAGCTCAAATAGGAACAAATATGATCACATTTGAAAAGTATCTTTACAAATCGATTATACTTTGTGAAATCCTAGCTCAGTTATGGACAGGGAACATATCTGTGCATCTGCAAGTCTTATTTATTTAATTGCTAACATCTTACAGGAATTGCAATGAAACATGCAAATCCAGCTCAGAGCACACACTGAGACTGCAACCTGTCGAGTTAGTTATGCTCACCTGAACTAAAAAGCCAAAGATCAACTGTCAACACATTAGTAAATTAAATGAAGACAGAGTAAATTGTATTTTGCTGATCTTAACAGAAATCTAAGCCACCTTTTGGCTCACTACACAGGGTAATTTAAATATCCTGGCTTGATTCTCTATTGCAGCTTCCATATGTTCTCTCATACCCTGAGCCACTTTGACGGCATGCCTTCCTTTTCAGGTGAAATAGTGAAATCTAAGTAAATAGGAGTTGATCATGTGAAGTAAACTGCACTTTTGGGATTGAATTAAGATTGTCTTGGACTAGGATTTTCTATATTTTGGGCTGCTTCTACCTGTCCTGTTCCTTTATTCAGTCATCTTCTTTATGACTTTCGTTTACCACTGTGGAAGGAAAGCGTGAATTCTCATGCTGGTTGTGCATGACTCATGAGGGTGTTCTACTTACTGGGGGATGCCTCCTTTCTGCTCTCTCATTTTGAAAAGCAGAATGAGAAATCCTTAGAGTTGACAGCCTTTGTGCAGGAGAAAAGATCCATCTGTGTCTACTAAAATAATATTCCTAGAGTCATCAATATGATCAGCATGTCATAATACTGTATTGAAATGCCTAGCCATGGTGTTTGGAAGATAAGGAGGATCCACTCATCAGTTATGTCTGTTGTACAGATCTTCATCCATGGCCTACATTAAAATTTAGTTGGTTTAGGGCCGAGCCTACTTTTCAAAAGGTCAAATCTTTCTCGTAATGAAATTAGCACTTATACACGTGTCATGACTGTGAGCACAAATATTAACTGAAACATTCACTGGTGTGACTTGGCTGCACACAACTATGGCAGAGTGTACCAGCATCCATTTATTTCTGTCTGGAAATCAGTGCTACAGAGGAATTTAGGTCATGTGTGCCCATATAATCCCATAAATTTTGAGGTAGCAGCCATTTCATTTTGCCGTATATTTTAATCAGGTTTTCTGGATAAACTGCACAAGAATTGTGTATAGCAATTTTACTATGCAGTAATACTGAAGATTTATAGTTTATGAGCTTACTTTTATCTTGTTTCTCACAACTCACAGTTACTTGTGTAAAAGCACATAGCTGCAATAATTTTCTGTTCAGGCCCTTAAAATAAAATTTGAGAATAATGCTATTGTTTATGTGTTTATAAGTTTTTTCTAGAAGATATAGAAATGCTTGAGATTTCTATTGAAAGCAGAAAATAACCATCATAAGAAATTTCAGAAAATATATCCTTTATAGTCAAAAAGTCATTCAGCTTTAGATGATTATTTTTATTTAACGGTTATTTTAATGGACCATTTACGTAATAATGCCTTTCATTAAAGTAGGAAAACCTCAACATGTTTTCTTACTGAAAACCTAAAAGTAAGCAGGCAACAAATAAAATTATGGGACAATATTCCTTTTCATTAATTTCTTTTTTATATACATAGTCATAAATTAATACTTGCTGGGAGTGCATTTGGAAGTGTAAATTTTGAAGGTACGATTTGGGGAAGAAATATGATAGGGAACAGACATCTGAAAAATTAATAATGAATGATCCATGATTCAAATTGGGATAGCTGCACTGAAATCCAAGCAGTTATGTAAGTCAGAGGACCATATACATCTATTACAAAATAATAGAACATCTTCTCTTGAGGAGAAACAGGCACAGCTTTGTTAACACACAAAAGATAAGGTCTTTTAGGGTTTTTTTGTGTTGATTGAACATGGTTAATGACTGTGGAATATGAGTTCTAGACCATACTTTTACTTGCAGTAATGTTCAGGATGTCATTGAAACAATTAATCAGAAATAATATGAGGATCACCTCTAATGTGAGGCACCTCTCATAATGTAAGGATAGTGCTACCATTGGAATTCCAAGAAAAGGTCAAATTTTGGTTGATGAGGTCTATCCATTTCTAATCTTGGAGCTACACAAGCTCTATTAAATTTCAGTAAGAAAGCAAAGTACTACTTGTAATCAGTCTCACAGTGGGAGGAGGAGGAAGTAACAATCACCTTGTTATACAACTCTTGCTCATTTAGCTTAACTCCTTAAGATAATTTCATTATGAAGGTCATACATATTATACTTGACTATTTGAGTCACATGTCTCATATGAAGGCCCCAGATGTTCACATAAGAACATGCTTCATGTCTTAAAACATTTCAGTTGTCTGACAAGTACAGTACAATTATGCTCATTGGCTCCTACAAAGTCTACAGGAAAAGATTTCCAGGAACAAAACATGCTATTACTGCCTGTGCCTTAGTGGAGTATGAGCATCTCTTTAAAAATGAGATATTCACCCTACCTGTAGCTGAAGACTTGATTGGGACAAAATGTGGAACTAGATCAGCAAATTTCTTAGTTTTCCAAGATAAGAAAGCTAACCAAATGACCTTCCTCCCTCAACCAACTATTTGCCTCCTTATTTAAAAACATCTAAAAGGCATTTATGTGTCTCTATGTACCGTGACAGTAAAATACAAAATTAACATTAAATGTAAAAGTATTTAATAATGAATTTGTAATGAAATCAAATTTTGTATGTCAGCAATCTAATGATTTGCTAACGGACAGCTCTTTAAATTGATGCTTAATGCTCATCTGAGAACAAAATAAGTTTTGCAATATAATTAAATGAACAGAAAT
This sequence comes from Agelaius phoeniceus, assembly GCF_051311805.1. Lineage (NCBI taxonomy): Eukaryota > Metazoa > Chordata > Aves > Passeriformes > Icteridae > Agelaius > Agelaius phoeniceus. Next base: position 38,215,049 of record NC_135265.1, read on the forward strand.
GCATAATCATAATATTATTAATATGTTAACCTTGTAAAAATATTTCAGTATTGCAGGCACCTAACAAGATAGCTATGGGAAGTTAATTAGATTTCAAGTAAGTTTCTAACCATGCTAATTCATATTTTATAAGAATATTAATTAAAAACCAACATGCTATAGCTTCACTGCACTATTTTGCTATATTTTATACCAGCTCTGACTTACAATTAAACAAAGCAACTATAAAGGACTAGAAAAGTGCCAGAAACCATTTCTTGCTAATATAGTAAAAATTATTCTGCAAATGGTTTATCTTTTATTACATTTCATGAAGATCTCTCTTTAGGAGTCAGTGTAACATATGAATTTTCTACGCAAACTTAAATATGGAGTTGACAATGCAAATATGTATATTAGGGTAATTTTATTGCTCTCTTTTCATTCAGAGGAGTGAATTAAATTATCAAAGGCAAGAGTTATAGAAAATCATGAAATAATGAACTGATGGATATTTTTCCCTTAGGTCCATGGCAAAGTCACCAAATAAAACATTCTTTTAAGCAATCAATTAATCTATCTTTTTAATCAATGATTAAATCTCTCCTGATGCTGGGCTTAGCTCAGCAGCAGTAAATGTTGTGCAGGTATTTCCATTCATGACTGTAGCACAGAAAAGCCTTTTTTATGGCTAGATGCTATAATTACTGCTGTTTTATCACATTCTTAGGTGGTAAAGACTTAAGAAAGTCAGGAATTCATCATTAAAATTAAGAGCACAAATTTTCTTTAGGGAAACTAAAGTAGCTCAGCTACATCCTTCAAGATGTCCATTTTGATCCATGAAACTAAAAGTCCTTTGATCACGGTCAAGTAGGATCCTCATTCTGGAGAACAGCATGAACCTGGAGAAGAGCAGAGGGCTGAATGTCTTTTTTATCAAAATTATCAAAGGCTCCATGTAATTCTTCTTGTTACTCGGAACTCCAAAGAACCTGGCCTACACAGATCCTCATTTATTTTCCAGGTCAGCATTCAGGATGTGCAAATCTAAGACACCAATGCTTCTCTTGCTGTCCTGGGGTCTGTCAGGACCATCCCGCTTCCTGAGAAGATGCCAAACCTTTTTACTATTGCTTTTATCTGAGACTTCCTCAACAGAGTTTCCTTCTTGACAAGACTTTCTGCAAATTCCAAGGTGAGATGCTGCAGCCCATTTTACAAATGTTGGCATTGCTTTGACTTGCAAACCACAGGCCTTGCTAATTTGTGAACTCTGATTTAGCATGCCTTGCTTGGTTCCTTGTAGCATTTTTGTTCCCTGTTATGACCTCAATGTCAGGATGCTATTTACTTTCTATAAGCTTCAGACTGAAAGAGTAAGTTATTGATCTGCTCCATTTTTCCCTTCAGGGTCCCATTTTGCTCCTGTTCAGAAATCAGTCTGAGGCACAGAAGCTGAGTTGTTTCATTTTGTGTTTGAGATGTGGCCCAGATTTTGCTCAGTTTAGCACTAGAAGAAGTTCCTATAATCTCATGTCTCTCCTTAGTTTAGTTTCCATGAACAGGCAGAAGGACAGAAACAAAATACGTCAACCTCATTAATTTTTAAATTTTTTTAGCTTGCACATCAGTGGGGTTTTTTTGTTAAGAACCAAAGGCAACTAATGACATTATCCTTTCTTGATAAATTTCTCATACATGTAATTTTTTTCATTGCTTCTGTGTTTGCTATCTTTCAGGCTTTACAGTCCCTCCCTTTGTTCTTCTTGCTCCAGATGAAAAGCAACCATTAAACGAAGCTATTTCCTCAGCAATGCTGTGCTTATCACTGGGTGGGTAAAGAGGCCTGTTCCACTCATCCCTAAAACTCATGAGATATTCTAGATAGCTGGTAGTGTTACACACTCTCACACAGGCAGCAATGCAGGGAAGAGCCAGGGTGCAGGCAAGCAAGGATTCCCCTTTGCTGATGCAGAAAAATCTCATTTCTCTTTACCCCACTGCATTATGTGCAGGACTTTGATTCATTCAGTTAATTGTTTATCTCGCTTTATAAAAATATCTATAATCAAAGCTTTAAATATTTACTTCTTCCATTTGCTGATTAGAAAGTAATACAGTTGTAATGTAATAATACAGTTATAATGTAAGATAGTAATGAAAAAAAACCCTGAGTGTCTTTGAGTCCTTTTATCCAAGCTATATATTTTTTGCACAGTACAGGAAAGCTTGTGCAACATGGGCAATTAGTTATTCAGTTTGAAATGTCCCAGTGTTTACTCAATCATCCCTTTGCAAAATTATTCAGTGTGAGGTGGTAAGTAGCACATGCAATTATTTTATTAATTTGTATTTCTCTACGCAGAAAAGGTATCTCAAAATTTTGCTCAGAAAAATGATGGTGAATCATGCCTTGGCCATTCATTTTATTTCTTGCAGACAAACCAGCCAGAAGATTAAAAGCTCAGCAAGATACTACCTGTAGGAAAAAAAAATCAAAGGAGGACATTTTACCAACAAGTAGAAACATCTCTTAAGGTGCCTCAGACTTCTTATGGCTATTAAAAGGTCATCAGATCTGTAAAAAGAGACAACTGAAGAGTCAAAAAACTTATGCCGAGAGTAACTTGCTCACAGAACTTTGGTTTTGTCCATGACAGAAGTCCAGATCAAACACCTCTAAGAAAAGCTAAAGTAGCAGTAATAAAAGCCCCCTTTTATGCTGGTTCATGTCCAAGGTATTATTGCCTTTCTTGACAGGCAAAAATGAGCTCTCTGGTGCCATTCTACATCAATACCTTTTCCATTCTCCCATGTGGTCTGTTTGAGAGATACAAGACAATAAGCTGCATCCTCCTGAGCCCTTACATCTTCTTTGGACACCATGTGGTTTTTGAAATCTGCTGATAGAGTGTATCACAGTAAGCAGCAAAGTTCAGAGCTGTAAGAAACAAATGCTACCGCTTGAAAATGCCTGGATGGAAAAAAATATTCTGCTTTTTTACTATCATGTAATAGCAAGTGATTGTTCACAGCAGAAGCTAGGCTGAGAGCTTTTGTTATTAATCATAGGGATTTTCTCAAATAAAAGCCCCTGGGAAATCCATCATCTTCATCAGGCTTTGTTCCCTCTAGTCCACCATTATTGTGCTGGGATTGTGTCCACTCTAACAAAGCTTCAGCCAAAACATTGCCACCCTGCTTCAACTATAAAGGGAACAGTAGGATCAGGTACTTATTCTCTTGTTTTCTCACCTCTGTAATCCTTAAAGCACAGATGGCATTCACCCTTGTATATTACTGCTCTTTTAAAAAAAATACATTTCCTCTTACAGTAATAAATAGAAACACAGAGTAGCAGATAGATGTCCAGCAAGAACAAATAATTGTTTAAAGGAGCAGTCAGTATCACTCACTTACCTCCAGATTACTTTTGCTGACAGAAATGAACTGGCCTGAGATCACAAAGTTCTACTCATAAAATGTGAAGTTTCTTCTAAAATTGAGAAGGCTTGTTTATTTCTTTGAAACTTGCTTTTAAATCATGAAGATTGTTGGCTACTGTGGTATGAATTCTTGAACATGAATCCTTGAAATATTTTATGTTGTGCATTAGTGCAGGGACTTTCCTCCCAAGGCAGAAAAGCAAGCACATGGAAGGTTACTGGTAAAATATGCAGTGAAATACAGTGTTCTGAAAACCAAAGTGCAAGAGGGTTTACAAGTATTAAATATGTCAAACTTTAAAGGTCTCGCTGCTCTTCTAATACTGTAGTGGTTTAAATTTTTTTAAGCAGTTCCAAATGCTGATGTCCCAATGTTCATGTATTCTGAGAGCTGCATTTGGTTTTTCTTAGGCTGGACCTTTTTATCAGATCATTGTTTTGGCCTCAAAGATAATATTTTTTTAACTTACAGACAGCATTTCTGTTGATGAAATTGAGGAGAAATAGAAGTGAAAGGGAAATCTTCACATGGAGACCAGCCTTACCCTTTGGCATCTTGAACCACCAAACAGAGAAAAAGGCTGGCTTTTAGCAGTTTTCCTTTTTGGTAGTTTGGATTTTTTTTAGTACCAGTTTGGGAAAAAAATTCCTGAGTTTTGTGTCTGAAACACCAAAAAAAAAAAAAAAAAGGATGCCAACAACAAAACTGAGAATAGTTTTACCTAATTTATAACTTTTAAATATTGGTTTCACTGCAGTTTCTTTATTAGTATGGAAGCCAAGTTCTCTTATCGTTTTTACCCTGATGCTTCTGCTTTCATAAATCATATATCAAGTTGATAAAGAGAAATTCAGCACAGCCCTAGGAAAATTCAACAGGTTGTCAGCTATTTCTTATTCAATAATTTATGAGAACAAGATGTCTCCATTACATAAATAATTCCTTTGCATTTCATTCAATTATGCTGTTATTTTGATGTTTACTATTGAGAGAAAATGTGGCTTTTGAAGGGCAAAGTGGATGTTCTAAGTTGAAATATTTCTTGAACTCAAGAGATTAGTGATATGTTATTAATAACAATCTGTAACACAGAACATACACATGTAGAAAAATATATTCCTTATAGAAGAAGCAATATATGATGTGAACCCAAAAGCCAAACAGAGTAAGTCAGAAATTTTTCAATAAATACCCTCTCCCTGGAAAAATAGGATTTCTTGTAACCCAAATTTGCCATTAATATTATGTGTTGCAATTAGTGGCAGTGGGGCACGTCTGACTTTACTATATGAATTAAAATTGCCAATTAATAAAAATAAAACTTTCCTCACTAGCTACTTATGTAATTGGAGGACACTGGGACCTCTGAAGTTGATGAAACCTTTGCCTTTTTTTAACATTCTGCTTATTTTCTCTTGAAAGGGACAGCTGATACTTGGTGCAGTCCATCCCTCTAAAAACTTTGTAAACTTACTGAAATATTTTTTGTGATTTTGTATTGGTGACAAAACATGCAGTCATCAAAGACTGCATGATATATGCAACAGTAAATCTCATATCAGCTGATTGAAACAGGTTAAAATTTGTTACAGCATTTAGCATGTTTTGGCAGATACATTTTTTGAACTGACAAACTAAATGCAGTTAAGGGCATGTGTGGCTTTATGCAGCCTGTAGTGGGAATTTCACTGGCAATCCCAAAGCTTTCAGAGAAGGGCATACAGTGACTCAGTATATGCACAAAAGGGGTGAGTTGGGGAAAGTTAAAAAATCCTTTGCAAGACAATGGTTATTTTGTCTGCAATCTGACATACAATCACTGAATCCCTTCACCTTGTATTGTCTTAATGGTGATTAATCTGTGCACAGCATAGTTTTGATACTTTAAGTTTTAGCTTTCATATTTTCCAGATTCTGTACTGCATTAGTATATAACTAATTATATATGGCATATAAATAATTATATAGTGTATAGCTAATAAGTACTGATTCCCATTTTGTATTACTTTTGCTAAGGCTTGTGTTTTAAAGCACAGGTCTTCACATGGTCCCTTTAATTCTATGTTCTGTCTCTTAGTGGATAATGCAGCAATGACTTTGACATTTTGGTACTCTAGGCATATGACTGTCACATCATGGGGTTGCTACAGTGAGTTTTCCTGAATAACTCTAATCTCTAAATTATTATATCATCTAGTATGCAATAGAAAATGCAAGAAACTACAGGTAAAATTTGCCTGGGATGCATATATATTATTGATAGCAAATGTGTTGTATGTACCTCAATAGCAAGATATTTTTAAAATGTTTAATTCAGTCTGAGGTTTGATTCTGATTTGCTTCTAAATCCAAAATATGTGCAAAGTCTGTTAATGTCATCTGTCAGCTACTGGATGAATAAGTGTATTTCAAAATTTCATCAATAGAGAAAATTAGTTGATAGCTTGCCTTAGTATGCTGCCAAATTTACTTGATTCCTCTTGCAGCTTTGTATATGCAGCCTTGCTTTGCTCTTCTGTCATGATTTTGTGTGTGTCTGTTCCCCAGATTCACCAGTTTAGCCAATGGCATGTTTCTCCTTGTGTGATCTTTTCAAAGTATTCCTTGGCACATAGCAGATCATACTTAATGTTTTTCTGTTGCAACTTCTAAGTTCGTCAGGTTTCCAGATACAAGTGTATCTGCATTCCAGAACTGAGATCTCATGTTCGGATCCCATTGACAGGGCATTGCTGTTGAACTGTCACACAACTCTGTTTCATATCACAGCTAACAGAAGAAGCACACAAAAATATGTGTATGATGACCAAAGATACACATCATAAAAACACATTTTATGTCCCTTTAACAGTAAAACTTTTCTACTAAGCGCAGTCTGTGAAACCGAAGGATTATTAATCATATTGTTAAACTGGTATCTGGAGCTCTTTAGGTAGACATCACTCTATCCCCCAATAACTATATTTATAGAACCATAGAATGTTAAAGGTTGGGAGGATCCTTAAAGGTCATCTAGTCCCAACAGCCCTCTGCCTGTTAGGCAGGGATACCTCCCACTAGACCCCCCTTAGCTGCTCAAAGGCCTATCCAACCTGGCCTTGAACACCACCAGGGTTGGGGCATCCACAGCCTCCCTGGATAACCTGTCCCAATGCCTCACCACTCTTATAGTAAAGAATGTTTTCCTGATATCCAGCCTAAATTTGCCATCTTTCAATCTGTACACATTGCTCCTTGTCTTATCACTACAGCTCCTGATGAAGAGTCGCTCTCCAGCTTCCTGGCAGGCCTCCTTCAGATACTGGAAAGTTGCTGTGAGATCTCCACTCAACCTCTTATCTTCTTCAGGATGAACAGCTCCATCTTTCTCAGCCTGTCTTTGTAAGGGAGGTGCTTCAGTCCTCTTATCAATTTTGTGGCCCTCCTCTGGAATTGCTCTGACAGTTCTGTGTTGACTGATTCCACAACACAGAGTTCTGCATTTGGTGACATGAATGTCATTTATGATTTATTTAGATTAGGGACTGGATTGGAATTACAGATGAGGTGACAATAGCCGCACTCCAGTTCTCCTGACATCATTCAAGGGTTTCCCCCATATACTGAGGGCAGTTTTAGGAGTCCAGTGCTGTTTGTCCTGGACAAATAGGGCAGGCTAACTACAAACAGGCCACCAGTTGTGCTTTATTTGTGCCTCAGATCAAACTACACTCAGTTAGTTTACAGCTGATGGAGTTGTGCAGCCAATGGTGAGATCTTATGTTCGCTCAGGCTGCCAGACACCATGCATGCTGATGTGAGAGGTGACTGCCAAATCTGAATTGTTGCCTTTACTGATGTAGATACTAATGAGATATAATTACCATTTGCCTTTCCATATGTCGCTAAAGAATTTGTGTAATTAACTCCATATTTAAGTATGATTCATCTATGCAAAATTAAATGTGTCTACTGGATCCAGGAGCCTTAGGATTCCTCAGGATTTCAATTGCTTTGCTAATTTGTTCAAGGTAGGGGGTTATGTTAATTTTGCAATGCTTTGGATGACCTATTTCTTTATGATTTATTTATTCCTGGTTTTCTGTTTATCATCTGACAGTGTACTTAGAAGATACATAAAAAACCACAATTTAAAAAGTAAGCCAAAAATTGTTACATTTGCTCCAGTTTTGATACTTATAGATTCTAAGTCTTAAAATTTGATATAAGTAATTTGAGTAGTTCCACATTATATATTCTTTTAAAATACAAAAAATCCCTGAACAAAGAACAACAAAAAACCCAGAAACCAAAACAAAAAAATCCAAACAAACCAAAAACCAAAACCAAACCAAAACAAAAAACCCCAAACAAACAAAAAAAACCCTCCAACAATTTGTAATATGTATTTGTTAAAAAATATTTAAATTGTTCCAGATTGAAATTTCAGGTTTTGACTTTCTGAAAAATGTTTAGATCTTAAAAATTCTTACTGAATGGACAACTACTAATTTGACTAAAATCTCCTTTCAGTCACTGAATTGTCCTTCTCAACCCCAATGAGGGTGAAAGAACCATGAGATGTTCAAAATGAGAAAAAAACTCTTTCTAAAAACTGCCTAGCAAACTCTGATAAAACATGTTAGCTTTGTCTTTAACCATGTTGTTACCATATGTGCCATCTTTCTCAGATCATAATATTTCCATTTTTCCTGATTCAGTTGTTCTGAGTTGACAGAGGTGCAGTTGTCTAGTTTTACCTTGATTTGGTTCTCTTCCCACTCATACTCATACATCAAACCCTGGATTCAAATATCAATGTAGCTTCTCCAAAAAACATACATAGAACTTGTTGCTTAACAGAGACATTTTTGATTTGTCTCTGTGATCATATCCTGCAGGAAGAATGAGAGTATAGCCATATATTTCCTATGTTACGTGTAATCTATTGGGAACAAAAAACTACCAAAAGGACATCACTTGTCACAGCTTAAAATAATAAATTTCTTTAGTGAGACTAGTGCACTCTTTGAGCTTCATAACTGCATGCACAGTTGCAGAAAATAGAGTGCATGAATTTGGAGAGCTTTAGAAATATTGCAGCAGTGTTTTGTGGACTGGATATGCTATAGGACCGATGAAGACTGCAGGAAAGGTGAAGCAAAGCCACTTCCAAAATCCACACAGGCTGCTTTACTGAGATATACCAAATCCTTGAAAAAAACTAAGTGTGAAGGTTAAATTAATGGTTCCACCAGAACCTATTTTTTTTTTAATCAGAAGTGATGGGCAGTCATATGACTTATGAGTACAAATGAACAACTAATTTTTTACAGATAAAGTAATAGATCAAAGGTAAACACATGAACAATTCTAGCTGTTGTGCAAATGATTGTTCACACCTTTCATAAAGCAAGAATAACAACTTCACCATAACAAAGATGTGGCATCCTAAAATTTCCAAATACCCTAGGAATTAATATAAATAAGCAAAGAAGAACAACACTCCACATATCCAGTCTGAATTACAGAAAAAATGTGCAGTTTTTTTCAAGCATTCCCAAAGGTAGAGTAAATCAAGTCATATTGAAAAGGCAGCCTCAGTAAATGTGTGAGGCATTATGTGAGTAGATTAGTAGGAATTCTGACAAATGTGGAAATACTGTCAATGTTACACTGACAAGCACTGTAACTAAGTGGTGATCAGATTGAATCACTGTAGTGTGGAGCAAATTAAATTGGGGAACTTGAAGGAGACCTAACCATGTGTATATAAAGTACATTTAACAGAAGGAACTCTTACTGAGATGTTACCTAGGCACTTACTGAGGCCTTGCTGTAAACAAGAGGGCAGCAGATGACTGGGCTTATTTAAATTAAAAGTCAGAAAGAGTGAAATTAAAATGGCTGAAATAAGGGCCAACAATGTGCCTGTATTAGCTGAAGCGGCTAGTAGAAACTTTTTCTGGAAAGTCTTTTTTCCTTATTGCATCTCATTCTGTGAGACAGGCCACTTTTAAGGATTAATACTATTAGTCCCACACAGTATAGCAAATATTTGTGATTAATATGGTAACATTGCCTAAGGGTGTTTGGTTAGATGCTGAGGAAAGTGTTGCCAGTTACATCTGCCCTGAAACACAGGCACCTCGGTCATCAGAACACAGTGAATGTGTTATCCTAGCTGGAATGTGTGACCATCTCTCTCTGCCCACTGAAGATTTTGCCACCTCAGACACTCCCAGGCAAATGACACAAGTAATGGCATTTATATTCTTACTGTCTGAGATTTGCAAGTGGGTCCATGACTTGTTTTTGCTAGGAGAGTCAACTTAAAATGTGCGAGATGTGTGAGTCACATCTTGCAACATCTCTGCTGTTTGTAACCTGTATTTGCTATCCTTGATAGGCATTGCATCATTTTCTGAAGCTGAGTAGCACTTGAGACATCAAATTGCATTGAGTTTCTTCACATTTTGCTTTTCCTTTTCTGCCAGAAGCTCCTGATGATTCTGATATCAGTGTCCAGCAGTGCAGCATTTCTTTTGACTGAAGCTAAGTACCAGGGGTACGTGCCAGCTGGGCACATATTTTAACTGGATGTTTCATTTGAATCTGCTTGAAAAACCTTGATCAGTTGCCATTTTATGAAGCTGCAATAGTAAAAACCTGTACTTCATTGCAAACTGCTTGAATCCAATGAAAAAAATTCACTATTATGTAAAGACTGCCACTTTGGGAAAAAGTTAATATGCTATACATAAGCATACATTAGGTTTTGGGGTTTTTTTTTAAGTAACAGCTTGTAAAAAGTAGAATCATTGTCCAGAAGAATTTTTCACGGGCAAAATACATTAATCTTTTCCAAATTCACTACCTAAATGTGCTATTTCTCTCAACTTGGCCTACAGTTTTGCATATGAAATAAAAGTTTTCCTAATGTTCCTCTAAGGACAACCTAAAATATCTCTGGACCTTCTCTTATATTTCTTTTACCTCCATCTAAGTTTCACGAGCTCTTTTCCACTATTTTCCATTAAAACCTGGTTTTCTACCCAGAGATCTCACCCAGTTCCAAGAAAGACCCCTTACAGTGATATTAAGGTTTCAGAATGCACTGTCCCTGACATCTCTGACTAGTCACTTCAGGTGTTTTCTGTCATGTCTGACATTCAACTTTTTATATCTATAAATCATCATCCAGATTTCATCTGAACACAAAAAAGTTTTTTACTCTACTGATATTGATGTTCTATCTTACAACTTTTATACCCTGCCCAGACACCGGAATGCATATCTGAAGTCTCTGCATCTCTTCCAAAAATCTCTTTTCAAATGTTACTTTTTTGTCTGGGGTATAGAAAACAAAAAAAAGAAAAAAATCAGGTATATTATGTGTTTGATCATGTATTTTTTTTAGGGTGGATTAGTTTCCCTTTTTGTTACCCATCGGTATTTATATAACATCAGGGTCTCAGTTTGTGAACTGTTCTACCTTGCAGGACCTGCAGCTTAAAGGTATGAGCACGTGAGTTCTTTTATGCTGAGACATCAGTCATCACTCCCTGCAACACTGCCTGCTCTGCCATGGGTTAGTCCTAAGGTAATAATGCCAGAGCCAATGTCTTTGTCTTAACTCCACCACTCTCTCGTTCCAGCTAAGAAATGTAATTTTGCATTGTTTCCCAAACGTTGGGTTTGTGCTTGAAGCTCTTTGGATAGGATTTCCTGGATGCCATCTCTGAACTGCCCAGATCCTTCTACCTCTGCCCTCTTGAGGTGTTTTGCATTTGCAATTGTGAGCAGAGTATCAGAACACTATCAACCTAATTTAAAGAGTCTGTGCTGACACACATTTCAACAATTTGTAACTGTTTTATCAAAGTCTATCTTTTAATTTTCAAAGAGTCTTTACTCAAGTTTTGTTTTCAGATATTGCTTAGAGGTCTTGTCAGAGACAGCACCTGAAACCCTTAGATACTTCCTTTTTCCAGTAACTCTTCTATACATTCAATCTTCCTGAAGCCTGTTTGAAAGACATGCCATTCATTTTTTGCTTTTGTGTGGTCTTTGGTACTTTTCCAAGGACTGAAGTAGCTGCATTGTGTCTTTTGCCCCAGCTTAACTGGAAACAATGAAAAACCTCTATTACTTCAGAAATTGCTATTATGAGAAATAAATTTCAGATTAATATTCTTTTTGATGGAAAACTCTCTTCATCATCACAACTAATGCTCTCTTTACCTCTGTTTTCTGGAGAATTTAATTCACAACGGTTCTCTTAACTGTTAGAGTTGAGCTAAAAAATATTATTGACCTGATTTCATTTCTACTTCACTCCAGCTTATCTAGGTGTGAGCTCTGTGCAAGGTGAGCAGTCTGGCTCGTGCTACAGCCTCATGCTGGCTCAGAACTTCGGGTGAATTGCTTGAGGTGAGAGAAGGCAGGGAAGGTGTCACCACCCTACTTGTCACTCAGCTATTCTTATCCATATGCACCTCTCTCTTTTCAGCATTTAATTCTTCAATTCTGATATCATCTCATTACAGTCAAAGCCTGTTTTGCCACTCACACCAGCAGATGCTGAGTAGATCCAAAGGTACAAACCTTGGAAGACAATTCCCTGTAGGATTGCACACATACACTCAATCTGCACCAAGGGCAGGTTGTATTTGCAGGCATGAGTGGAAGAGCACAGTCAAGGGCTGTGCTTGACAGGCCAGCGTGCACTTGGGGAAAACATGCTTTATCCATAGTTTTCACTCCATGCCTATTTCTATTCAGACTCAGCTCTCTGAAAGGAAAAGCTGGATACTTTCTCAGATACTGTATGTGGCAAATTACAGCTTTGCAGAGGGTGGTGCTGGGTGTACATATATTGAAGACTGGTACAGGGGAATTAGCCAGTAAATTGTTATTTATTGCTAAATAAGTCTCAGTTCTATGAGGCTAATAAAAATCAAGTGATGAAGTTCTGGAGATAACTAGATTCAGTTTTGTGGCAGTAACAACACATGTCTAGATAAAATTCTGTCTTCCTACTTTAGACTTTCCCGGTGGCTTTCATAATTTTTCCATTGATCTCATTTTTCAGAAACATGCAACGTGATCTAAGCTCCAGAGCACCTAAGTGAGAAATTGTTGGTCTGATTTTCATGACTACTGAGTACATCAGGGTCTTAATTTTGAAAATTATCTCAAATTGAGAAATAAAATAAAGATATAAAGAGCATCTAGCTTTAGATACATGGCTAACCTGCATGTTACCTTATTTGTCATATGTTTTTATGGTATCAGACTCACTTCTTCAAGAGACAATAGCTGTCAATTTCAATACTTTAAAATTACCTAATTGGAATAAACATATCAGTATATGCTTCTCTCTTTTTCTGAAATAAAACCAAAAAATACAGAATGTCCTCTTAAAGAATCACTTAAATGCCTATGTTCATTGCATTGCATTAAACCTAATGCCATTAATATTTGACAAAGGGTTGCAGGCAGGGCATTTCCTACAAAAGTCATTCATGTTTGAAAATTCTTGGCTATTACAACATATTGACTGTCAAGATATGCTGCGAGGGCTCATTTATTTCTATATCCATGAGGTAGTAGTGAAATATATTATGTACATTTTTTTCTGCAGAGTTTTTCCACCTTGCAGCATATTTGCTGATTACTATCAGGTAGAAGAGGCAACTTAGAAGTGTGATCTCTTTTATGGGTCTGTATTGTCAAGGGACACCAAGAAAGAGAGGAGGGAACTCCATTATAACAGATAAATCTGAATGTGTTTATTCCACGGCTTCCCACCTCTTTTGTCAGAGAGAAAGACTGAAAATCTGTTTCTGCATATGTTTCCCATTGAATTCAAGACATAGTAATGCATAAACCATAGCAAAATTTTTCAAGTCACTATTGCTTATCACAAATTAATGAGAACAACTGTGTGTACTCTCCACATTTTAGTTGATGTATAAACAGAGCAGTGGGGTTAATTGTGAAAACTGTTTACTTTTCAGGGAGGAATAAAACCCACTCAGATGCTGACTTTTTTCAAGCTGTGATTTTCTTTTCCTCCATAGCACATATGCCTTGCTACAGTCTGGCAAACATACCCATAAAAGAATCAACCCCAGAATATTTTTTTTTCCAGCTAACAGTAGAAACTATGAATTCATGTAAATTACATATAGTTTCTCCTATCTATAAAGGTATCAAAATTGCACATTAAATATTGGCCCCAAGACTGTGATGGCATATGTACCTACAGCTAGTCACAAGCAAGGAAAAGAAGCACGCTCAGTTTGAGTGAACTTTACAGTCCGATAAAACAGAAATCTGGTTTAATAATATTTCACTTATGTGAGATGTAGCGTGCAGGGCCAATAGCCTAAAACTTATGTTTCTTTACTGAGAGCATTGTTATTAAATATAATATCTGCCAAGAACTGTCCCAGTTGTATGCCCAGTGTTTCTCACCACTGTTTTCTCTGCAATAATGGCCTCTCATATTGATTTATGTACATTTACCTAGTTCCCCAAGGGTATTCATACCTTAGGACATGAAATAAATCTGGTATTTGGCTAACTACAAGGGTTTAAATGAGTCAGTTTCTTTTTCTTTTTTTTTTTTATATGTGTCTTGGACTAAGTGGTAAATGGACCAAATATTAAAATATATATATTATAGTACATTACTTACATACATTTTGAGCAAGTCCTGGAAATATTTCTCTAGCACTGTTTAATTTCTGCTTATTCAGGACCTGAATGATGCTGCAGATCCACCATATTCTCAGGTGGATCACACACCTGAGAATGATTGGGTTTGCTAGGACCTTTCTAGGCTACAGTGCCAAGCAGGGGAGAAGACAAAGCTCTTCTCAGAAAACAGCTCTGGAAAATCCAATGAAAAAGAACAGTTAGACTGAGGCAAAGCTGCATCCTGACCTGCTGAGGTGTTTTGCCAGTTTGACTGAGAGGCAGCCCAGCAACAATCTGACCAACTGCACTACCTCCAGCCTCCCACCTCTCATTATAAATGAATGGATCATTCTCCCTGGATAGTGGAGCTGCACAATTTCCTTGCATCCCTAAGTCTTTGGAGTCACAGTAAGTACATTTATAAATTATTTGCAAAAATAAAGTTACTGGATTCAGTGGAAATCATAAACTCATGGAATCGCAGAATGGTTGGGTCACAAGTGACCTTAAAGTTCATCCAGTCCCAAGCCCTGCCACGGGCAGTGACACATTTTGCTAGATCAGGTTGTTTAAAGTCCCACCTAACCTGGCCTTGAGCACTCCCAGCATCCACAGCTTCTCTGGGTGAGCTTGAGCTTTCTCAGTACCTCACCAACCTCACAGTAAAGAATTTTTTCGTAATGTCTAATCTAACCCTACCCACTTCCAGTCAATGCCATTACCATTTGCCCTTTCACTATCTTCCTGTGTAAAAAGTCCCTCACCAATGGTCATGTAAAGGTTTTTATGTATCAAGAATTTCCCAAAATACAGTCATAAATGAGCAAAGTTTGTACCAGAACTAAGAGAATAATGTTAAGGAAAGAAAATTACAAATGCAGAAATATTTGAACAAAATATTCTATATAAACCTAAAAAGACATCAATTCTTTATGTGGCTGCAAAATATTTCTTTTCCTCCTGCTTCCCTTCTGTATCTAGGGGCACCCTACCAGGAAGAAAGGGCTATGACACTACTTGTTATGTGAGTGGTATTTCATCAGTTCTAACTTGCCATGTAATTTTGGGTCCCAGGTCACTAACTACATCAGTATATAGAGAACAGACTGTCTTCTTGCTTTTCCTGCCTTCCACATCCTCTGCTGAAAGTCGTGCCTTGCCCTGAGTTTTACATTCCTGACAAAACCCTTCATCCCATGCAGAGCTCAGCATCTTAGCCCCTCAAGGTATGATAGACTTTTCTGACATAGCTTCTTTTTTGCAGGGACCTCAAAATGTTTATGACCTAAGAGCTGTTTGGTCTTCTTTTCAGCCACATTTCTCAGTGAGTAGCTACAGATTTCAGCTTTAGATTCCCCATGTTACCCAGGAGAGAGAAAGGACATGCCTGATTTCTTCAGCAGCATTTAATGAAACTGAAACTGAAGCTTCTTCAGTTGCTGTTGCTTTTACAGCACTGACATTTTCTGGCTTAGTGGTCCAGTGGATAAGGTAATGAATTGGGAGTCACAATGAAAACCTATGCCTCTGAATCCTATTATTTCAAATTATCTTTTTTTTTTTTTTTGTGGAGCAGTGGACACATGGTGAGGAATTCATTAGCTGTAATTAAATAATCTAGAATTTGGTGTCTCACTCTGGGTAAGAATCCACAGGTTTCTTTGCAATGGAAGGCACATAAGCACCTACAGGGCAACTCATTTCCTAGTGACATGTGTCTGCAATGGGACCTGTAAACAGTTCTGTTCATTAGCCAAGGGAACTCATCACAGGAGCCCAGGTTTAGACATGTGATTTTTAGAAATCTGAATTTCCTCAAGAGGACTTTGATTCACTTTGATGTTAATTCAGGAAATATTTGGAATTTGTAAAAATCTCAGCGCTTTCTATTTCTAGTTCTTTAATTCCCTCCTTTGGAAAAAAAAAAATTGAAATGTTGTTAAGATTCCACATTATCACTGTAACTATATTCCCAGCTCTAGGAAAAAAAATCATGGTGCTGCTTGGTATGAAAAGTTTATATTTGTAAACCCCAGCATTTTTATTCTGCAGATTACTCATATTGAAAAGACAAAAACTGGTGTGGTGGAAACATAAACTAAACCAAGTAAACTCAGAAGGAGATGTTGCACTGAAAGAGCTCTGAATATATGGAATAAATAATTTAAGAGAAGACTGAGGCTGAGAAGTGAAAATGAGTTGAAGAGAGCCTCATATATCCTTCAGCACAAAAGGGATCAAGTCATAGAGTGAAAAGACAGGAAAGTGGGATTAAGATGTACCAAAAAAAGCAGACATGCTGGGCCAGATATCTTTTTCCTGTTTGTAAATTCCATGTTTTCAACAGAAAATGAGGTGATTACACAGATGGTCTGTGTTATTCCCACATCCTTTGAAATTCAGTTTCCAAAAATGTCACCTTGTTCTGTATCCTCTCATGTAGTATAAAGTGCATACACTGTTTTCCAACAAGTTCACATGCATTTTGCTGTCAAGAATGGTTTATTTCATTAGCCATGTTCATGGAAAAAATTGTGTAAGAAGGGGAATATAAACATTAATAGGATCAGATTCTGCTGTTAAGATCTGTGTGAGAGAAGGCTGCTGGTGTCTAAGTCACAGTGTTCACATTAGTATGCAATTTGGCCCCAAAAGAATAAATCTTTTGGTATTGAGGCTGCTTTATTTTTGGTCAGTGCTGTTCTGGAGTTCTATATTGGTCTAGGAAAAAAAAAAAATCCCTCTACCTGCATTACCAAAGCTGTCTGAATGCCCTGGCATGGATGCTAAATAAACAAAGTAACCTGTTAGCATGGGAAAGCATTACATACAGAATGGAGCATACAGTTTGGGTTGATTTAGAGGGAATCCATCTATTGCATACCACAACAGGTTTGCAAATGGATTTAACATGGAACATCTCTATCCTGCTGGTCCAGATCAAAACATGCATGAAAATGTAGTCTTTGCTCCAGGGTTCATTCTTGACTACATCTAGTAGTTTCTGATTTGCTCCATCTTGCCAGACACTGCTTCACTATGCAAAGTGCTTTTGGATATTATCTGATTTTCAGAACATCAGTAAATTAAAAGAACAGAAAGCACATAGGAAGTCCAAGTTATCCTACAAGAAGTCCCATGTTTGGGTTAGGCTGTGCTCCTGATCTTAGACTGATTACTGGCAACAGAAGTAGTCTTAGAGCTCAGAGAAGTCTGTACTAAATTTGTCCTACATTTTCTTCTCTGGAGCCAGCAGCCACCAGATTTCCCCTTCACTCCCTGTCCATTCTCATGGCATAAGTGAGAAGGAAGCACATTTCTTTCTGATAGCACAGACCTGAGGATTTGTGCAGTTTATGACCATTAGGAAAATACCTTAAATAACAAGATCTTAAATAAAAAAATTATATTGAAATTTTCCATCAGATAAGATTCCTTACAACTGCTTCTCTTTCTCCCAGTGTCAGCATTTCCTTTAACTTTTCCTCCTAAATCATGAACTGAGATACATATTTGTTTTCACAACCCCACAAGATATCCATGTGGGGTTTTCACAACCCCACAAGATATCCATAGGCAGACCACTACCTCCCCCTTCTACAAAGTTTAGAAAATGCTTTGCAGCAATTATGCACCTGGAGACACTCAGTCCTGTGTTCTGTCTGCATTTGGGCCCACTGTCTCCCAGTAATTGTGCCACATATTCTTGCAGCCTACAGTACTCCCTTTTCCAATGGCACCCTTTCCTTAAGAGGGGAAATCTTGGCAATAGGAGCAAGATTTCCTGCTGTGTTTACAGCAGCAAAGAGTTGTAGTGAGGTGTGGTTCCCAGTTCCAGACAGTTATGGGCAAGGGATCAAACCTCCAGTAATGCCCTGTGGAGAAGGAGGACATGGCTCTACTTTTGTTACTCTCAGACTTAACATGTGTGGTACATATTCAGAGATAAAAGAGCCTGAAGAAATCCATCTTCTGACTTCCTCCCCAGCCCTCCTTCTCTGCCCTTTTGGAAGGAGGGGGCACAAAGCCAAATGTTTCTTTATTGAAGCAAGCTCATGTTCAAAAGCGGTGAATGAACCGAACACCAGGGAAACTCAGAGTCTTTTGAAGGCTCTCATTTCCTTGACAGAGTATAACTTTGGAGTCTGGGAGATCACTCCTTAGCAAAGCTTGCATAATATGAAATAAGAGTCAGGCCCTCATTATATTAGTCTTTTCCCACAAAAGTCCTAAAAATAATAAAGTGATTGAGAGTAAAGCAGTTCTACCAGTCTGTAAACTCTAGCCTAGTAAAGTTTAGGAAAGACACCAGATAATGCTCAAAAAAAAAAAAAAAGTCTCACAAAAACCCCCACCAACCACTGAATTCCATAAAATAGGATTTCACCTTTGTTGTAATTCAGCCTGACTTCATACAATCTCCAGACATGTAAGCACTTAAGGACACAATTTTTGTTTTTTAACAGTCCTGAGGGGTACATCAGAACTCAGCTCTATGAAAAATTATGGGCACACGTTTCTGAGTGCAGTTCTTGAAGAATTCCAAGTCGAATGTTTTAAAAAGTTAAGAGCAACTCATGCACCTTATGATTATACTATACTCAAACTATGTTTTTACATTTGTTTTGGAAAGGAAAATTGCTATCAAAACCCCTCTACAATAAAAAAAAATCAAATGCAACTTATGAAAATCAAATCTAGTTAAATTATCTAATTAAATATAAAGAGGCATTGCATACTCTCCTGTTCCCCTCACAAAATACAGAATATTTCAGTTTAAGAGGAACATTTGGCTATGTCATCCTTCTATGAGGTGACTAAAACATTGCATTTGTTCTTTCTTTTACACTGTCACTTTCTGTTATTAATATATTGTCTCTGCCACGGTGACTGCCCAGTGTTTGCTGGTGCACCACACAGTGCTCCACAGGATGCTGGTCTGTCAGAAAGTGAGGCACACAGTGGCATCATGAATATTTGTACTTAAAATTGCAGTTTTCTTGTCCCCAGACACCAGTACTGCCAGAAAGGTGTTCGAGCTACTCCTGCAGCTTTCTGTTCCCTACATTTGAGTGCAGCTGGGAACACAAGGGGTAAAGTGACACTGTTCATACCATGTCTTGGTGGCAGGGCAGGAGGTTATGCAGCAGGGATCTCACAGGAAAGTGAATGCTTCTCCTAATGAGGTGGAGCTGATGGCTCTAATGCAGTGGAACAGCTGCAGCAGGCTCTTTCCCAGCTTGGAGTCACACTGAGATCAGTTTCAGCTCAGAGCAGCTCTGCTTCCTTCACACATTACAATTATGATTGATTTGCAAAACATGTAATATGTTACCTTTTTATAACAAGAGCTTTAAGTTGTGAGGCATTGAGGAAGGGGTTTTGGTGCTGTTCCAGTGAGGACCAGCTCCTCTCTGCCTGCTCAGTCTTCTCCTTGGCTGACAAGGTTAGTTTCCCCTTTTGCTGCAGTCTTCTGAAGGTGCTGGGAGATCTGGGAGGAATCAGGAATCCTAGTTCCAAGTTTTATAATAATGCAAGCACAACCTGCCTGTTTTGAATGCACATGATGTATAAAACACAATCACAAGAGACTCGTGGCTTTTCTGCTTTGCTATTAACAATTCTACCAAGTTTCCATTAATGTCTCTATATCATAGGTAGATGTCACAGCAGGTATATGCACATGATTTGCTGCCTGTAATACTCAAACTGCTTCCCTCCAAGCTCAAAGTTCAACACAAAATTCCTGATTCCCCAGATTTATCATCTGGCTCTCTCACAGCTGTGCATCGCCTGCCTGGACATGAAGATCTCTCCCTCTTCTGAGGTCCCAGGGGTCAGGAGGTGTCCACAAGGCACATATTGCACCTGTGTGTGCAGGGAGATTCTGAACTAGTCTGGAGAGCTGAGCAAAAGAGAGCTTAGCAGTATTCCCACACAGATGTTGGGTTTCTGGAGGGAAAGCAAGCTGGTTTCAGTCAGCCTGCAGGTTCTGCAGAATTGCTCAGGACACTACCTGTCCACAGAGACAAGAATAGAGCTCTTAGAAAATAGTCAGCCCTTAGTACTGTTAATTAGTCTTAGGTTTGTGCAATTACATCTGTAGTAGTGGGTTTTGTTATTTTAAGATAGGGAGCTTTTTGATTGAAAAAAAAAAAAAAGAAAAACCCCAAACAAACAAAACCCCCCAGAAAACAACAACAATAGCAACAAAAAATCAACAAACAAACAAACAAACAAAAAACAAAACAAAACAAAAAAAAACCCAAAAAAACCAAAAAAAAAAAACCACCAAGGAAAAGAACCAGCCTTGGTAAATAGCACAAGCAAAATGCAAGATACATCCATTATAAGAAAACAAATTGTTATTCAGTCCTTAACTATTTGATCATGAAAAGTGTCCAGGGTACAGAACAAGCAGAGCAGAAAGCTTCAAGGAAAGAAATGATAATTTGCTTTCCGGTGTGTAAGCATCAGATTAGACCAGGACAGAGGAACTTTCCCTGCCAAATCATTTCTCAGTTTGGACAGCTTAATTCTGGCAGCTCTTAACATTTTCTGATTAGACACCACAATTTGAACACTCTTTTATTATAATTTCTATATGTAATTTTGCATGAAATGCATTGTCTGCATAAGGGTACATGCTTTCTGATTTAGCAAAGAGGCTAATTTGCCCTTTAAGTTATAAGACAAAATAATGACTTTGCTGATATATTAAAATCCACAGGCAGCATACATCCAACTTATTATGACACAGTTTTGTCAATTGCTAGGCTCAGTGGTGTTTCTAGATGTAATGGCAGAGTTCAAAAAATATTGTTAGGAATTTTTGAGGGAGATAATAAATAAATTATAACTAATAATAATGTTTTCAGCAAATTGCTGTCACTTAAAGGAATAAAAGCTGTTGAGCCAAATTGAACCATATGCTTTTTGAAAAAGCAATTTCACAAGTGGAAACTCTATTAATATCTCTGTATGTTATTAGGACAGCAGGGTTTGTTCTGCAACTAGACGTATTTGCTGTATTAGATTAGATTCAGTTATGTACAGAAATATGCACAGCTATCCAACATGCACCATAAACTCTGTAGAAACTAAAATAATATCTTCAGCTGGTTTTAGTTATATTGAGTATTTCTTACTATGTGGGCTTTTTTATTTACCATTTTCATGTTGATAAAAAACAATGGCGAAAGAGGGGAGAAAAGTATATTGGTATTATCTCCTTCTCATCTTCACATAGAATGAGAAATATGCAATAATGACAGATGTATTTAAAACTCCAAATGCAATCAGAGACCTAATTCTGTGAGATTGTCACCATCTTTTAACTTTCCTTATATGTTGGCAACTAAGTTGTAAATTGTCTCACAGCTAAAACCTTGTTCAATTTTAAATGGCATGTAAACGTGATGGTAGCTGTAAAGAGTTTTCCTGAGAGAAGAAGCAAATGAAGGTATTGTACCCCAGCTGCCAGCCTGGGCCTAGAGGAGAGCTCAGAAAATGTGTATTTTGTATTGCTGTGTAATGCATCTGGAGGCTGCAATTTGGGATAGCCTTGGCAACTAGATTTTGGGATATTTCCTCTGTTCCTTCACACCAACTGACAAGGACACAACAGACAAGATAGGAACCAGGACTCAGTCCTTCATCTCAGAATACCAATTTCCGTTTTTCTTACTTCATACTTTATCTCTCCCTCTTATGAGTATGTTGATATCATATGACGACAAAGTCATTTTACCAGAATTTTGATAGTATTTCAGATTGTAAGCCAGAAGAGATTCTTGAGTCTCATCAGCTGCACAGACAGCTCTGAAAATGCTCTCTGGAAGAACAGACCAAGACAGACTGAGTAAACCAGAAGAAATGACCATTTCCAAAAATATATATAGCTTCCTCTTGTGTTTGTGCTCTATACAAGTCTTTCATGATGCTTTGTTGTGTCTATAAAAAAACCAAACCCATCAACCAACAAAAAACAGATAAAGGGGGAAAAAAACCCATTTTGTTATAGGCAACTGAACAAAGTTACTGCATGCTTTCAAAAGAGAAAAAATAATTCCTGTAGCTTGTGGGATGAATAGAAAGAATGTAAAGCTATTTCTATTTTTCTCTGCTGATCTCGCCAAACTTCTTAAGGACAGACATGGTGATGTCAGTCCATGTTATTTCACAAAGCTTTAGTAAATTAGTTGGATGGAATTTATGCTTTCAGAGGAAGACAGCCAAGTCTGAGCCTGGATTATCTGTAGCTAAGTACAAAATGGTCATGTTTTGCCTATATAACCCAGGTTTTGTTGAAAACATCCTGGATGCACACAGAAAGGTCTCTCCCTGGATGTTGTGTGATTCAGTGAAGCCTGATGCCTCGCTGAACCCTGGAGCCTGCAGAGAACAGGAAGCCTCAAGCAGGGCAGGGCAAGCACTGCTGGGCAGCTCTGAGGGATGGGCTGGGCTCAGGCAGACAACTCCCTGTTGGAACACTAAACTCTTGGTGAAGCTATCACTGCAGTGAGGCCAGGAATCTTGGTGTCTGTCAGCTTTTCACTATAGCAAGATCAAATATCGCTGCTAAAATGTAAACCTCTTTTCCAGATTAGCCCGATATTAAAAGAAAACACCGTCTAAGAAATTGCAAAAGAAACTTAAAATGCCTTGGAGTGCAGAAAAACACGACTTCATTGTTGCTTTTAATACAATACCAGAGTTCTATTTTCTCTCCTTCTTGTCCATGCTTAAATTTAGTAACATTGCAAGAGAACATCATGATTTTGCTGATGCAGAAGTCCTTGCCATCCCTTCTTTTTGTCCTGGCTAAGCTACTGCAGTGATTTGTTCCTCACTAATGCCTCTGCATGCACAATTAGCAGCTGATGCAGAATTCCCTTGCCTGGTCTCTGCTGGCATTGAATAGGTACAGCTCATAACTCCAGACCTGGCTCTGTTGTACTGCGGGTTGTTAATCTGAGCTCATGTTAGTTTCAAGGTATTCTTGCTACATTAGGAAGACCTTTCATCTAATTCTGACAATTGTTGGACTCTGTTTTTCCATAAACTCTACTTTGCCTCAGTTGCAGACTCCTGGTTTCCACTCTCAAGATGAAGGATAACTGAAGACTGGTAACTTGCCCTTCAGACAATGTTTTCTGCCATGGCTCATGCCTGGGTGCTCACAAACCCTTGGTGTCTTCAGTCTCTGAGGGAAATTTTATTATGTGAAGGAAATTCAAGATAGCTGCCTGTATCTTTGATACTGATCTGCTGTTGCTAATTTAACAGACTGTCAAGAAAACACTGTCAAAAGAAGTCGTCTGCTTTAATTCTTCAAGTGAATAGTCCATTTTCCATTTTTGTCATTGCAGATTACTGCTTTTGAGAATGTTTAATGTTGTGTAAGTGTAACAGGGCAGTCAACATTATTTAGTTCCTGTTAAAAGGGGCTTATTTTTACTTTCTTTGCAAATTACCTGCTTCCATCTTCTGTTGCAAACAGAGGTATAAATATTTCCAGAAATCAAGCAGTTCATAGCATCTCACGAGAATCCGTGACTTCTCAGACTTCCTACCAGTCTCCCAGGTGAAATTGTACAGGTAGAGATTCAAACATACTAGAGAAAATAAGAGGGAAAAGTTGGGTGGGGTGGACAGAAAGCAAAAAACTAATTTTAAAGCATTTGGAGATTCTACCCCTCATTAACATTCCAATGGATTTGGATTTTTTCCCCAAGGGCAGAAAAAGGCCAACACATTAAAACTTTTTAGTCCTCTAATCTAATCTAAGGGACTCTTAGCAACAGACAAATCTCTCCTAATTGTCTCTAATAAGTAAAGTAACATGAGAACCAAACTCTGTTGGAGACATTCCAGGAATTTTCATTTCTTCATTTCTGCCTTCTCCCTTATGATGATGGTAATTTCTTTTTATCTGCTCTTAATTTGTACTGATTACTTCCCTTACAAATTAGAGCTGTACTTTAACTGGCTGCATGTCAGTTTCTTTATAGTTACGGCTCTCAAAATGTTTCAAAACCAATTCCTCCCAGGCTCGGTTTTGAGGTTTTGTTTGTTGCCTTGCAAGAGAGCCCAAGCAGCACAAGAAGGTTCTTCCTCAGAAGGGCAGGGAGCCCTGCAAAGCCCCATTGCTCTCCTTAGGAATGCTGGTGACCACAGCTTCTGAGCACAGTGCAAAGGCAAGGAAAGCTCTGCCTTTTGTAAGCATTCGTGAATCCTTATTCATTAAATGCTTTGTGTGTGTACATATGTATAATGAAGTCATGATATGTTCCATGCCCACTGAATCCATTTGTTTCAACTCCCTGCTCTCCTTTGACTGCTTAGGCAGGCCCTGCTGGTTGGAACCCACATTTCTCTTTGGTTTATTGGCAGTTTTTACCTTTCTGCTCACATAGTTATAATAATTTTGCATTTAGTACGTACAGACTAGTGAACTCCAGGGCATATTTGCCAAAACATCACTGTTGTTATTTTCCAACAGAAATTCAGATGGGATTGAAATCCTTTAGGCCTTTAATGAGTTTCCAACATTATCTGGGCCTGCACTAGTTCTCTAGGGTTAAAGAATTGAAATAATTATTGCCCTCAGTCCATTTGATTTTTTAAAAAAAATTCAGATATAATTACTTCCTCAACTGTCTGCACACAACTATTCCTGTAGAGATGTAGATTTCCTGACCTTGGTCCAGACATTATCTCTTACTATGAATAAATTTACTCAGAAAGCTGCTCACTAAGGGAGCACCATCACCTCAATTTGTCTTGAGTGGCATATGCCTATTGAAAACTTCCAGAAATTTAGCCTGAAATTAATAATAAGCTACAGACATTTAAGGAATTACATCAGTGCTAGTGGAACCCAAGCAATAGAGTATAAATGCTAGAATCTCTATTTGAAGGAAGCTACCTTTTTATTTTAAGACATCTCAGTGAAGAGTACATCAGGGCATATTAAAAAAAACATGCAGAAATATCCATCTATTGTTTGGACCAAGTCTTCTTCTTAACCCATCAATACATCTTTTTGGTAGAAATGTGTCAGGAAGAGTACAGTAAGTGCATTAAGTTCCTGAGCTGGTGGGGACAAGCATTTCAGAGAATCACAGAATATGCTGATTTGGATGGGACCTACATGGATCATCAGTAGCCCAACTCCTGGCCTTGCACAGGACAAGAGTTGCACCGTGTACCTGAGAGTATAGCCCAAATGCTTTTGGAGCTCTGTCAGGCTTGGTGCTGGGTCCACTGCCCTGGGGAGCCTGCTCCAGGGCCTGACCACCCTCTGGGTGAAGAACCTTTTTCAAACATCCAACCTAAACCTCCTCTGACACAATTTCAGGCCATTCCCTCTGGCCCTGTCACTGGTCACCACAGGAAAGAGATGAGTGCCTGCTTCTCCACTTCCTTTCATGAGGAAACCTGTAGACAGCTATGAGGGCTTCCCTTGCCC
The DNA here is from genome assembly GCF_051311805.1 of Agelaius phoeniceus. NCBI lineage: Eukaryota > Metazoa > Chordata > Aves > Passeriformes > Icteridae > Agelaius > Agelaius phoeniceus. Next base: position 38,240,637 of record NC_135265.1, read on the forward strand.
TTCTCCAGGCTGAACCAAGTGAGACCAAGTGACCTCAGCTCCTCCTCATATGGCATCCCCATGTTCATTGCCCTCCTTTGGATGCTCTCTAGTAGTTTAATTTCTTTCTTATATTGTGGTGCCCAAAACTGCCCCCAGCACTCGAGATGAGGCCGCCCCAGCTCAGATTGGAGCGGGACAATCCCCTCCCTTGCCTGGCTGGCAATGCTGTGCTTGATGCCCCCCAGGACACAGGTGGCCCTCCTGGCTGCCAGGGCACTGCTGGCTCATGTTCAACTTGCCATCAGCCAGAACTCCAGGTCCTGTTCCATGTCACTGCTTTCCAGCATCTCATTCCCCAGGCTGTACAAGTATCCAGGGTTGTCCCATCACAGGTGCAGAATTCAGCACTTCCTCTTGTTGATCTTTTTATGATTGCTGATTGCCCAGCCTTCTGATTTGTTAAGGTCTCTCTGCAGGGCTTCTCTGTCTTTGAGGGAGTCTACAGTTTGGAATCATCTGCAAACTTGCTTAGTATCCCTTTCAGTCCTGCATTCAAGTCATTTGTGAAGATGTTGAAGAGCATGGAGCACCAGATGGAGCCCTGATGTGGGATTCCACCAGTGACAGGACAGCAGTCTGATGTCACCCCATTCCCTGATTCCACTAGTGACAGGAAACCAGTCTGATGTTACCCCATTCCCTGTAACTCTTTGTGCCCAGTTGATCACTGGTTATTGAGCTGTGTTATCTTGTCCAGGATACTGTGAGAGACAGTGCTGAAAACTTTACTGAAATCCAAAAAGACTACATCCACTGATTTCCTTTGATTCACTAGGTGGGTTACCCTGTCATAAAAGGAAATCGGGTTTGATAAGCAGGACTTGCCTCTTGTGAAGCTGTGCTAGCTGTGACCAATGACAAAAACACCTTTCAGGTGTTTTTCAATACCTCTCAGAATAATCTTCTCCATAATTTTACCAGGCACTGAAGTGAGATTGAAAGGTCTGTAGTTTCTGAGTCCTCCTTCTTGCCCTTTTTGAAAGCTGGGACAATATTTGCCAGCTTCCAATTAGCTAGAACTTCTCCAGATTCCCAAGATGACTCCATAGTCTTCAAGACAGGTTTTGTGATGACATCAGCTGTTTCTTGGAGGGTTCTTGGATGAATCCCATCAGACCCCATAGATTTATAGGGATACAGCTGGAGCAGCAGCTCCTACAGTTTCATAGTCAACTGGAAGTTGATCATTTTTGCAGTCATGGTCCTCCAGCTCAGGGCACTGAGAGCCCCTTGGTCCATTTTCCATGTTGAAGATGGAGACAAAGAATGCATTGAACTCTTCTGCCTGGTCTCTGCCCCTGTGTGTGAGGGGACCATCTTCATACCATAATGGGCCAATGTTATTTTTACACTGCCTTCTTCCATTAACATATTTGAAAATATTCTATTTATTGTTTTCCACAGTTCTGGCCAGCTTCAACTGTAGTAGAGCTTTGGACCTATGAATCTTCTCCCAGCATGTCTGTATTCTTCTCCAATCTCCTGATCTTGCTTCTACTGGGCATACACCTGCCTTTTTTGCCTTATTTCCAAGAGAAGATCCCTGTTCAGCCAGGCTGACCTCCTGCCCTGCCTGCTTGACTTCTGACATTTGGGAAGTGCCTGCTCCTGTGCCTTAGGAAGTGATGTTTAAAAGGAGACTACTACTGATGAATCCCACAACCTGCAAAAACCTTTTCCCAGGGAACCTTACTTACTAATGCCCTGAATAATCTGAAGTCATCTCTTCTCATGTCCAGATTTGAGGTTTTACTGGCACTTTTCCTCCTGTCAGAGGATTTTAAACTCAAGTTTCTTCCATGGTTGCTGTGGCCAAAAGGGCTGCTGTTCTCCACTTCACTTACAAGATCCACTGTATTGATTCCAGTTAGAATTTTTTTGTTGATTTCAGTTAGAAGACCTGGAGCCTTTGAGGTTCAGTCTAGACTGTATTCAATATTACATGCTTTTGCTTGTAAACATCTTGAATTTATGTAGGCAAACTAAGAACAGGAAAGAGTCTGATGCTGGAAAAATTTTACAGCTCATTACTGGAAGAAGTGCAAGGGCCTCTCCTATTCAACTATGGTTTAATTCTCTCTACCTTTAGAAAAAGGAGCAATTACAAAAAGTTTTCTCATATCCTTATCTGTTTAAAACTAATTTATTTTAATCATACTGGCTGGGTTAAACCTTTTTACTGCTTAATCTACATTTCATGGGTTTAATAATACTTATAACTGTCTAGTTGGTGTCTGAATCATCTCCAATTTCTTTTTATATTTATTTCCACTGGATCAATATTACTTCAGCAAAGGTGACTACAATATATAAATAAAGAAAAACAACATTGTTACTTTACTTGATTGTATTTAAATGATCATAGACACCAAATTTCTGTGTAATCATGGAAAAGTCCTGTGTTACTTTTTTTACCTGTTCAAACATAAAATTTCTCTTTAACTTCCTGCAATGTATAATGAATTTAAGTTAAATTGATTATTCACTATTTCAAACAACTTTCTGAGTTACTTATTGGGGTTTTTTTAAATACAACCCTACATGTTTCATATGCAAACAGAATTCTTTCTCTGGCAAATTGACCTTCCTTATTCTAGGCATAGGACTTAATGTCTAATTCTTCAGCTCATCATGAGAATTTGAGTTTACAGTCATCTTCAAAATTCCATCTTTTAAAGGTCTACTTTATCTTAAATATGAAGGGTATTTCCCAGGGCTTTGGAAAGTGTAGGAATGTATTAACCACGTTGTTACAAGATTGTAGGCAAGACAAGGATGTTTCTACCAGATATTGAGCAATTCTTATTGCATAAACTATAAACTTCTTACAGTACTATATAAAAAATAAATTCTAATATATTATATATACATATAAATAGAAAAATACCCTGCTACCATACGTAAGTACCTATGCATATGTGCATGCATACATACACTCTCCAAAATGAAAATTGAAAAAAACTAAACAGGATGCCATCAGGCAAGAGAATTCAGAAAATTTGTAGCTTTTAGTCCTAAGCCTATTCTTCATTCTTTAATACAGCCAATAGGAAAGATGTTTCAGACATCAAATTATCAGTGAATCACTAGGTCTAGTAGGAGGTGTTGGTAGGCAAGCGATTTCCTTATTTGAAAGTCAGATGGTTTATCATAAAAAAGGGAGGCAGTTAGTACCCAAATGTGAGGGACAGGCCTGTCACCTCTCTATAAAGAGATTTTTCATGCTTCTGGCCAAAATTGTGAAACATTTGAAATGTGTCTGTTACTGGAATTTGGAAAGGGATAAAGAATAAAACATAATTTATTCTAAGAGAAGAAATTATCTTCTTCCCAAACCCAGCTTTTGGAGTTCATAAACTTCCTCTAAGTGAAATCATTGTCAGCTGGAAAGAAAGGAATTCAGGGATGTAGTTTGAAAGAAGATTTTCCCATTTGTTCAAAGAAAGACTCCCAGATCAGAGCTGTTACCATGCTTCAGACTTGAGAAGTGGGTTGCTTATTTTAGGAGAAATGATGGGTTCAAAACTTATTCCAATCTACTCCTATTTAAAAATGTAATACCCTTGGATACAATTTTGAAGAGTTATGCATGGATAAAACCTATGCCTCCTCAGTTCATATTTACATATTTATACAAAGAATACGTTTAGTATCTGTATCTTTCTCAGCACAAGTTTAGGGTTTGTTTTATTCATAATGTTCAACCTCCCATTTTCAGAGTCTAGTTTTGAATACCTTTACCAGATTAGTCCTACATCCACTCTAAAACAGAGACTTTCCCACTGATTTCAGTGACCTCAATGCAGATGTGTGAAATGTGTTCTTAATTAATTTACCCCCCCTCAGTGTTATGCTTTTAGCTGGTTTATTCTTCCTGTGACCAAATACTGTCACTTGATGGAACTGCAATATTTAGTGGTGCTAAATCATCATCTATTTGTCCCACTGGGTGGGACTAATTGCCAGTCACAAAATAGAAGGCAGCTGCTATTAACCACAAGGCAGATTGTTACAAGATACTGAAAGTAAAGTAGTGAAGTAATGGAAACAAAATATTTTGTTCAAGTCCATGCCCAGCTTTCAGGTCAGATATGTAAGTGTTCTTTGTAAAAAAGAAATACAGGAACAAAGACACTTAGGCTTGTGCAGTTTCTGTGAACAAAAAAATTTAGGTTGTTTCAAAGCACTTTTTTGATTTTTTTTAATGTTTTCTTTGCAGCAATTTATCTTTGGTGATTTACAAATACTTCAAAAGGAAAACTTTTGTTGAGTGAATTAACATTTCTGTTACTTCTGAAGATTTACAGAACAAATGGTCAAAGTGGAGCACAGTTATGAGCTAGTCTGAGCACTTGGGTAAGATAATGCACTCCCAGTGTGCAGGTTTGAGGATTCATTATTTTTACTGTTAGAAATGTGCTTTTTATTTTTGCTCTACCTCCCTGGTTCCTCTTACCAGCCATTAAATCTTGCCACATTCTCTGCTAGTCAGGTGGAAGGCGTCTCTGTTATCGGATTTCCACTTCCTAGACTTCAAGGCACTAAAAGGTTTGGAGGAAGTCATCCCTTTGCCTTTCCTTTGATATGTTAAGTAGACAAAGCACCTGAAGAGTGTCTCTAAGATACATGTTTCCTCCTCTATAATCCTTCAGCTTTTTTCCTTCATCTAATATCCCAGCCCTTTTTTCACTCTAGATGTCAGACTGGGGAACTGGGGTGGTGGTATAATTTCCTCTTAATGTGATATTCCTTAGAGCATTCAGTTCAATGACTACAATTCATCATTAGGCTTTTCTGATTAGCTGGTGAACTATCACACTGCCCCCCCCCCCCCCTTCAAATGCTTTGCATCATTATTTCTTTGAAGTTTATAATTCTTTCCCATAGTTAAAAATTATGTTTCTCGTTTCTCTGCTTGACTTTGTATTTTGCTGTCACATAACACTTGGGTTCAGACAACCAGACTATTATTTATCATTATTTACTATGTCCATAAATGTCTCTGAAATTTATACACTTCATTTGTACCTATGCTACTTCTTCTTCAAGATTGCTGGTTCTGAAATTAAATCTAAATCTAAGATACCCCAAAAGAAATACACTCATCTCATTGAGATTCCTCTCCCACAACTAGCTGTGTTTTAGAAACTGAGAGCAAGCTTTGAATCCATCTATACGCTGATTATAGGCCCCTTCAAATTCTTAAATGAAAACATTATCTGGTACTATGCCCCTGCAAAATTCCAACTATATTGTATAATTCATATTATATTTATCAGCCAAACTTATAACTTCAGTTGAGATGCTCAAATATTCAGCATTCCTTTCTTAAACCTTGCCATCAAAACTGAAGAAAATCAGATTTATATTTGTATTTCTTCAGATAAAAATCAAGATGGGTGGAAAAAATCCCAATAATGAGCAATAAACTATCTTTTCAGGCCAGAAAGTACATTACCTCTTGGGTTTTGTTAAGATGGTTTTGGTAGATGATTATTTTTGTTCTTGCCATTGGTTGAAGACTACAAATTCTCTCCATCATCTTCTATCTAATGGGTCCATTTATCTCTAGTTTAACTAATTGAAAGTACTCCTTTCCAGAGAGAAATTTTCCTTTTTCATATACCATAAAAATTGGTTTATGATAGGCCCAAATTATGACCATTTTTTGTTATATACTATGCAATCCATAGACATTAAAATTTAAGATGAGGTTTAATTTTTCTTCTTAAAAAAATATAATTGCATATCTATTCAACCTCATTACTATGAGATCACAGTTTTATTTTAGATGTACCAGAAAATAACTATTCTCATAGGGGACAAATGATAGAAGATCATTTGATAAAAAATCTCAAATAGTTTAAGATTTGCAGATGATTTAAGGTTTTCAGGTCAATACAATACCTGCTAGAGGCCAAATCCAAATGTAGGTTTGTGGGGTTTTTTTCCCATTGCAATATGAACATGTGTGAGGACCCCAAATTCCTATAATTTTCTCCAACTGAAAATTCTGAGTTGGTGAATATCCTTGGATTTTCTTTGCTGAGTGCAGTCAACTGAAAACATGGAATAAGAGAAAGCTTCATGCACTTCCTGAATTACAAGTGCAAATGGAGGAAGTGCATGAAGTTGAGATAAGTGGGTATGTTTGTGTCTGTGTGTTTACCTACATGTTCAGGTGTTGTAGCCTTGTGATCCCAATAAGAGCATTACCATGGCTTGTGGCAGGCCAAAGGCTTTACATTAATGCTGCAAAGCCTCAGAAGTAGCACTTGCCAGGCTTGATTTGTCTTGGCCTGACTGGATCTTTGCTTCAGCTTGTTTAGCTAACAGCAGTTTTCTTGCTCCTAGGCAACTGATACCTATTTTCTTAGCTTTAGTTTAGCTTTTATATGATTGTGTGCTGCAATAACTGTCAACTGTTCTGGTGCATTTTTGCAACTAATCAGTGGTAACCAGCAGCAGTTATTCAGTGCACAAAGAAGTAGCTGTGGCCTTAGAATAATGATTTGTTGTAGAGGAATGTGAGCACAGGATGAGAGCAGAGTCCTTGCAAGCGTGGGAACAGTACAAATTCAGAGGCCCTGGCATGATAAATAATTAATCAGCTCTCAATTATTAATCATCAAAAGATTGAAACCTCGGAATATTGTTAATTTTAAATGGTTTTTAAGCATAGCAAGGAGAATAAAGAACAAGTGTCTAACTCACACCGGTAAATTAATCAGTAACACCATCTGAGGACCAATGGAGAGAAGAGCACATGGTGCCAGTGTATAAAAATATCAGAGCTGGAGTGGGGAGGAAGCAATCCTCACTATCTATATCATGCTCTTCCCAGACAACATGGGACATTGACAACTCCCCAGAAATCCTCTCCCCTTTATCCTCCTCCTCCTTCTGAGGGTAGATCACACTGGCTGCATTAGTCTCAGAGCCCAGGAGAACAGTGGTGGGGTGAATAAAACATGAGTAAAAGGGGTAGGGGTTACATGCTCAAAGGAATCAGGAATTGTGTGTACCTAACAATTTTATCTATGCTGTCAACAATTGCTATACTACAAAAATTAGGTTGTTTTGACTGTAAATTGTTGTGACTGGATTTCTTGCATTTTGTCAGAAATCAAAGACAAAATCAAGTGTGTTTTTAAGAGATTATCCTTTACTACCCAAGTCTTCAAAAAAAAAAAAAGAGAGAAGTAGGTTTCCTTTTTCATTGGAAGACATTCAGTGAATTCTCAGCCTTAGCCTTATTTGTAAATCATATCAAAGGGTTGAACTTTACACATCAATGCCTTAAATTACTGATTCATCTACCCTTAAGAAAATCAAATCTCTAATATCTTCTTCACATTTCCCTGTTATACCCACATTCCATTTACTTGGAATTTATACCATGATACCTCCTGCTGCTCCTTCATGTAACTCTGACCAACGCTGAGGTTTGTTTTGCTCCATCTTGGGGTTTTCACAATCTCTTCCCTAATGGGTGTGTAGTGGGGTGACCCTGGCTAGATGCCAAGTACTCACAAATGACCATTTCCCTCTGCAGCTGGGCAGGGAAGAGAAAATACAGTGAAAGGTTCATGGGTTGAGATAAGGACCATGAGAGATCACTCACCAAGTACTATCACCAGATTAAACTCAGGGATATTGATTTAATTTGATTCTAACAAAATCAGAGGGGGATGATGAGAAGCAAAATAAATATTAAAAACACTTTCCCATCACCCCTCCCTTCTTTCCAGCTCTACCTCCTCCCCTCCAGCAGGGCAGGAAGACAGGGAAGCAGGGTTAAGGTGAGTTCACCATGTATTGTTCCTGCAGCTGCTCAAGGAGAAGGGTCTTTCCCCTTTTCTGGCTTGGGGTCCCTCCCATGGGAGACAGCTATCCACGAACTTCTCCAAGGTCAGCCTATTCCATGAGCAACAGTTCTCCCAAACTGCTCCAACGTGGGTCACTCTTCCTCAGGGTGCAGCTCTTCAGGCACAGGCTGCCCCAACATGGGTCCCCCATGGGGTCACAAATCCTACCAGGAAACCTGCTCCGGTATGGGCTCCCCTGTCCTTGAGCTTCAGGCCCCAGCCAGGAGCCTGCTCCAGCATGGGCCTCCCATGTGGTCACAGTCTCCTTTCAGCACCCACTGCTCCAGTGTGGGTCTCTTCCATGGGCTGCAGGTGGATCTCTGCACTCCCATCTTGGCCCCTGGCAGGTCCATCCTGGAGCCAGCTGGACATTGGGTTTGCTTCTGGAAGCTTCTCACAGAAGCCATCCATGTAATCCCCCTGCTACCAAAACCTGGCCACATAAACTCAATAGAGTGTTATTAAAACCTTTAGGTCATGAATTGTTGACTCTGATACTCTCCAAACACTAAAATGACTTAAAGAAGGTTTCTGGGTTTAGTTTAGCAGCCATACTCTTTACTGACAAACTAGATGGTTTAACCTGTGTGGCAAAAAACCCAGACATCTAACGTTTCCAGTAATGTATTTGCTTTTCAAATACAGACAAAGACACTCCTGTCACTCTGTGTCTTACATAGAAAAATTTTCAGTCTTTGTATGACCTTGGGCCAATCATTTAATCAGAAATATGCCAATTCTGGCATTTCTATTCTTTCTTACATTAGAAAGGCAAACTGAACCTAGCATGAGTTAAAGGCAGGTGAGCCCAAAAGAATCACCTAAATAATTATTGACTTTGCTTCTTGGTACAGTTCTCCATAAACATTGTCTTCCCTGTCATTAATTTCTCTGTTTGTCAGCGATACTGTTGCATTTGCAGCACCAGAGAGGCCATTCACTTAGATCTATAAGAATTATTGCAAGGGCTCATTCATCATTTAGATTTGCAAGTTCTGCAGCTAGTTTTTTTTCACCTCCCTTAACCCTCTCCCTGTTCCACTTCTGATTTTATGGAGTTTGTGCTGAGCCTGCAAATTCCCTCTGAGCCCAAGGAGTCCTGATGAAGGCATTTCCCTGCTCGGGCATCCATTCTGCTCAATCACCACCACTGCACTGGAGAGACAGTGATTGTGTGCCGCTCCTTCAGTCCTGGTGGCAGGCTGGCCCAGGAGAGCCACAAAGCTGCAGTTTATATAAGGCTGTTAGCAGATTTTCTAGCTGACATTAGGAAAGAAAATCAGAGAAGTGCTCTAGTTGTGTCTGTGAAATCATATGGATGATATCTCAGACTGAACCAGAAAGAAAAGAGTGTGGGGGTGGACATGTGGTTGTCTGGGAGTCCAGGCAGAATGACTGCCAAAAGAGCAAATTAACATCTCTGTGCATTAATCTGGCTCTATCCATCCAAAATGCCATCAAATAACTCAGTACGAACTGACAAAAAAGCCCCATATCTCCTCGTCACTTAGAGGCACACAAATCAGAATTACTGTTTGTGAAAACTCACAACAAGGGAAAGAAGAGAAAGAGATGGAAAACAAATAAACCAGAAATAAAACCTTCTCACAAAAAGAAAAAATTACCAACCCTTCCCCCAACTCATCCTCCTGTATTTGGAATTTTTTCACCATGGATTCAAAACTGTAATGATATTTTCAAAGTCTGCCTGTGTCTACCAGATATAGGGAAAAGGCACCACTCCACAATCAACATCTCTGATTTCTGTTACAGGGTATCTGATATAAGATATATTTCCATACTATTAGTACAAAAATTATTACAAGAACAGGAGTAATAAATGCATTAAGACCATTAAAGTTGTCTATGAATAGTCAGAGCAGAAAGAAAAGGCTGTACATGCTGAGGAAATAATTTCTTGAGAGTTACACTCTGAACTCAAGTAATTTATTTTTCTAAGAGCTTTGAAGTGCTATACTAATGTTAAGCTGCACTAATTTGGCTGCTGCCCCTCCTTTGACTTAATTATTTTACAGCCATAAGCACAAAACCTCTAATAATTAAAAATAATTTCTTAATCTGAATTGTGTGCTCTAAGAAAGATCTTGTAACTCCACAACTTCCTATTTCATTGTCCAAAATGAAAAAAAAATTCTATTAAATTTCATTTTATTATCCTACTCCTTTTTTCTCTGTCTGGTAGCCACTATAGTGTACAACACTCTCAAAAGTTTAAAGTGTGAGAAACATTTATTGTAGGACTCAGTTCAATGTGCAGTAGATGAAGGAGGGGCATATTTGAAGGGAAATTGTTGTTTAAAATTGACCAAAAAAAATTATGTGCATTAAAAAAAGAACAAAAAAATCCAAATCAAAATCTTGAACAAGTATGTTTCCTATTCCCTAGACTGTATGAGCATCATGGGATCTGACTGACAGTCTGCATTATAAACTAATCACAGCATAAAACCAAACTGTACTAAAAAGTTAATAATTTGGATTTGGCCTTGAGAGATACTGAGACACTTCCATAGTCACAATTGTTTGCCTGGCCCCATAATCTCTCTGAAGGAGACCTCTCTCAGGTCCAGGCAACAAACTTTTAAGGTATTCCATGCACAAGATTAGATCACTGAATATTAATTAAAATTGTTAATTAAATTTTAAACATCTTATGAATCTTGAAATATCCAGAGAAAGGTTCTGTGAGTTGCTACTCAGGCAATAAATGCTGCTAACGAGGTCAAGCACAAGGAAAGTTATTGCCCAGCTCAGTCTAAAGTGAGTCTAAATATGGTCATCATGAGAAGTCTAACAGTCTCAGGGAGTTTGATGGATCATTGGGCCAAATATAGATGGTTTAGAATTTTGTGCTGTTTCATCAACTGAAAAATAGAATCTTAATTTTGAAGCTGCAAAAGCAATGAAAGATTGATTCTTAGCTGAAACACCATATGTAAAAGAACTTTTCTCATGGGAAAATAATTTTCCTTAGAAGCTAGAAAAATTCTTTTTCTTGAGAAGCATACTCATGAGCAAATAATTTTTTTAAACTTAGATTTCCCCCATAGTTTTATTTCTTTATGAACCTTAAATTGTTTGGTATGGGTCTCAGAAATAAGAAAGAGGGAAAATTAAAGAAAAAAGAAAGGGGGGATGATGATAGTAGAAAAAGAAAACATTTCTAAATCATTGTCACGACACTCCTATCACTCTGTGTCTTACATAGGAAAAATTACTGAAAGAATTTACTTTACATTACCAGGTTACTTTTAACCCACCTTTTTTACTTTTGAGTGAAAACAATAATTAGTGTCTCCAAGCCACCCCAGGAAGGTGATAATCATAGTCATCTCCAGACTCTTAATACTACTTTAAATTAGTGTTACAGATGGAGTCATGCCAATCAAGTTTGAATAACTGAAAAGCTTCAAAATCCAAGCCTTTCTATAATGGCAATGTAGTCTTTTTAATCAAAATAAAAGAAAAAAAATCTTATTCAGGCCACTGAACCAGAAATAAAACAAATAAAGCACAAAAACTATTTAAAAAGCAAGTGTAGTTTGTCATAACACGAGGTAAGCTAAAAAATGCTGTACTGAAAGAACATTGTTTTCCACACCAGTGACATTTTTCTTGTTTCTTAGATGATATGCACTGAAAAGCACATTCAAATTCTGAAGTTGTATTTGTTTTGGAATACACAGACTAATAAGGCAGCAGTGCATTTAGTGGCCTAGCCAGAGCAATGCTTGTGTCAGTGGGTAACTAAAGGAACTCTTGGCCTGATTTCTCTCTGTAACTCTCAAAATCAGTCCAGAAAGCCAAATTTTATTGGTACTATTTCAATCGAAGTAAATAAGATAGAAGTAAGTATAACAGGTTAGTGAAAGGCATACTGTGATTTAAACCTCCACAGAAGTCAGGGTATAGAAACCTTAATGCATTCAAAATTTGCTACAAGTGATCTCTGACTACGCTCAAGGAAAGGGAAAACCAGAACGACAAAGGATGCATTTCACCTCCAATGAACATATGAAGAGGTGTCATTGTGTTCCAGGGCCTACATTTCTTGGCAGTGGTCTAGAAGATTAGTGGCATGAGAGAATCACTACTGAACTACAAATTTAGGGCAGAGTGAACGAAGATGTTTAGGGGAGTCTGTTCAAATCAAGATCAAATTTAAAGGCAAGAATATATTTTTTTTTTTCACCAATCAGGTAGGGGTCAGGTCAGGGCTAGGGTTCAGTCAAGAATCAAGAAAACAAAGCTGGGCCCATACAAGCTTATTGGGTGAGATTTGTGAGATTTCTGACACTATTTAAAACTCACATTCCAGAACTGATGTCCATCTTTCTGGATTTGAACCTGAATTAGAAAGAAAAGCAATTTCTAAATCAATTTTCTTATTATAGAAAGGAATGACTCAACAAACGTGTATCAGTGCACTTAGTCAGACTATATTATATCCTCTGAGGGTACGGTTCAGGGAGAAATCAGCCCTTCGACATGCAAAGATGAAGCTGGAAGTCACAAACAGGATGTTCACAAAAAGCAACACTTAATTAATTACTTCAGAATATTTCATAGGTCTACATACTTTTCCACTGGCTATAGTCCAAAATGCAAAACTGATGCAGAGATGATTGTTATGAAGTAAAGAATATGAAACCTTCATTGGCAGTAGAGAAGTGAAAAGACAGTAATTCATTCTTGGAGCAGCCTGGAAAAGTTTGTCTCTATTCTGGACACATTTTGTTTATGTTACAAGACAGTTACAGTTGAGGGAACCTTTACGAATTTGTCTTGAAAGTGGATGGGTTTTTTGAAGTGCCTGCAGGAGACAGCTCAGTATGATAAATCTGGTTCAATATTGTTGATCTCTAAAGGTACTGCGGCTGCTATTCTCACATGAGACGTTTAAGAGGTGCTTTAGAAATGTGAAATTATCAAAATGCTCATTTCCTGGTTAGTTTTGCGCCACTGCACAGCTGTGCTCAATTAGGCAGACATTTGAAAAACAGCAGGGAAAAAATAAAAACCACCCAAAAAACAAACACCAAAAAACCCCAATGCATTTTTCTAGCCATTGCATTCTTAATTTACGCAAGTAAAAGCCTAGAATAAGTCATATTAGAAAACAGAGTACATCAACCTCCCTCTGCAGTTAAATGTATTTTTGGGAGGAAACTTGATTTTTTTTTTCCAATTCCTCGTGTCATTGTTTTCTAAACCTAAAGAGCCATAATGAAAGTGGATAACAAAATTTCTTGTCCTCCAGTAACATTAAAAGGACACACTCAAATTCCAGGTTTATTATGCTGGACAGAAAGTCTAAGATTCATGATCCCCACCTTAAGTTATTCACAATTTGCAACAGATTTGTAATAGATGATGAGAGGGATAGAAACAATGAGATAGTTTTTCCATTAGACAACCTGTTCTGAAAGATTTTGGGATATCAGCCTGAAGTTTTGTTTACTCTGGTCTCAGCACTTAGATTTCTCTTCAACTCCTATTGATTTCTTCTGGTTTTTGTGTATCTAGATCTATCTATTCTGAAAAAAATGAAAAAGCAGAAGAAAAACACAGTCAGAAAAAATAAAAGGAGAGAAGAAAAAAGTGGGAAAAAAGTTCCTGGTGAAAACAGAAAAAAAATCTCAAAACATTTCTAGGGCTTAAGACTGCTTAAACACTTCCACTTTCTGCAGGTATTACCACTCTGGAATCTCAAGGGTTGGTCTTATTTTCCATGAGAGAGAGAAATATGAACTTATCTATTCCTATAATCTCATTTATTTTATGGCATTGCAAGCAAATTTCTAGGAACAATGTTCCAGTTAAAAGTGTTTTACTATATAAAAAGACATATAATCTTGGGTTGTGACTTTTTGTGGAAAACATTAAGAGACATACATGTCTGCAAAGTGAAAGGGTACTTTTTTTGTACCCTCTAGTTTTGAGCTAGAATTACTTCTTGCCTGCTCAAAGGGAGCAAAACAAAAAAGATATTGCCTTGCTTTGGAGAAAAGAGCAAAGCTATACAGGATTGTTCTGCTACTTCATGTAGTGGTCTTCACATTCCTGTGCTGGCAATTTGTCATGCTGCTTTTAAGAAGTGAACAGGAAAGCAACTGTCTCATGAGATATAGAGATACAAACCCTTGGTTGCCTGAAGTCATATAATAATCATACTACATCTCTGTAACGTCAAATATCTGTCAGACTTTATAAAACATTGCAGTCAGTTTGTCCAAATTCCACTACCAGTATTTGCTGATGATTCATTCCCAAAGTTAACAGAGAGAGGAGAAACAGCAGCTCCTGCAGAGGAGATGTCTACTCTCCCTGTCTAATAGGAGGGGGGAGTACATTTTCAGTAGACTGCTGTTTTCTCCCAAACTAAAATCTGTCACATACACATAGCAGTTTCAATGAAATGGATCCACATGTAGAAGAAAGGAGATGCAGGCACAGCTCTACCCATTTTGCCTAATTTGATGATGTTATTTGTTAGTTTCATAAAATACACAAGGATCATCAAGCAGAAAGAAAAATAAATGTTGTTCTGATCAGTTATGCTGTACACTGACAACATGGAGGATAAAACAACTTTACACAGAAGTAATTTGTGTCATCAGATGGTCAGATACTTGATAAAAGAAGGAGGAAGCTTGTATATTGATCTATTTCAACATAGCAGTCACGAAACACTGTTAGTTCTCATTCTGAATCAGAAGACATACTTGAGAGTTTTCAAATCCCATTAGGTTTATATGTAGTTTGTCTACAACTCTATTTGAAGAAATAATGGAAAAAAATCAAATGACGAAAAGCGGTAGAAGATGGAAAAGAGAAGAACACAAAATGTATCTCATCAAGGTATTGGAAACCACTACATCCTTGTACTAACTGATCTTTTCTTGCATAAATATCTCCTAAAATGACTCAAATAACCATTTCAGGAAAATAAGATCCGTCCATGTGTTAACAGATGTTCATGTTTCTCATTGTACTCATTGCTAGTCATCTGTTTCCACCCCCACCGCCTTCCATTTTTCATGTCCCTTCAAAAAATGTGGTGTGGGACTTCATAAATTATACCTTTTTTACCTAAGGAAAGTCTGGCTGGAGTGAGTGGATCTGTCTGTTGAAGTGGCACAAGAGCCATGTCTGCAACCAAGCTCACTAATGTAGCAGTGAGGTTCTCCAGCCATGCTCAGTGCAGGACCAAGGCCTCGTGAGAAGGGATGCATGGGCTGCAGTCAGGGGAAGGCCTGATGAATGGCAGGAGGAAGCAGGTTCTCATGCTTCCACCATCAAAACAGCTGCCCTGGGAACTCACACAAATACCAGCAGCCACACAGCACAGGAAAAGAATGGCAAGAATGAGAAGTCCATGTACAGCTGCAGATCTGTGAGCTCATTTGGAAGGAACAGATGTGGTGGGGTAACCTGTGCCACAGGAGTGCTGTGTTGAATAAGAAGGAGCTCCTCAGAAAGGAGGAAAAGATGCATTTTGGGCAATGCAGCTGGTTGAATTCAACGAGATTTGTCTAAGAACTTTGGAGATGCAAGACACAAGCGTTAGAGGACACACACTGACACAGGTGACATCAATAGTGACTGTATGAAAGACAACAAAGCTGCTGAAAGGATTAGACATAAGGACACTTTTTTCACCATAAGAGTGATAAAATATTGCAACAGTTTCATTAAGAGGATGTGGAATCTTCTTCCCTAGAAATATTCAGAATGAAACTGATCAAGGCCCTTAACAGCCTGCTCCAAGTTGGCATGTCTTTCAGAGGGGGCTGGACCACATGACACCCAGCAGTAGCCTCCCAACTAAATTATTAATTTTTTTTATGAATTAATGCAGATATATGCAGGGGGTCAGTGGGAAATGAAATAGTTAAATATTTGTCATAGCTGCAGAACAAGTTGTTCCTTTGGTGTCTTTCTTATTTGTTACTCTGGATCGTGATGTGTTGCTTCTGACGCATTCACCTCTCCCAGCAAGAAATCTGCAATTTGCTTAATCTTATTCCAAGTGCCTGATTACAAGCCTTAATCACTCAGCAGGCCTGACCATAATTAGTATCTGAGGATCTTTCCTTTGAGAATTGTGAGAAATGGCAGATTCAGCAATCTAAAAAATATCTTTGAAACAAAATATGGTTTAATCTTAACAATAAGAAGAAGGTAGAGCAAAAGATAGTTCTATAAAACTATAAATATGTATAGATGACATTCAATTAATGAGATGTGAACATCCATATTGTTTATGTCTGAGATAATGTATCTAGAAACTCTTAATTATTAGTACACTAATTCAAATAAAAGGAGAAATCTAGGATTAAGGATATTTATTTTAATCCAAAATTGCCTTTAACTTTCTATTGATTATGTTGAAAGAAATGTAGCCAAGGGCAACTATTTTACCCACAGACACTGACACTGTAAATGTCTAAATTACATTAAATAATTCCCAAGTTTCAATTCTTGCTTATCTCTCAGTCTGGATCTACGAACTTGCCCTTTAGCCTTTTTTCCCCCTGAAGTCTTCTCCTTTTATTTTAATCCAAGTATTCTGTTTTCTGCTCTGTTTCCTGATCCTGGCTAAACCAAGTGAGTCAACTGGCAGGAATGTCACAAGTCAGGTATAGACTGATGGAGTTGCAATATTCTGAAGTGTTTCTAAGAAATGAATATAAGGATTGTAATATACACTGTTTACAGAGCCAATTTCCTGACAAACATGCTCTGTAGATGCATGAAGTAAACACCACAACAATCCTGTTAAGCCACAGCATTCATAAAATATTTACATGCAGCTTTGAATTTGTCACAATACTTTAAATATTTAAAGCATTATCACTGGTAACTTGGAACCATTGCAGTACTTCACACCCAGACTTCTTGTTTCAAAGTTTCTGCAGACACTGCCATATGTTTTCAGCAACTTTTGACAAGTTTCTGCACAATTTTTTCATCTAGTAAGAGTGCATTTTCTTCCATTAAACAGAAGTTAAAAGCAAGGCTTCTGAAAACAAGTCCTGCAAGAATCAATCTTCCATGAGATGCTGTAAAAGAGTGCTGTTTATTCAGCTCATTTTACATGAAACATCTAGTGGTGTTGCAATACAATTTTAAACAAATTTTATGCATGCTCCTCACAGAAAGAGAATGGAGGGAGGATGCCAAAAAGGTTCAGGCGAGCTTGAGAAAGAGCAAATGGAGATATCTGTTTATGACTTTGAAACATGATCATTTTCTGGAACATTGGACAAGGCAGTAAATAGAAATCAGGTAGCAGGGGTAAGGGTGGGAAAGAGCACAATTGAGAAACAATACTACATTCTAATCCTGTTTCACTCTTAATTCTGATTTTATGAGATCAAGCTTTGATATTCTGTTCATTTACCAAAGTTTTCCAACATTCATCATTTTGTGGGGGCTGAGGGAGAGGGCAGTTAATCCATTTAATTCATTGCTTAAATACAAGGAACAAGATCTTAGATGCAGAGGGGTGTGATTCTCTTGTTTTCACTAAGAATTCAGAGACATGTATGTGCAGAGGGCAAATAAATTATGTGGAAATCCCTCTAAAATGTTGCATTTCTCTCAGCGTATGATGTAAAAATCCCACATAAAATTAGCCATGATCACTTCAAAAACTTATTCCAGATTTCTCTCCAGTGTTTCTCAGCAAATGTTTTATTTCTAATAGGAGGTCTGTAAAACACAATGATACGCACATATCCTGTTGGGTGAAGTCTCAAGTCACAACTGTAGAGAACAGCTGTGTTATCTGTGATTTGTACTCAAAGATCTTTAGAGAAAACAAAACCTGGAAACACAGTAAGTCCCTTTCTCTTTGTGCTTCAGCTCTACTGTATCTCTGCAAACACAGGAGTCACTATCATTTTCTTATCTATTTTCCATTTTTATACCCCTGGAAAATCTAACCAAAATTCATATCTGGGGGTCTGGCAACCTACCCAGAAACCTGTTCATTACTTTAAAGTCTTTGGTCAGACCCAGCAGTTTATATTGCCTCTTTTTAACACAAGTACTTGTAGTGATGACAGTTCCCAGTCAGAGCCAAGACCTATAAATCACTGAAGGATTTTGTTTAAATATGACCATTTATTTCTTGGCCTGCTAGTTGTTGCTTATATTCAGCAAGAGTCAGAACACAGAGGGGTAACACCTAAAAAAATAATTAATCTTAATGCACATTCATCTATTGATATAAAGGCTCTTATTTTCCATTAGACAAAGAGGTTGTACAACAAAAAGAATTAATTTGGAAAGACTTCCCTCCTTATATTAGTGTTTTATTTTAGGGAAAAGAAAGCACAACATGGCACAGCATTTTCAGTGGGGACCTTACTATAAATTGAGTCTGAAGAGGAATGCATAACCTTTATTCCCTTTGCTCTCTGGTCTTCATTTACAAGTGATACATCTTGATTAATGCCCTTACACAATGAATCTTGTATACTTCAGAGAAATGGAGTTTCATTGGAAGGAAAGAACTCTTTAAAAGCAAATCATGTCATTTGTGACAAAATATCTGAGAAAGGATGGCAGCCTATGGCTACAGTCTGCTTTTCCACTGGGTG
This sequence comes from Agelaius phoeniceus, assembly GCF_051311805.1. NCBI lineage: Eukaryota > Metazoa > Chordata > Aves > Passeriformes > Icteridae > Agelaius > Agelaius phoeniceus. Next base: position 38,259,178 of record NC_135265.1, read on the forward strand.
TTATTATTACTGCTCCAATGTCAAGTGCAGAACTGCACTCAACAACTCTTTCCTCAAATAAAGAGACATCTACAGAGGCTCAATCTTTGCACTCGTTTTTTTAACCAACGGAAAAAAGGAAGAAAGAAAACTTCACTCTGCTATTGCGAGACTCCATTCTATTCACTCAGACTTTCAATGGAGTACACAAGCACTCAACTTACTTTTCCCATCAGCTAAGAAGAGAAGGGCACTTTCAGGAAGAATAGAAACCCCCTGTTTATGATAATTTTGAAGCTTTCCACTTATGGCTAACAGCAAGCAGATGCAGCAAAAAAGGACTCCTAAATGGAATCTTAGGTGTAGTATTGTTTTGCTCATCAAATCAAATTGCAATGACTTTGAGTTGTACAATTCATGCAGCATTCAAAGACAAACACTCAGGGACAAACACACAGCTCTTAAAAATGTGTGGAAACATATATAGAAAGTAGCCTAAAAATATTGCAGAGCCAAATTCCATCACAGTCAATATGAGCTGTTCTGTTTAACTTTGGTTGCTTTTGCATCAGGCTTTTTAGTCAGTTTTGAACGGCAGTATTTCCTCTCTTTGTCTCTCATTCCCGTGAAACAACACAACACAACAAAGGTTAAAAAGATGGTTTCAAGTGTGCTGTATCCATCCATTCAATATTTCACTTTCTTATAATAAAATGAAGACAAAACTATCCAGAATCTGAGTCAAATCAGATGTCTTATTAGTCAAAAAACTCATGCAAAACAAGTGTTTCAGCATGCAAACAAATCTGTCTTCAGAAGAAGAAAAAGCAATTATATGTGAAAACCACCCACAAAATAGGCTGGTTAGGTTCTCATAAGAATTTACACAAAAGAATTGGTGAAATGGTGCTCAGTCTTGATGCAGTAGGGTAACTGCAGCAATCAGCAGCAGTGCATCAGCTGGTCCTTGCAGGGAAAAAAGTCCTTGTGGACTTACATGTAGCATGCTGCAGAACTGACAAGGCTACAAGGTTGCTTGTTTAGTTTTCCACTCCAACACAGGTCATAGCTGGAGGCACAGTATAATACCAGACCAGCTGTTTTAGACCAGTGATTTGTAATGACAAAGATTTCGCTCTTGCCTGAGAGTCAGATTTTTAGAGCAGAAAGTCTACCTTGTATAAGCACCTCATAAAAAATCATGGCCCTCTTTTCCAGTCATGGCAACTGACAGGTGAATCTTCTCTTTTATGTCTTGTCTCTGGTTCATATTCCCTGTGACTTTGATATAAGACTGTTGTTTTGTTGTGGCTCTGTTTTTAACATACGCTTCAGTTTACAATGCAGATGGCACATTGATTTAGTGCCAAGATTTTTTATATGTGTATTCCTATTTATGTCTATATACACACTGCAATTGACATCACAAATGAATTAGAAAAATGAGGGATATGTTATACCTTTCAAAATGCAAAGTAGATTTTTCCACCTAGAAGTGGGGAATCTAAACCATAAAGTCATTCTGATACAGAGATTAATTCTAATTAGGATCCAGAGTAGAGTGAAAAAAAGTATCAAAAAATGACTCCACTACTTGTGGTGATTTGTTTTAGCTTGGAAAATACTGTTTGGTTTGCACCAGAGTTTCATTATATAATGTAAGATAGGAAAGAAAACAGTCACAGGCAAAGCAACTAAATAATTGTCCCAACCAAAGGATGACTCAAAAATCTTATCCTTCCAAGAAGGATGATTTCACGAGAGATTCAGAGTTTATATTCTTACAAAATGCTTGTGAATATGACTGGCTGTGAAATGTCTATTCACCTTCAAGCACTGAAGCAGGAATTGTACTTAAACACCTGACTGTCTCATCATGCAGACAGTGAGAAAATCTAAATCACCCCTGCATTTTTTTTCAAAATTCCTCATTAGCTTTTAACCAAAAATTAAAAGTGTGTTTGATACAGTTAATTCTTGAATTATAATGTTTCAGCTGTCCTTGAGCAACATGCAAATAAGAGTACTTTTATCCAGAGATTTAGCATACATCCACAAGTTACCACTCTGCAAGCAAAAATGCACAGGATGATGAAAACAAGCTGTAACTGTACTAAACACTTATTTAGGTACTTTTTTCAAAAGGAATTTATCACAATCCTGGTAATGGTTGAAAAAAAATATTGTTACAAACACCTGCTATAGTATCTAATTCAGTCCTCAGGTAAACTAATTAAGCACTCAAACCTCAAATTTCCTCCTGCTAATGGACTCCTGGGCTTCTCAGCAAAGTCTCAAATAGCTTTAGTTAACACAAAGCTGTCCTTTTTCTGGCTACAGTATGAAAATTAAGATAATAACAGAATATTTTATTCAGAATGTTTTATTCCACTGCTAATTTTTGTAACATTTTTAATGTTATGTGTCGTATAGTGCAACTCCTATCTTGCCACAGCTTCAGCAAAACAGAAACTGCCTGTCCTTTTTAAACATCTGTTCTCTGAGTTTGGAAGTTTATTCAGCATGAAGTCATTATTTCTGTCTTACAGATTTTATCCCTCTTGTTTTGTCAAAAAATCCAATGAGAATTAGCAAAAGATACAGTAGATTCTGAGATTTTCCATGGGCTGAATCAGTCAGCAATTAAATAAATGTCCTGCAAATCCTATGTCTGCCCAGGAGATGCACAAGCCATCAAGTCTCCTTTGTCTACATGTGGATCAAGGCTGCTGCACACAAGATCTAGGAGCATCAGAACCTTGTCCTGAACGCAGCAGAAACTAAAAACAAAATCAAAAGTTAGGAGTACTGTAAATCCATGAGTCATTCACACACAAGTGTTTTATTTTTGAGCTCCTCTGTCAAAAAAATCTCTGCCAAGTTTCTCTTCTGGAGGATGTGTATGTAACACTTGTTATTCTTTATTGTTAGTGTTACTTAAAAAGATCTGTCTGAAAATAGAGTGGGATTGCAAAAGACAATTAAGAAGAAAACAAAGAAAAGAAGGAAAGATAATTGCTTTAGGACAGCATCATATCAGTAGTGGGAGAAGAGATTTAGCGAGCACAAAAATCTCATGACCTGCACCTCCTGTAATGCCTCTAGATTCCATTGCTATGAGTGATCCATAATATGCTAGAAATGCTTTAATTTAGTGTTTCAGCAAATTCTGAGCATTTAATGAAATTTCTTGTCAGAGAATGGAGCCACGAGTCTTATCTTTGAACAAACAAGTCAATATTACGATTACTTCCTTGTTTTCACTATTTGGGTGTAGGTTTTCCTAGAAATCTCACAACAAAGGAAATCTCTCCTATAACAAATCAAGCTTTTCTGTAAAGAAAGTGAGAAACTCTTGTTATGTGCAGTTACCCATTCCTTAAACCTGTAAAAAAGCAAAACCTCACACTTTCGCAATTTGTCTCTATGGTGGTCTGATTGCATCTTTTCAGGATTCCTCTTCTCTTGGGACCTACATTAAGGCTCTCCTCATCAGCAAATCTTAAGATGTTCACCAGCAGTATAAGGTGCCAAACCTCATATCCCAAATCATGCAAGAAAGGGCCTTGACCTCAGTGTGATACTACCTGAGCTAATAATATGATACAATTCACTCTTAGGGCATGCCTGCATGAATTGTCCCTTTTCCGTTCAAACCAAATATGCTTTAGAAGAAAAAGTTTTAAGTTTAAAGAGTAAAAAATTCTCCAGGATAAAGAAATTTAATTTGAACATGCCTGACAGACTCTCATTCCAGGCAAAACATCAAAAGAATTTCTTTTAAATAGCTTGCAATCAGTCCTTTTTATGGTATGAGGTAGCTTTATAAACAGCTTTCTAGGCTCTCAGTGGATTATTAATTTTGATGGTTGATTTTAGTACTAATTCATTTCAGTCTCCTAAATACAGAGTGTTTGGTTCTGAAAAGAGAAGGCTTGATGAGCAGACTTCAAATGCTTTAAAAGCTCTTGCAAGAAGCTGGTAATAATCTGTTCTTCATGGATAAACAAGAAGTAATGGACTTAAATTGCACTGAGGAAAGTCCAAGTTAGTAATTATCAAAGACTTTCTAACTAAAAAAAAGGGAAGTGAATCCCTCAAACACTGACTGGAAGAAGTGTGGTGACTGTCACTGTAGGCCACTAAGACTGGGCTCAGAAAGCATCAAGAGAGAAGCAGCTATAGATGATGCTGCCTTGGAGTAGAAGGATGGCCATTGTTTCTTCTATGAAATTTTTTAACATCCAACCAAAATCCAGCAACTATGTAAAGAAAGGTTATTTCACAAAAGGTTTTTCCTAGATTAGTGTTAGAATCACCTTTTACATGTGAAAGGTAAATGTTGAAATTTTCAGCATTACACTGTGCCCTTTGTAGAAATAAAATTTAGCTTCTTATGCAGCACTTTACCTCACTGTTGCTATAGAAAATGTGATTAAATCACATGTACAATTCTTGGCAGCTCACTCTTATTCATTTATTTTCTTTAGCTTCATTGTTTCATTTTCTTCTGAAATTTGGACTTAATTTTCTCAATATGTCCTCTGCATTTATGACCCTGTATATGAGGAACGTCCATTTCAGCTCTTGAGGTCAGTAAGGTTTATGCATTTTAAGTCAAACAAAAATTCACTTGAATTTCAGCCTTGCTTAATACAGTATCATAAAGGCTTTTAAACAAAAATTGAAATACTTTAATTGAAAAAGAATGCCTTGTAATGTACTGTAAGATGGCAGAAATATGGGAAAAATGGTTCCTGGGTGAATCTTTATCCTAATTGAATTAAAAAGAGCCAGAAATTCAATAACATAAAATAAGCAACAATTATCAAGATCCCAGAGACTTCAGGCCATGAAGTTTAAGAGGAGGAACATCCTCTCTGCCTGGAGATATCTGTGCTCCAAATATAATTTAGAGCCTGTACATACCTTAACCTTAATACATAGCATATCACTGTGCAGTCCTAGGCCTTTCAGAATGTTTTGACTGACTAAAAGGGATAAATATGAGATTTCCCTCAGCCCAATTGTAGCTTAACTATGTTCAGTGGGGTTAAAGATATTCAAAACAAAGCATTTAGTGAGGATGGGTGGTAGCGACTGGAACACATTGAAAATGTCAGCACACAGAGAGTCTCTATTCCAGGTTCCATATCAGTCACATATTTCTCTCAGTTCTATACCCTGAGACTATTTTGATGCTGAGCATCTGATACTTTTGGAATCATAACTTTGTGAATTCCTTGTATGGCAAATTTAATTTGATTTCTCCTCGAAGAAATTTCCAGAAGTCCTTACAATAAAACAGAAGAAAATTCCTTTATGTCCTTTTAAATTACAAAGGAACCTGCACAAAAAGAAGCAGCATTTCCCATTATCTCTTGTAATCAGAATGCAGTATGATCAATTGTACAAAAGATGGCTAAAAACATCAACCCTGTTGCTAATCCCACTATTGTGGCTGCGCCTTGGCAGAGCTTGTGTTTCAAAGTTTGAAGCCTTTGTAGCCTGAATGCCACAAATATCTTCATTCTGCATGTAATAATCAAAATATTAATTAGAAATTATACTTTGTTTTATTTAATTAGAGAATTGTAGCTAGTTAGCTTTTGAATTGAATAAGCCTGTCACATTTAGCCATCAACCCAAAACAAGAGCTCACAAATTGGATGGAAACTTATCAAAAATACTCTGGGCCATTGAACAAATTGACATGAAGTACAAATTAATCAATTGCTTTCGGTTCTGCTTTAAAACTACAGGGTAGAGTTGCAAAGTTTTACACCCATTTTTATAATTTTGCATGAAATTCCAGTGAATGGCAAATTAATCCTGCTGCATTTGATTGTGGAAAGTTCTTTTGTTATTTGTGCTAGTAGAATGAATTTGAATTATTGTTACAAGACTCCTTTACACCATGTGTCTGTATTTTATCAAAACTCAGGATTTTTAACTTACAGTTTAAAGGTTCTTTTCCTCTATTGGATTACTATATACAGTTGCTTTTCAACATTTTTCAGTATGGAGGGTTACCCCCACACTTTCAAAGCTGTAAGGTAATTCCTCTTCCCCTTCACCTAAGAAATATTCTGTAGCCTCAACTAAATCCTTAGACAGTCTGGAACTTGGAAGGGTTCATGCTGTTGCATCCACCTGCAGCAAAATACAAAGCTCTTTTCACAATGCACACAGGAAGAAAAATTAATCAGCACTCTTTTCCTGGCTACATTGTCTCTGCAGCACTAACTGAAATAAACAGCAGTTGACTTATTGCTGTCCCTTGTGACTTGAAAGTACACAGGAAAAGAGTCTTTCATTTGAAAGTGACATTTAAACAGCCACTTCTTGAAGTAGACCCATATTTAAGGAGGCAGTGTTTTCAGCTGATGAAGTTCAACTTGTCAAGACATTTTCAATTACCTTCCTAGGCATAAAGATATAGCTGGTGCTGAAGTGACACCTTTATTGGTTTTAGTTAGCACCAAAGAGAAAACAGTTCCGAGAGAACAATTCTGCTTTTTGTGGTTTGGTCCACACACACTCTATTTCTTATGACCTTAGGCCATAGTTCAGGAAACTCGCTATGGACAAGTGGAATGCCAGAAGCCTGCTGGATTGCCATTGAAGCAGACAGAACTCACAGCACAGTCAAAACTAAACCCATAGGAGCTGCTGCTTCATCTAGACTGTGAGTGGGCAAGAAGGTCTGGAGTACACAGCACAGCAGCTCATGTGATGTGATCAGGTTAATTTGGAAGGCTGTGAAACAATGCTCCCTATCCTCCTTCCTTTGCTCATTTATTCACACATGGTTAGGAAAGCCATAGGGTGTTTTTAATCAAAGAACTCATTATTAACTGATTTTATGTACTTATACAGAATCTTGTCAACTAGAATTTTCCTGTTATCCCTAAGAAAGATATAGAATCAATCACATTGAGTAATGAACCAGTGTTTGAAAATATTTTGCCAATTCTCTTCAAGCCACTGAAGCAAAATAGTAGTTGCTCATACTTTTGTTTTGTAGCACTTCCAGATTTGCTACATGCCTATTCCTTTTCAAGAGATAGAAAACCATCTCTTTCAGAATTATTCACTAAAATTACAAAGAATAATGAGCAGAATAGCAAAAGCCTGTCAGATTTTTTTGTGCTTAACTGAATGTCTTGAAGAATATAGTTTAATTCCCTCATGATTAATCTCACGGTCATTAAGAATATCTTCCACATCCAGGCTGATGTCCTCTGTGTAATACAGAGTCTTTGTGTCTTCTTATTTTTGTTGAAAATGAGGTTTTCCTATAAAAAGTTACCATTTTGAGGCTCTTACACAACCCAAATAATAGGGTTTTTCATTGAAAGAAAATTTCAAATTTTGTTATTAAAATGTTTCCTTCAAATACTCCTAACATCTTTTGCCTTAACTTCTACCATAAAATCTATAAAGTGATATCTTTACTGACTACAGAATATAATCCCAGTTTATGACTCTATAAAGTGCAGGGAGTATAAATTAATAGCATTTGTTTACAGAAATAATAAGACTTAACCTACATAGAATAACATTTTCTTATTTATTTAAATAATCTGAAGCTGCATATACTGCAGCATCAGTTATCTAGTTATTACAGTTTTGAAATGACACATGAATTCACTGCATTTTCATTTTTGTAAAGATCTCCTAAAGACAGTTTCAGAACATGGTGTGACTGATTTATCTTCACAATAGTGGGTGCAGCAAAGTTATTTCCAGTTACAGTGTGCATCTGATAGACTGGAAAATATTTAACCAGTCTATACACTGCAGAATGAGTTTAAGATTATGACATTTTTATGTTTCAATATAGTATAGGTGTTCTTATATTGCTGCATAACAATCACAATTCTATTATGCTGATGTATCTGTTCAAGACCTATAATGGACAATTCTGCTAAGTAGGAGTTCCCTGTGGAATTATGAGCCAGAAAAAGCACTAGGTAAATCTTTCAAAGGAGAAAGGAGTGAAATTCTATATATCTATGAATATCTTGCACAGTTTTTGCAAAACTCTTTGGAAAAATTTGATGCTATAAATTTTTTCAACATTGAAGATAAGGGGCATAAAAGTAGTTACAGGTGAAGTTGCTATTTCTGGTAATTGAATCTGGAGACTTCAGTATATTTCTCCAAAATCCCACTATAATATTTACCCAGCAGTTTAAAATGGAGTGCCTCAATTTGCATGAGAACCCTCTGGAAAATATAGGATAGGGACTTATGTTACATAACAAGGCTTCTGAAAAGACAAGGTTTGGCTCATGAATTTGACTAGTTCATATTAAGGATATAGATGCAAAAGAGACATTTTCAGTATGGAAATTTATGTTGGATATATTCCATGAGAGCAGACATCCTGTCCTGTTTATGCACATTGGACATAAACAATTATTTACCATTGCTTTAGGTATCAAAGAGAAACACTGAACACAAAAATCAGTCACTCAGGATTTTTCAGCATTAACAAGCTTCTTATTTATATACAGATAAAAGGCACCTGCAGCTGTATTTTATTCCATTGGAATAAAAAAATGACCTTCAGCGACCAATCAGGCTAATGAAAGAAAAGTTTTTCCCAAAGGGCACAGCACTACCCAAATTTCCCTCCAGAGGCAGTCAGGCTGGATTCAGGTAATAAAAATGTATTCAGCCTTCTTCAGACTTTCTCTGTTAATTGCAGCACATTGTGTATGCTGCATCTGTGCTTGTGTACAATAGGATGCAAATGAAAAGAAATTACAAGACTATTTTTAAAAGGTAAACAAAACATGCAGAGCTCACCAAATTGAATATAGCACTAAGCCCACCTGAAAACACAAAGTTTTCAGGAAACTTTGGGAAAATACTGGTGGTGATGGCTAAACAGGAACCCTGCTGGATGAAAGTAAGACAAAGGTGCTTTTTGAAGGAAATTTTACTGACCTTTCTATATTAATTATAGGGAATTGTTCTCCAGTCTATTTTACTTGGAACTAATTGTGTAGACACCCTTTGCCATGGACAGCATACCACAATAAATAGGTACAACCAATGGTACCTTATGCCTATAGTAATTCACAGAGTCACTAATACATTTTCTATCCACCCCCCTGATTAAAATAAAAGCTGGTGTCACTTTCTTGCATTTGGATCTGTGAGTTGTAGAATTTTGATATTTATTGTCAAAATATCAAGCCCTGTGTTGGGCCCATCAGATTTTTGTGGACAGTAAAGTACTACATTTAGACATAAAGTACTACATACATAAAGTACTACAGATCATAAAACCAGGTCATATTGTATATTTCTCAAAAACATATGAAAGAAAAGAGTTATGTAGAGCTTGGGGTTTGTATTTATTGTGATGGTTGCTAAAAGGTGCTTGATATCAGAGTAGTCCTGGTGAGATAGATTGCTCAGGAGATGCAATCAGAGATACCTGATTAATGCACCTATCCAAAGTACTTATATAAGTCCTGTTCTCAAAGTATTAAATACCACATTCTCTTGTTTAACTTCAGATCTCTGAAAAGTAGAAATGAACTCTTCATCTATATTTTCATAAAATTCAGATGCAGGAAACCTAAACATGGGTGATCCAAGAAGTGGCCAACAAAGCAGAGACTGGAACACAAGTGTCTACAAATTCACCTCTTTCCTGGACTCTTCTTCTCATTTCTCGAACTGTTTTTATCTATGAAATGTCATTCTATGCTGCATATTTCTCAATGTGCTCTAAGAGCTGTCACAGAAAGAAAAAACTCAGGAGATTCTGGAGATGAAGGACAACAAGAAACATAATCAACAGAGCTGCTAGGAACAAGAGAGAAGGCAGAAGAAACTCTGTTCACAGAGTGCAGTTCCTTCTATTTCCTTAGCTGATTTCATACTGTGCATTATGGTCAATAGGGATAAACACAAGCATTCTAAACAGCTGTCAAAGAACACAGGGATATTTTGTGAAAAATGGTAGCAGCAAAGAGCCTCTTTTCCACTGAAATGTACTGAAAATGTGCAGTGTGTCAGACTATTTTCTCTTAGTCTAAATTGCTCAATATCTTTCTTTCTTTTGTCTCATTTCACAAAAGAACTCAAACAAAGAAGTTGGCTTGGCTTTTCCTATTGCTCCAGTTTCTGTTCTTCTGTAAAGAATCACTGCCTTTCTACTTCCAAAGCCTCCCTGATGGATAGTTCAAGAAAAGGTCCGGAAGCAGACTAAACAGAGTTGCTTTGATTGATGACACAGAAGCCAGAAAGCTCCAAAACAACTTGCTGCTAGCAAAAAATACAGAAAGGTTTTACTGGCTTCATTAATACAGATTAGCTTTTTTATTTTCAAACCCACAAAAAGCCTGCAAATCCAAATGCAGCCCCTCAGGGCAGGGTGTTAGAAAATAGACAGTCCTCTGGGCACTCTGTTTCCTCCCATACCCAGGTCAGATGCACTGGGAGCTATTGTAAATTTAAGTCTCACACAGGCAACATCGTGGCTCTTAAAATCATCACAAGTGTTAAAGACACCTGCTCCAAGAATGATCCTCTTCCCCTGAACCAGGCAGTGACATGACTTCAGATCTTCCCCAGCTGGAACAGTCCAGAGTGACCTTCCATATCATTTACCCACATTTTTCTGAGTCTCATGTAGCATCTAACACCCCTTATGAATCATCATTACCTTTTAATTTTGTTTTTTTTTCTTTGTTCAAAGTGCCTGCAATAATGCCATTAATCATTACACCTATTCATCTTCAAACTAGTTTCCAGTTATTGCAGGGAATAGATATAAATTAATCTAACTGAAAAGGCTTGAGTCAAACATCATGGCTTCAATGGTTTCATGGGAATTTCTGCTTACTGTGCATTGTGCCTCTTTCAACTGCTGTCAGTGCACATCTCCAGCCTGAGCACCAGGAGAGAAGTGCTCCTCTGAGAGGTCCTTTTAAAGGGGCCTCATCTGTCCAGCTCTTCCAAAAATCTCTTCTGCACTGCTGTACAAGAAGCTCTGGGGAACCATGACATTGCAGTAAGAACTCAATACCTCACATCCCAGATGTATGGGGCACTGGTAGGTAAGAGGTGTCTTGCCAGGGTAAAAGAAAAGGAAGACTCCTTTAATTGAGCACTGAGAAAACTGGAATATCACATACCACCATTTCTAGGACTGTTACCCACTTCATCATTCCCCAGGAAGCCAGTACATACACAGAGAAGTCAGCAGGGATTCTTAATTCCCTGTGTGCAATACATTTGTCCCTCACCACTTCTTTTTACTAGGGAAGAGCTACTGAACTCGTCAGTCTGTCACTTCATTAGAATGCCACTACGAGGGCAGACATAGTTTTATAAAAAAAAAAGTCTAGTACAGCTAATTATTTATTTTTGTTGAGTTTAGTTTGTGAGGAGATCTGGGCACAGTTCTATACTGAGCTGTGGCTATAGATTTTTTGGGTCTTTAATTGTGTCCTGCTTTCTTTTCCTGGGTATTTTGCTCCTGGCATTGTGGACAGCATCATTTACTTCATATTCATTTAGTAATGAAACACAAGCAAAAACTACATAGGACCTATGAAAGAGCTGCATGTACAGCCAGAGATTACTCTTCCTTTCTCTATATTACTTATCAATTTGAAATATCTAACCTGAAACCCACATGCCACTGAGCATAACCAAAACCAATGAGATAATTTTACTGTCTCCCCTATAGATTGTAATTTCTTTTGGTAAAATCTTACTCTAATTTTTTTCTTTATTTAAAACACCTTCATTTTCCTTATTTACATTATTAAAGGCTTTTGACAGTAACAGATTATTTAAATTTTTAGACCTGTAACATCCTTATTCTGTTTCTAATTAAGCCTAATTATGAGGTGTGACTCCCTGACCATGTTTAAGTCCCTTCCCAAATGCATAACTTTGAATTTACAGTCACCTTTATTAATAGCTAATTAGTTTAAGATCAATATTATAGTTGAAGGAAACACACTGAAAATAATTGAATTCAATAACTCCCACACAACCAGGGTAGCTATTTTGGGCTGAAGTGGGCTATTTGGAATACTCACTGTGGCTGTACTGTACTAGTCAGAGATGTCCTTTGACATTCATTTGTTCCAAATACTTCCCTGTGCCTATTCTGGGGTTTTCTAACAGACATATTCTCCCTCCTGACTTATGAGATGGTCCAAAAATTGGACAGGCACTTAACAGTACAAATATAGTCTACAATCTGACCATGGACAATCAGGATGCAGGCTCTGCTACAAAGCCTCTACTGTACCATAAAACTCATCATGTGTGCCAAAGCAGCTAATGCTGACAGAGCCTTTCCACAGTCCTAACTGCTTCTGGAGGAGTATCTCAGGGGAATGCACTGCCATCTAAGTAGGCCAGTGTAAAAGCAGATGATGTGCCCCAAAGAAAGTCAGGTTACTGTCTGTAGCTGCTTAGCTGAACCCAGACCCATAACTTAGTCATCTCTGGGGTTATTCATTCCCTCCTCCTTCTCTTTTTACCCTCTGCAGTCCTTATACCCCAGACACTGAGCAGTGAAATACTGGATATATTTTGGTTTTTGAGTGGTTTTTTTTTTTTGCAATAGAATCTACAGTTATAAGGCTGGGTGTACATAATTACTATAGCCACCTCTGAGCTCACAACTCTGAAGCAGCAAGAGGAATGGTGACCCCATTGCACTGTGCACGCCATGCACTGCACAAGCACTTATGCACAGGAAAATTAGAGTCCAAGTAAGCACAATGGCCAGAAGGTAGGAAAAGTAAAAGCATCCTGACCAGAGCCTTGACCCAGCTAGGAAAAGAATTTGGGTGTACAGTTCCTAAACCATTAAACAACAGCTGTCACTCTCATTTAACTCAGTATTGAGAATTTAACAGTCCGTAAGAGTTTGAGTTTTATGTTTTTCCTGAGCTGCTAATTTTCACTGGTTCCTCCCAGCTCCACAAGAAGAAACCTATAACATCATACCTGATAGGAAAAAATCATTTTTGCAAAATTGTCTCTCTGAAAATGTGATACAAGGAATAAACCACCAAGATTAAGTTCTGTGAGCAGTGGGAGAATGGGCAAGAGAAATGTCTGCAGAGTAATGATGCAAGCAGCCTCACACCATTACATTCAGTGCCATTGATTCTGATGTATCCATTGTATCAGGCTCACTGAAAGCAGTGAGATTGTTTTGTTTTCATTCTTTTTCTTAATGACTAAGAATATAAACTTAATTTCAATATGTGTACACTTCCTGAGCCAAGTATGTGGTGTTCAGCTTGTCAGCAACTGTGACATGCTCTTGCACACCAAATTACACTATCATTGCAAAAGGCTGCCTTTTCTGTTCTTGTCATACATGCATAACTCAAAATAGCTTGTAAGAAACATTATTCTCATTTGTGGTACTTGCCAGGAAAGGACAGAAAATTTTAGTAGGGATTATAAATTAACACCACTGTGGTTATCAGAAACCTTTATATGCTACTAGAATCTTAAACATGTGGTTTAGCTCTCACTGAAGCCAAATGGAAAACTAAGAATCAGACTGCCTCAGAGAGAAGTTTCATGTTTTCTTGGCCATTGGTTGGAAATTAAGATAGCTATTACAGTGCTTATGCAGCTGGAAGTATTTAAAGAAAACAGCAGGAAACACAAAAGATTATTCAGAAGAGGCAATGCTGGGTTAACCCTTCCAGTGCATTAAAGCTCACTGTACTGCTTTTGTTCTGACTCAGAAGGCCATAAGAAAGGTCTTTGAGGGGAAAGACAAAAAATCACAACCTGTGTTTTTCATTAGAATATTTTTTGTACAACTGCCATGTCACAGAGAATTAGACAGCAAGGATGAACACTAAAAATAGCCACATGAAAATCCATATCTCTTCCTTTTACCCTCTGCCTATTTGGAAAATTATCTGCTGCCTTTAGGTGTGTTACTCCCAGAAATATTTGCCAAGCATGGTACAACCTACTTCAGGCACAAAGTAGTGAAACAGTAATAACATGCAAATTACTTCAACACGGGGTCTATGAACCATGGAAGTCCCACTTGAGCACTGAAAATAGAGGCTTAATTGTAACATAAGTGTTTCTGCTCTGCAGAGAGAGAAATTTCACCCAAAGAGAGCTACAGGTCTGCACCAATAAATGCACATCAAAATGAGTCAAGCAAAAGAAATATTTATATTAGGATGTGCTTCACTTTTTCAGTACAGTGAAGAAATACTGCATGACAGAGTTGAAGTCCAAGTCCAAACTCTGGTGATTGGTTTCTAGAACAACTCTAAAGAACACTTGTTTTTTGCAAGACCTGGCTAATGGGTTTAATTTGAGCAAACTTGCCACTGGACTTTACAGTGTTCTCTGCTTGATAACATATAACTTTTTAAAAAATATATTTAGATATAATGCAGAATATTTACACAAGCCCCCTTTTGTACTGCTTTTCTGAGTAACACCAGGAGTGTGTATAAGACTTTTCCATGATCTCCCCTTTATAACATGTTGTCTTTATAAGTCTAAGCAAAAAAAGTGACCTTCATGAACAAACTCTGTCCTGCTGCACAGAGATTTATTCCAGTCATTTTAGAGTAAATGAGACTCAGTAGATGCTGAGATTTTTGCCCCACCCTTGAGTTTATCACAAGGAAAATAGTTTAAATGGCATTATGCAATTTTTTTTTCCAACATCTGGACAAAAAGGTTCAAAGTCTCTTTTTTCCAAATTGTCATTAACATTGCACAAGACAGCAATATTTATTTATTTTTATAGTTTTGAGTTTCCTGCTGGAACAATTTCCTCTGACACAATTTCATCATTTCCTCATTGAATTTTTTATGGCTGCAGTGAACAGTGCCAAAGGCTTTACCCAGTGTAACCTCATAAGCATCTTTCCACCCACAGTTTCTCAGCACTGAGATTACGAGTAGATTTTTCAAAGCACTTAAATTACTTAAAACTTTACATACATTCTCTAAAATAAAAGAGGTGGGCATATAGAAAATTCCAGAAAAGCCAGTAGTATGCTTAAATCTCGCAATAGTGAGGCAGCTTTCCATCAGCCAGATCCCCCACTAACAGCAAATTTAGCTACAGCAATATGGAGTGCAGTTTGGCAAAGTTTTGAGCTGTGATTAAATTGTTATTAGTACATGGGCTGCCCCTTAAATTACTGCTATAAATTACATGTCTCACACCTTGGAATGGGGGGGTCCCCTCTTCTGACAATGACCTGCACTGTGCTCTCCACAATCCTAAGTCATAATTTGCCAAGATATAAATACTAAATATTTTTGCTGAGAGTAATTCCACTAAAGAACAGGGCAGTGGAAAGGGTGGCTCATTTATGGAATATTCAGTCCATCAGGACACTGTGTAATATTTTATTTTATTAGGAAAAAACAAATCTGTAATTGAAAAACAGCAAGTGGCTTAGACATACAACAGCATTACTATTCTGGAAGAGGCTTGAAGGCAAAATATTTTGTCTTGCTGTCTGTCCCTGGTGGGCAAGGACGTGTACACAGTCAGTCACTGTGACACAACAGGTCTGGTGTAGTCACAGTAGCCCAGACTGTCAGAAGTATCCATCCCCAGTACTCTGCAACTTTCCCATCCCCTGCACATACTCTTCTGTGTGTGCCCAACAACTTCTTTTTATCATTGGAGGGACGAGGAAGACAAGTCAAACATAGCATGGCTTGATATAAAATCCCATATCTTCTTAACCAAAGCCTGCCCCCCTCAAAAAAAACCAAAAAAGAATGTAAGCAATGTTAAGCATAGTAGAGCTTCAAAGCCCTAGTTCATGAACTAAGTGCTAGAGTCCCTACAAACAAAAGAGGATCACAAAAGAGGATCACCTGTGCCCTAAGGTATTTTTGGAAGAGACTGAGGAAGGGAAAAAGAATCACAGATATTTGAAGTGTGACGAACCATGCTTCATGTTCACAGCAGTCAAAGGTACATCTCAGCTCTCTGGTAGCCTGCCTCAGGACTCAGTACAGACAGCTTGTATGAAAGAGGAACTGATAATTAATAGGTCTGATCTCAGCACAGAAGTCAGCATAATTTCCTAGGCAGAAAATCCTATCAGGTAAAGACAGAATTCATCCTCTTCCTCAAGCAGACACAGCTTAGCACCTGCTCTGGTAATGCACTAGAATATTTATGAACACCATGTTCATACACTTTGTCAGACAGGTAATTTGACATTCCTTGGGCTTCTCACAGTATCTCACCTCTCTCCAGCAATGTTACACTGGAACACTGGTGTTTTGGATGAGGCACTGATTATGCAGAATACCTTCTATTTCACTATCCGTTCACTTCCTCACTCCAGACTGCCTTCCTCTTTTTGCCAGCCTCTGTGCTTCTCTATTTCAAACTATATTCTCTGCCTGAGGCCATCCAAACTGTCAACCTCTTTTTTATTTTATTTTATTTTTTTAAATCACTTTGGTTCCTAACAGTCTTTAGTATCTGCCCTCTCTTCATCTCAAATGCCTGTCTGTTCCAGGCACACTTTTCCTGTCACAGTGTCTCTCCTTCCCCTGGATCTTTCATTAATGTGATTCCAACCACGTACAGCCAGAGACATTGTTTCCAGAAGAATTGTCATCTTCCTTGAGATGGGCACACAAAGCAGCAACAGTGGCCACTGTGAGGAAACCCGGAGTCAAATGAGGGTGCAACAATGGAGATAAACAAAAACAGAGAATAAAATCCCCAGTTGTAAGGTAAGCTACTGCTGGGCAGACAGTACCTCCAGCCAGAAACAAAATATCTGTTTCTTTTTTATTTTCTTTACAGTTTGGCACTGCTTACATAGCTTGTCATGTCAACAGAGTGTTTGATTTGAATTTTATCAAGCACTGCAGGTTGACAAAATTAAATCTAATTAGCAAACCCCTCTGCTCCTGAACATGCAATCCAGAAAGATTTTACCTTCTAATCTTACACTAAGTATAGGAATTAAATCTATTTCAGCCATTACAGCTTTCATAATACTCTAAAATATTTACAGAAATTGGATTGTCACAGCTTTAAGTACATTTTTAAAATGCACCCACCCAAAAATTACTGCAGATTTTCAGGGACCTACATTACCAAAAAAAAAAAAAAAAAAAAAGAAAAAAAAGAAAAAATAAGGACATATATGGCTTCACAGAACATCAAGCCTCTATCAGGGCACCCAACAGAGCTGGATCATGCTGCGAGGGACTGGGAACAGCTCTGCAGATCCTGGCTCTGATGTTTACTTGCCTACAGTGAGCTTAAGTACCACTGCTTGATACTGACAAAAACCCAAGTCACAACAGCCATGGAGCCAACAGCTGGAAGCAAAGGAATTTACAAGGAGAGATTTATATTAAATATTTATATACATGTATTTGTGTGATATTATAAACATTCATATGTATTTATTTAAAATTAATCAGGGACTTGAATTCATCTCTTCTTCATGGACAGCAGCAGCAAATGTAAGATAGAAAATCGGGTATCCACCATTTGTATTTTTTCACAATAAATAATCTTGTTGAAGTGATGTGATTTTCATCAGCCATAATTAGATCTAAGGTAAGTAACTCAAGTTTGCTCCTTCTGATAAAAGAGGAAGCCACAATTAAAGCAGCTGGTTAGCATAATATATTCAATACAGTTACTAGTATAATCAGTTGACTTAGTGGGTTTTTAAAATTAAATATTAAAATTAGTTTAGTGCCTCTGGTATATGAGAACAAAAACCACCAAACAATTTAGATCAAGATCTCATCTTTTTATGTGGACAAGAAACTGTTATAAATTTAATAAAAATCAAAATTAAAAACCTAGAAACACATTTCAATGAGCAAATAAATTCCTGAATTGCCTGTATTACAGAACTGAAACAGGTATATTTAAAATCACAAATAAGAGGTTTACAAATTTTATTTGTATAGCACTGACCATGAACTCATGCCTACAGAGAACACAAAAGAAGTCAGTCCTTGCTCTAAATATATTGCAGAAGGTAAAGTCTTTACCTGTGCAACTAATTGCACATGGCACAAGTCTCTTTTCAGAGCTGAAACAGAGCTAGGATACTGAGTATCAACAGAATCTTTAATTCAGCCAGGAAATTCATAGTAGCCTTTTACTGACATTTGTTTGGTTGTGTAAAAAGCTCAACATGATTTTCAATCAATGGTCAAAAGGAAATTGAGATTGCTTTATGGAACCTACACCCCAAGAAATTAATGCTTTTTCCTAATATTTTTAAATAAATTAATGATCTGCACAATCCTTTTGCTCAATCATGTTATAGTTTTTGTCCTAAGACTGTAATACTAAATTATAATGCAGGCATATTATTGTTTTATGTGCAAGAAAGTTTCAACTTTCATTTATTATAATACATCATTTCTAGAAATAAGTTATTGCTCTCTTCCTGTATGATGATAAAATCGTAAAGCAAAAAAAAATTAAAAGCCAAGTAACCTGAACTGATATTTACTCTTGCTCTTCCCCAGAGAAGCTTTTTTAATTTTTTTGTTATTAGGCATTAAAAAGATTTTAGGAGGGGGCAGAATTTGCATAGAGAATATAAAATTTCCATAATTCTGAGAGTCATTTTGTTGTTCTTAATTTACTTTTCACAGCACACTCCAAAATAACCTGTGGATATTCAAGGCTGTATGAGCTGTAGACCGAAAACCACTTTTGAATATAGAGCAGTAGGAATTAAAATAATTTAATGTCATCACTGTGGCCAGATTAAAAGGAAGAAATCTACATAAATATGCCTTCAAATCCACAAGTATCAGGGGAAATAAAGGCTTTTTTCAATTAATAAAATGTTCATTTCTACTCACAAATGATCTATCAATACCACCTGCCCTTTTGCCTCAGGAGCTAAATCCAGTTCAGCAATAACTGCATCAGGAAAGACTTCCTAATTAATCAGTTACATTTCTGGTCAAAAAAAAAAAAAAAAAAAAAAGAGATAATGGGATCTGCTCTAGCTTCTCTAATGTTAAAGGGTCAAGCCTGACTGCTGCACTTGCCTTGAAACTGAGCCTCCAGTAATCAAGGCCAGGGCTGCAATTCCTAATCCAGCTTGAAGAATTTTCCCATGGGATGCAAATTTCCACATGTGGGTGCTGCCTGGGTCCTGAATTCAAATAGGATCTGGTCTCATGACACTCTTATATCAGATCTTTGGAATAACAGATTTAGGAGGCACCTTGCAGGGAATTCCCACCTAGTGAATCATAATCTTCACTTTCAGATTCTTTAAAGAATCCTGGTTTCCCTAATAGCCTCTGAAATGCTGCAAGGGCCTTTAGGCATATGGAAACCATTGACCATCTCATTATACATTTTACCTGCAAAAATGTTTTTACCTTTTTTTTACAGTTTCTTCCTGGCACAGCACTTTTAGTACATCTTTTCCCCTTCTTCATAACACAGCAAAATAAGTCTTGGTACTATGACACCAGAAGAGGGAAAACAAGGCCAGGGACTGAAATTCATTACCATAAATTATAATATTCTTCCTTCCCTTGAGGTCTCAATTAAAAGGAGAAAAAGGTATTAAAGAAAAAAAAAAAAGAGTGAAAAAGTATTAGAAGAAATATTTAAAGCTGAACTTTATTTTTGGTCTCGCTGTTCTATTCCCAGGTTTGTCACAGATTTTAAAGAGATCCTGCCAGCTAATATTGCTGAATAATGTTTTATAAACATTTATATTTATCTAATTCCCTCCCTATTCTTACCTCTTCCAACACAGCTGGAACAGTATATGTCCTTCTTCATAAATCATTTCTTGTTTTACAAAATATACTTAAAATGTATCTGGAAACCAAAATTACTACAGAAAGAAATACAATGGAACAAATAGAAAAAATAATTACAAACCCAACTGTGGTCCATTATACACAGTGGTGTCAGCCTCACAGGCTGACTTTGTTCACTGGCAAACCACACTGACATTAAGAGGGAGAATTGACAGAAATCATAAAGACTGCTTGCCTGGATCTTCCTGAGAAATGCTGAAGCCCAGGCTACGTTCTAGAGCAAGTTCTACAAAGGGGAAATTTTAGCATGAGATACTGAGTTTGAAAGTTGTCCTGAGGAATTTTTTACATTTTTCTTCCTCACCTATTCTACACTCCATTTTCTCTTGTCCTGCCTTTTTTTGTGTCTTTATTTTTAGTTTGTCATCAACAACTTCCCCTTACTAATAACTTCTTCAGCTTGAGCATCACCAAATCAGGTTTTTTCCTTACGTTCTCACACCCAGAGGGATATCTTACTGCCAAACATCCCCAAGAGAATGGGGTTTTTTTCTCTCTTTCCACATTTAAGCTCTGCTATCATAGCTGAAACATCTGCTTCTCTTTAACATTTCTCTGTCCCTACTTGTTCAAAATGATGCCCAAAACATCACTGCTCTGACAGGCCTTGAAAATGACCCTCTGCTGTTCTGGTTGAAGAATGGGGAATATTTGTAATTGGAAGAATATCACCAGCTATACCAATTCTGCATGGCCCAGGAGATTCAGAGTCCAAATGCATGACTTGCATAATTTTGACTGAATGTCAAGAGGTAATTTTGGATTATACAAACTGTGATTGCATTATGTCATTCTCCCTTTGTATTTTCCCACATGCCTCTTTTCTATTCCACCAAAACTTGTGCACCAGTTTCTTCCATAACCTCTTCATGACATTCCCAGGCTTCCCCTTGGCTAAGGAGGATGAGTGGATATGTACTTCTGAAAATTTTTCCCTTCCATGTTTAAAGATGCCTCCTCCAATTTTTGCACAAATATTGATTACTTTTAAGCAGCAATTAATAGCCTGAGCCATAACAAATAAATAATGATTCTTTTGTTCCTTTTACTGTCTGTATACTAGAGCTATCTCTAGCTGATCTTTCAACCCTAAATTCACCATGAACAAAGCAGTGACTTTTTTTTTTCCATGATCAGCTTATTACAGATTTCTGGTTCTGTAGTTTGGGATTAAACTTAAGTCTATTAGCTTTCAAAAATACCAATTTTTTTATGCCAAGATTTAATGACAGCAATGGGAGACAATATAACCTAGGGGAAGGTATTTTTTGAAATGATAGAGAGTGGTTAGAACTAAGAAAATAAAGTAAAAAATATCTATCAAAGGTGTGAAACTGGTACTGCAGAGTCTGATGTGGGAGAAAGGGCCACCACAAAGCATGTGGCCAGGAGTCAGCCAGAAGACCAATCCAAACCTGCTCAATCTGAGGGGGTAATGTTGGTTTTTGTCATTACAGATACTGAGTTCTGATTGTGTGAACAACCTCCCTCATATTGAAAATTGCCTGAAAATGAATGGAGAGGTCATTTTGGACTCAAGGCTGTGTTATTTCTCATCCATTCAAGGGGAATTTTTACTGCCTCATATCTGCAGGAAAATAGTGGGTTTATTTGGTTTTACTTTTAATTTAAAGTTATCAAAGATTTTTTCCCTTCTGAAAAGCAATTTTTTTCTCAGTAATTACTCCTCAGAGCTGTTAGATATCTGTAGCAATCATGGTTTGCTTTTGGTAACAATTTGACCATTCACAACATACACTATTACTACAAATACATGAAAATGCTGGATACTTCAGTATGTTATTTATAATTCTAATTCTTAATAGATTAAGGTAAACAAAATTACTATGATTCTGTTAAAAAAGAGTGTATCAATCACATCTCTAAAGGAAGCTTTGTATTTGAAATCTACTGTGAATGGACTGTAATTCTAAAGTATGCCAGTGAGTCCCACAGACCACTTGTAGCTTACTCTGCTGGTTCCACTCCACATAACCTTTCAATACTGCTGATTTTAAAACAGATTAACATTTTAAATGAAAAACAATAGTAACAATAGTATTTCCCAATTCCTAAGTTTTCAGGTTCCACAAATTCTTTTTCTTGCCTCACATATTGACAGGAACAAAGATCTACAAAAGGCAGCATAAATTGAGAAAACTTTCATCAAAAGATTTTTCAAGCATGAAAAAGCAAAATTAAAAGCAAGAACTTATTAGTTGTGCCTCTAGTAAATTATGCAATTGCACAAATATGATCTATCCACCTTATCAGCCAAGTTGGAGATGTTATTTCTATGCCCCTGTTTAATAACACCATCAGGACTCATTACAGATCTTGTCCCTGTGTTTCAGTTTTCCAAACATTGAAAAAGTCTGCTGCTTCTACTTACAAGAACATCTGTTTAATTATCTAGCCATTATGGCAACATTGCTTTTAATTTGGTTTTATTTTTTTGTGCTGTAAGTTTAGGTCTAAATACTTGCTGACATCAGTCTTAGTCCTTTTCTCATTTCTGTTTTTAACATCCCCATTGAATGCAATTAATAAAGCCCATCAACAGCCTGTGTAATTTTTCTGTACAACTATTTATTATTTTTGAGTTTATCATCTGGGCTTCCCTGTTAATTTACCTTCAGTTTTCAAATTCTAGCAACTATTAACAGTTTGCTTTGTTATATGATTCCTTCTTGAGGAAGTTTTACATGGGTTTGTACTGAAATAATTTACTGGCTTTTCCCATTCATCCAGTTTTGCAATGACTTGTGAGATGAGACATAACAAAGATTGCTTCAGGGACACTACCTTTTCATCCTTCTGCTGGTGAGCATCTGTGAGAATAAAGCCCATGTGAGAACAGCTCACAAACCACAAGCTGTCACATGTCCCTTGTGATCTGTATGTGCTGCAGAGTTCATTGCAGCTTTCTCTGTTTCTTCCTTAAACTGTGCCAAAGAATGCAAAATTTTTTGTCCGTGTTTTTGTTTATGTACATAAGGTGATTTCTTCTGCCCTTGATCCTCAGCACAAGCTCTCCAGCATCACAGTTTTCTGCCTTTTCAGATTGGACCTAAAAGGCTCAGCTCCTTTATTTTCCACATTTCCACACCAAGTCTTTCCTCCCACTGTTGTGACAACATGTAGGAACAATAAGTTCTTGATATCAGAAGCCCATCATTTTGCTGCATTTTAGTTAGCAGTCTGCAGAGTGCAAAAGCTGCTTGCAACAGTTAAATACAAAGAGGAAAAAATTAATACTTGAGATGCTCCTGTGCTCAGACTCTGCAGAACTGAATTTCCACATAAGAAAGGTAAAACCAACAGGTCTGCCTGTCTTCTAATAGATTTTCTCAAAGACCCTGCTTTTATCAGCTCAGCATGCAAAGATCAGAGCAGGGACTCAGACTCACTTCCTGTTACATATATATATGTGTGTGTATTTATGTATATGTACGAATATAGAATTCAGATTCGTGGTTATAAATGTGACCTGTTATTTCTTGCACATATAAAATAAACATAATAATATCAATGGATACTGATAGCAATGTCCATAAATATTCCACAGAGAAAATACATGGATTAGACTGTTGGTTATGTTTTGCTCTGAAGTACTCCCCAAGGTCCTTCCCACAATACGCTCAAAGGAATGGATCATTTTTCATTATCCTTCACTTATTTGACACATTTCACTACAGCTTTTCATAATTCAATCTTCAGGGATTCTCAAACATTTGATAAGATGCACAATTTTTCACCAGCGCTTCTTCAATTTTTTTTTCTCTTGAATAGAGCCAATATGAGCAGTGCTTGTCATTTTGTTATTAATGGAGCTCAGTGAAATGCAAAAGAACAGGATAACTTCCACCATGTTATCAACTTAAGAAATCTATACACCTGACAGAAGATGCTAAATGTCTGGAAAAAAAATAAAAGAAGTTTTGGAGAAGAACTGATTTCACAATGACTCGGGCGTGTGTCTGGAGATACAATCAAACTAGTCAAGGTATGGCACAATATCATACAGGATAATTTGGAGGTTTAGGGTTCTTAAAACCTTTAATTTTAGGCAAAGATGTTCAGAGCTGTAGGATGCCATTAGACAAGTTTTATTTTCTTGCTTGGTTTGCTGCTTTGCAGTCACTGGCATTTCTTTTGCATAAGTTTCCTTGAAATCCTGTGAGCTTATCTGCCTTTTTAATATAATTTTAACAGCTTCAGAGAAAGGCACAGGCTAGTTTCATTTGCAGTTTTGATGAAGGAGAAATGGGAGAAAAAGGCACTGTATCATCATTATACTTGCTCCAAAGAGCCAGAAAATTCCCCTCTGGATGTCTGAGACTTGGAAAGTGCAGTTCTTCCCAGTGGGGAAGCAGGAAACTTGGCAAGTCCCTTCACTAAACTGTCCTCAGTATCTGGCTCCTATCTGAGCATGCTGCTTAACTCCTCACCTTTTCTAAAATTGTCTTCATAGGAAAAAAAATACTCAAAAAGAAAAGATTAAGTTCTCAATAAATATCTGGTATTATTAAAAAAAAACCCAATGAACCACTATGGAGGATTAATATTAATATTTTTATGCTTAATTTCTTATGAAACAGCAGGAAATGTGAAAACAATGAAATATTAACATAATAAAAAAGGGTTAAGTCTACTATATTTGTGCCCAAGCTTATTTTTTTTTTAATGAACTAAAACGTGCTTTTTTTTTTTATATTCACAAGTTCACCAGTAAATAGGTAAATAGATGGCAAACTATACATTTCTATACAAAAATACAACAGTGGCAGAAGGTCCTACTGAGATGTTAAGGAATACCCAAAGAGCACAGTCTGGGGAAATGCAGCCTTGCCATTACTTTAGACACAACTCTTGAAGCCATTTGTTTGTAGCCAAGTATGTGAATACAGGAACAGCTTGGTGACATCCAGAACAAAGTCCTCAGGCTGGACTGAGCATAACAAGTGACTGCAGGCTAAGTGCATATCTAAAAAAACAACAAAGGCATGTATTGGAGATGGGACTAGCTTGGTTTCTGAAGTATGCTTGCTACTACTCCCAGTCCTCAGATTTTTTTTCCTAATTAAGGCACCATAATATGCTTTGGATTAACACAGGTGTGTCTCTACTGAATTGTAGCCATGCTAGGGATGTTAATGCACATGTAAGATGTGCAAGGCCTTCCTGTTATGTAAAATGTGCATAACACACACTAGAAACTATTTGAAATATATAAGAAAATCCATTTCTCCTCTCCCTGTTTTATTTCTCCAGTTTTCTGGGATAGATCACCTGTTTGAGCTTCTTAGTTTTGGGTTGACTCTCAAGGAAAGGATTACTGTGATATATTCATTATTGAGGAAGAAAATGGCAGAAAAGGCAGACATTTATATACTCCTTGGCCCATTCTTGAGGTATTCAGAGTCACTCAGAACATCTGACAGAGGTGTCCTTCAGGTCTTTCTTGCCTGTTTTAAAATGCTGAACAAAACACAGGCTGGTCCTGACTGAAGCAGACCAGAACACCCTAAGCATATACCTCTGTAACTCTCAGAGTCAGGCACTCAGTCTAACTCCCCCAGTGTACAGCATAGCAACACTCAGACACGATAAACAGCACTCAGGGTCATGTTGAGACTCTTACAGACCCTCCATGAAACAAAGATTGTCATGCTCTTCTTTCAGTAATCAGGGTTCTTTTCAAAACTCATAGAAATACACTTTCTTGTTCACATACTGAAGACTTTCAACCTGAGCCATGGTTTAAAAAGCTTTTTTCCCCCTCATTTTGAGTTGAGTACTTCCATGTGACTGATTTAAGCAGGATTTTCCTGTCCTTCCTCTTTAATGAAAGTATGTAAGCTGTTATACCTCATTGTTCATACAGATTTCTCTTTTTTATTCATTTTTATCCCTGCTATGGGAATGCCACCTGCTCTTCTTCCAGCAGCTGTCTTTTTTTCCAAACCTGCTCACGAGGATACAGCACATCAGGGTGCAGTATTCATGCCATAAGTATGGTTTGAATTACATATCAAAACTCTCATGAGAGAATCACTTGTCAGGAAAACCCTTGTCAGGATGGTCTCACAACTAAAACTTCCCTCTCTTGCTGACTGTCAAGAGGACCACAAATGTCCACAATTCTAAAAAATCTTGTGATACAAAGATAGACCCAGTTCTGTTGACTAGTGGCAGTACTCACTCATGTCTGGACTTATATGACTTACCACAAACCAAATGGGGTAAAAAAAATCACAAAATGGGGTAAAAAAATCACAAAATCTTCTTTATGTAACTATGGGAAAGCTCAGCGCATGTATCTAAATCTATTCCAGTCATGCCTGTCCCATCATAAGCTAGCCAAATGCTTGAATAAAAGCGTTGATTTCAGATACTGTATGAAGTTCATTGACACTGAGTTACTTCATCTAGTGGCATTGGCTTGTGCTGTGGTCACTACTTGTGAGATTTATAGGAGATTTTGCCATGTAAAATCCAAAAACCAATACAGAAGTGCATCTAATTACCCAGAGCTCAACAAGACCCAAAAGAGGGTCCTGAAGGGCTGTTGCAGAGCCTCTCTCTCTGTTTGTACCCACCTGGTACACCAGAAAAGGGGCAGCTTCTTGACTGTGCAGGTGACCCTGCACTGGAACAGATTTCCCAGAGAGGTGGTGGAATCTCCCTCAGTGGAGATATTCAAGACCCATCTGGATGTACTCCTGTTCTGTGAGCTCTAGGATGACCCTAGAGCAGGGAGGTTGAAGCAGGTGCCCCACTGTGGGTCCCTTCCAACCTGACCCATCCTGGGGTTTGGTGTCTGGCAGAGCTGATGGTGTCCATACAGCAACAGCTGCTTGTATCCACAGGCTATGTGGATATGGCCATTTAGCACTTTTGTAGTAGTTCTGAAGTCACTCCTGGCAGAACTTTGGTATTACTGCTTGTAAGTCTTTGGCCATGTCATTTGTCCTGCATGTGCACCCAGACTTGCTAACACTGCATTTCCTCATGAAGCAAACTGGGCTGAACAGAAGAAATGAAAACAAAACACAAAGATTTATACTTTTCATGTTTCCAAAGAGCTCTTCTCATGTGAATAGAAATGGATTGTGCACAGGAGTCTCCTATCTACTTTTACTGCAGTGGGGAGGCGAGCAGGACACAGCCATCCCCCACAGCCAGCTGTGTGGGTTTGGGGCCAGCATCCACACAGCTGGTGGACTTAAAGAAAGCTGTAATGAGGAAAGCAAGAGTCAGCCCCAGCAGAGGATACCTTTCTGAACTTTCTTGGGGGCCAGTTGTAAGTGAAGGTTTTCTCACACTCAGATCCATCCTGAGCTGCGGTGCAGCAGCGTCTCAGCTGGGGTGCAAGGTGTCCATCTAAACCCAGTCCTTGACCTATGGACAGCCCCCCAGCCTAGCCATAGGCCTGCCTTGTCACTGCAAAACAGGCTCTCAGCTGAGCCTGGCAGCCATCCCCAGGCCTGCAAGATTATGCTTGGCTCCCCACTCCCCTCCCTTTTTGGGACAGTCTGCCATGCTGCTCCCAGTAGTCCTCAGCACTGAGGTAAAAAAGAGTGCAGGAGAAGAGACAGGAAATTGCAGGAACTTTATATCTATTATCACATATTTAAAACAAGAAATTAGCAGTATCTAATACACTGAATATTTTTGTGCTGGCCAAAAATGAGTGAGACAGCCTCTCTCTATTAGTCTGCTAATAAATGCTGCACACTGTTATTTACGAGGCCAGAGAGAACACATTTTTTACAC
The DNA here is from genome assembly GCF_051311805.1 of Agelaius phoeniceus. NCBI lineage: Eukaryota > Metazoa > Chordata > Aves > Passeriformes > Icteridae > Agelaius > Agelaius phoeniceus. The sequence goes on from NC_135265.1 coordinate 38,286,796, forward strand.
ATAGCCCTTGGGTGATAAAATCACCAGTCAATATGCATGTATAATTCTTGTGAGCATCATTGTAACCCCATATGTTCTCAGGTCTTAAAGGCACCATGTGAATAAGCTCTGGAAGGGCCTGGCTGGCCATAGCCAATTATGACCGAGAAGGTCGTAAATCGACACACAAACCTAGGTCTATTAAAAAGTTATTAGATCATCTACCATTCAGCTGTTCTGAAATTGGACTTGGGCAAACACGTGTGGTCTGATGCCCAAACAGTCATCATTCAGCTGTCCTTTTCCCACAGAGAGATCCTGACCTGCTCCAGAGGCTCTCCAGGGACAGAGATCTGTGGTACAACATACAGCATGCATACAGAGGCTGTATGCAGCCTCTCTCCAAGCCATTTGCAATTGCTCACCTCTCACAACCTTCATCTGAATCTGCATTTTCCTTCTGCTTCATACAGGAAACATTTCCAGGTGACATTTGATGCAAGCTGCCATAATCAAATGTTAACTCCAGTATGGACAGAGATAGCAATAATCTGGTACAGTACACCTGCATTTAAATTTCTCACTAAGGTATTTTGCAACAGTTTACCCTTCCAGCACTAGACAGAAGAGTAGAGGCAGACCTCCAGGCTAATGAGGTGGAAAGCTATCACCTAAATATGAAGTCAAGAGACGAGAGACCTTCCTTGCACCCCTGGCACAAGATTAAGTGGAACAGAGAAAGGCAGTACTGGTAACATGGGTAAAGTAGCAAATTTGGAAGGATGGCCCCAGTTGTGCTCATGCTGTCAGCACTGCAATCACAGCTTGGTGTCCAAACACTGGACTTGTGCTGCTCTGTGTTGGATCGCCTCATTAAATGCTGATCTGAACTCTGCCATCCTTTCTGCTGCAAGTCCTTTTGTGAGGGCTTTGCTCAGTTCTCAATCATACTGACAGGGTGCCTTCCATTCTCTATAAATTTTTGTATGTAGTGGGTGACTTCCTCTGCTTCTTATATTTTAATTGCTTTGTCAAGAAGAGTAATTCAGGGCCTTTTAGAAAATTCCCAGGGTGTTTCACCACAGTTCCACACATGACCTCTTCTCCTCTTGGAGAATTGCAAGAGTGACTTTTGTCCTTACAGCCCCAAAACACTTGTATGCTTCACCTCCTCTTTTCTTGTCTCTGGATGATTGCATGGCATTGCTTGTGTTCTATTTCATCCAAGAAGGAAAAGGAAAGGTCAGTGTCTCAATCTGTATATCTTAACCTTTTACAAGCATTGAAATTCAAAGAAAAATATGTTTTTAAAGTAATATATTTTTGCAAAGGTGAAAGAGAGTCAGCTAGTGCGCTGATCCTTTTCCTTCAGTTTCAGGGATTTGAATTCAAATTACTCATTCTGCCACCTTGTCTAGATTAATGAAGCTGAATATGGAAAACTTTAAGAGAGATTATTAACTTTGTACCAAGAGTGGATGGGGTGCATGGTCCCACACTAGACCTTGCCTTCTGCACTAATAACAGTGATTTATCTTTGGTCTTTCATTATTTAAAAATAGTTTGCCATCCAAATGCATGGCAATGAATTTGAGTGAAAGGCTTGACTCTGTAAGACAGCATGTACAACTAGCACTGCTTCAAGAAAATAAAGTGAACTTTATGACAGAATAATACTTAAGGATTTTGTTCTAGTCATTTGTATTGCAAAGCAGCAGTCAATTCTCTGCATGATCCTTGTTTTTAGTCCTTCTGTGTGGGATCCATGTTTTTACTTGTGCAAGTGATTTTAGCTTGATCTAAATAGCTATTAAATATAATAGCTATTTATATTTATTATATAATAGGTTATTAGGAAAGTTTGCTAAAAAATCTAAGTGTGCCTACACTTCTAGACCCTAGCAAAGTGCTTTTCAAGTTTCACTCTACTCTTTTTTCCAAGTCCAAGTAGCAGACCATAGCTCATACCTAAAATTTCTTGAAAGTAGCTTTTGGGTTTATCCTTTGCTTCCTGTGCCATCCAACAAAATCTTCTCCTTATTAACTTCATTTGCAACGCAACATTTGTGTATTCCCAATTGTCTGTTCTGTTTAAGCTGGATATTTAGTCCCACACCTTTAAAACTAGACCTGAGAGCAAAGAGTGGGGAGAAGGAAGAGAAGTGGAATTTTTTTTGCAGTTGTATTCAAAAACAGAGATAAGGACTTCAGCTCTCTCTCTCAGTGCATGTTGTCTGCAGCATGGACAACGATCTGGAGAGAGCTCTCCTTTGCTTTTAGTTAGTTTTTTACCTAGCTGAGGCAGAGAACTTCTGCGGACTGTGGCTTTTCTTTTCTTGGAACTGGTCAGCCCTGCTCTAGACTGAAAACCCAGAAAACCAGGAGCTCACACCTGTGGCCCACTAGGAGGCAGGATATGGCATTTTCCAGCACTGGAGGGACTGATAAGAGATTGAGCAAGCTGAGCTACACCCCACAAAAAGGACTCTCTCTGAATTTGTCATCTCTTCAGAACAGTGAGAAGATCCGTTGCTTAATATTATTTATTTTTTCGGGTTTGTAAGTACCTTCCTTGTTAAATAAACAGGCTTTTCCCACTTTCCTTGAAGGAGATTTATGTCTCCCAAAGCAGTGTGGGAGAGGGGCTGCTTGAATTTGCTTTCTGGAGAGACCCCCATTAAGAGGTTTCCTCCCAAATCTGTCCCAAACCAGGACAGTTGCTAAGACTGCTAAATTTACCTTCACAGCAGGCTGGGGAGGAGGGAGGTAAAATCTTGACTTCTGCCTGCAAAATGATCTTGTCTTCCCAGATCTGACCATAAAACTAGACTTCCCATACTGGTTTTCATTAACTAGACTTGAAGTCTGGTAGCATGCTCCCTCTCTCAAAAACAAATGCAAAATGGCTGATCAAGGTCCCTTTAGGTTTCCTTATCACATGTTCCAAAACTAGAAGGTGCCAGCAAAGTAAATTATTCAAAAGACTGAAGCCACAGAGATAGTTCATGTATCCATATAAGCTAGTGACTGCTCAACAGCACAAGAGGAAAGAGTTCTGTCTCTAACAAATATCCCACACCTATACCAAATAACAGTGTAGAAACTACCTCAGTGCATTTCCACGATGCAGAACCACAGAGCATCTTTCCTTCCCTAAATAAATAACCTTAGCATGTGCATTTTGGTTAAACATTTTCACAGGTCTCTTCTCTTGCACATTCAGAGTAATTATAGGTTTCTGCAAGCCTGAGCCTAGAGCAGTGGGACTAGAGTTTTGCTTCCTTAGCTTTAGAGGGTCTTCGCTCCTGCCCTCCTACCTTTCAAGCAGGAGTGAAGCAGTGTGCAGGAGCTTGTTTCAGAAACCTGGAGTACTTCATGTGAGCCCCTATTGACTTAAAAGTGGCTTTGCAAAATTGCCAGGGAATTTTCCAGTTCAGTGTAGCTGCACCTTTGAAAGGTATAGCTCTAAGTGTCTAAAATAATATTGATTTTCCTGAATGGTAGTGTTTTCAATGAGGGAAAATTACCTCATCTTATGAATAAGAAACAGACTTCATTTCTGTCATTTACTCTCCCTCCTTTAGCACCTCTAATCGTGCCATCTCACAACAATTTCTAAAATCCCCTCAGGTTTTCCTCTAGATTTAGAATTTTAAAATTTAAAAATCCCTTTTGATCCTAAATTCCAGTCTGGAACAAGTAAACAACCATTGGTGAGTAAGCCTGGTCTGCTGCTAGGAGCCAGTCTGCGAGTCCATAGCTTCCCTGCTGTTTCCTACAGTTCCTGCCAGTCTCTGATATCACCTTATCATCACTGTGATAGATTGAAGAATTATCTCAGTTGGTGAGAGCACGGTGCTATTAATGCCAAGGTCACGCATTCGATCCCCATTTGGGCCATTCACTTAAAGAATTAGACTTTATGATCCTTGTGGGTCCCTTCCAACTCAGAATATTCTGTGATCCTGTGTTATTCCCTGCAACTTTCCCACCTGTGATCTAATTTCAAGTTGTCTGGACAGAGTAATATCTAACAGAAAATTGAGGGACCCTTGATGCTCATTAGGAAAACATGAATATTTCATTTATTCTCCTCAGCATACCCTTTTCACTTGACTGAAAGTACATTAGAAACTCATATGAAAGCTCACACCATTTCTGCTCCAAGTGCTGCTCAACCCAGCCACATCTTAATGATTGTCATTCCCTTTCTTTTACCACACTGAAGAAATTCATGCATTCAAAACCAGTTCATTTAGTTGCCCCAATATGTTTTTGTGTTTTGCTTTCTTTTTTTTGCCTCCATCCTGCCTTTAATTGACTGACTTGTGTTCTTGACAGCTAAAGAACAGGTCAGTTCTACTAGGGAAGGCCCCTCCTCAAGCTCAAGCCCATTGACCCTTAAGGCATTTTTGTGGAAGCAGATGCCATGAAAGCAACCTGTTGTTGATCTGAGACAAGAAATAAACACTCTGTGTTCCATATATACATATTCCGAGCTTTACTTTAAATGTCACATAATTTTAACTTTGTATATAACCGGGATGTTTTTCCCTGCAGCTTATACTTTTGCATTATGCATTTATGTAAAATGCATTTAGCCAGGAGTAATCCCTTGAAATTCTCATCTTTATTCCATGGGGGAAAATTATGGACTGGCTTCTACTTATACAAATCTAGAAACTGTTTTCCTGAGTTACTATATAATTTAATTCCTTAATTTGAATCTAAACTTTACTCCACTTTCTTCCTTTGTTTAAAGTTTGATTGATAGGTTAAAAATCATCCTGCAACTATTGTCCTTGATTAATACTTTTATTGACTGTATTTCCATTTTGTCCTTTCATAGTTTTTTTCTGATTACACTGTGTGTTAATTTTAATTCGGGTTACTTTTTACAAGATGCTAGAGAATGAATTTTTCAATCTCATTCTCTTCAATTCCTTAATCACTCAACAGTTGCATTTGTTGCAACAGTTTCTCATTTATGATGACATCTTTTCCTCTGCAGGAAATATTTTCCTGAATTATATACTTACTCCATCTTTTTTAATCTTTCAGCATGTACTTTCACACTCCTAGTCCATTTGCGTACTTGTAATCTACCTTCCAAATTCATAGAATATTTAGTAAATAATCTCACATTTAAATTTTCAGTCATTGCAAACATGGCTACTTTTTTAAAATGCTTCCACAAAAGATGTGATCTCCCCACTATTTCCCACAAGAACTTTTGCAAAAGCAGTCCTAGGTATTCAAGTAAAACCTGAGGGGAGCGAGGACTATTGACAGGATCAGTGAAAACACTACTTGCAATACATGGTCTGGAAAGAAGAACTAAAAGTTCAGAAAACCCAGAAACAACTATATTATTCTAGTTTTCTACATACCATTCCTATCTATTTCTTTCCACCAATTCATTCATATCCACTTCGTTTACTCCCTATCCAGCTATCCCCTGCTGCTCATTCACACTGCCTCACTAATACCAGCACCTGCAGTTTAGACAGCTTGTTGATCTAATTTTGCCACAGGCAATTATTGATTTTCATTTTAGAACTGGTCAAAATCCACCAATCCCACCACCAAAAATACTTTTGAAGAAATGCTATCCAAACAGAAAGCAGCTAAAAATGCTTTCAGCTGATGCTCCCACATCTCCCATGATTTCAGGGATTTCAAAGCCAAAGTGACAGGCACACCACCTTGCCAGTCCTTGATGTCACAGACATTAAGAAATATTACCCAGCTAATATAATGTTTTTGAAGGTTTTCAGTATCGAGAAGTACTCATGCTTATTTTCATTTCAGTACAACTGATATAAGGAAGAAAGGTTAGTCCTTTTAAGGTGTACACAAAGTAGATAATATGAGATTGGCTGTAGCAGACTTTGATCTGTTCTGCATAAGCTGTAATGAGCAATCGTTACAGTGAAGGCAGCGCTACTGCCAGTGAGGGCAAACCCAACAAGTGAGAAAACAAATCTACCTAACAAAGTCATTGTGGTAGCAACACTCCACAAAATTATATCTTCAAAATTATAACCTTTTTTCCACCTTCTGTTCCTTCCATTCCACCTTCTGTTCCTTCCATTCTGTTCCGTCCTGCTCAGCTGCCTGTCTCCCCTGAGACAGCTACACACACCCTCCTGGCCTTCCATGGCCACTGACTGTCAGCTTAAGCTGTGAGAAGGCAGTAGCAGCTTTTGCTTTATATTTTATCTGCCTTGCAGATACTATGGGGAACTTACTGAGAGTGAAAGCTTACATATATGGAAATGGGATGTTGTATAACTCATTGAAACAAACAATCTAGAATACATAAGGCTCAGGTGAACAGGGCAGAAAAAAAAATAGCAAAGAATATTCAAAGTTATTTTAATAATTCATGGTCCTTCACTCGAAGGTCAGAACCATGAAAAACTTCTCTCTAGGGCTACAGAGAGTCCCTAATATTTCTTCCACAGAAAATAGACACAACAATACCTAACAACAGCTATTATGTCTTCAAAAGGTACAGTCCCCTGAGGATCTCCTCTTGCTTTCAAAAAAATTAAACTATTTGATTTTCATTGCTGGCATTGTACAGCTCCTCAGTGTAATCTGCTCAGGAGTTGGGGCAGGTGACCTGTTTTATCTGAGTCACCAGCCTAAATCAATTTCAATCCCACTGATATGATTTACTCCAAACTTCTCTTTTCACCGTACAGCTCAACAGCAGGTCTGAATGAAATTCTTTTTTATCAAACTGTCCAGGCAATTCAAAGTAAGGAAGCATGTTTGTATCTTCTAGTCTTAAAAAATCCTTCAGGTTCTAAGGTCTGTGGTCATGTAGTCTTATGGACTTAATGGAACAGAAGATTTTCTGTAAAGTCATAAAAAAAGCACTTTGTATATAAAGTACAGAAAACCTTCAACAAATTGCATCCTTCTTTATCTTCCATCTTCATATAAGCTACAATACAATGCTCATTTCCATTTACTAAATGGATATGGCTATAATTTTTTTTAAATGGTACATGGTTTGTTTTTATTTTATCAGTGTGAGAAGTAGGAGTAATTTAATTGACATTAAAACAGCAGTGACTTGCTATCCAGCAAAACAAATTGTGCAGTCGATTCCTTGCATACTGCTTATTAGTTTCCTTGGTAACTTGTAATCATTTGCCTTTCTAAAACAGATGAGATGTCAACAAATATGTACTGTAGTAGTGGTTTGATACATCAAAACTAAAAGTGCTGTAATGACAGCATAATAAATCTTAACATGAAAACTTAATGGCCACATTAGTGACATAATAACTGTAGTCTTGGGTTCATGCTGCTCCCCACCGCATACTTTTGTTTCATGGCATGGTTGTGACATGTAGTAGTACATGAAGCACCTTCCAGTACATTCTCCAAAATCAACTCCAGACAAAATATTTAAAAGCAATCATTTAATATACTAAAATCCCACAACAAAATGATGTCAGCTCTTCCCAGGGTGATGCTATTAATCAGACAAATCCTATTCCAATTCATTTTAGTCATAGAGGTTATGTCAACACAGACAAAATCTTTATATGCTGCCATAGATGAATTCTCAAAGAATGGCAAAAAGTTCTTTAATACCGCTACACGTTTCTGCCATGGTTTCTTTTCAAGGCAGCAATATTACAGAAGTCCAAAACAAACAAAAAACCACTAGGGTTTCAAAGTGGAGAATAGAGATGACAAAGGGAGTGCCTTTATTGTTTGAGAAGAGATAACGGTAAGTGACCTCTGGAATTTCAAAACAGAGCTCCACCAGCTGCTTGAATGATATGCAGTAACTGATGTTCAGCAGAGGAAAAAAATAAAAAGGAAAAGAGGATAAAAAATAGCTGTGAAGAAATGGAAGCAAAGGTAGATATCTACTAGACTCTAGTAAAGCCTTTGGTACAATTTCCCACAAAATTCTCCTGAAGAACCTGGCTGCTCAGACCCTGGAGAGGCATACCTTTTGGTGCATGAAAAACTGGCTGTCTGGCTGATCTCAGAGAGTGGTTGTGAAGGGAGTTACATCCAGTTGGCATCTGGTGACAAGTGTCCCTCAGAGATCAACACCGGGACTCATTCTGATTATTTAACCAATGAAATGTCTGAATGAGGAGATCTAGTGCACTGTCAGTCAGTTTGCAGGCAACACCAAGTTGGGCAGGGGTGTTGATGTGCTGGAGGGTAGGAAGGCTGCGCAGAGGGATCTGGACAGGCTGCATCCATGGACCAATTGCATGAGGCTCAGTAATGCAAAGTTCTGGGTCCTGCACTTGGGTCACAACAACCCCAACATCACTGCAGGCTGTAGAAAGAATGGTGGGAGAGCTTCTTGGCAGAAAAAGACTTGGCTGGGGGATAGACAATCATCTGAGCATGGGCCAGCATGTGCCCAGGTGGCCAAGAAAGCCAATAACATCCTGGCCTGTATCAGGAATAGTGTGGCCAGCAGGAGCAGGGCAGCAATCATCCCCTTGTACTTGGTGCTGGTGAGGCTGCACCTCCAATCCTGTGTTCAATTCTGGGGCCCTCACTACAAGGCACACCCTGAGGTGCTGGAGCAGGTCTAGAGAAGGGTAATGAGCTGGTGGAGGGTCTGGAACACAAGTCTTACAAGGAGTGACTGAGGAAATGAGTTGTTTAGCCTGAAGAAAAGGAGGATCATGAAGGAGACCTTATTACTCTTTACACCTACCTGAAAAAGGCTGTAGTCAGGATTGGAGCCAATCTCTTCTCCCAGGCAACCAGTGAAAGGACAAGGGGAAACAGACTCAACTTGCTGCAGAGTAGGTTTCAACTGGATATTAGGAAAAATTTCTTCCCTGAAAGGATTGTCAGGCATTGGTACAGGTTGCCTAATAAAGTGGTAGAGTCACAATTCTTGGAAGCATTCAAAAAATTGTATAGAACTGGCACAAAGGGACATGTTTAATGCTGGTCTTGGCAGTGGAGATTTCAAATGCTGGAGATTTTTAAAACTCAGCTAGACAAAGCCCCAAACAACCTGATCTAATGTTGAAAATAACCTTGCTTTGATTTAGACTTGATGACTTGCCATAATCCAAACTAAATTATTCTATGATTTATGATTGATTACTGGCAACAGCAGCATAGATAGGCTTTGGTATCTTTAGAATTAAGTGGCAGTTGAAGAGGGATTTTAGTTTGCAGTCATTATGGATGTATGAGGGGAAAAATGTAACTATGTGATGCCTGTTGGGACCTGTGTTTCAGTTTCCAAAATTTTTAGGGGTTATTGCAATCATGCTGCCTTGTACATCTGTGAAAGCCAATGCTGTAGTCTGAGAGAGTTGTAGCTAAGATGATGAGGACAAAAGCAGGTTCTAATCTCTTTAAGTGGCTAACTACTACATATTTATCTCAAAATTACCCTTATACCTTACATATTGCACATCAGTATTTGAAAGAAAAAAAATCCATGCTAAATGGATTTTTATATACATACAGCTATACAATACAGCTAAACCAGGGAACATTAAAAATGAACAGAAGAAAATAAATAATAAAGAAAGGAAGCTAAGGAAATATATTAATTTCAGGGAGAACACCACCAATGTCTGATGTGGTTAAGATAGGCCAATATTGGGCAGAAGCACATGCTTTCAGATAAATGGGGAAATAACAAGAATAGCTTTCCACAGCTACTGGACATGCACTTTCACTAGTTTATTTAATCCATATTAAATCATTTGCCACCATGCTTATCTGTGTTTTAAATCTCCATGTTGCCAAGAGTTTAGTGATTTGTGAGCCGAGTGGGATAAGAGTTCCCCAATACTTTCTCTGCTCCTGTGCAAACACACAGATGAATTATGCAACTACACATGCCAGTCCCTCTAGGCTCATTTTTGAACACCCTTGGTAAGAAAATCTGTGATCTCTGACACTCTGGACACCCCTTCTGCTCTCTAGCAGTACTTGTAGAGCAGAACATATAGCACTGTCAAAGTCTCTGGAGATTTAAGTAGCTAGGCCATGATTGTGGGATCCAAGATAAGGAGCTAAATATTTAGGAGGAGATTTGAGCAGAATTTTGTCAACCCTTAAACATTTTTGTTTCCAAAAATTCCTTCTCTGTAGCTCAGCAAATGCTTGAATGACACAACTGCATGCATTCCCTCCTGCAAGTATCCTGGCCATAACAGCTGTATTGACAATGTTGATGCATTGTCTTATGCTAATCTATGCCTAATGCTTTTCCAGATTTCAGAATGCTAATTAAAAGAAATAGAATTTCAATAAGGTATAAAACATCAAAGTCAAAGCAGGAAGAAGCTATATCCATATGCTGTCTAACTCAGCCCCTCCTAACACTTACAAATTTTACAACCTACTGTCTCTCTTGGGAATCAATAAGTGTATCCTAAATGACATCTTGCTAGCAGCAGAGAAGCTGCATCTTTAGCCCACTTTTCTTTGAGCAGGCTCTTAATAAAACACTGTCTATCCCCCAAAGAAATTTTTCTTCCTACCGGCTTGAATGTTTTCCAGGACAATACCTCCAAAGAAATTTATCCTAAGCACTGCTGTCACCATCATGGATACTTCAGCTCTGTGATTTTGGGAGAGGATAAAGAAAGACACACACAAAACAGGAAAATCTGGCTTAGGAAGATGGTGAGGAGTTTTAGGGGCAGTCAGAAAACTGGGATAAATTCTTCAGTGGACAGGGAGGTATATGATTATGAAGGTAAACATTTTCTTTCATGTTATTTGTATGGGAAATATTATTTGGGCAATCCTACCAAATTGAAGTATTTTATTATTTATAGTGAGCTGAGTAACTCTAGTCATTAATAAATGGGATCTTAGACCAGATGCCATTCTCCATATCACTTACTCAGAGTCCATTTTTAGTAGCAGAAAGACCTTGAGAAATCACCAGCATCAGGAACAGTCAACATACAAAGCATGGTGCATGAATCTGCATGGTGCCTTCACTAGACTAGTATTTCTCCACCACAACCTGTCACAAAGGGTAGCAGACTGGAACAAAGTGAAGGTAATAACACACTGACACAGAAATTCAGCTCTTTTACAGCTACAAGAGGATGTTCATGCTACCAAAAGCAGTATTGGGACACATGAGTTTGTGCTTTGGTCACACCAAGATATTTAGGCCAAATGAGGAAGATTCCATCCACCACACCTCACCCAAGCAAAAAGTGGTACATCCTGATTCTATAAAATAGTATTAAGCTATTATAATTTCTTTCAGAATGACACAAAACTGTTAACAACTACATAGTTGAGAAAATAAGAGATTTTTTGCATGAGGAAATTATTTAATCTATAGGAGTTTGATGTTAATGCAGAGAAAAGTGGAAATAGCAGGTCTCATAAAATTTCACAGTCACTCTCTCGGGTGAGACAGTAGAATATTTTTAATAGGGGTCATCTCTTGATTATGATTTGAAAATAACACTTTTATTCCAAACTATGTATCATATCTCAGCCTCCAAAAAATGCTATAAGCCTAGAAAAATAATGAGGCTATGCTTATTTATAACAACTAAGTGTCTAGTCTGAGCTTTCAAATCAAACAGCTTCAGCCTTTAGAAACGACTGCAAAAGCCCCCTACAAAAAGTGAAAACTTACTCTTTTTAGCCAACAGCTCTGTGCAATGGCTTGTGATAAAGTTTTAGACAACTGTGGTTTCTCAAATCAGGAATTTTTTGAGATGCTAACAGATAGGATAAGCTCTCTTACATGAGAGGGACTGAATGGTGTTGGAAGTAAGGAAGGGATATGACTCTTCTCAGAAAGCTTTTATAAGCCAAATGGAATTTATACTTAAGATTTACTCTTACTGTCCTCAAAAAATTTCTATATTTGTTTCAGTCTTCTGCTTCTTTATTTTAGCCTGATGACCCCATGCTGCAAATACTGGTGTTTCACTGAAATGCTGGGTAGGAGGAGAAGGACTCAACCACCTGTGCTCTATCATTCTTTGTGCTTGTATGCAAACTCAGCATCTCCATTTATTTTCCTGCCCTTTGATTCCCTTTTACTCTGTAATTTGTAGAGTCAAAAAAATCTCTTCTACTCTTTACAAAGTATGCAATAACATTGCCAGGGCCCTGTGTAAATCCATCTCCTTCACTTCCCAAGGGTGAGTTGGCTGGGCTGCTTTGACACAGCTTGGCCAAGCAAAATGGGAACAAACTGCTGGAGAACAGCTAAGGTGAGAGAAGGAGCTGAGAGAGACTCTTTGCCTTGGCTGGGACACCTTGACTTGGGAGCTTCATTTATCCCTTGTAGTATGCCCAAGGTACACTGGCATTGCACCTTCTTTGTCCTGCCTGCCTTGCTGATCCTGGCTGGTACCCGCCTCACCAACTACAGATGGCCTGGATAGACCTGGACTCTCATCTGACTTAGTCCCTGTTATCAAACTCCTGCACACCTTGCTCTGGGACCAGCCCCTTGTTGGGTGGCCCTTGCCTGGCTGCCAGCCTTGGCTCCCAGCACCCCCTGCCCTGGGGAGCAGCCCACTCTTCTTGCCCTTGCTAAAACAGAGTGGGTCCCTGGAGAGTTTTTGGACACCATAATTTTTGCTTAAAATTAAAAAAAAACAAAACATACACACGTCCAAAACACCACAAAAAAACCCCCCAAAATAAACCCGAATTCAAAACTTTTACATTACTGTGTTTGGTGCAATAAAAACTTCACTGCAAAAAAATTCTTCACTTTTCAGACTGAAACTAAACTTACTAACAAGAATATTTATGTCTTTTCCACAGTCATCTTGCACATGAAAGACTCAGTTCCATCACTGTGTTCTGCCATACCTTGGACTTCATGCTGGTTGTCCCCTACCCTGAACTAAAGGGTAACTTGCTTACACAGGATTAATTTATGGCATACAATATTTGCTTAACTTTTTGATCAGTTTCAGACTCACATAGCACAGATGTCTACCTCTCATTTGAGGTCTGTGGGGAAAATAAGCACTTCCAGTGCACAAGTAGTCTCATCCCATAGTAGACTTTTCATGGAGAACAGCTCAAAATCTACACTTAGTGAAAAGTAGTGATAGAGGTGTACACATTTACACTACTGTGTACAGTAGTGAAGGAATCAACTCACCTACCAATAAACCAGAGTCTGGGGAGCTGCTCTGGTAGCTAACAGCTTTACCAACATCCTAGCACAAGCTTAGGTCTCCAGAGAGTGTCAGATGAACTTGAATCTCATATCTCAGATGGCCAGTGTCTTCCTTTCTTTCTCATGAAAAATTGTGAAAGCTTCTCAAGCTATGCTGGGATATAAGGGAAATAACTTTTAAGACTCGTCTTGTGCCATAAAATGAAATTCTTATTTCATGAGCACAGAGAACCTTTAGACCAATGCAGCAAAAATAAATAAGAAATGGCCAGGCTGTAAAATGGCCAATTTGTATAATGGCCAAATTATTAACCATGCTCTGCATAGCTCTGAAATATAGATTTCCATTAACAGATGGCATAATCTATGAAGACTTTGAATTTAACTGTTCTGATACTTAAAATGTTCAAATTAAAGATAAAACAGTAGACTAAATAACTGTAAATCTACAAATGTTGCAGGGTTTTTTTATGAGAAACTCAGTCTAAATTGTATTTAACATTAATTAAGTAGTCAGAAATTAAAATTGGTTTGGCCTCAGTTGTAAGGAAAACAGAAGGCTTCCTTTTTTTAGCCAAAACAGATTATGTTTTTGTACCGCAGTCACACAAAGCTTTTAGTTCTGTAAAATATTTTGAACATGCTTCATTTGGAAGAATATTCTAAATCAACTAACAAAATATTGAACATATTGCTGAACATGGACTCATAGGTTTTGGTTTTTTGGCAGGGAGAGGTTTTTTGGTTGTTGTGGTTTTGTTTGGGTTTTTTTTTGATTGCAAAATATGGGACTGAACAGAAAGTAAAAATGCACCTGCATTGTGCCACAATATAACATTTATATTCAGTTCCTCTTTGAAAGGTACAAATCTGTGACTTCTTGGAAGAGGAAGGTTTGAAAAAGTAAAGACGTGCAGGTGTCAAGTGGCAATTTATTTACCTAATTATTAGCTAAAGCCTGAACTGAATGCTAAGTGTTGAGAATCAGACATCACAGACTAGTGCAGTAACTTCAATAAGATCTGTATTTTATTGTTGAGCTTTGGAACTCCACAGCTTGACTAAATGGCTTCTTACCCACCTAGCACAGTCATACAACATGTAGGCACTCCTTCACTGAGGAACACAACTCACAGGATTCAGCAACCTCAGCAGAGAGTCTGAAATAAGTGAAGAGTGAAGAGACCTTTTATTTTGACTTCACCCCCTCATTCTGCTGCAGGGACTTGGTCGCAGGTACCTGTCTCTATGGCATGCCCTGCCCTAAAGTCCCAAGTCAGTTGTTGCCCAAAACAAAAGATGAGCAAGCCTTAAACAGTTACCAAACTCTGCATATTTTCTTGAATTCAGTGAACTAGAGACATACTTTTTGCTTTCAGCACTGTTAAATATTTTCACTCGTCTGTCTGATTTTTTTACAGGCCTGAACTATGCTTAGCAACTGATTGTGACAGATGTGTTTTGACATGAGATTGTCTAGGAAACCTATACTGAATCTTATTTCAGCAAGAATATGACAGACTCTTCCAGCTGACATGTAGTGTCCAAAAAGCCACCACCAAACATACATACTTACACTCAGATTTGGAACAATTTTTTTACTATATTTATGTGAATACATAAATTAAATAGACCCTGGGCAAGATTCAGAAGTCTTTTTCCTATGACATGTCAACCCTCATATTTCATATATTTCTCTCCCCAACTTACCAAGTTGTGAGTAAAGTCACTAACATATTTTGGAGCAACAGACTGAAGTATGCTCTGACAGAAAAGGGAGCAGTCTTGCTGACTAGGGCATCTTGCCCAGTTAGCTGCTGCCACAGTAAATGTGGCACAGAACCTCATTCATAACCAAGACAAAGTCCACCTGAAGATCACCTCAGTCTTTGCCTGCTTGACACCTTTTCTGTGTTTTAACACTTACAAGTATCTTTTAACTTGCAGAGAATTTTCACTGGTGATTTTATAGACATCAATTCAAGTATTTATGCTTGAAGACCTTCTTACCTTGAATAGCTTTCTTCTTTTCCTGATGGTTACCACCATTTCCATCCCATCGTAGAAGGAGCAATTGGATCTCTTTCTTGCTCGGCCTTCCATCCTTATTCTAACCATGTAAATTTTATTATATTATTTTCTCATCCCTCATGTCTTTTCCAAAAAGATTTAATTATACTTTATTATGAATCAATGAAGTTGTCAAAATATGAAGTTTTTATTCTGTAGTGGTATAATACAGAATATACCTCAATTAAAATTTTTGATTTTATTTTTAACAGCTATATCAAATTTGTAACCCACTGCCACCTGTACATTGTGCTCTTCAGTTGTTTAGAGCTACTGCATTCTTAGAGCTAGTTGTTATTAGATTCTAAATACATGATTGTGCCTTTCTTTCCTATTCAGTTACAGCTCCTTTCTATTATATCAGTTCCCAAGGTCATTCTATTCTTTCTGGAAAATGTTCCTTTCTAAATTGATAATAGCTCCTAATATGTGTTATCAAAGAATTTCAAGAGCACATTTTTTTTTTGTGTGTAAAATCACCAATGAAGCCAGATGCAACTTGAAACTGCCTTCTACTTTCTCTCCCCAGCCTAACAATTCTCCTTACACTGTAACCCATACAGACTTCATTTAGCTTCTTTCAAAATTATTTGAATTGCCATACTGCCAATTTAGTAATTTTTATGGATCACAGTCTCAAATACCTAAGCAAATCTGGAATAATTAATCTACACTTACCTAATGAAGAAATTACTAAAATTTTGATTATTTTGTCTCACCTAATTTACCTCTGAGACAACTCAGCTATCCTCTTAGCACACTGCCTTTTTCCACATGGTTGATAACTCTGACCTTTAAAAGGCCCTCAGGCAGTTATCAGGTGTTTTAAATAGTAAGGTATAATTGCCCCAGTCACCTCCCTCCACTCTTTTTTAAGAGGAGATATTATATTGACTATTTATGAGTCAAAACTACTATTACAAACTACCAGACCATGAAATTTTACTCTTGGACTTATAAAAACGTCATCTAAATTTATAGTGTTTTTGAAGAGTGAATGGATCAGGGCCAGTTTTTGTAAAAGTGTCAGTACTTGATGGTACTAGTGATAGTAAATTAGTACCCAGTAATTTAACTGTGCCTTGCATTACTAAAAGAAGAACTTATGCTGGTTATCTGCAAGCACTAGGAAGAATATTTCGTTACCCTGCTAAATAACTTGATCTCATGTTTGAAATTTTTCACTGCAGTGTTGGAGATTGTCTATAGCTGGAAGAACATCATTCAAGATTGTCAACGAACTTCTCCAGTTCTCAATAGCTGCAGAATATTTGGCATGGTTAAACTTGCTCTAACACTTGGGTTCAGAAAGAACCATCCTCCATTTAATTTCCAAAACAATTACCTTCTCTGGCACTTGCTGATGGACTAACTTGGATATTCTCCTGAAGGTTCTTTGACACATCATGAATGTGTCAAAGATGTAATGTAATGAATGTGTGTGGTCTTTAGTGCTTTCACTTGGTCCTGGTAGGTTTTGAGGTTTTTTATCCAAATTTAAAGAGTTTAATGAGTCAGTGCCATTGGTAGATGATTTGCATACTGCTGTGGATTATATATCTATTGCATGGGATAGCGATCCATTGCAGCCTGTCTCAAAGAACAGAACTGAAGAGTTTCTGAAGTGTTTAGTGCCACTATGAAATTCCTGACAGTCAGGTGGAACACAGGTATCAATAAAATGTGAAAGGCTAATTTGCTTTTTTTTTTCCCTGCTGCTTTTAACAGCTGTATAAGGAGGTGAGAAAAGCTCTAGGGTTTATTCCAAGAATTCACTTGACATGAAAAATACCCCTGTGGAGAACAGAGAACCTTACACGGTTAGGGAGAAGGCTTAATTATAGCACAGCCAGCAAAATTGGCTTCAGTGCTCACCATTTAAAGCAGCCAATACTGTAATGAGGGGCTTAATGCAGGACTCCAGCCACATGGTTCGATTATGCCACTGAAGGGGATAAAGGGGTACTGTATCATAACCCATATTACACAGACCATAAGTGGGTGTTTTGGTTTTTCTTTTCCTCTTAAATGCTCCTTGCAGTGTCCCATGGTGCTGAGGGAGTCACAAATTGTGATTTAGCAGAAGGATTGGAGTGAAGTAAATCTGTGTGTATGCAGAGAGGCAATACATGTGCAGGCATTTGTTGACTACATGGTGGCTTTAGTGTGGGTCATTGGATAAAGAGCTACAGCTGCTTCCATCTCCTTTCTAAAATTATAAAAACAGTAGAAGAAGAAAGAAACAGGCATTTTCTTTTTGATTGATGTGTAGATTTTAGCAAACTGGTATGACTTGAGCAACTGCAGGAAGAAAAAAAAAAAGTGACCCAAGTGGAGGCTCATTACATTTTAATTTTTAATTCCTGGGTTCTCCTTCTGGGTACCAAAACTGACATGAATAGTTTTATTCCAATGCAAAAATCAGATTCAGGCAGCAGTTTGCCTGGCAATAATATCATGGCAAGTCTACATTGAAAATATATCTGAAGGAAAGATTACATTTTTGGGTGGGAGGGGGAGGGATCATCCCCCACACTGAAGCACTGGTTAAAAACTCTCAAATCAAGACTTTTTTCAAATTTACATCTTCTGTGTTATAAATACAACAGAATGGCCACATTAAGAACCTCTGCCTCTCCCCATCAAGCCACCAGGAAGTTTTGAGAGGGTTCAAACAGGCTACTATAAAGGCACAGCTTTGCCTATGTTCTTTCATCTCCCACTCTGTTGTGCCCCAAACAAATCTCTGCACTTGACAGATTGTGTTTTAAGCTGACAGTTTTCACCTGATACATGTCTCAATGAGAACAGTTCCCACGGTAAATGCCAGCCACGAGCCACAAGCAGAGAAAGGGCTGACATTGTTAACAAATGCTGCAGGCATTTGTAGTGAGAAAATGGTTTGTAGGTTTTATCCCTTTTTATATTACTTTTGCACTCAGAAATACATAGATGTTTGTACTGAACATGAGAAATAACATTTAAATTTGATTAAACCTTTGAAGGATCCCAAAAGATTAATATTTCAGGAAAGTATTAAAGGATAAAGAGATGTCTGTGTCATAAAACTCTAGATTAGGTAAAGAGCACTGTAGTATAGATGTTCTCTCTTCACAATATTTTACCATTACTGTGGCTTTGCTGCTTTAAAGTCTTTATTTAATTTATTGACTCTGATCAAATGGCCCAACGGGGGCATTGATGATTACATACTTCTTAAATGTATATTTAATTTTATGGATTCTGTTCATTCATACGAGAGACAAGACAGTCAATAAAGAAACATTGAAGAAAAATCAAATTGTAATAAAAACAAATAAAAAGTATGGACATCCTTTCTGGAGACCCAGGTGTTGACAAAATGCAGTGATATCTAGGCTGGTATGAACACACCTGAAGACATGGAGTCCTAAGGAAAATTATTGTGTCCTTCAATTGTGTGTCCAATATGAATATTATCAACTATGCTTGTTTCTAATCATGGGTGTCAAACCCTTGATTTCTGCTGTGAACAGGAAAAATGTCAGGGTATTGACAGTGTGCCTAGTGTGAAGACCATTGCTACACTGTCACCATGGCATCTAATCCAAATAATCCCTTCTGAGTTCTTTCTCATCAAACTTATTTTAAAGTTAAGATCTCATGATCTTCAAGGTTTCTACATTTTTATCCAGGAACTATTCAATGTCCCAGCTTGTTCATACCTCAGAAGTCCCATTTGAGAACATAGCACAAGGAAAAAGGGTCAAATTAGTCCACCAATTTATTTAGATTGACTCTTTCAATTCTTCTTATTTCACCACCCAAGCATCATCCCAGCATGAAGCTGACCACATGAACCAGGCAGCCACTAATAATGTTTCACACTCAGCCAAGTTTCTTTATCAAAGTATCAATACAGAATCAGAATTGAATGACACCTAATTGCAGTACACAGCATGACTGCAAAAGGCCTCATCCACTAAGAGCAAAAAATTGCCTCTATTGAAATCAAAGATTTTTGCAACTGCTATCAGGAGTCCCAAAGTTAAGAGAATTATGGTTTTCATACCATTGTTAATTTTGGTCTGGAGCACAGACTCTTTCAGCTGCTGACATTTCAGGTCAGGCTATGCAATAATCATCTTCCAGATAGTCTCATTTACTCCAAAATGGTCCTGAATTTCAATAAACCTGTAGAAGTGAGAGGCCATAAAACTCTGGTCCTTGGCTAAACCCTTCACTGTGTGTTTGAGATTTAAACTAGTTTAAGATAGGATTTATCAGTGTTACTGTTTCTTTTAGTCACGAATAGAATTCCAGCACAGAAGCTTCTGTATGATTCATTGGCACTGAAGGAATGGCACTTAGAGACAAACAATGAGAACAGGAGAAGACATGATGTCAAAAAAATACTTAACATTTTACATAGTATAGGCTCACATTTTCACATGCATCTTGATAAACAGGAAGCCCATTCTTATTTTCTTGAGAGCTTCGGGAGCTTAGAGTCTTGAAGCCTGAACTGTGCTGAAGTCAGTTTTAGAAATGAAAATTCAGACACCTGTTAGTAAAAAGACCAGCCTTCTTATTGTTGTGAGTTAACCCCAAAACCAGGACACTTACACACTAGTCAAGGTTCTGATTTCACTTGTTTCCAAAAAGATTTGGGCAACCAAATAATTTGAGTGTCTGTGCTTCATATCTACCCAAAAGAATGTTACAGTTGTGAAAACCTTTTTAGATCTTGTTCCTCAGTGTTGGTCTAATGTTCATAAAATGACATAATGTTCATAAATTTATTTTTGCTAAAAAAAGATATTGAGTTAGAAATTCCCCAGGATACTTTGAAGAGACTCTAAAGAGTATGTGTTTAAGGGAAGTAAAACACAGAAACAGGGCCTTCTAAGCATGATTTCACTTTTCAGGGAATATGGGGCCAATATGCTACTGTATCTTTGGCAATTAAATAAAAGTGACTAAAGGCAGGTGCATTCACTTATGGTATTCCTGATGTAAATGGAAGATAATGAAGAGAGACATTAAATGTACCAACAGCATCCTTGCATTGATTCGACATCTAGAAAGTCTTTTAAACTTTTAAAATGTAGAGCCAATTGTAATATTTCAGTACTAAAATGACAGATGTAATTCTTCTAGTTATATTAACTTTATTTAGCTATTCTTAATTTTATATAATTTTATATAATTTATCTTAAAATAAAGATGTATACTTTTCAAATACAATATTTCTTGACATGGTCAGTCCTTTTTTTTTCATTTTAGATCATCATATTTATACCATTTGCTTACTGACTTTTCACATTAGCTTTTACAGCAGTTTTCAAGAAGGTAACTAAATTTATGGTTCAGAGCAATGATGATCCCTCAGAACAAAGGTTTGAAGCCATAGGTAGTTGGAAAAATGCAGATAGCATAAAAATATAAATATATATAGATATATACCTCCCACAAAAATACCATCTCTTTGGGTCAGAACAGAATAGTTATTCTTCAACACTTTGAATAGAACTTAAGAAAACATCCCTGAACCTGATTGTTTTTCTGAGTTCATTACCCAGCCACTTCCCCGCAGGCTGATTGCACATTCTTATTCCAGTGAGTGACTGTGTCTTCGATGAAATGATCTGCTTCCTTGTGCTTTAGGCTTCCTCTTGGCCCTGGAGTGCTATGGTAATATGAAATATGATGTCATTTTTTTTCTTAAATAGTGCTCTCCACACTGGATGTATTGACAAGTAGGTGTAAAGTGTCTTTTGTTTGCTACCTCCTCTGCTGTCATCTGCTGTGGACATACCCTTGACCAGAAGTTCTCTTTGCCCCATTAGATAGCTGTGCCAGTATTTTTCTTGACATATATATATATATATATATATATATATATATATATATATATAAAATAGAACTGTTGTACTGATGTCCTGGGTACATTGGCTTGTTACTGACCGAGAGGGGTGTGGAGCAGCAAGGCACAGAAAATCCACTATACATTCTAACATTTAGGCTTTATCCTTTATTAGGTAGTGAGTAAGAGACAAAAAGAACTGAGTTTGTTGTTTACAGCTGAACTTTAAAAGAGACTTGTGTGAACAAAAACTTGTTCCATAGAGCACTGTGACAAAAGAGGTCCAAGAAAACTGAAGGTGTCATTGCAAATTAGCTGATGTAAGTAGTTGGAATGACACTCTTATTTCTAGCAAAATTTGTATGAACTCTGCTCTTAGTACTGTGCCTCCATACATGCCACAGGCCACGTTTTGGCAAGGATCAGCCTGTTGATTTTGATGGCATCACAACAACATGGCAGGATGTACAGCAGGTGTCCATGCACCAGAAGGCTGTGCATAAGAGCCTTCAGGATATTTGTCTATTTCCCATTTTCCCATCTGCCTCCTTCCTCATGGGTAAAAGATAGCCTGCCCAGACCTTCTACCTTCCCAAAATGTGAGTACTCCTCTGCTCCTTTAGCAGGCTCTTACTTACACAGGCTCTTACAAAAGGCTCTGGAAACAAATGGTGGTTCATGGAGCACAGCTTGAAAGCTGCTGCCCTTTTCAAGGAGGAATCTGAACTCAGCTGGCAATGGCACTACAGCTTCTGCAAACAGATGGAAAGTTGAAAGCAGGCTTAAAAGACCAAGTACACTGAATCTTACTATCTCATGTACCCAAATATAATGAAAAATTTTCTAAATTGAGTGTGAGGAGCAGGTTTTGAAGGCTGGCTTATTTACTGCCTCTTTACTGGGAGCTGTAGAGTAGAGAGCCCTTTTAAATGTCAGCCCCTAGTTATTTAGATGTCTAAACTTGGCTTCAGGAACTTACTCATACTGTTGTTTTGAAAGTTAGGCCAAAGCAATCCAGCTGGTAATTAGCCCTGGAATCACCATCATGTGTTTTTCATGGCTACATAGGTGTGAATTAAATATAAACAAAAGCTCATTTCATTTCAAGGCACAAACGTTTGCAAATAAACTGGATGAAATACAAATACATAATACAGAACTTATTTTAATACTTCTAGATAAATAAATGCATCTCTTTGGAATTCTTCGGACACAGATATCCATGGAACCTCTTCTTTCTCTCTCTTTATATATTTTTTATAAAATCTAAATGCGGAGAGGTTTAAAAAATGGCAAATACAAATGTATATGGAAGGCTCACTGATGAACTGCAAGTCAAAAGTGCTGTATATTCCCATCCTCTATATCTCCCACCTGTCTGCACTAACCACAGGCAGCATTATATAGCAACCACATGGTCAATATTTTGCATTACTGCCTTTTAATGAAATCTTTCAAATAATTTCCCCATCTAAACTTAAATTATGCTTTTAAATTTTATTCTGCCTAAATGTATGGTAGGCATTTCACTTAGCTACACATCAGAGTGGTTGCATGTGACTCAGCAGCACACTCCATAATATTAATAGATACTTTTCAGCTCCCTATGGGAAAAAAGCAGGCAGCAAGGATTATTTTTTTCTCTGTTGTTTGTTACTTACCACTTAATGACCCACATGTGAAATCAATGGTTATATAATTATTTTATATAGTAGATTTTCTGTTTATAAGTTATTTTTCTTACTCTAACATATATACAATATATCTATATATACCCCTGATAAATCTTACTTTAAAGGGACACAGTCAACCCCTTTAAGCCTCACAGTAAATATATAAGGCTTTAAGCTGTCCATACATCACAGTCAGCTACAGAATTCAAGGGTCCCTTGAGATCCTAAAAGTTGTATTTGTTCCAAACCCATGATGTGCAGTTATCTCGTAATATGTATCTCATGTGTCACTGTTTACACTTTATAGGTATATTAAGACATTTTATATCACATCAGTAGGAAATAAAACAAGGGAATAAGTCTGTTGCTAAGACTAAGCCTATTGCAAAATATATTACCTGTATCTACAGACACTCCCACTGGTGTGATATAAAATGAATATGTGCCATTCTTGGGATGAAATTCTGGATACACTGCAGTCAGAAGGAACTTTAAACTGACTTAAATGAGACCAGGATTTCTTTTCTGTTTTTCATTTGTCAGTTATGACTCTCCGTAACTGATTTGTGTCTTCCCTCTGCTCAACACTGAAGTGTCAGGCCTGTTCCATGACAAGATCATATTTTTGGTTTTCCACTGTCATGTCTTAAACATTGATCTATCATGTATGTATTACACTTTTTGAATAAACACAGAGTGTACACATACATTCTCAGTTAAATAAACATTTGACCCATTCTGTGTACAGTATCTGAATTATTTTTCCTCCACTAGATCCTCTTTATCACTTTCTTTGCCCTAACGTGGATCATTTTCATTCTTATGTGAGTGAAGAAAACTTTGCTCACCAGGAACAGCTCCACATTATTGTAATAATTTTTGACTACTTACCAAGTGACATAATTTTGTTCATTGTATCTTTTGCAACTCAGTTAGAAACCTAGTGGCATAGATAGAGACACAATACTACTGTTTTACAAGACATCTATTGTATCTACTTTTGTTCAGATAAATACCCAGTAACTGCTGATTTGGCAGGAGGATTGGTAAGGGTACTACTATTCACAGTGTTTCTTTTTTTTTCCTTCTTCTTTAATCTACAGAATAAAGTATTTTATATACATTGGAACCAGTTAATGCCCTTTAGACAAATTTGTAAGTTGTTTCATAAAGCAGGAAAGACATTGCAGGGAAATATGTGCCAAAACGCACAGTCAAAAGGCTTTGTAAGTTTTATATGTCACTACAAGTCAATGCTGGAGATCAGTTCTAAAACGATCAATAATGCTCAAGAGAAATGTTCTTATCTGGAGAAAATACCACCCATTCCCCCTTTCAGAATTTGTTCATCAAAAGTTCTGGCTCTTCATATATACTTTAAACTATAAATAAACACTGCATAGTTCAATGTCCTTGATTTTCTTTTTTTTTTTTGTTTTGTTTGTTTTGATTTGAAAAATTATTGCAGTACAATTAATTCCTGTTTGGAGTTCAGTAAGGAGCAAACAGCACGGGAGTGTGGGTGGTCCGTATAGGCCCAGGAGCTGGTCGTAGGAGTGCTGGAGGAAGTGCTGAAGTCTGGAAAAGGGTGGCTGCTGGGGCTGTGCGAAGACTGAAGGGGGAATTCACAGCCACAGCAGCAGCTGCTGCTGCAGCTGCTAGTGGATTTGGTAAGATTCGCGGGGCCATCGGCTTTGAAGGTTCCTTTGAAAATACTAATTTTACCTGTGGGGAAGAAGAGAAAACAAACAGAGACACGTAATTTTTTCATATTAGCTACATGAGTGGGAGCTTGATTTAAGATTATATGTGCAGAATCAAGCAAGAGGTAGCTACTGACTCTATGACCTACAGACTTGTAATAGGTGATACGACCTCCTCAATAGACAAGGTACAAGGATTTGGTTGGGGACAAGGAGTTCCAGGGTTCACACCTAATTGCTGACACTCACAATTTAATATGAGATTAGAAATCAAAGCAAATCTAAAACGGGACTAGGGAATCTGCACCAAAGTAAAGCTGCATGTACCCTGCAACAATTAAACAAGGAAAAATCAGGTATCAATTAATAGATCTCCATCTGGACAACTTAATGTAGAGACAGAGCAGAATGGAAACATATCTTATTCCCTGGTCTTAAAAGATACTTTTGTTTTAATCATTAAGATGAGAGTTCTACTTAAAATTAAGATCTCCATAGAGCTCCTCTTCATTTACTCTTGCTTCTAATAACAATCAAATAAACCAATCTTATCTTTCATGAGTTATGAATATCTCATGTTTCACATGTTTAAATGGGTGCTGTCCCATATAATTCTGCTGCGTATTCAACTGTTTTCCACTACAATCAGGTTCATTTTTACAAGGATTGTGAAAACCTGGCAGAAATTTTAAAGTAGCATTCTGCCTAACTATGATATTTCTGTGCCTATCACTGAGGTTTCTTCTTAAAAAACATTTTAAATCATAACATGATTTTCTTGGGGATTACGAAATACAAATCAAATCTCTTAGTTTCCTAAAAAAGGGAAAAAACCCCAAACCATGAAGTTTCTCCAAGACTGAAAATACTCACAAGAGGTTAAGTAATATTTAAGAAAATTTACATTTGGGATGCATACAAATGACCATCAGAGTAGTCTCTATAGATTTCTGCAGTTTTCAGTGGAATTTCAAGTTTCTAATGAGATGCCAGGAGCCTGAATGCCTTTGCAGTCCTGCTTTTATAACTCTGAGATAAGATTAGAACCTCATTTACTGACAAAGAAAAGTTCCTATTGTCTCTAATGGACTTTTGATGGGTCTGTGTCCTAACACGACCTGAGGCCTCTTGCAAAGGGCATAAACTTGAATACATGGTATTGAATATACAGAATATATGTACCATGCTGTGGTAAATCTCAGTGTAAGTATGGACACTTTTTACTTACAAGGAAACACAACTTCTCATTCTTGACTTGAAAGGGATTTTCAAGTAATTAATTTGAACAATATCACTCTGACATTTTACACTCAACAGAACCCTAGTGAGTGAATCATCAGAAATTAAGGGCAGGAGTACTCTAGCATGAACCACAATTGAGTTTCATTATTACACTACCACCATATTCCAAAAGGTCTGTTAGTTCTTTACTGGCCAGATGGATAGAGGATTTTTATTTTTCCCAACACCTATCGGCAAAACTGCTGTCTTCCAGGCCCTTTAAAGCTCTGGGAGAAATACTCAGATCAAACCCAATTCTTTAATTATCTTAACAAAGGATATAATAGATGCTAGATATAAAATTCCTTATGGTGCCTATTAAAAGCAATGATCTGATCTTTTCCTTGATCAGTGTTATGCTCACTGATCCAAGCTGTCTTCTTTCTTTGCTGAACATATAACTTTTTCTTTCCTTCTCACATTTTTTAATAAATACCTTTTAAAGCCTTATTTAGAACAGAAAAAAAAATCCCCAACCCATAAACTAACAAACAAACAAAACCACAAACAAACCACAAAACAAAATGAAAAAAACCCACCCAAAAAAACCCCAAAAATGACCACCACCACCACCAAAAAAATAGCCAACCCCATAACAACCCAGAGGAAAATAAAAAAAATTAAAAAAAAGAAAATAAGTAACCCTGAATACTTTGTACTCTTTGATCCAGAGCTCCCAGTGAAGGGGATGTTTTCTGTAAAGTGTGGACTATTAAATGCTTGATAACCTTTTTTTTCTCCAGTGCAGTATTTTATACATACTGGACAATTGTGGCTTGAAGAAATATCAAGCAAGTCCCAACACTATAAGACTTCTTAAACTCTGAAATATCAGTGTGGGAATTTATAAATTTTCTATCTCTGAAGCATGTAAATCTAGAACAGACAGAGAAGTACAAATGATATTGAAAACATGGTAAAAGGAGGTTTTTGGTCTAACAAAGCCATGAAAATATAGCATGTTCTTTTTTAAACGTCTGTAGACAAATTTGGCGATGTCCATATATTTTGTGTAATGAAGAACAAAGACCTCATGTGGCTGTTTCTATTAAAAGACTAAGGCTTTCTTGCCATTCTTGGAGGAATCAGGTACTTCTAATTAAATTACTAGATTACTTCTAGTTAGATAGCTTTTCAGTTACCTTGTTAACATGATTCTGATTTCAAGGTAGCTGCAAAACTAGTAATACGTCACATAAGCAGTAGCTTGCACGTTCATTTCTAACCTCTAATTTACTCACAGCTCAACATTAGGAGTAAAGTAACCATTATTTGAAATGGTAACAATGAAATGACTGAATTGTTTCATTTCCAATGAAGTCAACAAAGGGACAAATAACTTGAAATATTAATGGGGAGAATCCTGGTTTCAGCTAGAGAGAAGGAATAAAGGAAAAGTAAAGAAAGAGCATTAAATTAAAGGTGAAATTAGTTGGCTTGTTGCTGTGGTATTCTGCACTTCAAGGGACAACAATTCCTGCAGTTTTTATATTCAAAACCAAAAAGAATAAATGGAGAACTGGTCTCTCCTTTCTTATAGAATCCACAATTCTACTATATATATCTGTTCATTTATTGCTAGTTTTTTCTCTCCTTCTTAAATCCCTTTTGCCTTTTTGATGCCCTCTAGCCTGACCTGTATATTGTGAGCAATTGGGATTGAGGGAGAAGGAAAAGGACACCCTGCTGTTATTTGTCTTGAACCTTGGCTGGAGTTCTCAGAAATCACCATTATATAAATTGGTAGAGAGCTGTGCACAACCACAACAACAATGTAATACTTGTTTTCATCTCCTGAAAAATAATTTCCTAAAGGAATATCATTCCTGTCAGAAAGGCTTTCCTGATACCATATCCTACTTAGCCCATTACATATTTTCTATTCCTTTCAGTATAGTTTGTGTTGAAGACCTTGATCTTTTTTGTGGATTACTGAGAAACCCTATGGGGCTATTTCCCTATTAGTGGATCTACCAGAATGGTGCACTGCTTTATTCTACAACTGAATCCTGCATGAATATGCCACTCATGAGGGCTGCCCCAACAAGGACACAGTTCTGCTGCCATGAGCTTTAACTCAATGTAAAAAGAAATGGGTTTTCACAAAAAAAAAAAAAAAGCTCTATATCTCTATATTGTGCCTGCATCAGAGAAGATGGTCAAGGCATAAGGGGCTAATCTCTATGAGGACAATGAATCAACATCCTCCCTCTGCCAGAACCATTTGTAAAACCCTACAAAGCAGCTGATATAACATTCACAGAATTCACAGAATCACTAGGCTGGAAGAGACCTTCAAGATCATTGAGTCCAACCCACGCCCTAACACCTCAACTGAACCATGGCATCAAGTGCCACATCCAGTGTTTTTTTAAACACATCCCGGGATGGTGACTCCACTACCTCCCCGGGCAGACCATTCCAGTACTTTATCACTCTTTCTGTGAAAAACTTTCTCCTAATATCCAACCTATATTTTCCTTGAGAGAGCTTGAGACTGTGTCCTTGTTCTGTCACTTGCTGCCTGGTGAAGGAGTTGGTGGGACCAACCCCACCTGACTACAGCCACCTTTCAGGAATTTGTAAAGAGTGATAAGGTCACTCCTGAGTCTCCTTTTCTCCAGGCTAAACAACCCCAGCTCCCTCAGTCATTCCTCACAGAGTTTGTGTTCCCAGCCCCTCACCAGCCTCGTTGCTCTCCTCTGGATGTGCTCAAGCATCTCAACGTCCTTCCCAAACTGAGGGGCCAGAACTGGACACAGCACTCAAGGTGTGGCATCGCCAGTGCTGAGTGCAGGAGAAGGATGACCTCCCTGCTCCTGCTGGCTGTGCTATTCCTTACACAGGCCAGGATGCCCTTGGCCTTCTTGGCCACCAGGGCACACTGCTGGCCCCTGTCCAGCCACATCGTCCCCAGCCTATAGTGCTGCAGGGGGTTACTGTGGCCAAACTGCAGGACTCATTCATGCAGTTCAACGGATGGAAAAGAAAAAAGTCAGATGTTCACTATGCCACCCACAATGTAAGCCGCTTCTTAACTAGTGGCAGCATCCTAGAGGGTTTTTTATTAAAAAAAAAAAAAAAAAAAAAAAATCAGCTTTTGGAGATAGCAAGAATTGTGTTTCAGATAGTTTATCTTGGCAGTTGAAAATGTGACCAGAACCATTCTGAAACAGTTGAATGAAAGAAGAGGCAGGTTTTTTTAATTGTTTCACTTGTTATCTCAACGATTCTGGAAATAAGGATGGAATGAATGGTTTATATTTTATAGAGTTTTATTTAGTTATTTCATCACTGTTGTCCTTGGTGAAAACTGGAAAGATCCTGTTGGACATCTGGAGGTTTTTTCCGTCTCTTGCTCTCTAGTGACCTTTGCAACGAGCTTATTTGCTGAGGTTATTCAGAGTAGCTACAAAAGCAAGGGTCCACAGGCTGTAGTAAACACATCTTAAAGTATATTAAAAAATCCCTTGTGAGCTTCCAGTGGCTCCTTCATGTACTTGATACTCAAATGGCTTACACTATTCTCTACTTCTAAGCATTTTCCCACCTACGTTTTCTAAAAATCCTACTCATTAGGATTAAAATAAAAGTCAAATAAAAAAGAGTGATTGGCTTACCCCTAGTGGATGTGTTCCCTTTTGGAGTTTGTTGTAAGGGCTGTATTTAGGTTTGGGTGGCTTCCCAGCAGCTCTGTCTTTGTGCCTTCTACTGCTTATGTGCTGTTAAAATATGTTGGGGAGGGAAGGGGAGGAAAGAAAACAAAGGGTGATAGTTGATAGTTACACAACAGATCACTTCAGATTCTGCTTTACACAAGATTAATGCTCCAATATGAAAGGCTTTTTCTCTACAGCAGCATCACTTTGGCTAATTCAAAAATGAAAAGGAATAGGCTCCCTTGAAGTTTGAAGCACCAAATACTGGGGCTGTAATTTTCATCAGTCCTAACTTCAGCTCTGCTTCCACTACAGTTAAATATTTTCCCATCTTTTCTAACTTCAGCAGGACTTTGGTCAGGTTAAAGCCTTTGAAAAACTCCTCCCTAACTCTATAAATCACCCATCAAATTCAATCCACTGCTGATAGAAAGTTTTTGAGGAATATTAGGTAGTAAAGCATCCCCTATTTGGGGAAGAATATAAGGTCAGAAAATTGTTTAAATCCCTAAGCTGCCTGGAGATCCTTCTAAGACAGTTTCTAAGAGAGAATGAAAAAAATGCACAAAATCCATTATCTTCTTCATAAGTTCTGTGAGATTTTTTAAAGTATCTTTCTACACAGATTTTCTTGCAGTATTAGAAGTAAGGAACATTTTTCAGAATTCTTTTTTTACTTTGATTTTCATTTTCAAGGGAATTATCACAATAAAAATACATAGAACTGGACTTTTTGCTCTGAGACCAGAAGAATGGATATTGCTATTGTCCATTATTGAATTCATCTTCATTCTTGTAAAGTTCCTTTACAAGTATTTAATTACAATAGGCATATGGAATTAAACAAAGTGCTTTACAGAAAACTTTGATCATCTGAAGAATGACTGAACATAACTTAGAGTAATTGCAATTTAGAGGTCATGCTTCTCAGTTAGAGTGAAACATTGATAAAATATTAGAAATCCTCTCCATCCCACATTTCTAAGTGGGTTACTTAGTATTCTGTGAAAGTACTGCTTGCATCCACCTTCATATCTTTGTCAAGGCAAATATCATGCACTACATGAAATGGCAGAGTTTATTAGCTCAGGACAATTCTAGCAGTCTAAAGACAGTTGTAACGTGTTACACTTTCTATAACTCTTCACCAAAGGTGTATAATTGAGAGCTTTTGAGAAGACATATTCCATGCATGGGAAAATCATAATCAAAACAAAACATACAGCATGGCAGCCAAGTACAATAGACAAAACTGTGAGTTCCATTTGGACACAAATTATTCTATTGACATGTGCGGGGTTGGTACTTTACCACCATGAAAACAAATAACAGCCAAAGATTCTCACTCCACAAGCTGGCTGAGTACCTGTTTCAGTTGTGTCTCGGAGTTTACGTGTACATCACATATTTCACAGTGAAATGTTTTGTTCTGAAGGCCTGTGTTTCCTTTATTCACAGGTCCTTTGCCTTTTACGCCTGCCCGGGGAAAGGCTTTTATGGTTCCACTTCCATTCCGAGCTTCCAGCATAGTTTTGTGCTTAGTCCCTGGAGACAACAGAAATGGGAAACAGAAACAACTTTGGCAATTGGGTTGCATTCATTGTTTTATTTTCCTTTTAAAATAAAATCATATGAGCCTCAGCTTGGTGCCATGTGCTATCCTTAGAATAGGACTGTCTTGGTGTGTATCAGTCATACTAATGTAACAGTATTTCACACCTGGTATTTATTTACTAAATTACATACCTATAGGTAATGCACTGGAACAAAGCAGCCAGACCAGAAAGTAGCAGCACAATCAGGTTCCCTGATGTGAAGTTAAATGTGTGTGACTTTTCTCATTAACTCCTGCTGCTAATAAGACCTGAATTGTAGTTGCAAAAGAAAAGTAATTTAGCTATTAAAGATGTAGTTGGCTTTGATTTGTAGTCCTTCTGAACAGATTGATAAACAGTATGTCTAGGTAGCTTACAATTAAATCTGTAATTAACTAATTACTCTCCAAACCAGAAAGGAGCAGAGGTTCCTGGAAGCAACCTATGGATCATTAATGTCTTGGACAGAAACCAAAACATGTGAGAAGCATATATGAGAGATAAATACAATTGCCTTTTTTTTTTTTAATAGTAAATAAAGGTTGCATAGAGAACACTGGTGTTCTGTTGCTGCACCTTTATTCAGACTGAACAGTTTCTTACACAGTTGACTCCCACACAGGTAGCCTGTGATGATAATGGACTAACTACTGCATACAGAACCACCACTCCAATGTTAATTGCTGTATGCATCCACAGACTTGTAAAAAAAAAAAAAAAGCATGTGTGTGAGCACAAACACAGTTTATCAGCACAGGCAGCAGAAACTTGGAAGGCTGTGTTTAAATATTCAGAATAGTGTTTTGGCTCTCAGCCTGATCAGAATATTTAGTGTCTATATGAAGTTAAATACTTTAAAAGGATACAGCTTGAAGTTGAACTTTCACCAATTGAAGATGTGGCATATAGTAAACAGCATTCAAAACTGATGGAATTTTGTTTCTCATGAATGCCAAGAAGTCATAATTTCCATTCTAATTTGAGTTCTATATATATGCCAAAGTTATTTCTTTTTAAAGTGCATCATAAAACCTTTGATCATTTTGCTCTAGGTATTTTATCACTGTCTCTAAATTTCAAACCTAAGGTTCTCTTTCTGTCTCTGAACTCTACCTACCCTTGATAAGAGGTAGCACCTGACATCCAAGATCAGGAACATTCTGTAAGATGGCTATAGGTGGTCACTGCCCCCATATCAAATTCCTAGATCTTTTAACCCCAGCCACCACTGAGCCAATCAATAACATGCTTAAATTAGTGACTGTGAATGGTGGCTGTTTACTACCAGAACTTACTGATGGTACTAGCTCTAATGACAAGAAAAAGTTAAAGAACTAAGAAAGATGGAGGGAGGCAATTACGCATTCAACCCTCATGCAGCAGCTGCTATCAGTTGATGAAAACAAAGGGAAAATATACATAATTTTAACAAGTTATTTATTAACAGACAATATGGAGCTAAGAACTCTAACTCCCATCATTGAACTCTGACTGACTAATGCTTCCTCTTTCAGCCTTAATTTGTTAAATTTCAAACAAAGCTGATGGCATTCATACTCAGTTTGCTAGTTGG
Organism: Agelaius phoeniceus; assembly: GCF_051311805.1. Taxonomy (NCBI): domain Eukaryota; kingdom Metazoa; phylum Chordata; class Aves; order Passeriformes; family Icteridae; genus Agelaius; species Agelaius phoeniceus. Next base: position 38,319,324 of record NC_135265.1, read on the forward strand.
CACAAGCAAAACTATGCAAACTCTGAACACTAAAGGTAATGAAGTAGAGCTGCCATTTAGCTCAATAAGGTTTTGAAGCTGCAAAGGCTAAAGTGTAAGAAAATCTGCAACTTGCAATAAATTCCTTTCTTTCTCCTTTTTGAAAGCCTCTTTGCCTGTCATTTTTATACTTTAATAGTTAATGAATTCCATGTAATTGCCAGTTTTCTGCCACCTCTTTGTCCTCTGCTGCAAGAGATCTAATCTATTCAGGGGAAGATAATTGCAGTGCTCTTGAGACAGAAGGAAAAAAAAAAAAGGAAGCAAGCAAGCACTGCTCCAACTCACCACTGTTGTGCGCCTCCAGCTGTGAGGCAGAGTTGACAGCGACTTTGCATAGTGAACAGTACAGCAGTCTTTTTGCTTTTTCTTCCTCAGTCTCCACGGAAGGGCAAGTGCTGCTGCTCGTGGCTGTTGTGGGGATTTTCTCCACTTTCGAGGTGATCTCAGTTGTCATAACACTGCTCTTCCGGATTTCCACGGTTGTTGTCGTTGATATTGCTGGTGTCCCTGTGTTTGCGTCTGTGGGCAAAGAGACGAGATGGAAAGAATTAAAACAAACAGAAAAAAAATTGTGCAACCTTTGGTGTTGGCTTGCTGACGTCCCAACGCTGTGATGACACGGAGAGGCAGATTGTTCTGGTGATGGTTTGACTAATGGTAATGTACTACACCTGACCCTTTCCTTTGTATTTTGTGTGGTTATAAAATACAGTACTCCCATGTTTTAGAAAACCATGTGTTGTCTCCTGTCCTGCAGTCTGCTGACACAGAACTCATAAACTGAACAAAAAGGTCATTAAGAATGTACTGTACAACAGAAGAAAAATGCAATAAAAGAGGTCATGAAAATGACCAGCACAACAGGCAGTTTAAATTTATGCACACAACTTCAGATGCTTAAACAGCCATAGTAACACATAGTACTTTGGCTTGGCTACCCAATCAACATAAGTTTTAACATCTTGTACTAATACAACTAAAATGAATAAATTGGCCTTTATATCTGGTAAAAAAAAAAAAAAAGAAGAAATTGATACTTCACTTAATTTTTCCCAACACCAACACTAAAAGAATGAAGGTAATTATAAATACACAGTACACATTGTAATCCATTATTACATAATAATGATTCATACTAATAACAGTAACTAAATCTAAATGTATATATAACATTCCCTATCTGAGACCTCAACAAACACTAATAAGATTTTCATTCTGCCTATCAGTTGGAAAGACTACAAGCAAGATATATACCTAAATCTGGAAACTTATTTCTTGAAGCTAAGAACTTGTGCTTTTCCCATACTTATCAAATGAAAGAGAGAGAAAATACACAATATTTTTTTTAGTTTGAATCATTGATACATGATGTTTGGATATGGCAGCATCATGGGGTTGTTAAGTACTTAGCAGGGTGGAGGACAGCAAAATGCAACAGTGAAGGCAGTGAAGGAGATGGGTAGGGGACACAAGAAGGAGAAAAAGGACAGGAGCTTTTCTGCCTTTGCAGCACTGTATTTTATCATATTAAAAAATTAAAAAAAAAAATCTTGGTTACTTTATTGGAATAGGCCTGGATTTGGGTACTTTCCAGCATGGCTCACATTGGTTTCATACATTACTTGGTGTTAGGGATGCTCTACCTGTAAATAAAACTCTACTATGCTTTATTTACTGCCCCCCATCAGAATGGACAAAATAGTAATTCTTTCACTTCGAGAGCTAAGTTCATGCTCTGATGCAGAAGGGACACAACTAACTGGTACCACAGTGGTGCATTGCAGACTAGTACTGTTCCAAACTTTGTTAATGGAGAACATTCCTAATAGCTTAGCAGGCAATATCAAATTGGAAGCAAGGCAAACACACTGAGAAACCTGATTCCAAACAATTTTAATGCATTGAAGAAACAGTTTAGAAAATTAGATGCTTTTCAGAAAAGACAATTGCAGGAATCCACACTCAGTAGGTTTAATCTGATCTATTAAAACAGAATGATGAACAACAACCCCAGTACTGCATTTGGGGAAGTTTTATTGTATGTTTCATTTTGATTGTTTTCTTTGTTTATTTGCTTGGTTTTCAGAAAAATCTTTGAGTAACAGACAGGATGAATGCAGATCTCTTCTATCATTGTGCTATAAAATAGGTTCCCACCACACTGAAATTGCAAAGCAAAAGGTTTAGGAGGTATTTTTTCCTCCTCTGATCAGCTCTGAAGGCCCTATGTCCAGCCTGGGGACATCAATGTCAAAAAAACCTCCAAAATTTCTTGCTTTGCTATTAATTCAGAAGCAATACAAATGCAAAGCAACAAGAGAGGGTTTGTGATGGAGGGAGCCAAAATAAATTACAAATTTAGAAAACATGAACTGTGAATATGGAAGAAAAAGAGCGAGCTCTGACAGCATTTTTCATCTCTGTAGAAGGTAGCTAAAAAAAGGAGAATATACTCTTCTCCCTCATCCCTCCTAGTAGAACAAGGACTATTGGATTACATCAAGAGAGATTTAGATTAGATGTGAGGAAATTCTTTCTAATATTAAAGTTTATGAAGCCTGGGAATAACCTACCTATACAGACCCAGAAATATTTCCTACTGGGGGACTTGAAGCTGGCTGAACAAATATCTACACAAATATGATTTCCTTTCAGTCAGTGGGAATACGACCCTTTAAGCTCTATTAAGATCTATACACTGTGTATTTTGTCATGTTTCTACATACTCTCCCAGAGGGTTTTTAAAAATTGTCATTCATAAATCCAAGAAAGCAGTTTTTCATGTGAATATTCTAGGCATTGACAGGCATTAAAGCATGTAGCAAAAAACAAAGTCCCACTCAAGGTCAAATCACAGTTTGGTTTTCTTTTTCCTGAAAGAGTGCCTGAAAGTTGCCATATTCTGAAGGTACTGGGTATGTCAAATACCAGTGCAGAAGGAATGAGGTTACCTTGCTGAATAGCCTCTTCTTATTTATGATTTTTTTTTTAAACAGGTTTCAAAAGAACAAAAAATTGAAATATTAAGCATTTTGTTGGGAAACTGATGAAAAAATAAAGCCCTTGAAGATCCGTCCACAAAACTGTAGAGCTAACTAGTCACTCCTTTCCCATTCCAGAGAATCCAATGAATGTTTGCTTTCCTTGAGTCAAAAATTGCTGCAGTGAAATTATTTTCCTCAAAAACGCAGTCCAAATCCAAACCCTGTCACTTTATAAGCATTAACACTGCTTTTAAAACATCAGTTTCTGCATCTTGGTATTACTGTACAATAGTAGGCTCAGCCAATGTACTCTCTTGATGACATGGAAGGCAAGGGGCAGATGACCCAGGCAGGGGAAAGGGACATTAACATTCTCTCAGGATTGATGGCAAAGTTGGTGCTCATTCTAATCTTGCAGGAAATTAGAAATGTACATCAATCACCACTGCCAGCTTTGCAGTGTAAGGGTCAGTATTTAGCCCTAAGAAAAATATAGATGATAATTTCTATACTTTCCTTAGGAAGACCTGAGGCAATGAATGAAATAAAACAATAAAAGCTGAAATAACAGCAGATTTCATTCTGCTTCAAGTATCTGACCTTCTGTATCTATGCTGATCTAATATTTCACTATGTAATTATTTAAAAGCTAAAAGAAAATACAATCTATTATGCTAGCTGTTTTGAATATTTTGAGGGTATTTTGAGATGCAGAAATGAAAGCAGCATAGTATATAAAAAATTAAAAATTGTAAAGGTCATCAGGAAAAAAAATCAAAGTTCAGTGCATTTATTCTGCATTTCAAGAGGTGCCCTGTGTGAATATATTTGATATTCTACTAATGCAAATACATTAATGACATTAAAACATAAATAGAAAGCCATTGAAGTTCACCATGTAAAAGCCATGACACATTTAAAAATGCAAAGCTACTCATTCTCATATAAACTTTAGAATTTTCAGCAGAGATTAAGGATAAAACATTCTAAAAGCTGTCAAGTAAGCTTACAAAGAGGCAATTCAATTCCTTTTCTCACAAGAACCTCTAAGCTAACCAGCGTGGGTCCCTTTGAATATTTTACAGTGTTGCTTCCTGTTCGGAGTTCAGTGCCCTAAATACAGGGCAGAGCATTAAAGGTATAAGGGATTAAAAACAAACAAGGAAAAACAACACCAAAAAGAAGTAGGAAGGCATTTGAGTTCATGCCTTGCAGACTGAATCAGCATTTCTTAACACTGTATTATGACAGTGCTTTAAGAGCTATTTCAATTATAAATGTTCTAAAATTGAGCTGGAAATTCAGCCACAGTCAAATGGAAGATTTGTTTCTGGTGACGCAGGCTTGCAGCACTGTGGTATTTTCATACCGGTGGCCCACAGCAAATATTCATTATTGCAACTGTCACTGCTTGGCTTTGGTATAGAAGTTGATTGCTGATATTGTATGGAACTGGACTCCAGCAGCAAAAAAAACCAAAGGGAACACTTCAGGATTCAAAAGAATCAATTTGTGATTCTGGTCTTAATATAGCAACAGAATAAAAACTAAAAATATAAAAATATTACATTACAATCTAATCTTAGCCGCTGGCAAAATCAAAGGTCTGTTTTAACAAGAGACAAAGACAGATGAAAAAATATTCTGTGAGAACTAACTTCTTTGAGTACTACAGATACCGTGGTTCACATGGAAAACTGCATTGTGATTAAGGTTCTCCTAAGTAAGCAGGATTAATTTTATATCCCAGCTACAAGACTCATGAATTTTCTTTAGTCTGAAGAAACAGAAAATTACAACTCATGTTTTTCTTCTGAGTATGTGAAAGTTTCACTCATCAGTTCCTGCCACTAAGCCTAAGAATTTCTTATCCTGAAGCTATAAATAGACCCACAGAGAGAAACGTACTCTGACTTCAAACAAATCACAACTATTTATGAGCATGTTTTTTCTTCCGCAATCTCGAGTGGCACACATTTAAAAATATCTGATTTAGCACATACCCTGCATTCTGGTCTCATTTAAATCAAACTTCGCCTTTGACATAAAAGGATTGAGCATTTGGCCCATAACACTGCTCAGGGAAAAAAAATAAACAGCAAAACAACCCAAAAAACCCCAACAACTGCACCTCTGCAGAAGGCAGAAAACACATTCCTTCTCATGACAAACACAACTTGATATGAAATATTTCACTGTATGGGACCACTTAGTATTGCAGGAACATCATCAGCTGGCTGTACAGCTTATAAAAAACCTGTGCCAATGCTCCCATACAGACCCTTGATACTGGCATGTTCAAGGCAGGGACTGAGACTCAGTGTGTTATTTTCCTGACTGCAAAGAACTGTGTCCTCAGTTTCCTTGGGCTGCTTTGAAAATTCCATTTTCCACTACTTCTGTGGTAATTATATTTGAAGATAAGACTTAATTTCTTTAGAATCTATAAATAGAATAGTGGAGTACACCATAACCAAAGTACCACCTCCAAAAAAATTATGGCTGACAGATATTTTTGTGCTTAGCTGATTTTCTGTTCGCATATACTGAAACATAAGCATGTGTGCTAGCACAGCACCGGCTCCAGCACCTAAACAAAATACTGTGAAAAATTTTGACTCAAATGTATCAACTTCTTATCCTTTATATGTGCAGAATACAAACTTGCATCTTTTGTGGTCGGTGGATATCTGGCCCTCTACAATATATTGTACAAAAAATTCTTTTGGTATCATATTATCAAAAAACCCAGTCATTAGACATAGTTTTACATTCAAAACCTGGATTCAATCTATTTATAATAGATATATCCTTCCCAGAATTGATATCTTTACTTGGAGAGATAGAAGTATATTTTAGAACTCAGAAGGACCCATAGAAATTTTCTCAAAGAAAAAATTATTACATCATGATTTAGAGACATAAATAGCAAACATCACAGGGTTTTTTTGGCATAAAAGACCTAAATATCTTATTGACAACTGTGCAATTCATCACCTTATATTCACCTTCAATGGCACAATATGAAATACTAGAAACCATGGTGTTCACCTGATCTTCTACAGGATGGACAGTAATTATTATGCCATAATGGAAGGGTCAAGAGCTCTGAAGTAATAAACAAAGCTAAGTAGGACAAACCAGGAACAGTATTTGAAAAATTTTTGATGAGCTGTCTTTTTTGAACTTTTTTTTTCAAGTCTGTTTTTTAAACATCTCTTTACCTGTTTTGTCTCCCTTTCCTTGTCACTATCCTGGCTTGTCAGTACTTTCTTGGTCAAGTTCCTTGTTAACTTTCTTTGTCTAGGTGTCTATCAAAATTACTTTTAATATCCAGAAATTGAGTCTGAACATGTCTAAGGTATTGCCCAAGCTTTTGCTCAAATGTACCATACAAGCATTACTGAGAAACTGAAGGACTACAAAATTTCCCAGAATGAGCATGAAAGACAAATACCAGGAATTTTCTGGGACTGTAAGTGGAGAAGCAATGACCTCAGTATTTTGAGCACCCCCTGCTTTTTAACACTTAAATAAATCATATTATACGCAGTGTTCATCACTCAGAAACAAGATGAAGAAACAACTGGCTACACAACAAATGACTTCATTTTACTGCTGCCCCTACTCCATGCTTCCCATCAAGACGCCTTGGCAGAGATTTGATGGCAGGGAGACAGAAAACAGGATGTTTGGTGACAAAAGGTGCCCACAGAGAGAGTGATGATGAAAAGGAAGTAGCAGACTTCATATATTTGATCTGTGGATATTTTCCTCCAGTTAAACTCAATTCTGTCAAGTCCTCAGATGAGCTTCTTCATTAATTAGGAGTACAAAATTTTCTAATGAAATTATACCTAATTTTTACTAGCAGTTCTCTTGGTTTAAAGCACAGTTCATTAATCTTGAGCCACAGAGGGACAACTACATTCCTGTTAAGGTTAATTGAGCTGGCAGCAACAGCAACAGCTAGGGGTAAAAAGCCCGTGAAAAGCGAAGGAGTTAGAGAAATGACACACCACATCTGAGTTTTGGGTTCTTAGGCAAATGTAGGTGAGAAAAATATGACTGGAAGGTAAGGAAATGATGAAGAGAAGCCATTTATTTTTCAGGTCATTTAAGAGACACTTTGTGATTGAGTTTGGACACTGAGCTGTCCTTATGATTGTACAGATTTTTCCTCAGCCAGGCAGAAGAAGATCAACTTTCACTGGCTATGAGTGAAAGGGTCCCCATGCAAGGAGCTGCTGGCTGAAATGACTCTCACAGTTTAATTAATGGGTACTCTGTAGTGAAAATTTGATTTGAAATCAGAACAAAGTGTTTGCCTAAGAGGTGGAGCTCATACTCAAATGCAAAGAGGATTTTTGCATGCTTGGAGCTATGCAGGAAAACTACCACCAGTTTTACATCTGCATGCACCTCAGTATTCATTTCCCAACTTTTAAGTAAAAGTAAACATGAGTAGAAATTGAGCATCAGTTGAGTTTATTACCAATAGAAACCAAAGAACTGAAAAAACTGAAAAAGCTAAAAGCCCAACAAGGAAAAAGGTTTTGCAAGACATCCTACAGTAAAATGAATTTGCCTTGAATGTGTCTTTCTGGAGGCCAACACGTGCACAGCAGTCTGTATTATCATCCTCTCTGTTCCTCCAAAGCAGGTCAGCTGCACATGAACTGCCAGTTGCCCCTTGGCTTGTACTGAATGCCAGACTGCCCAGGGATATTTGGGTGCTTCAGCTTCATCCAGAAGTCATCCAGAGACAACTACAGCAGTGGGAAGGGATGATTGCATTCCTGTGTCCAGGAACATCCTTGGCACTGTGTGAATCACTAGCACAGACAGAAGTCCAAAACAATGTTTAAAAATAGGTCCTGCATCAGTGCCAACGTCCAGGTGGCATGAGTTATAGCTAGTCAGCACTGGAGACAGTATTTCCCCAAGGAGAATTCAGGGAGCAACTTTTTTCTGTGTCACTAACCACAATGGCTTCAAAGTATTACCTTCCTACCCAAAAACTCATTAGAGCTTTAAGTCACACCATGTACCCGGGAGAAGATATTGCTCTTACCAAGGTCAGTAAGTAACTATGATTTAGTTTCTGACTGCTGCTCCTGCTGCCCCACACACCTCCCATGCAGACATGGGGAAGGAAGCTGCAGACAAGCTGTTCTCTTTAACTTTAAACTGTAGTGATGGAAGTATGCTTTGAAAGGGCCTCTCCTAAACTCTCCTTCTCTTTGACAGAGACAGAGAAGGCACAGTCTAGGCTATACACTGCTGCAAACTGGAAGTATTTTTCACAAAATAAGTAGGTTGGCAAAGCCTATTTAAAACTTGATACCAAAACCAATTTACAGTGGAATCTCTCCCCAGCAACCTGCCACCAAAAACAAAGAAACATGGAGAAGTATTAATCACCAGCAGAAGAGGAGAAAATACATTACTTTCATTAATCAGATGGAACAAGGAAAGAATAAGTGAACTGCACTGCAGATTGGAAAGGATTGCTCTCCATTTTAAGCAGGTAGTTGATTTTTTTTTTGCATTTTAAGCAAGTTGAATATCTTCTTCAAAACCTCTATCTAAACGTTAAGTTTCAAAACAGATTTAGTCATAGAATCCCTAGAAGTAAATTAAGATAACTGGAATGTAACTCAGAATTTCTAAAAGGTCTGACTTCTGACTGCTCTTTTAAGTGTAATACCTCTTGGCATTCCCCCATCTTGAATCCAGGAATAATTAAAGCTATTCCCTTTACAGCAGCTCACTTCCTTTACTGGAAAGCAATGAACTAGTAAATCTGATTTTGGTAATCACTGAAGTTGTGTCTAACACAGGAATTGTCCCTTGCAGTACCAGCATCACAATTATATAACTTTTCTCAGTGGAGACAAGGCAGGGAGAGCAGTGAGGAGACATCCTTTCCGACATCTATCCTGTAGTGCATTGGAAGTGAAGCCTGTAGGGAATGTGTTCCAGGGACTGATCAGCAATGACTTTTGTTACAAAACACCTGCTCTTCCTTAAGTAGCTGAGATACCAAACGCCCCCATTTGGAAGAACAGATTTCACAAGGCATTGAGGAGACAACAGTGCAGGAGACGGTAGTATTATTGCCATTCCTTAACCTTTGGAGTAAATAATTGTTTTGATTTTCCTGGTATTCCATTTAGATTTTTATTAGTCTTCTTCAGTCCAATGTTTTTACAAGGAATTCTTTCCCCGACTGATCACATATGGTTGATAACATATTTTGTAAATTGAAAAGAGCACTCTTGCTATAAAAGTAGCATCCAGTTGAGTGCCAGGGAAAAGAAAACCTTTTGCAATTTTCAAAGTCTCTGGAAAAGACTCTTTTACTATTCACAGCTGCAGTTACTATGACCATCTATTTAACTTGTTCTTAAATCTCGACCAGGGTCCATATTCTAAAATAAATTATTTTACTACTGCCTGCATGCCCTCTGTTCCTTCCCCTCTCCCACCCACCACAGGTTGCTTCAGGGCTAGGACTGAAACAGAGAGTTTATGAAACACCCTGTGTCATCATTACAGTCAAAAACATTGAATGATGCTTACAGAGGGTTTCACAGACAATACAGACCACAATTTCTAAATAACTCAGTGTCATCACAGTTCTTGGTATAATTTACACGTTTTTGGTTGCTTTTTCTTACTTTTTAATAAAACAAGTATTTTGTGCAACACATGTTGGCTCTCATGTGTCAGTCTTTCTTCTGCCTCCAGGCAGACTGCTACCAACTGAACTATTAGTCTAATTACATTAGCTGGCAGAAGAAACATACTGAGTAAACCACAGTAAGGCTGAATAAATGGTCCTGGGATAAGGCAAAGACCAACAGAAACCTGTCTACTTTGACAATTTAATGAGTTCCCTTTCATCAAATGTTGTCTTTGTCAGAAGGGACTGAATCAACCCCTTTTTATCTCTTCCAGTAGTGCTCCCTTACACCATCCACACATATCCAACAGAGAGGTTATTAGTGCTTTGTTGTTTGGGGTGTTTATCTAGTCAATATGATAATTTTATCAGGCAAGTTCTCCACAGAAGAAAAATACAAGAAATGATGTTTTTCTAGCCCAAAGCTGTTCTCATGAATAATATAAAGACTTCTGCACACAAGAGAACAGTAGAAATCAAAAAATATTTCCTTGTGGCGCCATTCATAGATATCGCTCCTACTTTCAAAGCTTATAGAATCAAATATATTATTTGATTTAACCAATTACACACAAAACAATGATGGGTTTGTATTTTAGGACACAAAGCTAGTAGAATAGGCTTTAAAGGACATGACTGCTCTTAGTTTGCAGTGACAGTAAAAGAGAGTAGCTGCATATTAATGGACATTAGTATCAAAATGGCAGCACAAGACTAGCTATAGCAAATATTTGAAGGTTCTAGGTGAAGTATCTAATTCTTCCTCTGCTTTGGCCTTTTCCTATATATCCTCTTGTAAGGCTGACATTAAATACCTATGTTATCTGGAAAACTAGAAGTGACAGAAATTAATACTTATAATGATGTAGTTCATTTTTCAGAAGGTTTGGTCCAATACTGGCAAAGACAGAAGTTCTGTCATGTTGAGTGAGGGTAACTACATTGTAAATGTGTGGTTCTTAGGCAATTAGTCATAGGAAAGTGAGAGCTCCAGTCTGTTCAGAACAAATATCATGGAGGGATGTTTGAAGAAAACAATCTTAAGCAACAGGAGCAGGACTGACAATAACTGCAATCTCTGCTGGTTCTGTTAAATTTTTTTTTTTCCCCAAGCAGGAAAGGGTATTAATGACCATAATTACAGCTTTGATTAATTTCTTTGGTAAACCCAAATTGTCATTCTCTTCATGCACCACATTTTTCTTTGTATGCAGTTCTTTCCCTAACAACATAACACTGTAGCAACCAAAAAGGTTTCAGCTTCCCTTCTAAACATGGCTGTAAACACTACATCACTTACAAAATCATACCCCATCTTCCTCTGTTAAAATTTTTTCCTTTCTTGTTAGTTATTGAAAATAAAATATATTATTAAATAGTTATTATAAAATAATAACTAAAAATAATAAAATATATTATTAAATAGTTATTATTTTCCTTTCTTGATAGTTATTTAAACATCACTAGATCTGACATCATTCAGATTCAGAATTATCTGTTAGAAAAGAGAAAATAGAAATTCTCCTTTTTAGGGTAATATACTATTGTTCTGGTTCCTTAATTTTCATTGTCATATCTCTCTCCCATGTACACTATAATGGAGAAAAATGTATGAATGAGTCCATGAAAGCACTAATACAAGCCCAAATATTTGAAAATTGCCCTCATTTGTAGCTATTTTATGAATAACTGTATGTATTTTTCATATTCATGTTTACACAGTGTCTAGGTGAATAGGTGCAATCTGCCTGCCTCAACAGTCTTTAGACATATAAATATTTGTTAATGAGCATGTAAATTTGAAGGATTACACAACTGCAGCAATCATCACTCCACAGCCACACCTTCACTCAGTTAAGCATTGTGGCTTTTCTTTAAAACCCACTTTTCCTTCCTAAAAGATAGTATTTTTAGCATTTCTATTATCACATCAGGTCTTATGTCAAGAAATCTAGTTCAAAGCCCTACTGAAGAGAAGAATACACAGAGAATGGGGAAAAAATTAGCAACTGGATAATATAATTAATAACAATAACCTAGAATAATTCTGTAAGGTCTGAGGGATTACCAGAGGGATGTTTTTTTTTTATTATGTAGAATGCATTTTACCACTTCTTGCTTATTCCTACTTAGTACGTAGCAAATCATTAAAAAAATGCAATAAGTGTTTCAAATTTTTCAGATGAAACCAGCTGCATTTAAAACAAAAAAGTGATTTGGATTAAAACATATGGAATTAAGGGTTTAGTTTTTTGCATTAGCTTTCAAAAACCTTGGTTAAAAGTTGCAGTATGACTGCATTAGTAGAATAACAGCAGCTGGAACAACAAACTTCTGAACATCCTTCAGTTTCTGCAATATCCGATATAAAGACATTTAAGCATCTCTTTAGCATTGATACACTATATTAGGTGTGTTCTCAAGCTCTTCAGGTTGCTACTGTTCAATACAGACAAAATTACAAATAGATTTTCTTAGGATAACTTTGCATCACACAGCATTTTAAAAATCTTAGCAGAGATGATGAAAGGTAACAGCACTGTTTTTCTGAAGCCAAAATTCAGATATGACAGTCTCTGAAATTTCAATACAGACTATAAAATGGAGGTTTCAACCTTTGGGAAAATTCCAGTGTTTTAATTTATGAAAGAATTTGGCCAACACTTGCACAAGTTTCCTTACATAATGCTTGTGCATTAGTCATTTGGCAGGCAGGTAGGGAGCTTACTTACCTCTCCTTCAGAAAACCTGCATCACTTGTGATCTTGTAAGCCAGTTGATTTTGCTGGCAATTGACCTACAGCCTTAGGAGATACAGGTCTACAGAATTAGAAATGTGTATATATATATATATGTATTATATATATATATATTTTTTTTTTTTTTTGTGAGTAGGAGAGAAAGACTGTGAGTTGATCAGAAAAGAGAATACTGGTTTCTCCCTCTCAAAGCCTCTGAGCTGTAGACCAAGTGAATCTACAGATCAACACATTCCTTAATCCATGACCATGAGAAAAATGCATACATTTGTACAGCTGCAAGATTTTTGTGAAATGGAAAATGAGAAGATGGGAAAATGCTCAAAGCAGCAGCTCCAGGCTTCCACTACCATTCAACTACTAGCAAAGACCTTGTGGCCTCACTCTTCAAAAGGCTGCACTTTGTCTCCTCTCCCTCACAAAGTATAATTATACCAGTGCAACCCAAATATATTTATTTACAATATACAGAATTAAAACAGTAATTTGGAAAATTGAAGGATTTGAGGCATTTGGCTTCAAAATAAGCCTTCCATCAGTTTTCCTGGAAAGCTACTTTAGTGTGTTTCCCAAGTCTGTTTGCTGTACAGCACACAGATATCTGATACCTTGCATGTCCAGGTAATAGTGAAACCAAGATTTTTAAAGGCTGTGCATTGTTTACAAACATATAGAACAGAAAACATGTCTATTCCATGGCAGGAAATAACTCTGGACAACCACTTTAATATTCACTACTCCTAAAATGAATTGTACTGACAAAAGAGATAAAGATCAGGGTAGACAAGATAACTCGTTCAGTGTGGAAAGTGTGTTTTGTATCATCAATAAAATTCTGCAGGAACAGAAAGTCAATCATAAACATCACAACTCAGAGGTGACAAGCTGTGCTCCTAAACTATGCTTTTAAAAACTTGTTCTTATGGCTTTCAGACATTTCTCATAAGAAATTCAAGTCAAGATTCAGTAGGTAAACAATGTGGCAATCTCAACAAAATTCTCATCAAAAAAACCCCAAATCCCTTCACTCCTTCTATCCTTAGTTTCCACGTGTTTGTAAAGTAAAGTGGAAATTATATTTCAATATTTCAAATGCTACAGCATGCAGTAGAAGTTGCAGCTTTGAGATGTTATGAGAATCCTTAGAAACACAGTACAAAGAAGATTAGATTTCCCAATTTTACATGCTAGGCTAAGATGTCAGTGAGGAAGAGTAGAGCTGCCATTAGCTATGAGAGCAAAGCATTCAGTCCTTTTTAATATAAGCAGACCTCAAAAGTAACAAAATATTTAAAAATATAGCCTAAAAAGGTGAAGGCCTAAGGGCCAGTTTTAAGTTGCTAACCACCTATAGCACTTGCACAGGCAGCTTGACACTAAGTAAGAGTAGAAAAGTCAAAATGGAACCATTAAAGCAAATAACCAGCAGGACCATCTTTCTTTCTAGCTGAAATTTTAATATTTATTCTCTTAAAGGAAATAAATTCTAGGAGTTGGGGTTTTTTGACCCCAAACACTTTTTATTTATTTTTGTGTGCACTTTCATGCCCTGTCTGACTACTTTTCTACTTATGGGAAACCCAGTAAATGTCCTCATATAACAAGAGAGCAAGCAACCAGTTAAAGTTCACTTACTGTCCATTTCAATAAGTGATCTTCACCATTGTCTTCATTAGGCTGTAAGCTCTTAAACTTCATTTACAACAGAACTCAGTGATGCCAGAAAAGATGATCTGGACTAAAATGCCTCCTAGTCTGTGCTCTTTCACGATCTAAAGACACAGCCCACAACAGTCAACATTCCAGCCAATATTAAGTAAGATTTTTCCTGTACATGGAATTTCTTCTAACATGCTCTCCTAGATGGGATCTCAGAGAACTCACTCAGCTTGGGAAAATTGTGAGTACTGATTTCAGCCTTTCAACTCTGCTTAAATAGTTTAATTAAATAGTGTGCATCACAGTTAATATTTCTAGCTTCACTGCAGGATTTTGAACGGAACTTTTCTCTCTGAGGAAAGAGTCATACCTTTAAATCATTCAGTGCATGGATTTGAGAGCTACCAAGCAGGTTTTTCTAACATGTTAATCACAACTTAGTCAACTGATCAATGATCTCTCTGCAGACTTAAGTCTTTCACTAATTCCACAAAAATAAATATTATTGGACTGGAAAGCATCCATGTTGTGTAACATCTTTCTTTTTGTGACTTCGGGCTGTAACAGCTGTTTCAAATGTCAGCAGATAGGGCAGAATTAAAAAGGATACACAATGTGGACAGGGGAATTGCAGATCTAACCTATCTGTGCCTAATGCCAAGAAATTTGCAGATGGATAGCTGTTTATCAATTTTTCATCTAAATTTATTAATACTTTTAATCAGTCTAAATATGCAGCTGCCACAATGCCAAATAAGATGAGTCTGATAAACCAATCCTCTGCTCTACAGGGATACTGAAAAAATGTGACATAACAATTGACATCCCAGGAAGAGCAAGTTTTAGCAAAATATTTGAGTAATTAGTGTTTTAAAAAAATATCTTTCCAATTCATTTTCTATGCTATGCAGAGGACACCCATATTTCTCTCAAAGACAGTTTACAAACAAAAAGACACAGGCTTCTCATTTAATTGCATAGGTGAAAGTCTTTTGTGAGCTGATTACACCATATCTCTGGCTGCCAACTTATCCTCTGGATGCATTTCATGACCTAAGCCATTCCTTTATTCTAATTGCTAAAACTGGACAAGCATTTTTTATAATCTCACTTTTGCTCATGTAGCCTGATACGTTGCTGCAGTGATTGTGCTAAGTTTGCCACTGGTTGCACTGGTCTATGACATGGCATAATCAATTTCTCTCCAAAGTATCACCAGGAGTGCTTGCACTCCCCAGTCACCTCAGGCTGTGCTTGCAGTACAGAGTTCTGGTTACTCTGCTACTTTGTTCAAATGCAGGTTAAGGCCACAAAAAAAAAAACTTTTCTGTAAGTAGCACCAAAAATGGAAGAAGCTAAGTTATTCTTACAACAGCAGATCTATGAAAAATTCTCAAATATGGAATTTTGCCATAGATCCCTTCCACAGAAATAGTGCATTTTTATCTTTTCATATAGTTTTGTATGTCAGATTATAATTACTGCACCTAATCAGCTGAATTTAAGAGAGTATAACAATACCCTTAGGCCTAAATTGTGGCCAGCCTCTTCTTAAATATAATTTCTCATAGCTGTTAGCATACTCCATGTAGTTCTTTATATGTGGAGTTTTTCTCCAAAACAAATACTTCAACAATGTTATTTTCTGAAAAAAGAAAATAAATAGTGCCAGCATTCAGACAATAAAAAACCAATCTGTACACATGATGGACAGGAACAAATGGTAAATATTTTTTTGCTGTTTCAAGCTTTCAGGAGGTAATATTTGCAAAAGATATAATAAGTCTCATGAGTTTGTAAATTATGAAAAATATCTCAGTAATGCTCTCATAAATTGGAAACATATTTAGCTCAAAAGTTTATCTACTGAGCCTTCAAAAAAATTTCATTACTCTTGTCTAGATGTACACTGCTTCTCCCCCCTTTGAACTTTAAGGCCTTTAATGCTTTTTTCCTTTCAGATTCTCTTCTTTTTCTCCAGTCCAATGGCTCACAGTAATTCACAGGCTGCTTCTTTATGACCAAAGCCTTGCACTGCACTGGCTTGTATCATCAGTATCAGCAGCTGCTGTTAAACCACCTGTCAAATTTGCAAAATTCTCACTCAATTTACCCTGAATTCCAGACTTGCACTTTTTTTGTCCATGTATCTGTTCATGTTGTTTACACAAGTGTTCTATTGGGACCAATGGCCAATCAGCATGAGCTTCATGCACAGATGATGCTGTAAAACCAACTGCCTCTCCACTAGGAAAAAGGGAGCAGAGGAAAATTCTAGGTTGATGTTTCATATACTGGGTTGCATAAACTACTGATTCATGTATGAAATAGTCAACTTTGTATTTGGAATATCAAATTGGAAAGCCAACAGTTCAACTTATTGTGCAGGTATCTTACAAATTCATTCATTACTGTGAAATATCTGTCTTGGAAATAATTCTATCACTTTTCACATGTGGAACACAAGCGGGCTTGCATGAGCACTATGCTAATTTATATGAAAAATCTTTCAATATTGTAGATCAGATAACAATAATAAAATCTTACAAATTGTGCTTACAGAATTTCAAAAACAATGGGCTTTAATGCAACATCTACTCCAGACCAGAATGCCTTGAGAGTGAAAGACATATTCTGGAAACAATTTTCATCAGTTATGGCAGCTATACATGAAGTCTCTTACACATTTGGAACAGACCTCTACAATAATAGAATTATAGGAGCACAAAGGATACTTTGGGTCAGAGATTTTTCATCTACATGATGATAAAAAAAGAGTTGTGTAATCACTTTTAAATCATGTAAACAAGTATCTTCTTCTTGGGTACCATTGCTTTAAGAGGTGACTGAAAGCTGAAAATCCTTCATCATTTTCTCAGTTTGTTCTCCCTCTCCCTTTAAACATGACTGGATTGAAATCCAGATCTGCCAGACCAAATCAATTCTATGAAATTCAAGGTGAAAAGCCTCAGGTTTGGTATGCAATTACTACTATGAGTTCTGAACATAAATCTTTCAGAATAGTTCACAGGAAAATTGATTAGCTACAAATTCACTTTAGTAAATCCCTGTGTCAGAGCTCTTTTGGTCCTTAGCATCAAGCCATTTGTTTTAAGAGTGCCCACTCCAGCTGCACAATCTAGGATGCTGCATTATGTTTATACACAGCTAAGCACAGACGTGCATGCCCACACACCCTAATGCTTTAATGTTACAGAAAAAAATGAACTGCCTGCTCAGTGCAGTTTGTTCTGCAAGAAAGACAGTTTTGAACAACTGAGAGTGATTTTTCACCTCCACTTTTAGCATTTGGAACATGTACTATGTTGATGCTAAACCCTCTGTAAAAAAAAAACATGATAGCAAATTGTATACAGCATCTCCATTTGTGAATCTGTCTGTCAAGGTCACACCTCATCGCCTAGTCTGTGAAATATTGTTTACCTGCATGGAGAAAATACCATTTGTTGTCACCCTGAATTACTGTATTTTTGTCTTGTTTTATATTAATGGATTCACTTACCAGTTTTCCTCTCTAACTCACTGTTTTACTTTGAGGACTCTTATCCACATGCATGACAGCAAGAATTAACTCTTCTATATTTGAATACCTGTAACCTCCTAACCACATTTGGGAAAAAGGTTGAAACTGCCATAATGGCAGAAGTAGTAATGCCCACAACATTTATTTCCTGACTTTTTTAGAATGAAGTAATGACTATGATATTGCAACTGTAAACAAAACGAACATGGGTATAGTGCAGTTTGCAACATCAGCCTCTTTCTGTACCAGCTGTTGAACAAAGCGGTTTCATTGGTTTTTTTCTTCCCAGTGCTCCAGCAGTGGTGAGTTACTTCAGCTCTTGATGACAGAGGGGTCTCCTAGGTCATTTTAAGGGACATGCTCTCTAGACTTTTGGACTTTAAGTTTCTTGACAAAATTGCAGTAAACCTATTTTCTATAAGGTTTCCTTTTTTTTTCTTAGTTGTTGGGAGTTGGTGGCCAAGAGGGGGGTTACTCGAGATCGAAGCACAAAATTTGGGTCCTGTGACTGCATAAAGTCTCAATAAACACATCTAAAGCTAAGTAAGGACAGCCTTTTTATTCAAAGACTTTCCTTGCATGTATGCATGATAGCATCAGAAGTATTGAAATACTGATACTTCACATGCATGTATGCCTGAAGCATCATGGAAAAAGAAATCATTTTTCCAACAGGCTTAGAACTTCATTCACACAACTCAGTCTGCATTACCAAGCTTGTTTACATGCCTTTATAGGATTTATGCTGCCTCCTGAGAATATTTAGAAAATGTGGAAGTAGGTGTGTTGTGAGGAATACCGAGAAAAAAAACCTGGAAGGCTATTTAAGGGTTTATGCAGAGATTTTAACAGGCAAGGGATATGAAGGTTATCCAGCACATGTGAAGAGACAGCTGTGTCAGGAACAGAAGTTATATAAAAAAGCTGACACCAAAATGGCACAGAACAAGACAAAGGAATTTTGCAGAAAGCAATCTTCACAGAAGGCTAGGGCTGTAAGAATCCAGCAGGCAAGAAAATAAAGACTGAAGAACAATTTTCTGCTTTTGATGGAAAACTTTTGATCACAGACTTAAAAAATACATACATTTGTATGGTAGGAGATATGTCATTTGTATGATATTGCATCACATGTTTGTCTTCACTGTACAGGGAAGGAATATCACAAAGTGGCAGAGGTAAAAATGGTGCTTACTATTGTGCCCACAGAAAAATGTAAAATACAGGAACTCCCATTTTGAGAAAACATTAACATTGTCCTTAAGAAAAAAATAAATACCCTCCTCCAAACCCTTTATGCATGTTTGTGTGTTTCAAACACAAAAGTTATCTTAAATCATACTTTCACTTCTGTTTTGATTATTACTCAGACACAGTAGTGACTATATTGTTGGATGATTATATATCAACATGTATTTCATGTATTGCCAGAATGATTTGCCTGATCATGAAGATATCAACATCATTAACAACTTTCACTTCTGAATATACAGAAATTTTTCTGTAAAGAATTTTCATGCATCATATAAAGAAGTTGGAGGTATTTGACACTGAATATCAGGTACAGCATAATAATTTGATTTCCCAAAGATAAGGTACATGTTCCCTTGAAAATTTAAACAGAAATATGCCACCATTTCAGAACACCTATTTTTAAATGACTTACAAAGAAAAAAGAACAGGTGCTTCAAGCAATAATTGAGCAAAACATTTTCTGCAAAATAACAAATGTAAGGGGACTTTGAAATTAATCTCTCAAAGTTTAAAAAAAATCACAAATGGTTTAATGGTCTATAAATGCATTTCTCAGGTGTCTGAAGCTCGAATAAAAACCAGTCATTAATGGACCATTAAAAAAACAGAAGTTCTTTGATGGTAGCAACACTTAAAAAATTTTCCTTGAGATTGTACTTGTTCCTTACTGAATACATCAATTATTCTATCTAGGCAACAAATTTGGCTTAATCACCAGCTCTTCTCTCATGCATTGATTTTACTTTGTTTAGAAAAGTGAAAAACTCCCAAATTTCCTGAAAAATAACCTTATGGACTTATTGACACAGATTTAATGCAGAAAAATAGAGAATTTTACTCCCTGATGAGTAAAAAAAAAAAAAAATTAAACATTTTGGAGTGAGATCCAAAATATTTAAATAGCATCTTAATTGCACAAAACTGCAAAGATGAAATTATGCACATAATTACAATTCCTAGTTATTTTAAGAAGTGAAAGCTGCTGACAAATTTTGTTAATTTACTCATTCAGATAGAATTTGGCAATCTAGAGAAATGCCTTTTCCTTTGTTTAAGCTAGTCCATTTTGAAATTAGGTGAAAATCAAATCTACTTTAGTACAAAGTGTACAGGGAATTTACCAAAGAAAGGATTATCAAAATACTGCAATAGTATTTTAGTGAATGCAAAGGACATGCTTTGAGTATGACTCTTAGTATCACTCTGATAAGGATATTCAGGAGGTATTTTAATTTAGCAAATAAATAACCTTTATCTTGGAAAAGAAATGATTAAGACTTATCCTAAAGTGACTAGAACACCCCCAAAATATTCCTGTTAAAATTTACTAATATAGGACTGTATATTGTACATGATCTTTCATAATTTTTTCTTGCCTCATTGGATGATTTTTGTCACACTTATGGGTAGATGTCACTTTAAAAGAAAGATGAAAGCAAGAAAAAAATGCACAGGAAGTTTTCAAACAAATCTTGCTATTAACGTAAAGCAGGGCTTGGTTTAGGAGTTTGTTCCTGCCCCTTGGAAGCAGATATTCCAGTATCCTTTTTAGGAGTGTTGTCCAACTGAAATCCTTACCCCTTATCAGGCTTGGAGTTCCAGATGCCCTCTCCACTTTGACTTTAATGGATAACAGATGTCAAGTTGTTCTATGTAGACTGCAAGTCTTAAGACAATGACCACGCTTCTCCTACAAATCCTGTGAGGGGATTTCATGGATCACTGGAGAACACTATAAATAATGACTTGCACATGTTGGATCACTTCTTATTGAATATATTCTAAAGTCCTGTGAAAAGTAGTATTTTCAGTCCAATACATTTACGTAAATCATACTTTGAAGTTCATTATGGTCTTACAAACATCTGGACAAGAGAGCATAAACTAATCAACATTAAAGAGATTTAGAGCATACTACTAATAAAGAGCATGCCTAATATATACTTGGAGTGAATGCTTTTACTGCAGACAATAGGATTTGATGAGGATAGCATCTTTTCTTGTATACCAGAAGGATTTACCAGTTACTTTCATCTCCTGGCAAAATGATTTTAACTTCAGAAGCAGCTAGCAACATCTCATTTCTATCTGTATCCCTGCTTGCATGAAGTGACCAAGCTAACTCTGACATTAAAATGCCACTCTCATCTAGACTCAACACTGTGTGTGATGTTACTTTGCCCACGATGTCCACGCTTGGGTATTTCAGTCACTCACAGCGATGCAAAGACATTAATTAAGCCAGTGCATTTTTTGACAGAGAGAGTGGTCAGATATTACACTGAACATCAAGAACTGTCAGTGGGTCTTAAAAACCAAATTGGCTCAATTTAAAATAAAAAATGCATTTAACTCCTAGATATGTGTTACAATCTGGCTTGCTGGGCCCAGGCTTTTGATGGTGGATATAGGAATCAAAATGTTAATCTGGCCTACATAATGTAGCCATAATCTCAGCCTGGAAGTGTTTGAACATTGTATTTTCCAGCAATCCATCATGACCAAGGAAGCTGAAACTCAGAAGGTAAGATGGTTGAAATATATGTCTTACATGCTAACGTAAGTGATAGAAATATAAACCAAAATAAACTGATGTAAAAGCAAGGATTTCCATGAATCAAATTTCTTATCAAAAATTCACTTCTGAAAAATCTGTCAGTTTTCAACTGAAGCCTGTGGAATGGAGTATTTGTTTTTATTACCTGTCCATAGTATACTTGTTCCTCTAATACAAATAATATTGCAGAACTGTTCCTGTCATTTTAAAACAAAGCATCATCTCTTCTGTGTAAAGAATCTACAGTATCTTTCCTAGACTAAAATGAGACCATCTCAACAAGCATATCAAATTGCAAACTATATTTTAAACTTTCTGAGGCAACCTGTGCTGCCTGAAAGATTTACATGGTTCTAATTCTGGTTATCTCATATTCCCAGTGGAAGGTGTATCGCAGCTGGAGGATCAGACTGGAATTTAGGTTCCATGAATTTTTTTTCATGAGACCATTAAATTTTTGGAGTCTGAGATGAGAAATAATACTACAAACAGATAATAAGAAGGTTAAAAAGAACAAATTTTTAATGGAAATAATATTATTCAATTTTTTTTTTTTGCTCTAAGGAAGGATCATGCTGAGCATATTACAAGTATATAGCTAAATTAAAATAAAACCAATTTTGAAATAAAATAAGAATATTCTCTGTACACCTGTATATAGATAATTAAATCCTGTATCAGCACTTTCAAGAGTCTGAAATAATAGGAGAAGCAAACTGAACAAATGTTTTACCTCATTTCTGTTATTAGATGACTTTATGGAAGACTTGGCATTAATTCCCATGAACTTTTCTCTGTGCAGTCACCTATCATTTTGTCAAAATCAAATCTATTATATTATTTCTTTCCCACAATCAAAAAACCTGCTTTAAGTTGAGCTAGCCTTCAGACATCTCTGGGGAAGACATATTTTTATGAATTCTAATTTGGTGGATGCACACTGCTCAGCTACACAGGCAAACAGCCCTATTGCCTACAAAATTAGAACAACTGAGATATATGCTGCTCCTTCATTTTACACACGGTTAAAGATTTACTTTATGTATGAGAAATTTGCTCTTTATCCAAACTGGGCAAATGAAAGGTAATGTCAATATTGATGTAGTTCAAAGAGGGAGGGAGCAAAGTCAGCAGCACATAAACCTTTTCTTGACAAATTCCTACAGAATTTCCTTTTTTCTGGTGTCTGTCTGTCTGGACTACTTAGGAGTTAGCTTACTATGGCAAACGAGTGTGTTGGCAGTTTAAACAATTTTGCCATTACCATAAAAATTAATCCTTTTTTGGGATGTTGTCCATAAGAAACATACAAATGCTTACAGCAGGTAGCACGTCTGCTCTGCAGCACTAATTTCTCAGTGCATTTTTTTAAATGGAGAAGAGACAGCACTACCCAACAGATCCTGTTTGACAGGAGACAGGCCTAATGAACATCTCTTAAATACTTATTAAATTTTCATTTTCTTTTTGTCTTTGATACCCATAACCTGACATTTATAATTCTTCAAAGTCATTCTTTATTTTCTTATCAAGCTCATCTTACAAAAAATTACATTTTAAACATTTTTTGTCTGCTAAATCATTGGGTTTTGGAGACACCTGTGCAATTGCTTCACTGCTGGCAACTTGTTATTGATATGCACTGTGGTTAAAAGTTACTGTTTAGCTGAAACAGATTTACTCCTCCCCCATCTTAGTATCATTTGATTGTTTGAAAGCACTGAACAAGTGCAGCAAAGTCACTTTCTGATGGATATTTGTGCCTTCCTTGACTCTGGTTATTTAATAGATTTTTGGTTTTTGATTAAAACTTGCATAAAATTATGTGCTTAGCAAAACTTTACACTGACCAACATCATGGATAGCTAATGATTTCTCTTTAACGTCGGGATTTACTTGAAATGTCAGGAGACATTCAGAAAAATGCATATAAAAATAAGAGGAAACAGTAAATTACCTTTGCCCTGTAGATATTAAAAGATGTAGACTCAAGCATACAAATGTGCAAGAGTACAAAGCTGATGAAAAAGTCATGCAATAAGAACAGAAATAAAAATGGAATTTTAACACTTTGATTGCAGTGTATGACTGAGTTTCCAAATACTTTTCCTGGAACTGGGCTGTTCTACACATTCAAATTAGATAAATTTTGAAATTAAAAGTCCCATGGCTCATATGACCTCACAATAATCAATAAGTATAGTGACTCTGAAATAAACAGGAAATGGGTTCTGAGAAAACTTTAGGTTAATTGCAACAAAGTTTGCAGAGGAAGGATAGTCCTGTAATTTAAGCATTTTGTTGGTTTTCCAGACAAGATAAAGACCATTACATGAACAGAGCCCCTCTAATAAATTTCAAAACCAGACATTTTTCCTGAAGTTTTGATCATCTCATCCATTTCTCTGTCTGCTTATCTCTCTCACCCAGACCTGTACATAGCATTTAAAACTCTTCAGATCTCCAAAGAGAAATGGTTTGCCAAAATAATCCCCAAAGAACCACAACTAGAGATATCTAATTCCATTCTTTCAAATGTGAAATAATGCAATTTTTCCACAAAAATACCCAGTCTAAAAAGCAGGAATGTCAAGCAATAATGCATTGAAAAAACATCCTTGCATCGCTACTTTGGTATAAACAGGAATTTCATACCACTTTAAAGGAACCACCAGGTTGGTGGTTCCTTGGTAGGTTGATCTAGGTGGTCCACCTAGGTCAATGTTCTGTCTTTCAGCAGTAGCTGACACTTTCAGCTTGAAAGCAAAACCAAATAAAAAGGCCAAATCAAAACTAAACAAACAAAATCTATAACCATCAACATTTTGGAATGGAGATCATGATATTGTGCCTAGAAGCTGGTTTATGTTCAAAGCTGTCCAAAAGGAGAGAGAGCTTTTGCTTCAAAACTAGCTAAATTGTTAGATAATAATTTTTAACACATGAGATGTGTACTTTTTAAACCTCTTTCAAACATGTCTCAGGTATAGACCCACTATTTTTAACTCAGTCCCCTGAGGTACAACCAGTTCTATAAAGAAAAAATATTTCCCTGCATAAATATTTAAAAACATTGCTCAAATAAAATAAAAAACTCCAGCATGCCAAACTCAAAACTGTAGCTTTAAACCAGTCAGAGCCAGACAGAAATTTTTTAATTTTTTAAGAATTTTTAAAATTCTTTTACACAGTATTTTCATTTGGAACAGAGAGAGAAAATAGAGCAAGTAATCCTATGTGACACCATCAGCAAGGCAACAAAATTCTATTAAGGAGGACAGCCTCCAGAAGCAGCATGGTTTTTAAACCAGTCTAATCCCAGTGAGAAATGGGGCATTGGCAGAACTTTATAATGCCAGAATGCATAGGGAGCAATAGAGAACTTGCAAGGAGCAAGAAAAGGTGAGAGTATTGCCAGCTAACAGACAAGAATGACACTGTCTGGAATGGAAATAGCTCTTAGTATGTCAAAATACTATCTTAAAACTCACCAACAATGAGAGAAATCTTCCCGACACTACTGCTTATTCCCTTACATCTTATTTCAGCTGTGGCTGTTATGTTCCATTGCACCCTAAGGTAAGGGCATTTAACATCAACTCAGAAAAATTTTATGGGATTGTAATGACTGAACAATAATGGAGTTACTGGGTGTCCACCGCTTCTGATTCCAGAACTGATTTGTTCCTTGAGATCCTGGCTGCATTTGCATTTCCTGATTTTACACCATGGATGGTTCTGAGGAAATGGAGAGAATTGGAGCATAAAATGACACATCAATGGGGTCTGACCACTGAAACAATAATTCAGCTGCAGTTTGGGCAGGAAAGCAAGCACATGACAAAAATCATAGCTTTTTCTGACAGACTTGAATTTGATTGCTTAAGCTATTTAGGTAAATGAGGTTCTGGTATTGCACATGCCAAGCTGGGGTTCCATTTCCATCCCAAAATACTCAACCTGAGAGTCAGTCCAGAGGTACAGGCTCAGAGTAAGCCTCACACACCCCAACACCTCAGCCAAAACTGGTATGAGACCTCCACCTCACAGTCCCTTTGAGGGTAGCAGCATAGGTCCCTAGACTCTATCCATGTTTCCTGAAGGAAATTAGCTACATCAACTCAACACCATCTCCCACACACATCTGTTAAATATACAGCTGTACTGCATGAATTAGCAATGCAGACTGTATTTTCTATAAGTTTCTCACAATGGTGACTCTGTCTGAATGACCAATCTTAACCCACTGAAAAATGATGATCACCTAAACCAGTCTTTAGCTTAAACAGAAAGCATAAATAATAAGATAGTCACATACACACGCATATACACAAAAAGTTGCACAATTTCTGAGGATTTTTATCAACTAATTTTTTTTAACCATTTGAAGCAAAAATGAAAATAATGCAGATTTGTAGTTGAAATATTCTGCATTAAGTAACTTAAGAATGAAATCAAGCCATATTTATCACTATTTAAAATATTCTGATGGAACTAGATGATCAGGCATTACATTTTAATACTCATCATTTGGTATCTAGCCCTTTCACCACAACCCTATCAAGAGATTTGAAGTGCCTTTATTTTCACCACCTACAGGACCTTAGAAAACTGAAGAATAACTTTGCCTAAACAGCTTTCTTAATTTGGTCTTAGTTTTGCCAGGCTTTCTGCATATGTGACTCCTCTGAACATGAGTCATTCTAGTTTGGCTTTTTTTGAACCTTTTAAATCCTTCTTTTTAAGGCCTCTGATTATACATGTGCTCAAAATTGCATACAGCTGTCCAAACACAAGTTTAAAAGCCCCTTGGAGCATTAAAATAATTTTTCCTGCACTGCACTCTATCCTCCTCTTTAACACTAACAGTGTTCTGTTTGCTTTTTTATCTTCACTTATGTGCAATACTGAGGTTGATTCCTTGATTGTTTACTGTCACATGCAGATATTACTCATCTGTGTTTGGCAGGATGTGCCTGTTAGTGCATGTCCTCACTGTTCTAAATCTACTGCTCCACTCTTTCACAATGACCTGCTTGAAGATACAGATTGAATTTTCCCACTTAAGTTTCATAATCAAATGATTCTTTGAAATTAGTTCTTCTGCATTAAGGCCTGACATAATTGGCCTGAAAAAAAATTTTTTAAAGGAAATCTTTTGTTGATTTATAGGGTTGGCCATAACTACTGTTTTGTTTTATTTGCATGTTGCATCATGGTGCAAATCAAAAAGTTATTATTTTGGTGTACAACTAAGCTAACAACCATCTTCCCAGAGCAGGTTTCCTCATGCTGCTAAAAAATATTTTGGGCTCTATAAGTGACCTAACATTTGGGCAAACATAGATGCAATGAGCTCAATCAATCAATACAATGAAGGCTCAGAGAAAAAGTTGGTGGTTTTTTGCTGTTTGGTTTGTTGTTTTTTCCAAATAATAACTATTACATAATTTTGCACTTAAAAAGGCAGAAGAGGAACACAGAAGTAACTGGAGATTAGTCTTCAAAGCTGGTATGGGATTAATTTTGGTGATGACAACATTTGAAACATTAATAGGCCTATTTCATCTGGGGAATGAAAATTCTGGTACTTTAAAAGGCTATTGTGCAAGACACTAGCAATGCTTATTAGAATAAATGCATTCCATGATACAAAGCCTCATTCTAATTATTTTTTTGGCTTTATCATAATTGTTAAAGAACCATGAATGACAAATATTGCCTAATCTTAGGCTGGAAGATGCTCCTTTTTCATGGAAGCACAGAGTAAATTACAAAACCCAGGAAGTCATTTATCAAAAAGGAAATATAATAGAAATATAATATTAACTAATTCATTCCTCTTGCATTGATACCATTTTTTCTTCATAACTATAAATGTGGATAATTTAATTTTTCTTTTGATTTTCTTGGAAACATAAATATGAAACCAGGAGTTCCATAACACCATACAAAAAATAAAATAAATATATATATATAAGGTATTAGATATAACTCTAATTTTGCATCTTGATACAGTTTTCTAGAGGCTTATAGATTATAGAAAACTGTACTGGCTTTTAATTTATGTCTAATAAATAATTTTTTCCTACTTTTTCGACTTAGCTTTCTAAAATTTCATTTTTACGTGTACAAAGTTAAATTGTGTTGCAGTCTGAAGAGATCTATCTCTGACTGACAAATTGAGGACAAGAATAGGGCATGACAGCAGTAAGAGCTGCAGCAGGCAATGCAAAAGGGGGATAGGGTGCAGCAAAGGTGCTTGAGAGCAGAATGGAAAAAAACTCTGATAGAAATGTTTGCTGTAGCCTTTCTTTCACACCTCTGACCAAAATCACCTTTAAAAGCAGGAGAGAGAAGCAGTGTTCACAGACCCTTTTTAAAAGTATGATGACTATTACAAATTGACCACAGGTAGCCATAAACTTTAGTATCCTTCTCCAAAAAGGATTTTCAACAATCTAGACATAGCTAATAATGGTACTATGATGCATATGAAACCAGAAGCAACATCAGGTGTTCAGATAAAGGGGAAAAGAGAAAGCGGAAGAGCAGAAAGGTCTGAGCACCCTTTGAGCTCTCTCTGTGCCCCTGAACTACTGCTGCTCAGACTGAAACCAGGTCCTGAATGAATGCATCCCTTTTGTTGCTGGATCACTTCCTTCAGATGCTGATAAATCAGGGGAATCCATATTACTCCTTTTTAATGACCTGTCTCTTTCAAAAATAATTACTAAGACCTGTTGACGTGCTCTTCGGGGTCTACACCGTGTGTGGTAGATAGTCAAATTAAGACTATCAACTCAAATTACTTGACAGAGAATGGAAAAGGACATCAGATTTTTACTCTTTTAGGACCTTTGCTCTCCAGTGACTTGTCAGTTTGAAATGACATGCTGTCAGTAACTTCTAAATCTGCACTGTTCACTAAAAAACGTCCAACAAGGACTGGTGTTCCTCGTGTGCCAGTGAGTGAAATAAATATTCACTTTTAAATGAGCTGTCTTAGGAGATAGTAGTGACGATAGTATCAACAAATATGGCCCAGAATTCTGACTTTTAGAGACAGTTATTAACAAAAGAGACAAAATCTAAAATTCAATTTTACTACGTGCACCTCTGTTCAAAAATTCCTATTTTTTGTGCAGATTTAAATCCAGAATGAAGTGATTTATTTTTCTGTAGTTCTAAGGAGAGAAGCAGATATTCTGGGTCCTCTGCATGAATATTTAGTCAAAGAGAAAAATAACTTTTTTTTCCTTTTTATTTTTTTTAAAGGAATGTCATTCTCACCTTAGGCAGAGAGCATCAAGTGAGATGCTTAAGAGATGTGAAACCACAAATTTCAATTGGAAGTTTAATATCTTTTACCATGCTCCCAATAATAACCCTTTGGCAAAAAAACTTACTCCTAGTACAGCTGCTTTGGGTTTGTTTGGTTTGTGGTTTTGTGGGTTTTTTTCCTCTCCAGATGGTGGGTCATTAAAACTTTCCTGGATAACCTCTTTACAAAATGTATATTTTCATCCTCTCTATTGATCTTTAATGCATAATCATCTAAATGGTTTAGAGACCTACCAAGAACTGCTGTTAGCTCTTCGTGCCTTTTTCACCATAGAAGTTTAAACATCAAGAGATTTAATTAATGTTAGAAGAATTTTCCTCACATGGCCTAAAAGCTACACGGCTTATTTCCCCCTCAGACTCCTTAGTGCTGGTAGAATGGTTCTGGAAATAACTTATCCTTAGCAATATTTACATAGTCTGCCAGGAAACTTTCAGCATTGAAGTCATAGAGAGAGAAGAATAATCAATTAGCACTTGCTAGGAATACTCTTTCTCCTTTGTCTAGGAGATCAAAGCTGAATCATTACTTGACTATATTCACCAAATGCAAATGCACAGAGAGAATGCATTCAATTTTTCAAGTAATTTTTGGCCATTTTAGGAAGATATCATTATGAATGTCATAACCAGCCATTACTGATGACATTTTAAATTGTGCTGTTCTTTGAATAAGCACTAATAGTTTAGAATGTTAAAGCCAATATACACAGTTAGATAAAATAAATTTCAAATTGAATGAAAATGATATCTCGTTAATGCATCTTGAGGAGAAAAACAAACTGAAAAAAGCTACACATCAATAATAGATATTTTTTTTTCTTTAGAGGACTCCAGAACAAGAATGTTAGAGCAAAAAGCATAGTCTTAAAAATGTCAATATTTCCATTTCTGAATGTCTTCAGACAGTTGAGAGGTGAAATGGATAAATCCCTATTCCTATATTTACTTCATTTTATTTCTTTCTTTACACTTACTGTTTATGTAAATTCTACATCTGGATATTATTAATGGCAGCCTTCTTGCATCTGAGCACACGAACATAGGATGATTTCTGAATTTAAGTGAAGAGAAATTTAGAAGTTGGTATTTTTTAGCTGAGGAAATCATGGCCAAAACATTTCTCTGC
This sequence comes from Agelaius phoeniceus, assembly GCF_051311805.1. NCBI lineage: Eukaryota > Metazoa > Chordata > Aves > Passeriformes > Icteridae > Agelaius > Agelaius phoeniceus. Next base: position 38,349,284 of record NC_135265.1, read on the forward strand.
AAAAGGAACAAAAAGAGACAGAAATGGGGCAGAAACCAGCATTAATTACACACTTATGTCAACAAAAAATAGCTTGTTGTTTTTCTTAGACCACAAAACTTAAGCTTGTTGAACCTCTTAGATAAAGTGATGATTTGCAGTAATGACCTATGGAAGTCTCCATACTTGGTGGGAGCTGGCAGGCAGGATGGTGTGAGATGCTGCAGTCTTGCTCTGCTCTTTGAATAAAATGTAAATATGTCATCTCAGTAACTACTCTATGGAAAACAGTTTTATGTCAATAAAATGGAAATTAGGCAGTGCATCCAAATTTTAATTTTTTAAGAACCTTTCATGACTTTCCACTTATTATTTGATTTCTCTTGATATTTTCTAAAATAGCTTTGCTTGCTGGATTGGATTACAGAAGAATATTTAAATGGAGCACCCTTGGTTCTTGAATGCCTTTGGTGAAACATGGAACACCTTATGGTCTTGAAAACTTATACAGGGAAAAACAAACATGTTGGTTGAGAATACACTGGCAATAGCCAGAAACAACAGTAAACTGATTCAATAAATAGCAAGGCTGTAAGCAGTAACTTGGACAGCACTGATGAACGCATTTGTAACAGAAAAAGCCTAGATCTTGGACCAGAGTGGACTAACTTATTTTATAACAACAGGAAGACAGAAGTCAGTAGAGGTTTCTCACTTTGTTGCTGTTTGTAAGGAAGCAATCCTCATGAATGAAATTCACTTTCATTCCCCTGAGAGCATTTTGTTCAGAATAACTCCCCTTTCACTGAAGTAAATCAGTAATTTCTGAACCCAAACCACACCAAAAAGATTCTCCACCCTAAGAAAATTAAAATCAATATCAACAATAAATACAAAATAAGTGCATATAAGAAGGACCAAGAAATGAAGGGAATATCTTTAATACAGAAGTGTTAGAACAATAATAGTTCCCATGGAACAACTCCAAAAGAAAAAAATAGACAAGGATAGAAGGAGATTGGGTTCAGGAGTCCTAATTTATATATCTCACAGTAAAAAATTATTTTCTATTGTTGAAAAAACTGTTACAGTAACCTCTTTGTTTTCCCTCTGCAATAATAATAAAAAAAAAAGCAGTGAAGAGTGGCAGCCTCCATAAACATTTCCATAACATGGGAGTAAGTCTAACTAATACACAAACAAGTTTTCATGAAGTCAGCTAAGTTCATAGGAGTTCTCAAGGATTTGGTGCCTTTATTTGTATATGTGCACACTCAAAGAGACAAACTAGATACAGAGACTTAAAATCAAACTACACATTCTACCTATATGGTTTTCTCTCATTCTTCTGTGATATTTTTTCGTGTAAAAAGATGTATAGTAAAAATCATAAACAACTTACTGGCCTTAAGCAGTTAAAGTTCTTAGCAAATACAAAATTATAGCTTTCTACTTTTAATATTTTAAGCCTCGAAATGGTAAACAGGAACATTATGAATATGATTAAGAAAGTTCCTGCAGCTATTCAAAGATTACTCTTCTACAGAGTCTGCAAGAAAAACTGCTGCTTTTGGCTTAGCTGTGAGCTCCCTGTATTTCTTATGTCGAGGTAAAGATAATAGATGAAAAGGTTGCATATGTATAAGAGGACCTTGGGAGGGAAACAGATGCTTTAAATTGGTCTCTCTGAAGCACTGAGAGTGCAGATGAGAAATACACTATTAAAACATTGACATTATATTACTTTTACTATCTCTAGTCTGAAAGAAACAGAGGTCAGGTAAGGACTAACTTGTTTGGTGATTAACTTAAGGCAAACATTAGCCCACCCAGGGTTAATAAAACATGCTTAGAAACAATTTTACAGTAAAATATACGACATAACAAGCTGAAAATAGCCTGTAACAGCTGTGAAGCATGAGAGGGATAGCAGCCTCTGAACCTGGTGGTTTGGCTGGCACTCCAAAAGCAGCATGCTTTCACCACCAAAGCTAGCAGAAGGTAGAGGGTATAGACATCTGAAATGAATTAGGTATTTCAGGAATAAGAAAGAGGCAGAAATTGCAAAAACAGAAGCTCAAATTTGGTTCTCATTCATCTCTAAGACCCAACTAATTTGGTTATTAAAGCTACAGTAATAGAGTAGGGTTTATTTAATCTTACAGATAAGAGTGTTTCAATATCATCAATGTTCATTTAAGTTAAAAACTAAAAGACAAAAAACCCAAACAAAAGCAAGCAACCAAAAGAATCCCAAAAAACCAAAAAACCAAAACAACAAACGCCAGAAATGGATATGTTGTCCACGAACACCTTGTTCATCACCAAATCCCTACACTCAATATTCTCCCTTTGGAGGTGGAAAGAGAGAGCAGATTTATGTGAACTTTTTTGGGGAATTACATTACAGTGAGATGAAATGCTCTCTAGAAGACATGGTTTTATTCAAATGACTATGCAAATTGTTCCCATAAAAGAAACTCAAGTATTCTCATCTTGGGTGAGATGAACTCAAATCCAAGTATGAGATTTACTTGATTTATTTGTGTGTCCCTTTTTTTTTTCCTCCATTTGTTTTAGAAAGGTAGGGAACATGGATTGAATGGAATATTAAACACATAAATCAAGATATCAACCATTGTCACTTGGCCATTGTTTGCCCTTCCTTCTTCCTCCCACCTCAAAGTATAAAATCCCATTTATATAGTTACTCTTTAGGAAGCTTATAAATAGAAATGTGTCTCTCTCTCAAACAGTAAGCTCCATTTGGGCACAAATAGCATTACCAATCCTTACAATTTAAAGGACTAGTGAAATCACTTTCAGTGACAATTCAAGGAGTATTTGTAGACATACTTGGCAAAGAGCATCTTAACAGAAATAATTTGCTTCTTGAAAAAATTTAGTAAATGCAATATACTTTGAAAACATCCAAAAAATCTGATGATACTTTCTTGTATTGCTAGTGAAGCCCATGAATTTCCTGAAAACAATAGTTTTACTCCTCAATAATGTCACATAATAAAGAGTTGAGAAAAAGTAGAAACTTACCTAGAAAATTCTAAACTACTTTTTCATAACCTTTTTCCTTGGTATTCCTCAGAGCAGTAAGAAAAACAACAGACACACCTACACTGAGATATGTCAAGATTTTAACCTACACTGTTAAAATCTTGACATATCTATACTCCCTCTTCTACATTCTCTTCTATAAAAACCTTTGAAAATTATTATAAAGCAACATTTCCAGCAACTATAACTACATACCTTGCAAGTGAATTCTCATTCTTAGATTAACTTCCCTTAATTTAAAAATTAAAAATTGAAAAATTGAAAATTTTCAAAATTAAAATATTTAAAATTTAAAAATCTACAAATCTAAGTAAAACACAGTAGGAAACATAAAAACCTGACTTCACTGAAATCAGTTATAATTTCTACAGAAATAGGACATTTTTAATGAAGGTTTTCAGCTTACTTAAAATAGATATTATGAAATTAAAAAATTATTCTTATTAATAATTCTCTTCAGGCACAGCTATTTCCATACTGACCCAACTTCATAAAAAATGTAAATCATGTTAATAGCTTCCTCACCTTATATTTTCTAAGTGAAGAATCATTTTTGTGTCCCTGATTATGGAAGATCTATCTTCTGATGAAGAATTGGAAGATGTAAGCAGCTTGTTGTAAAACCATTATATTTTCAAGCTTTCCTCAGCTTTTGAATAGATATTTCATATTTGAAAGGTAATGGTATATGGACAAAGGTAATCTTGAAAAGTAAGTAACTTGAAAATCATACTGGGACTGTAATTGTAGATAAATTAAAAGAGTTGCACAGTCATAAACAGTAATTAATTTATTTCCAGGAAGACTCTTTGACTGTTACATGCAGATCTACATGCACAGTATAAACTAAAAATCAGATGAAATATAATAGCATATTTTTAGCTTTAATTACAAGAGGCTTGATGAATCCTTAATTGTTTAATTCTGTGAAACACAAGAAAGGGAGAAGCTGATTCTGGTATGTCAATGTGAGGAACTTAAATACTAAAAAAATGAGGTGTATATGAAATAGAGATAAAAGATTAACAAAAGCTTTAAAAATTGTTAAGTTCAGACTTAATTCCCTAAATTCCACACTTCCAATGTCTAAGACCTGTCGCTAGACAGAGTTATATTATCAAATTTCATCTTGCCTTTGCTCAATACTTGCTCATATGAAAAACAGCTTACAGATTTGCTTCTATTTAGGCATATCCCTACACAGAATCAAAATAATACACCCATTTAAACCTAATTAATGACACTCATTCTAAATTGACATTTGCCAATTTTTGCTTTTATTATAGAAGATGAATCATTAGCCATCAAAGTACTATGACAATGATAACAACAACAAAAAAGCCATATGGTAATTGTTTTCAAAACTCCAAAAGTGCGACTGTCATCACCTATCATAAGAAAATAAGAAAAATACATTTGCTTTTCAACTTAAACTAGTAGAAAATAAGATTTTAGCATTATTATAACTTACTGGAAACAGTCTTTGTATTTATCATGAACTTAATAAAATTCTGAATGAGTTTTTTGGTACTGAGAAAAAATGTTCTAAATAATATCTACACAGAAAGTCAGAATTTCCCTGGAAAAGAATTTTCCTGTAAGGGTATTGTTTTGATGCTAGTTTCTAATTAATGCTAACCAGAAATGACCCTTCTCCCCACAGCCCAACCAAATCGCAAAAAAAACCCAAACCAAAATCTATATATTGGTAAAATTATGAAGACCAGCTTCATACACATAATACTCAATGCCAAAGTCTTTCTTCTACTTCCTAATCCAAAACAGCACACATCAAATTTGAGATCAAGGTAAAAATCCTAACACAAATCCAGATGCATATTTTTACAATGACAGTTAAAAACAAAGACTTTTAATTAAAATCAAATAAACAACAAAAAACCTCTGGCATTTTCACAACCTATATAAAAACAGACAGCCAAACTTTAAATTCATTCATCTTATTTCTGATGTAGAGGGATAATTCTTGTAGAGGGATAATTTCTTAATTTGCCTGAATTGTCATAGATGGCTGAACAGCAGAGAGGTGTTCTGATGTGTGAACAGAATACAAGAACAGAGAAGAAACAGCACAATTGATGAGTGAAAAGACTGTAAACTAATTTTCTTGAATATGACTTTTAATTTAGTTAGATGCATGAGCAAAGTACTTGAAAAGTGGTATCAATGCTCAGCAACTTTCAGATGACTACCAAGTGCCCTAATTTTGTATTAACATTAGAAAAAGAAATTGATTTACAGTGGAAGACTATTTGCTATAGCAGTTAATACTAAATTTGTATGCCTCTATAATTTACTTCACTTATGGCTGTCTCTTATATTAATATTCATTATAAAAGTCCTCTTTTAATATTGCTTGATTTGACAGGAATGCATTAGCTATGACAAATACTTTATAATGTGCTCAGACAATATTAATACAAGCAGAACTTCTGATAATTGCTGTTACTTGAATACAAAGATTTTCTTTTTTATTTGAATTTACTCTCTTCTCTCTTCTTCCAAACGTTTTTGGAAGGATGCAAGGTTTAATAACTATACATCAGTCAGAATCATTCCTAAACTCAACTTGGAGTGCTAGACCATATGAAAAACTGAACTAATTCAGTCCTTCCAGGAATTTTAAAGTACAAAATGCTATGATGTTTTGGTTTGGGGAAGGATTTCATCTCTTTTTTATGTTAGAGTAAATAAATTTTTCCTCCTTAGGAGATTACTTGTACATGAAAGTTCCTTATCCATATGTAATCTAAGACAAGAGTCAGAATGTTTACTTGCATAAAGTAGAATGAATCTGGCTGCCAGGTCTTCTACTAGTTTACACAATTGTTATAAGGTTTGACTGGGCCTGAAGTTTCAGCAACTACATAAGGAACCTACTAACAGAAATGGCATTCAAATAGTACAACATAAATAGATAATCATATTAGTCTAGAAGGTCATACTGCAAAGATACCCATTCAAAACCCCCCCAAAAAACCCCAAAATCCCGCCAATATTTACAGCACCCTAATGTAACACAGTATAATCCACAATTCAGCATTTATAAGAAATTCTAATCATAGCTCAACTTCATAGACATCTTCATTAATTAACTCAGAACAATGGTGCTACCAATGTTTTTGCTATATTGCTATGAGTCTATTTTGTTCTCAGGCAGAGTTGCCAAAAACTGACACCAAGAACATCAGAATCAACCCTCAATTTCTTGTTTTCTAAGACATTATATGATGTATTTTAATAGTATTTTAATAGTCTGAAGTGCCAGAGTTGTCCAGATAAATATTTGCCATGCTCATTTATAAAAAGAGGCATAGTTTAAGACTTTGCTTTCTAAAAACCCAAGACCCAGCTCATCTATGCAACAAATATTCAGGAAAAAAATCTTCATTTCTGATATCAATGGATATATTGATTTCTGATATCAATATTTCTGATATCAAATAGGTAATTAATTGAAGCAATAAATCTGTTGGACTACCAATGTTTGAAATACAGAATTTATACCTGTTGTAGAACTAATATGTTCATGGTACATAGCAAAGCATTTGACAACCTCATGAGAACTTACACATAAAAAACCTGAATAGAGGAAAACAAGAATGTTTTGTATCACCATTTTAAAGCAGAAAATTCACTTCAATAGACTGTGCTACATTAATTATTTTCTTTGTATAAAAGTTGCCATTGTTGGGATTTGTGAGGGCTGGTAAACTCTCCTTCTTAGAGAGGCCACAGTCCCTTTCTCTATGGAGACAGAAATGTGGATGGTTTGGCAGAAGATGTGGCACAGAACAAGTGCCCAAAATCCATTTTTGACTTGAATCTGTTAGGAGGTATACAAAAAAGAGAAATACAAATAACAGACAGGCAGTTACTGTACTTTAACTAAATCCTGAAGCTCTTCATAGTTTTCCTGTGGTGGTTTCTGGGGCACTGAACAACATAGCTACCAAATAGGTAATGCTGCAACCTCCTAACTCATAACTGAACTTCAGGAATTCATCCCTTAATTCCACTGGATTTTCTTCCCACTTTTGCATATGTGAAAGTGTCCCAGCTTTCTGGGACAAAGTAGGGTTTTTTCCCTAATTTGAAAATCTTAGTGCCAATGAGTATGATAGTAACATGATTCATTTGAATTGAAATTGGATAACCCCTTCTATTAGCCCAGAAATTCTCTATTTATTCAACTCATAACACACGATCAACCAGCGATGAATGCTAAATATACATTTATACAATGGACACTGGGGAAATTCTCTTTAAACCACTCTCTGATGTTTTGCAAAGTTCTATCAATGGTAATCACTTTTTGATCCACTTAAAACACACACATTCCATTCAGAAACTCTTGATTAAATAAATTTCAGTAGTTAATCTGTAAGGATTCTTCTTCAGGGTACATGCTCTTTGCATTTACAAAACTTCACAAGTAGTCATTAATAATTCTACTATGATGAGTTTCAGCACTTCTTTTTTAAAGCTGGAAACTATGTGTTTAACATCATAAGTATGTCTGACCTAGAAGACAGGCAAACTTTTGCCATAAACAAAAGTGGGAGAACAACAAAAAAGCTGTACAGGACTGCATTGCTAATGAAGTCCTGTGTTACTTTATTAGAATTGTTCATTTCCTAAGAGACCCAAAAGAGGAATCTTCTTTAGATCACCCTGTTGCTTCACTAATCTGTAGTTAAGATAGGGTAAAGATGTCTTCAAATAATAAATGTTATCTTATAGACTTATAGAATCACAGAATGGACGGGTTGGAAAGGACCCTAAAGATCCTCTAGTTGCCACCCCACTAGCATGGGTAATTATTTCTCATTCTAAGTAAAAAATAAACCCAATAGATTGGTGAAGAACAACTCTTTTACAAAAGCACAATTGTTCATATCTGAAAGAAGCATTTGGGATATCAGTTTCATTATTCTGACATCAGTCAAGCATTCAGCACCACAGAGATGCATCTTCCTTCCCCATCCACACTGCACAGCTTCAAACACAATTCAACTTCTGGAAGCCTCTTGGGTGATGATCACACTGAAGTAAAATTAATTTTACTTAAATTAAGTAAAATTAAATTAAACAAGGAAATCCTTAAACTCTCTGTGAAATTTATACTTACATCTCCTAATGGTTCTTCTGGTCACTTTATGAACTTTATTGCCAATACTTCAAATACTACATTTAATTACTTCAGATATTAACGTCAGAAAAAAATTCCATTAAAATAAAACAAATAATAATGAATTCTTCAGACAAGAAGATAAAGCAATCAGTAATATATTAGGTTAACTACAAATACTAAAAATAAATGTCTTGGCTCAGTTCACACAATCAGAGATATATTTAAAAAAACCCAATCTAAAGAAAAATTAAAAAAAAAACCCAAAACCAAAACCAACCCAAACCAAACAAAAAACAAATAAACAAACAAAACCCCAAAAAACAAAAAAAAAACAAAACCAAAAAAACACCCACATCACATGTACCACATTCTTTCTTCTGGTAAGATATCAAATCTTGTCTCTTGATTCAGATGCTACCTAAGCACATAGTAGTGACCTTCAGAATGTAAAGCATGTTCTTGAAAGTTGTACTGAAGGACTGGGTAGGTAAAAGGTGGGCTCAGGCACTGGAAAGTGCTCCCTGCCAACCATGAAGCATATGTGCACACAATAGCTGCAGCTCAGAGCATGGTGACACGCTGCTAAAGGAAGATAGATGAACTCCCAAACATGTAAGTCTAGAAATGCCAGCAATATATCTCAAGAGTTTCATAATGACAGGTATCTTGACTCATTCCTGTCCACAGCATATGAGGAAGAGACAAACACTAAGTAGTACAGCTGCATATAAGTGCAGAAAAAGAGAAACTCTTCTTTCCAACTTTCTGGTTTGGCTGTTGGTTTTGTTTGAATTTGTTTGTTGAGATTGGCAGTTGCTTGGTTGGTTGCCTTTTTTTTTTTTCCCTTTTAAAACAGCAGTCAGTAACAAACTCAATTAAAGTAATAGAGGCAGAGGCTGAATATAATGCAAAATATAATGACCTGCTCTGCATGAATCAGATTAGTACCCACAACACTTGAATTTTTCCCCCTGAGTATTCTCATTTCAAAGGCTTACTTTGAAGTGTCCTGGAAAGCGAAGTTTTGCATTTTTAAAAATCTCTTTAAAGTACTCTAAAGACTGTTACCTGAAGGAAACAATAAGAGATTTCCAGTTACAGATGGTTCTTCCGGACGATTACTGATTGACAAAAACAAAGCAGCTGACAACAACAGTGTTAGTGCCAATTAGTAGAAGTGGGCTAATTCAAAATTCCATTAATTTTCTTCCTTTGTTTAAAGTGAGCTAGGAATTGTGAAAAGCTTAAACCAAAATGACAGTGGATGACAGTCATGAAGCAAGCTTCACAGTTGTGAAAGAAGACAACCAGGGACCTTGATTTGGAGCTAGACATAAAATTGGATAATTAAAAGGCAGTACAGTAACAACTTGGCATTTGTGAACAGCCATCACAGTGGACAGCTTGAAGAATCCCCTGGCACAGGAAAAACAGGATGAGAATCTCAAATTTTGTGCAGTGAAACAAATGTTAAAACTGAAAAATTATCAACAACAAAAGAGTGATGACTAAAGGTTTAAATCTGCAGTAGCAGGCTGGGTAAGCTTCCTTTAAGTTTACCCATACCCACTAGTTAGGTAACTAAATATAACTAATTATGTAGTGTCAATATTCAGCTGGATGGCTGTTTTGCTTTAAAACACTTCATATATAGCCTTAAATAGGTCCCCTGACTTTGAATCAAGAAGGCATTCAGATATCTGCAAAAAAATTGAAAAATTGATGGAGCCCTTGTGCAAGTAGAGGATGGCCTCCCAAATCTGGTAACACTATTGTCAGTATGAACTTTAATTCTACTTCATTAGTTTCCATACTGTTCTTCTGTTCATCATGGGTATAATTCACCTTCTTCATGCAGTAATGGGGCTACAACTCTCACTGGTGATACCTGAAGCAGGAGCTGCAGGACCCAGAACACAACACACACCTAAGGCAGGCAAACTACTAGGAGCAAAAAGAAGCAGGAACTAAAGCCCTTTTATTTCCCCTCTTCATCTTCACAAATAAGTATCTGACCACCCAGGTATCATGCCTGAATTTATCTACACTTAAACAAAAACATCTAGCTGACTTGTGATAGATCCATGTTGTAGATGGATCTCATAGATTAGCGTGTATGAATTTTCATGAGGGAAGTGCCAGTCATAAGCTTCCAGTAACAAAGCCAATTGTTATCGTTAGAAGTTCCCAAATCTCAGCAGTTTGAAATAAAAGAGCTGATTGACATGATGAGATCCTGCCAGCCATGCTATTGATTTGTACAGAAGCTTTGCCCAGGCAGCATGCTCCCCAGGCTGTGAGCATTGCCACTCCTCTGCACACAGAACAGAACACCACAAGTGTCCCGACAACCCATCTATTAAATCGTGCTGCTCAAGTTCACTCACACCAGCCATACTCTGTGAGGGAGATAATGCACTAAGCCTTCTCCAAGCCAATGCCCTTGCCCTGTGTCTGGTGTTATAACAAGAACTAGGAGCCACAAATCACGTGTAGGAAAAGCGTAACGAGGGTGTTCGGCAAGATCTGTCACGTATTTCAAGCTCCCTAGGCATTGTCATCAATAGCTGCTGATATTCTCTGATATGTGAAAGCAGGAAAAAAGTGAGGCATCTTTCCCTGCTGGGAAATATTGGTTTTATTAAGGGCAACTACTTCAAACAAATTCAACTGGATAGCCATAGTGGGTAATCTGTTGATGCAACTTGCAGAAGGATCTGCTGAGACAATGCTAGAAACTTGCACCTGCTAAATCAGCAGAGCAGAAAATGAACCAGAAATAGTAAAAAGTAAAGTATAGCAAAGGAAGGGATTAAAAGTGCATGGCAGCAGTCTCAGGAATCCTCTGATAAGGTGAATGAACTGAAGAGTTCTTTTGAGTGCTCTAATTTAAGAAAATGGTTATTTGCAAGGAGAAATTAGATAATTTGAAAAGTATGATAAAAATAATCTGATTTCTTAAATTTGCTTTCCCCCAAATACTTAGCTGGAAACATGGGTTACTCAGAGTAATATAACTGCCTCTGCTTTGATCAGTGCAGATCTACTGGATTAAATAAGTAAATCCTTCTGAATCTTCTAAAATGCTTATTAGAGGTCTTAAAACTAATCAGGAGTGGAACAAAGATGTAGAACAAGAAAGTAGAAGCAGTACTAAATTCTGATTGAAGGAAGTAGTAAGAATGCCTGAAAGTATACATCTTTGGAATTAAAACATGAATTTTCATTCTCAATTAAAAATCTAGTAATGACATAAAAATAAAACACTAAAGTAGGTGTACTAATAGAAAGAAATTAATCTTCTAGAGAAATAAAACATCTTCAATTATCTGGAGTCAATTTTTTAACATAATTAAGGACACTGAGACAGGATACAGTCAACTTTGTTCCATAAAGCTTTTATTTTTTCAAACAAAACTATGCTAGCAACTATGATTTTCTATGGTTTTACTTGATCAAGCACTATTCATTTTTCCTGTCCTGTACAAAACACAGAAAGATAAAATTGTATGACCTTAGCAGGACTTAACTACAAGAATCATTTCTTGAGCTTTGAAAATGTATGTTTGACTGAAGTTAAACAAATTGGTCTCATATTTCAATTTAAGTACTATAATTTTTGCCACTTGGAGGACTTCATCACAGAAGGTCTCAAATGAGTAATACACAAGATTTGCAGCCTCGAAGCAGCAAACCCTTTTTTTTCTGGGTGTAGTAAGGAAAAAAAAAAAAAACATTTGAAGCCTGAAATACTTCTGTCCACAGCTTACTATGGTATAAACCAGGATATTTTCCAAAGGACTTTCATTGATTCCTGACTTAAACCTGGTATCTTCATTCAAATGAATACCAGAATTCCACATGAAATTTTGTTTATCTTAGAATCCTTTTGAGGATTATACAACTTTTATCTTGATTGTGGAATAAGGATAACTATTTCCCACTTGCAATCTCTGGATACAGTCACATCTCCCAGGTAATAGAGGCTGTTTTACTATAAGATTGGTTTCTTCATGCTAGTTTTTACAGACTGTAATCAAAATATTTCTGACTTTTTCTTTGATAAATACTCAAGTTGAATGCATCTGTCTCATTAGGTCTTTCACTATTAAACCATTCCTAAGTAATTGTATTAGATCTTCCTCAAATTTCCATTCTATTTGATGCCATTCTTTGGAAAAAAAAAAAACAAACATCTATTTCATTTACAGTAATAAGACAAATCAAAATCTTTACATCATGCTCAAAAAAAGTATTTATTCCACAAGGCTGTCTTTAAACATCAATACACCAGTGGTTCCTGCATAGCAGATATTTAGCCATGTACTCCCCAGTCAACCTCATCTTTACATTAAGTGCTCCCAGCTTTTCAATAAATTCCATATGTTCTTTGTTGTATTAAAAGCATTTGATGCACTTAATCTACAGCTCATGTTTATTACTTGCCCAAAATTCTAGTTTTTGTGCCATTTGGAAAGACTTTAAAATTGCTTGCAGGTAACAGATAATGTAAAATTATATTATAGTTAAGACTTTATTGCAAAAGAATTTCACTGGAATATTTCTACACCAATTTGTATCTCAAGATTGCATTCCAAGGCCTATAATTAGCAGGCTTAAATCCACTTAATATGTTCCATATTCAGTCTGTTGCATTCCAGTATCTTAGAAAAATTTTAACTTCCACACTTTCTAGAGCATGCAAACACAAAACACCCCTTACCTTTTATCAATCAAATATGTAATGTCATAAAAAAAATAAATAGGTAGACAAGTATAACTTTCTCTCAATTCATATTCATTGTCATTATATAATTGATCTCATTTACTTCAGCACTCTAGTTCCCTGCCAGCTGCTGCTTTATTTTTCACAAGATTAGTGTCAGGCTGATAGACCTGTAAGTACTTGATTCATTCTGTTTACCTTTTGTGAATAATGACACAACATTAGCTTTCTTCTGGATTTTCTACAGTGTCTACAATCAACAGAAAAACATAACAGCTTGTCCAGAATGCTCTTTATCTGCTTCTTTTAAAACCATATGCAAGTTTTCCTGATCCTGATTGTAATTTAGGACTTCTGGTTAAACATACTAAATCTTACTATTAGTATGGCAAGAATTTAAACATCAACATTATCATTAAGTTTACATGAATAAACTGGTTTTGTCTCCTCTCAAATTAAATCTAAGACACAGTTCCTTGATTCTGTTACTCCTAAAAGTGCCTTTTTGTTTTCTTTATGAGTCTGTATTTATTTTTGTATCCATTTTTTTACTATAATACTAATTTATATTCCTTAATTTTAATTTACATAAATTTTTCTAGCTCCTTTAATTCTAATTCAATTACAGGCATGCCATAAAACAAGAGCTTTAATACTGAGACTATTAATAGATATACAACAGTGGAGTACAGAAAGCACAAAGATACAATGAGAAACACAGAATAAGTCTTCAAAATGTTTGAAACCCTATATGAATCTTGAGAATAAGAGACTCTGAACACACCTATTCTGAAGTTATAGATGTGGCCTGCCCGAAATTTAAACCATAAGCAAACCTCTTTGTGTATGGAAAAGTACGCTAAGTCTAAGAAGCAGAGAGTTCAGGTGCATGAAGACAAACTTGTTTCCATTCCTCCTCCAACAGATATTACAGTCACAGCTATGCTTTGTCTGAAAATACCTTGATATTTGCTGGTGCTGCAGATACCTTACTAAAGTTTAGCCTAATTTTTGGCTTATTTAGATGAGTTGCAAGTGCAGTGGTAGCAAACCTTAAAACAACTAGAAGTTAGGCAAATTTTTGTATTTTGCCATATATCCACTAATTCAAAGCAAAACATTATTTTTTTCTTCACGGATAAGGGGGGAAAAGGCAGGAAAACAGTAAGTCTTTGGTCCTGTCAGATATTTACTTTGTTTGACTGGTACCAAACATCAAATGAATATTTATGATGTCTAATTCCATTAATAAAGCAGAGTGGAAGGTATATTTCAGCAAAAGAATGACACAAGTAGGGAGGAATTTCACCTGTAAGCGTTCTCTAGCTGAAGAAAGAAATCACCGATCTGCACAGACTTCAAACACATTATTGAAAGTTGTCCAATACCAAATGGAAGACAGAATAAACAGAGTTGTTGCTCAATTAAATTGTTCTTCCCATTCTTACAATAGATTTTAATACTACTCACTTTTGGCCTTTTTCTGAAAACACCTACTATATGTGCGTAGAATAATCAGTTTCTAGAAATAATGATTTCTGCTGCGCTGAGTTCTTGTCACATGAATGGCAAAGAAATGCCAATGTCTGAGTAAAGCAGATTCCCCTACATTTATTAGTAGAACTCTTGCAGCTATGGCTGTCTTAGATCCCTCTGAATGGTGCTATGAGGGGATCATATAGTGATGGCTCCAACATTTAGCGCAGTACATTTACTCATATCCTTAACCACATTCTCCAGCTTTCTTGATTTAAGCATGGAAAGAACATGAGATGAACCACAAAAGGAAATAATCTAAGCAAGCTCTAAAGCATCTTTGGAGATTTGGTTGTTCCTGCCTTAAAAACATCCCCCCCAAAACAAATCCAGTCCTCAACAGATAACCGACTACCTCCTAATTTTGCTGTGTCCAGCCAGTGTGATGTCAGCTTGAAACAAGATGGATCACTTGAATAAAGACCTACTTTTTGTTGCCCTCAAAAAAGACTCTTCTCATGGAAAATTGAAATTTGAAAAATTCCATACTTGCAAAAACTCAGCACCTATCTGAGAGCACTGCATCAAGTTTCTACTCCATTTCAAATTAGTCTGTAAACAAATACTCAATAGTAACAGGCTTCTGAAACTGATGCTTTACAACAAAAACTTGAAAGGAAATCTAGGACTACAAAGATTTTTTAGAAATCCTGAAGGCTACAATTGAGGCATCTTCAGACCCACCCTCCTAGATAGGGTCAATGCCCAGCCAAACATAACAACAAAACACACCATGCAGAATGTGCCATCCAGCAGATATGTGCTACGGTGCTTGATTTGCAGCAGGACTGATGATGAATAACTTATAAACAGACACCTAACAAACAGAAGATTACTCCCAGGATTTACAATTGTTACTATTTTGGGCATGTAGCAGTCAAGCTGACTTTCCCCTTAGACAGAACGAAGGACTCTACTTGAAATTTCAACTGAAAAGGCTTTTCAGACCTCTGAACAATACCATTGTCAGTACTGGACTTTGACATGGATTCAATAGGCTGATACAGATGTTGTGACTGACAGCAGTTTCCAACTGCAGGATTATTCAAGCATAAAACTGCTGTGAAGGCAATTGCAATTAAAAGCAGCTGGGTCCACAGAAAACACATGGTGTTCATATGATGAAGCTCTCTGCATACGTAGATGCAAGCAAAGGAGGATTTTATTTCACATTCATGATCAATTGAGGCACACATAAATTACTGTAATTTTTATATTGTCATTTAGCTACACTCTGAAAGAAAGAAAAAGCTCTAGTTCTACACAGAGATCAAAAGAGAAGCTATTGTCTTCCAAATTGCCATCAAGCTCTAATACAAAATTGGTACAACAGTCTGTGAAATGCTGATAACATTTAGTGCTGCAGTTAGCTACAGATTGTCTGAAGTATGGAAAAGTCAAAGCATAGATGATTTAAAGTGAAAGATGGCATTGCACTCTTAAATTTTGCTGGTTTGGGTTGAATTTTCCAGGCATGTGATAAAGACAATCAGTAGTTGTGAAATAGTAATTTCTAATTTCCAAGTAAATGACAAGAGAATTAAAAAATGAGAACATCTCTTTTAGAATTAAAAAATAAGAACAGCTTCTTTTAAAGATTTTTCATTCAAATAAAATCAAAAAAGAAAAAAAAGAAACTGTTCAACTTCAGAAATTGGGTGGTTGGGAAGTGATCCATGAACACCTATAGCTTGCTTTGAAATTCATCTGGGTTCTGCTAATCGCCAAGCGATTGCTTCTCCTTTACTATTTCACATTTGCGACTTTTGAATGTTCCATGCAAAATATCATAAACAAGTAAATATGAAGTAAAAATCCTTATAAATTCAAACTTCAAGGTCATTGTTCTATTTTGATGTGTAATAAAACGTTCAGTTGCAAAGAAAAGCAATTTACATCCAGTATCACACAAGCCTGAACCAAGAGTTAGCCTGTTAATTTTGTTGTGCCCTAAGCAATGCTGAAATGATCTGAAGAAATCACTTGCCAAAACAAAAGCACGCTTTATGATAAAATAAAGCATATGGAAACAAAACAGCTAAGTGAAGCAAACAGACTGTACTGAATCATATTCCTAGATTAAACATCCTTAATATAATAATTACATATACAAGGGTACCCACAGCCTAAGCTGTAAAAGCAAATTGTACCCTAGGATCATACAGCAAATTGTTTCTACATACACCAGCAGATCTGGAATAGTATTAAATACTATTTTGAATTTTAAATACAGTTGACATAAGTATTGTTGCTAGAAGTAGAATTTCTTTTAGTTAGAAAAGATTACAAGCAAATCTGCTGCCTATAAAAATGCTAATAAATAGACAATGTTAATATTATAAATACAGCAGTATATCTTCTTAAGCTTTCATAAAGATAGAAAAAGTTAGGGTAGTTTGGCATTAAGAACAAAGGATTAAAGAAGTAACTTAAAGAGAAAAAACAATAAATATAATAATAAAATAGGGTAAGTACACCAAGCAATACCAAAAATAATTCAGTAATTCTTAATATATGGAAATCGTCATAAACCCTAGCCACTTTCAAAATGTATGTTTATTATAAACAGCTGAATGTAAGGGAGATTAAATTAAAAATAAAAGGAAAGCAGAGAGATGAGGAAAATTATTTTAATTTTTAAATGAGACTTCCTTCCTATTACAGGTTCTGGAGCTGAACCAGGAACTGCACAAATGCATCTGTGTACAGAACTAATGTAACACATTAAAAGATTACAGAAAACAAGCAAGGTGTGCTAATGCATGGTACTGGAGGAAACAACACATAAATACTGGTCATAAAAGGGCAAGTATTTGTAATCAAACATGCAGAAGCATATTAATACAAATACTAGCACTAGTCAATTATAACTTGTCCATAAATATTCACACAAGCAAGTTTTCATTTGAGCACTGTGTTTGAAAACTTTTCCCTACAATTTAGGACAGAATTCTGAATCTTATAACAAAGAGCCCCTTGACTCCTTATTGAGACCTGAAAGAGACACAATGGTCTCATAAGGACATGCTCATTCACGTTACAAACAAACCAACCAAAATCAGGAATCTCTGGCCTCGGAGACCAGGATAAAGGAGTACTGGAAGGAGGACTTTTCCTTGATCAAAGGAGGCTTGGGTCAGAGAATACCTAAACAAATGTGACATCCACAAGCCCATGGTCCCTGGCAGGATGCATCCATGAGTGCTGAGAGAGCTAGAGAACACCACAACTAGGCTGCTCATAATCTTTGAAAGGTCACAGAGAGAAGGAGAGGTGCCTGAAGGCTGGAAGAAAGGAAATGTCACCCTGGTCCTCCAAAAGGGCAAAAAGGGGGACCCAGGGAACTAGCAGCCTTTCAGCCTGACCTCAATCCCTGGAAAGGCACTGGAGTGCCTCATTCTGGAGGTCATCTCTATCCACATGGATGACAAGAAGCTGATTAGGAGTAGTCAGTATGGATTCACTAGGGTAAATCATGATTTATCAACCTGACTGCCTTCTATGGTGAAACAGCTACCTGGGTAAATGAGGGGAGAGCAGAAATTACTGTCTGCCTTGACTTTAACAAGGCTTCCAACACTTGTCTGTATAATATCCTCATAGAAAAACTCAGGAAGAGTGGACTGGATGAGGGGACAGCAGGGTGGATTGAGAACTGGCTAGACCAGAGGGTCATAATCAGTGAGACAGGGTCTGATTAGAGGTCTTTCGCTACTGGTGTTCCCCAAGGTTCAATACTGGGCCCAGTATTGTTTAACTTGTTCATCAGTGATAGATGAAGGGGCAGATGCCTCCCCAGAAAGATCACTGATAACACAAAGCTGGTAGATGTGGCTGATAGCACAGAGGGCTGTGCAGACCTTCAAAAGACTTCAGTGGGTGGGAGAGATAGGCAGAGAAGAACATTCTGAAATTCAACAAAGGCAAATGCAGGTCCTGCATCTGGGGAACAATAACCCCACGCACACACACAGGCTGAAAAGCAGCATTGCAAGGATGGACCTGGGGGTCCTGGTGTACAAAAAGCTGTCTATGAGTGACAGTGTGTCCTGGGGGCCAAGGAGGCCAATGATGTCCTGGGGCACATTATGAAGAGCATTGGCACCAGAGCAAGGGAGGTGATCCTGCCCCTCTACTCAGCCCTGGTGAAGCCACATATGAAGTGATATGCTCAGTTCTGGGCTCCTCAGTAGTAGAGAGACATGGAGCTCCTGGAGAGAGTCCAGAGGAGGGCAGCAAAGATGATTTCAGTGACTGGAGCATCTCTCTTATGAGGAACAGCTGAGAGAGTTGGGCCTGTTCAGTCTTGAGAAGAGATGACTGGGAGGGGACCTCATCAATGTCTACGTGTATCTGAAGGGAGAGTGCCAAGAGGATGGAACCAGGCTCTCCTTTGTGATGCCAAGCTGTAGGAAAAAAGCAATGGGCAGAACATGATGCACAGGAAATTTCGTCTGAATGTGAGGAAGAACTTTTTTACTGTGCAGGTGACTAATATTGCCCAATATTTTTAGAAGTCTTCATTTATGACCCAGACATAAATGGGGCAGAGTGCACCTTCAGCAAGTTTGCCGACAATTAAAAACTGGGAGGAGGGCCTGATTCAGCAGATGGATGGGTTGCCATTCAGGGGGACCTGAATGGAGAAATTGCACAAAAGACGTCCCTTGAAATTCAATGAAGGAAAGCACAGAATGGGAAGACATGCTACACATCAATCTGGGCTGGAGGCTAAGCATTTGGAAAGGAGCTTTGTGAAGAAGGACTTGGAACCCTGGAGGGCACCACTTGAAAAATAAACCAGCAGTGTATATATTCCCTGATGAAGTCAGGGAATATAAAATACAGAGACTCTTTTAATTGCCCAGTGACAGAAAAAGGCACAACAGCCAGAAACTGAAATACAGGACATTGGACTGAAACACAAGAAAAAAATCTTTGCTCTTTAAGGGTGGTCAAACCATAGAATGGGTTGCCCAGCAAAAGGTTGTGAAAATACCCAAAACTCAACTGAAAAATATACTCAGTATCCTGCTCAGGCTGACTCTGTTCTGACCTGTAGGGATGGCCTTGTCAATCTTCAGACACACATAATGACATCCCTTCACAGAACCTCAAAAAATCTGTCATCCTCTGGTATTTTGGATGCCAAACTCTTACATATTTTTCTAAACCTTTCCATTTCATGCCATCTACGTTTCTTCCTCCTGCAAAGTTTACCCTAAATTATGACATCATTTCTGATTGCTTTCTCCCCCCTTTCACTTTGATGTCCAAGACCTTGCCTGAATGACTGTTCTCTTCCACTACAACTGCTCTCAGTTTCATAATTATCCCAGCTGTACTGAAATTGCTATTTCAGGAATGAGTTTCATCTGCTGACCAGAAATATCCTACCACATTTTAGACAAAAATTAAAAAAAAAAAATCTTATGCCTTCACCAATTCTGTTACCCACACATGGTCAGTATTTGAAAAAAACCCAACCCTTTTCCTTTTCCTTCTAGTCCATCCCTCAGTGTTTTCACTTCTTGTGATGCCTTTATCACTTGAACATGTTTATGTTACCACTCCTTTAAACACCTGCCTGTTACATTTACAGTGTCTGCTCCTTTGGTTGTTTCTCGTCCTATGTGAAACTGTAAGCTTTTCAGGACAGGCACCAGTATTTTGTTCGCTGACAGCACAGGGGTCTCTTAGCTGTTAAGACTGTACTAGTGATAGATGATCTTGTCTGTGCCTTGTCCCAGATACACACTTTTTCTGCTCATCACATTTCTGTCTGTTTTTAAGAGCTGCTCATTGCATTTAAGTACACAGGATCCAAGGCACAGCGTATAACACCCAAAAGCAGCGTTTAAGACTTTGCCATACTGATGGCTCCGAACGACATCTTTTTCCCCTTTGAAAGGTCTATTCCTTCTTTTCCACTGATACCAAATAATATAACTCATACTGAATTCTCTGATGAATAAATAAATAAATAAATGCAGGCAAAAATCTTCAAGACTTAATTTGTGATAATTGGTCATGGAGTGTCCTGCTTAACTTCACATAGCTTTGGAAAAGATTAATATTTAGTCATATGCAACAACTAGAGGGACATATTTTTACATGGATATAATATTGCTGATACAATCTATTTTCCAAAAATCCAAGTTCAGGACAATAATCTTGCTGGACATGTATTTTAATTAGAATGATAGAATGCATTCTATCTAAATATATTTTGACAAGTTCTCTAAAGTATCAGTCCTTACAGCTGAAGATATCAAGCACCTTTTTGAAAAAAACCTTTTCAGAAAGGAAGAGCAATTTGCAAAGCTATCAAAGATGTTTAACAATTTCCTATCAGGGAATAAGTATGCATGTGTGTAAATATATAGCAAAAACATGCATTTTTATTGTCACACCTGAACTGGAGAATCAAGAAATAGTAAAATCTGGTTTGTATAACGCCATAAAGTAGGCTTCTCCTTGTAAAGCTCATGTTTTCTGTTTTTCTGTCCTGACTACCTGTGTAACATAAAAACTGGTAAATACAGATGAAGGAAGTGTGTTAAATAGTAGATAGCATAAAAGGTTCTCACTTCTCAAGAATGGCATTGCCATTATATGATGTCTTCATGATGTTTTATTTCTCAAAAACTTCTCAAGTTCAAGCCTTCTAATAATTCCAAAAGTTAGTCAGTAGGAAACAAAAAACCTAACGACATTCACAGAACGAGCAGAAAACCCTCATATCTTATATTTTCTCTTAAACACATAATTTAAACACCAGGAATCCTGTGTGAGAGTTTTTAAGGAGTTAGATTATATTGTGAGCTGCACAGTGTCAATAACACGTGCTGGCACCACTTCTAACAAAATAGTCCCAGAATAAGAAACATAACAAATTACAGCTTTAGCCCTTGAATCAGTTTGTATACTATGTGATTTTTTTTCACAATCCTTTATTGCATAGCAGCACAGATTTCCTGATGACATCTTGTTTACTGTAGCTGCTAAGGGCACACAGAACCAGTGATCTGAAGCCCTGACCAATATGCTGTGACTGACATGCAATTCAGCATTTAACCCCTGCTGTAGATGATATATAAGAAGTGATATGTACTCGACCCTATCATCAGTCTATTTGGGATAAACTATTAATCTTCAGCAGACAGTTTTAAAATATTGTAGAAAAATCTTTTGTTCCAAATTATCACAAGTACATGGACTTAGTAACTTTCTTCTAGTTACAAAAGATTAATTTATGAATTATATTCATTAGTACAACTATTCCCTGAGACCTGCATACTACTATCAGGATGTTTGACTTTTACAGTGATTATTTCCAAATGTAGACACTCACACAGTG
The DNA here is from genome assembly GCF_051311805.1 of Agelaius phoeniceus. Taxonomy (NCBI): domain Eukaryota; kingdom Metazoa; phylum Chordata; class Aves; order Passeriformes; family Icteridae; genus Agelaius; species Agelaius phoeniceus. The sequence goes on from NC_135265.1 coordinate 38,371,109, forward strand.
CAATTTATTCTGCTGCTCAGAATCATTTTGCCCTTATAAGTTCTATCAAGCTAATACAGGACATAAGAACAACCAGAAAGGAAATAAAATCCAATTTAAGAAATATTTGACTTTTCATAGTAGACAGAAAATTTCATCATTTGGCGACCCAAATTTTTTTCCCCTCACCAAGTATACATGCTTGACAAAGGATAATTTACACCAAGGATTTTATTCTGTTGCCAGTCACATCAATCCTGACCTGTAATAACTGCATCTGGATAGAACTGCCTATCTTTGAATGCCACTGGTTGAATAGGGCTTTTGGCAGCTGTTGAATATGGCTCTCAATAATTTAAGAAATTGTAAGACTTTTATGTTTTTGCCAATTAACAGAAATATGTAACTTTTAGAACCCCATTAGGGTCAGTGTTTCTAACACAGAATAAATATATGTATATGTATATATACATATATGTATAAATATATATAAATATATGTATATATACAATATGCATACATATTCATATACATAAACATATGTTTACAAACATTCTATGAAATGAATCCAGGAATTTGCAACCACTGTGTAAAGCTGAAGAAACTCCAACATAGGCCACTGCTTATGAGTGCAGCTGGATTTCTGATATTTTCTTACTTATGCTGATATGAAAACTGATCTGGACTACTGACCTTGGATACAGGACAGTTCATATATCTTGCCAGGGATCTAATGCTAAGCTTGACAGAAAAACTCAGATTGGTCTTAAGGTACATTGGAAAATCCTTCAAAATTACACAGCATAAGATGAAAGCTTTTGAATAATACACTTTAAAGCTTTAAAAGGTCTTCATTTTCTTCAGTTATTTTCTTCAACAACTAGATAATATTTGGTAAAAAATAAATCACTCTTTCACACAACAGCCTCCTTCCTGTTCTGAATATCTCAACAAGTAACATCACAAGACACTTTTTAAGGTATTGTACATTTACAAACACATATTTCCACAAATAACTTTTGACATTTTTCCTATTTTCTCTTACTTAATTTCTTTCATCACACAAAACCTCTCAGAATATTTTCCTTTCTTTTCTTTGTGACAAAAAAAGACAAAAACAATGTAGCAAATATTTCTTAAAGCCATCATAATTATGTTATAAATCTGCATAGGAAAAAGAAAACACTGTCTATAATAGTAAGTTATAACTAAGATATATTTATAGAGAGAGACATAGAGCTATCTGTCTATAACAAACATAGTGAAGATGTGCCTTCAAGAAAGTACTGCACGTGCTTGCAAGGTACTTTCCTGCTGTATTATAGTTGCTTACTGTACATCCATTTACAATGCTGAACTTACTGGAGCAGAAGTGGTTCCAAACAAGCCGTTTTCAGCATCAGTAGGTAGGTCTCTGATGTTTCACAGCTTTGGGGTTTTTTCTCCCGTGGTTATTTTTGTCTTGCTTGGGGAGGGGGATTGGTTATGTCTAAATATTCAAACTTTATGCCTTTATACACAAGAGCAGTCGTACCTTCTGAGACACTAGACTACCTCTCAGTGACCTTACAAACTTCCTTTGAAATTTCCAACAATAGCTGCCTATTTAAAATGCCATAACAACCAAATCCTGTTGACTTTACAAATATGTAGATTTTATTTGCAAAGGAGTAACTTTTACCCACACAATAAATTAAACAATATTCTTTCAGTATGAAGACTTTTTTAAGCAGAATAATTGGCATCAATAGCACTTACCTGATTGTGTGGAATAGAGGTTATACAGCTCTTTTCCATTTCAAAACCATGCAATAGCCATTTAAAAAAAATAATGCAATGTTTGAAATTTATGAAAATTAGGTTTTTACTGCAAATGATTTTTAAGAGGCTTCTAGACACAAATAGTGCAATTTTTTACATTGTGGTTAAAAAAAAATGTGCCATATATAATTACTGGTAAAGAGATAGTGCATACAGACCAGGAGGTTTAGATCAGTTGATATGTTAATCAAGTAATGAGTACTGCATTCCATCATAAAAAGAATGTCAAGCCTCTTTTCACTAAGAGAAATCAGCTACATGACTATCAGACTATCACCAGCCTACTGAAAGGACTTAAAGAAATCAATATCACACAGAAAGATGGATCGAGCATGAATCAATGTGGCAAGCACATAACCAAACAGACATGGAATTAAACAAGAAGAAAAAAAAAATACAAGCCAAATCAAAACTAAACCAAACGAAACCAACAAAGATTGTCGCTTAACCTGTTTTGTCAGAGCTGGTATTGATGGTATTGGTAGTGATGGAAGTGAAGGTAGTCTTTGCGCTGTCCTTGGTAGTAACAGATTTCTGCTTATTTTTCATGGCTTCCAGTGCTTTGAGCTTCTTGGCATGTTTAGTGCCTTTGTAGTGGGCCGCAGCCTGGCTCTACAAAGGAGAACAAAATGAACCATGCAATCAGGCTCATTTCTAAACTGGCATTCTCTGTATTAGTACAAATACAGACTACCTTTCAATAATGGGTACCACTTACATTATCCAAGTAGTGACCAAACAGAAAATTATAATTAGAATGATGCTTGGAAAACAACGGAAAAAGTACTAGAGCCACGCAAATTCAATTAATACAGTATATTACTGTATAACAGTAGATTAATTTCACACCAAAATTAGGTTGTTTTAGTCTATCTTGCTACCATTAGTTTTTCTATTAAGATTTATACTGCTTTCACATAAAAAAAAATCTCAGGCAACGGGGAGAATGGCATTCTCCTCCCAATAGCTTTGTACTTTTCCAGTTTCAATTTCAAACTAGAATTTTTATCAAAGCTTCCTTCAAAGAACAGTTTACTACTGACAGTGGTATCAGCAAATTCTCAGCAAAGACTGACAGTAAAAAACAAACCAAAAATACCCCAGCCCAAAACTAAAGCCCAAACAAAAGAAAGCAAAATATAAAACACACCCCTTCAAAGCCCATCAGCAAAGACTTAACTGAATGTGAGGCAGACATGGAATTATCTGGCTCCTTAAAAATAAATTTTAAAAAATTTAAAAAATAGAGAATTACTTTTGTTCACCTGCTACAAAAGCTAGTGTTTGAAATTCAAAGCCAGGAGCATCCTTTCAAAGGAGAAAGCTCCTACAAATCTTGTCACAGTTCCAAATCTACTTCATATTGCTAAGCTAAAATAGATTTGTATATGCACTGCTATTAAAATTCATGCATTATATTACAAATAACTTTATTATTTTTAGAGTTAACACTACCAAATTTATTCATTTAATATATGTGCAAGAATATTTTAAGATTAGTATTTGAACTATTAGATTAAACTGTATACAAAAACCACTAGAAAATTTGGATGAATATTCAGAATTTTTTTCTTCACTAATTATTTAATGTTTTATAAGAAAGACAGTATTTCAATCGATAACTTGACAATATGAAAAATTGCTTATATCTTTCCTTTTGAACTTCAAACTCTATGGAAAGTAACTCCATTATTACTTGAAAGAGAAATTAAGACTTCAGAAATGTAGTCAAAATTTAGCAATTACAGAACTGAAAAAAATGAAAAGCAACAATTCTGGGTCAGCTTAGGGACCCATAAGGTCAGTATTTTTGTTTTAGAAAACATGAAACAATAGAAGATACTTAGAACATAAAAGAAAGGTAAATGCTTTCTATTATGGAATCAAAATAATCAAAATATATATATATATGGAATTTAGTGACTATAAACCTAAAGTATCAAATGGGATAAAAAGACACAGTCATTCCAATCACTAAGCTGCTCATGCAGGTAGAAGAATCCTGTATTATCTGGCATTTATTAGTCAGTAGACCGTTATTAAATGCTATTTGTTGTACTGAATTTTGGGGAGAGGAGTTCTAGTGATTAACTATGACTCTAAGGATACATAGAGGGAATTATGACTTTCAGCTTATACGAAAAGTCTTGATTCCTTCCAGATGCCTGAGATTTGAAAAGCATAAGATGAGTAGGAAATAAGTAGGAGCCCTTGTCTAAAACCAATTCACAATATATGTGTAAGTGCATACATGTGTAAATATACACACACACACTCTCTCTCTTGGATATTGAGATGCATCATTCAGTTTGGTTGAAAGCCAGTTTCTCTATACCTAAAATAATGTAAATCTTGTATTAGGTACCCTTATTGAAAGAACACTGGACAGTGAAGTTCTTAATTAGAAACAACTTGAACAGAAACAGCACAATCATGCACCTTTTACAATTCTCAACACATAACATTAAGACATACTGTAAGCCAAATACAAACAGTCAGAGGATGTTAATTATAATCAAACCAAAAGACCAGTGTTAAGTTACAATGATGCATTAAAAATGACATAATACTGTACACCCCTGTGCTGCTATCATGTCAACTATTTTTAGAGTTTCTAGCCAAATGTAATCATCTGTCAGCTTGAGATTCTGACTGCACTTTTTTCCCTTAACTAACAGTGTCACTAGTCAAACATCTGAAACATATTCACAACGTGGTCCTTAATGATTAACTATGAATGCTGATATTAGTTTGATACAAACCCCAGCTTTCTTCACAGAATTGTTGGCAGACTTTTATTATTCTGTTTATTGTTTATTATTATTAAGTTTAATTATTCTTCATCCATAGCTCTCTCCAAATTCTCTCAGCTTTAGTTCCACAAACCTCATCTCAAGTTGTATGTTGGATGCTGAAGAAATATATAATGAAGGCCTATGTAGAAATTGGTGACCTTTTCACTGCTTTGAAATATATGAATGAAATTGCTCTAAAGTGGAAACACATTGCTCAAATTTACAGGTATGATAGCTGCTACTCAGAGTTTTCCATAACTCACTTCCCACAGAGTGCTGCCAGTTTACCCATTTAAATAAGGTCTTCTATTTAAATAAGGTCTTCAAGTCTTTTTATGTCAAAGTTTAAATCTTTTTCCTCTGTGGGGACATGAAGCCATCTAAGCTTGTTTCAATATAACTGTAGCTGGCATGTTAATGGGAGTTCTATGTGAGAGCAAACAGATTGCTCCTAAGCCTTTAACCAGCTCCAAATTAGATTATGCTGAACTTTTACAACCAAACCGGAACCCTAATTAAAAAGACCAAAGGAAAAAAAAAAAGAAAAAGAGAAAAAGAGTTCTGTCATTATCTTTCCTTGCAGGAGTAAGATGAAGGAGATGCAAAAATATCAATAAACGTATTTTTCAGGAAAGCAGCATAAAATATGGTACCTCACTGAATCATTTCTTGCAGCCATAAGAGGACCAAATCATCCTTACTGCTTAAATGGCTTTTACTTGTAGCATATAAAATTCATTGCTGAAAGAGTATTTACTTGTAGGATGAATACATAAATGAGATAGATCATAAAATATAATTATTCCCAACTTTCATGCTGAATTAAGCAATAATAGCAGACAGCAGAAGAGTGAAAAACAAGTTAAGTACTAGTTTTTGCTGCTAACCATGATGCTTAACTGAATGAAGAGACTGTATCATTTCAGAAAAGTGAGAAGAATTTCCTTCTGGAACACTTTTACAAAAGAATACATTAGAGGAATACTTTAGGAATGAGTTTACTTTCTTCCTTCACCACAGTTTCCATGTTTGATGCACAGAATTAATCCTAGTACTGCAAAGACAAGTCACTGTCAGCTAATGCCAGTGATGAAGCATGAGAAATACACGAAATATTGCTGGTGTAATGTTGTAGAGAACTTTAGGAAACAAAATACATTCTTGAAAAAGATGTCCAACATGAAGGTAAAAAATTATTTTTTTATCATTTATTATAATGATATATGACTATGCAAGACATAAATAATACTAAATATTATATAACTAATATAATTATATAAATAAATAATTTAATTATAATAATTTTTATTACTACTTTGTACCTAAGTTGAAAACACAAGGATCCTTAAATAAATTTTGAGGACCCTGATCCTAAAAATTACATGCAGACCAACTTTGGTCTGTGGGAACTACTTCAATGAAGTTGCAAAATGCCTGCTAGCAAATCACTTTTCAATGTTATTTGTAACAACTTCCTACCTATTTGAGCAGTACAAGTCAATTTAAGCATCTCCTAATATTTTCATCTGGTTCCATGTACCAGTGTTGAATAATTAGGGACCTTTCTAAGCCATATATTTTATAAACCTGACAAATTGCTCAAATATAAAAAAGGATTTGTCTATAAAATTTGTCTGTATATTTATGTTATAACCACACAGATAAACATACTACAAAACAATAAAAATACTGTATGAAGATGTGAACAGTTAGAAAACAGATCCATAGTGTTAAACTCAGTTGTATTTTCCTTGCTTAAGTGCAGCATTGTACCACAATCACCATCACAACATCATATTATCAAGCAAATTGAAATGTGTAAAATACACTGAGAAAGACGAAATTGGATCTAGATTGTCTGTTTTAAACAATCCAGACAGTATTCTTTTGCAATTACAGTGAACATATCTACATGGCAGTCTTCAATATGAGTTTGTCTGCCTAACTAATGTACTTCACTGGATTATGTGCCTTCTCACTTATGTTCTTTAGGCAGCAGTGCAACAAAAACATTATGCTTAGTTTTTGCATCGAGGAAAAAAACAGCTCTTGTCCTATTCTCAGAGAATTTTTAACTCTGCAGCACTGCATCTTCTTTTTCATATCCCTCCTGATCCACCTCATGTTACCATTCTTCTTACAGATTGTTTTCCTGCCTTAATGACTCCCTCTAGGCAACACCTTCATAATCAAGGCCAGTTCAAATAAAAGAAACCTTTTGCAAAAGGTGTAGTGGATGTGTTCCACTGATTCTTTCTCACAAAATTAAATCCAACTATCTTGCATTATGTCTTTCTCTTTTCACAATGCATTTTGAAAGATGTCTGTTGTTGGTAAGGCTCCATGGTTTTACCTGGCTAACTAGTAGCAACGCTGCAGCATGCCTGCACCCTAAGAAAGCACAAAATTGAGAGGGCTGAGAGTGCTGGAAAGTCTATTCTGCCTGGGACTTCAGAAGTTCTTTTTTTTTTTTTTCCTACCAGCTAATGGATGCTACCCTTACCTCTGTTATTCACAAAACAATAGTAGTAATTTTGGCTAATTCAGCAACAGATGTCAGGATTCTCCAGACCAAAAAGCTCTAAAACAACAACAAAAAATTAGATTCCCAGTTCAAACTAATACTGTCAGTGAGCTGGGCACATATGCACAGTGATAATACATAACTGCATAAGCCAAGAAGGCTTCTGTTCTTGATGAAGTCAGGGAAATTTCTTATGAGAGGTCTATCACATACTACTATAACTTCCAAGTACAAATATTTTCCTATAGTTGGGCTGTCAATAAGTATTTGAAAAATAATTTTACTGGCGTCCTAAGCCTACAAGAAAGTGATAAAATTCAAATGACTTTCTTATTTTTGGAGCAAGTGTGTCATTTTTTCTAGTGACTCCAAAGCCTGAGCAGCCAGTGATGACAGCATTGCCCAGGGAAGGTTGCAGGGAAGGATGCAGCTGAGACATCTGTATCCTACCAGTTATATAACCAGAGCTGTTCTCCATGGAACTTCTCCTGTAAGTAAACTGGAGAAGTTTACTGGGAGAAAGTCTAACAGGCCTGAGATGCCCAACACTTGGTTCAGCCTAAAGCAGGGCTCTAACAGTGAGAAACAGCTAAAAAATTTTGTAGAGGATTGTGCATCTTTTTCATAGAAATGTAGTTACTCTATTAAGTAGGTAAATTTTTACATGAGGCTATATTAAATTTTAAAAAAATACTTTCTTACAAGGCCCTCTATTTGTTTGGTCAGTGAGTGCACATGGGAAATCCAGAATTACACCCAAGTCCTGTGCTTACCCACTAGAAAACAGAAAAATTCCACAGACTTTAGCAGTTTCACAGACACTGTACATGAAACAACTAATTACCTGTGCAAGCCTTAGCAGAATAGGAGATTAAGTAAAAACACGTAATGCAATTTTTAAAGATGATGTCAACATGATGACATGGTTCATATTGAACAAGTATCCTAATTTCTGCCTGATACATACAAATTCAATCTGCAGTCAATTATGGTGAAGATAAACATTGCCTATCATTATTTCTACCTTCTGCTAAGCTTACTTTTATCTTCTGAGTTGTGCCACTTAAATTTTTTGAGCAGCCTATCACAACACAACTCTGTAATCCAATTACCCTATTCACTCAGGTGTAATTGTGATACTAAACACCAAGGATTTGTGTAACATGGCTTCTTTCAGATTTGTTCTGAGAGAAGGCTTTTGTCCCCAAAACTGTGATTGATCAATTCACACTTTCTCTAGAACTAAAGATACAATCACAACAGGTCAAGAACAACAAAGGTCTTTTCTGAAGAAAACAACCCAAAACAATTCTCCATCATTATGGTAGAATAAAATGCCCCAATATATTGTTCCCCAGGTATTTATGTTTCTATGGAAAGAAAGCTCCCTCTTTCTGCTCCCTCTTCTCCTTCCTAAAGCATTCATTCAGTATACTCATGAATGTACCCTGAGACTCACTGATCAGAGTGAATGAGTTCTTCCTGAGCTCACCAGCACCCTTGCATAATTAATCTGCTCTACCCCACTCCCTGTTCTTGAGCTTCTTCCAGAGTAATTTCTGTAATGGTGAGAGATTTCACCTGGCAAGAGCCTGCATCACATTGGGAGAGATTGGCATCGACACCATTCTTATGGTAAAACCATCAATAGTTTAGTAAAATCAATTTCATTTTCATTATGAAAGGAATAGCATATTTTCATTACGGAAAGCAAAACTTGTTTTATCTTGGTCGGATGAAGAAGGTAAAAATTTCCTACCTAACTTCACTTATTCCATAGGACAGTATTTTTTGGTCCATGCTTGCACTATAAACTGCCATTGAGTGTGACATTACCTGAAATAATTTAGGCAAGATACAAAAATCTGCCTGAATATAACACACTGCATTCTGAGGCAACATACACTGTGCCAAAATATATATACTGAAGGGAATATAACTCAAGTAATCAATCAGTTCTCATACCTGGCATTTTTCCTTTAAGGACACTAGTACTTCGTGCAGAACAACAAAATTTTGTTACATGTTGAAATACAATAAACAGGCCGTTGATTTTGCCATCTATTTTATCCTTTTTATTGTTAAGAAAAAGCAGTTTTAAGCTTATTTTGACAAGGTTATCAAGTTCTACAATCTGGAATTTTATATATTCTGTCTTGCAAAGCAATATGGTTGTTTAGGGGGATGCTCTTTAGATGGGGAGAGGAAACGTGGTCTTTTGAAAACTGCTGTCATCAATAAAATTAACTTTAACATTTAATCTCATCTTTACTGTATTCATTAGCACCATCATTTATTTTCACCATAGCAAATCTTAATGTCGCTAGAATTTCAAGAGAATATTAAACTCATTTGGTAATTTTTTTCATTTAGATTAACCAAGTGATTAATCTCAGATTAATATTAGAATGATATACAAAAAAAAAGTTAATCTATACACACTGCCATGAGCTATGCATATAATAAAATAAAGCATATATTAATTCAGCTTAGTAAATATAATATGCTTCCAGTTTTGAATCTGGAACTGATATATTCTAAATGGAGAACTTGAACAAATGATATATGCTACTGGTATTTTGTAGAAATGTACCCCAGATTCCTTGCGCTAGCAGTGTGCACCACCACACATTTTTTAAACATTGTATTAATAATGTAATTTCAGTTCAATATTCAAGGTTATACACAAATTATGATTATTTAAAAAAACAAGCGACCCTGTTGAACTTAACATCAATTTTCTGAATAGTGTTGAAAATTCAGTTTTTTCTGGTGTCATCAAAAGAATAACAGTGTTGGATATGGAGCCAGCACCTGTTTGAATAAGAGTTTATTCACAACACCTAATTGGAGTCAAGGATCTACACATGCACTTACCTGCCCAGACACTCATTTAATTTAGAAACTTTTCACTGTTTGAACAAAACCCACTTGATTCCCTCAGCATGCATCTTGTGAACTCATAACTAGAGAAAGTTGAGTAGGTGGGTTTGGAGTACCTTGTCTGAGTGTTTTCACCTGCTTTCTGTTGCCAAGGAAACTATTTCTCTTTGTTTACCTTCACAATAAAAATCTCATTGAATTCTGAGTTTCTGATTTTTTTTTTTGACTGAAGCAAAGCATCATGGAAGAGTAATGGTCAGACACAAAGATACTACAGGAAATTTCATGCAAAACAGTAAAAGCTCAAAAAGTGCTTCCTTATGATTTGAACCTTATATTTGAAATTACAAGTTAATATGATTTCTATATACAAAATCATAAAAGAGAGTCCACAGAGTTATTGTAACTGCTCCTAAACACAGCCTTAATACTTTTATTGCAATCACTGTTTTTAATACTGTAATTACTAAAAGCTTTTCAAGTTTCAGTTTTGTGTTCAGAAAAATGTTGATTCAACTTCCCAATTATTTCATAAAAACATACAGTTTCACAGATTTTTCATTTTGGATTCTCAATATATATTTCAATGATTATTTTAATGTAAATATTTTAATGTAAATATTTAATGTAAATATTTTCAATGTCCTTTAAATCAGCTCCTACCTATATGCAGAAATTCAAAACCCACAAAAAGAAATATAAATGCTCAAATTTCCTGATTACAACTTAATTTTATGTGAGCTTGACTGTAGGTTCCTAGGTTAAATCTCCAGCCTTCTTCTAGA